>NC_136067.1:1737309150-1738509150 GCF_964261635.1 Lissotriton helveticus | reverse complement strand
GAGGGATGAAATCGAAGGATTACTAATCTAAATTAATGAATTCAAATATGAATGCAAGAACCTGTTTGACCTGGAACAAGGTGTCAGACCTCAACAGTTTCTTGCTAGAGTTTTTTCCAAGTTCAGATTTTGAGACATAGATCAAGGTCATGTCAGGACCCCTCAACATATGTACCTGAACTTTATAAGCGCTTGTAAATTACATAAATGATTCCTCGCAATAATGTGGAGAGGCACATAATATGTGCTGATCAAAAGAGTCAAAATTCCTCCTGAAAATCATCAACATAACTAAGTTTTCCATTTTGCAGCGCCTATGTAGATCGGTAGAGGAGCCTCTGAAACATAAAACTGACGAGCGGCGATGCACAGCCCAGCCACAGTCCTGATAGTGTCTACAGCAATGAATGTCAACATTTTGGGGATCCTCCTGAACATGATTTGATGAGTTTCCTCTGTGCTGTTCTGCATTTCTTCTGTGTGCTGTACTGTACATTGCATCCTCTTGTCAAATGGTTCTCAAAGGGGACCTCCGTCTGATAGCCTTGGATGGTATCACAACAGTGCTTGCCATTTTTCTAATGAGATAGAAAAGAGCCCTGGCTGCAGGGCGGCATCTGACATTCACCAAGAGCAATCCACAGGCAACATTTACTAATCTGAACTGCCTTTTTGAAAGTACACTTCTTTCAAGAACGATTATGCGTGTCTCTGGATCATGGCTTCCATAAGGGGTTTCAAAACTATACCCTAACATTACAAGAGTTGTGCACAGCTTTTATCACCCAAAGATTTACAAAACAGATGATTGTTTGCCTACTCACTTTTTGTAAGTTTGTGAGCTCTATTAATTTTCAATGGATGTGGGAGCTCAACTTTCCTACAATTTTGCGGGGTTGGTAATTTTCACGTCTTTTTTTTATTATGAGAATTTTTCGAGAAAAAAGTTGCACATTTCCAAAGCTTGCTTGTATTGTGATCCAGCACAAAATATGGTTTCTGGTGATAACAAAAAGTGCCATTTCGTTTAAAAATCAATGTTCTGTGACAAGAGAGAATCAACTGATGCAGTCAAGTACTTGATATCCGGTTTACACAGAAAATGTGCCATAATTAGGAACTAATACCATTAAAGTGCAGATGATGCTAATGGTATATCAACAATGCTAAGATCTCCATATGTATAGCTTCAAAACGTATGTTATGAAAGAATATGTACTTTGGATTATTAAATGGCATTTGCTGTTGTTTGTGTCATGAAGACAGCTGCGGATTTGTTATTTAAAACTAAAGGCTATCTTGGATTTCAGCAAAACTGCTGTAATTGAACACAGTCTAGCAATCTGTCTTCCAACTAATTAGTAGGCAAGAAAAAATAAATCTGCAAGAAAAGATAGTGCAAGAGACGCCCTTTCACAAGCTAAATTATAAAAAATGAATTTTACCTCTAAACCAGTCTCTGTTTTGCCTGATTGCATTTTGCACTGCTATTTATAGTAGTGTCATTTGACATCCCTAATTGATTTTTATTGCATTTTTTGCTAAAAATTAAAAGCATATCTTCCACCGCTTTAATAGTTTTATTGCAGCGCCAAGATGTATGTCTGATGTTAAATAGAAAAAAAAACATATGTGGCCACTTCTGTGAAGGCACCCTGGTGCATTGCCATGGTTTTTCCTTTGTGCCCTGGAACTATGCAATCAAGATAATAATTACAGGCTTGTTGCCACCTGCCAACTCGATGAAGCAGGTCACGTGGCTGTGCCGCGAGATAAAAGAGCCCACCGTTGAAAGGTAAATGAGCGCTGAACCAGCGAGGCCTTCGGGGAGCGCTCATTGTGAGCCGGAGAGGTGTTCTGTGTTCCAAATGACTGCATCTCAATGTTATCTTGTTTCTCTAGCCCGGAGCGGCGTGAGCAGTGCCAAACCCCATTTCTACTTAAACTTGCCCACCTAATGAAATGCCTGCTAAGCGGGAGAGATCTCTGGCACGGTTCAGACTTCATTCTTTGGATAGTTCAAAATCTCCTCCTCAGGTTCATGCAATTTCTTGCCAACGCGTCAACCCGCTTTTTTTTGACACGGAAAAGAGTTAGTTTTATTTTACTCGACATTGCAACGCTAATTAAATTTTAGTTATTAAAAATATGACCTGGAATGAAAAGGGGGCTACGTATGTGTTTAGAAATGATGCTCGTTTGTGGTAAACGGTAACATGGATAAATTAGCTCTTCTGCATTTTGCTTTCGATTAGAACAAGGAGAATAATTAGCCTGAAAATTGCGGTTCTATAGTATTCCTGTTTTGGAGCACGAAAATCCTTTGGCGCGCGCTTACGCATGGACAATGCTAGCAGCCAATGGCAGCGCGCGGTGAAGCAGAATCAGGGACCAGGTGTTCAGCTCGTGTCATCGTTCAGTACGCAGTAAACAAAGGTAACATTTCATCATGCAGTGCGCTTGCCAAAATAGGCGTCCCCGTGCCGCAGTGACTGCTGTCGGTATTGTTTTGTCAGTGTACCGCGTCTGACTATTTTCCATGACCCGTGCATCTCAAGCAGACAGGAGGATTGTGGGACCGACTGAGAGATGAAGTGAGATAACAAGGTAGCGGTTACTGCTTAGGTTTTATTTCCCTTGGTGAACACGACGCAGGACTACTTTTAACATCTAGGCGGTTGTAGAGCATTGACAGCTGTGGTAGTAAATAGCGTAATTTTTAAACACATACGTTTAATGGAGTCATTAACATGTATTAAAGGTGGGGAAGCACTGATGAATAAACTACCGCCACAGTTATGGAACACATAAGCAACATGATACCCTTGAGCGGAAAAGTTTGGGTGGTACCCCTTCTCTTCACTCAGTACCCTGCACAAAACGCCTGGAAAGACTTGTTCATTCCATCCCGCCTATTGGCTGTCTTACCAACCGAAGGAAACCAGCCATTTTACACCTCGGGCTATATCCCACGAATGGTTGTCTGAGCATGCAACATGCTTGTTGATTGGCAGAACAGCGCCAAAACCTCCTCTGGTTAGAAATAGCATGTAGGACCGCATCTCAAAGCTCCTGTCAGGAGGCCGGTTTAGCTACACCATAATCACTTCGTAAGAACAAACATCTTTAAACTTTAGAAAAATTCGTATTACAGCACCTTCTGTAAGACTTTATTTCTGAAGTAATACTACTGCAAAGAGATGTCAACTTAGAATCAACATGTCCACTAATGGAGAATTTAGTTTATGGTACATGTGTGCACATCTATTATTCTTGAAGGCGAACACAGACGTAAGTAGATATTTCTCCAATATGCAAAAACGGACTGCATTGCATAATTTAACCCTTAGTGATTGGCAGTGACGAAACAAGTAAATTTTTTATGTAGCTCATCTAGGGGAAGTGTTGAATGAGACTAGTGCAGAAATGTACTACAGATCTGAGTAAACTTGCAGAAATACTTCACTGCGTAAACAGTGGTTGGATTATATATTTATTAACCAGATTGAGTGTAATTCAGACCCTTCAGACCCTTCAAGATTGCAATCCTGCCAACTACTACGTCTTTAATGTGTCAGGTGAACATTATTTCAATTTTTTAAGAACAATTCTGAAGGAATACGAAAAACTCTCTCATCATTAGAGACTACACTCCTGACCATCTCTTGTGTGGAATTTGCATGCCCTCATTGGTTTCCCTTCTCCAGATGAGGCACTTCCGCTTTTCCACTTAAACAAGGTGCGCTGTTACTCTCAGAGGAGCTGTTGGACCTGGTTCTTTTGGCAGGTTCACCCTGAAACTTTTAGCTTTTTCCTAGCCTATTTCTGTAACCTGGTGTTGGTGATTTTAGGCCTCTACGCACTTTTTCACTGTGGTACCGTGTAAAGTGTATGAGCTCTCTGTGAATGTGTGGTGAGTGGCCTACCCTCCCATAGGAATGCATGGGGAATATGTGTGACCATGGTAGTTCCTGATGTGTGGGGAGTGCAGGGTCGAGTTTCGTATGTGCGAACTCGTGAGATTGAATGCTGCACGATGATGTGTGTGGCTTTAATGTGTCTAGTGTGGAAGTGCCACTTCTAGAAGTTGGTGTGTCTGTGCAGTGAATGTGCTGGCTTGTGATTGGCTGGAGCCGGCTGGTGTGCCTGGCTCCAGAAGTCAGGATGAGTCTGCCCCGGTGGTGAATGGGAGATCTGCATGATTGATGTGAGGGAGGAGTACACCTGGGACCTGAATAGGGCTGGGCTTTCCCCACACAATGCTGGCTCCGCCCCCTGTGGTGCAACTGATGACCCTAGCCTGACTAGTGAATGGGAAGAGGGGCTGAGCACCGCACAGTGCTCCAAAACCAGTTGCATCTGGTTTTCCCTTCACCATGTAATCACAGACAAAGGATTTTGCTGTATAAAAAGGGGGCTGTGACCCCATGAAAGTGTTCTTGTTTTCTAACTTGAAACTACCAGGGGCGTGCTGCTGCTGGGGCCCAGGGGAAGGCTTGCCTCCCTGGGCCCTGCCCAGCCCCAGGATCACTGATGGACCTTCCTTATGGACCTTTATTTGGACCTCGTTGCTGGGACCCTTCTTGCTGTAGGGGTCACTTCTGGGGCCTCTGGTGGTTTCTGTGCCCCAGCGCCTCGTGAGCGCTTTGTTTTTATTGCCTGAAAACGTCCTTTGGTGATCCCCCCTTTGTGCTTATTGCAACTGCCTGCCGTGGAGAAGGATCGGTGTGCTCATCGACACATAATTGCTGGTGACCGGGGGATCGTTGGGCCTCCCTCCGGGAAGAATCACCCTCAAAGATCTGGAGGCATCGTGGGCGGTCTGTCAGGGACCTGCGCCCTAAATTAGCCCTTGCTACATATCACCGCCACTGCCCGGGGCCTAAGATCACCAGAAAACCTCGCCGTCCACAGCCCGGGGTCGCGGACGAGAAACCGAAGAGGCCGCGCTCTGATTGGCCGAATCCCGAAAGAGCTGCCGCGTCAGGAGGGGTTCGTCCGGTGAGCCGCGCTCTGATTGGCCAGATCCCGGAAAAGCTACCACGTCAGGAGGGGCTCGCCCAGAAAGCCGCGCTGGGATTGGCCCAGCGCTTGTGTCCCATCCCTGAAGGAGACGCCATCACCGAGGAAGCAAGGTTGTGGCCGGAAGGGCGCCAGCGGGAGGCAGACGGTGCGGGGCTCCCGTGTGGTCGAGGGAAGCCCCGCGCTGAGAGGAGTCCCCGCCCGCACAGGACCGGTGAGTGGGGCTCGGGTGTTTTGGCCGAAGTACGGCCCAGGGATGGTGGTGCAATTACGGCGGCCCCGGATGGCAGTGGGCCGCCCCAACGTTATTACTGAGCCTGCGTGGCTCCAGCAAGGGGCACATTGTTGTTAGCGCCGGTGCGCCACCCGGGCCTAAATGTTCCCGAGTCCCCTGTGAGGGACTCCAACGTTGTCAGGAGGCTCCAGAGGGCATTGTTGTTTTCAGAGCATATGTGTGGCTCCAATGTTTGGGGACAACTTTATTTACAGAGCCCCGTGAGGCTCTAGCCTGTGCATATTTGTTTTAGAGCCTGAGTGGCTCCCTAGGGGCACAATTTTTTAAGACACCAGTGTCTGGGGGCCAGTACTCTGTCTATGAGGGGTGCACAATTCGTTTAGGAGCTGGAGTACTCCTAGTGGCATGTTTTATTTCCAGAACCTAGAGTGGTTCCTACATGTGGCGCAATTTGCTTTAAGGGCTACTGAGAGCCCATGCCGCAGTTTTGCTGATTTCTCAGCTGCCCAGCAAGTAGTGGGAAGCTGCACCGTTTAGGCTTTTATTTCTTTTAGGGGGACCTGTTCTTTGTGAGTCCAGGAGTGCATCGCACTCCCTTCATCCTTACCTTGGCCTTTCACAGCTGCGCGTCACTTAGTGCCAGCTGCAGCGTTTAGGCCCTTGTGATTGTTCTCAGCTGCCCAGCAAGTAGTGGGCAGCTGCAACGTTTAGACTTGTGCCGGTGGCGCACCCCTGACTGGCGCAGCGATGGCAGCACACCCTGACATTCTGGACACAGGGCATTTGAGCCCTCCTTGAGATGGCCAGTTGGCCAGGGGGGGCTGGTATATGGATAGGGTGTAAGGCCCTAATGTGATTTTTGCGCAATATGATTACTTACTAGGTTTGTGATGATAATTGGCTAATGTGATCCATGTGCTTTAAATGTGGTGCTAGGAAATGTAATGCATCTAGTATGTTTTACGCACCCTATGATGATACCTCTAGAGATGGTTTTACCTATGGAGGTTGGTGTTATTGAGATGTTTTCATTCTGTGAGTTACGCCCCTAAATGTGATTTATTCTTAGGAGGCAGAGTCTAATGTGTTAAGACTAGTGAGAGATTGCCTACTGTAGTTATACTGTTTAGGTCTAAATGTGATTGCTGCGTAATGTGCTTTGCCTTTATGCTTGTGTTATACTTCTAAAGGTGCTCATGCTTAGAAGTTTGCTTTGCCTAGTATGATATACTAGTGAGTTTGTGTCCCTGCGTGATCTAGACCTATGGTTATTAGTATTGCGTAGTGTGTACCTACCTTTACCAGTGGTTACTGGTGGTGTTCTACAATTGTCAGTTTGTGCTACAACTGTTCTAAGTACTAGTTCTAACAAGTGCTTGTTCCTGACAGTGGCCCACGTGGCACTGTCCTATGTAAATAATCCCGTGTGAATATTGCCCGTGCCAGTTGGCACAATGTATATTGTGTGATACTATCTGATGTGTTTTTGATAATACAAAAGTTATTTTTATATAACCTTGTGTGGAGTTCCTTTTGTAGTGTGCCTAGGATGTTGTTGCTGTTGTGTGCGTGTGCAAATGCTTTACACATTGCCACCGGGATAAGCCTGTCTGCTCGTGCCAAGCTACCAAGGGGGTGAGCAGGGGTTATCTTGGCGTGTGACTCCCTTGCCCTGACTAGAATGGTGATTTCTGCTTGGCTTTGGCGTAAGCCTTAGCCAACCAGAAATCCCAGTTCTAACAGGAGCAAACTTGTGTGCAGATTTATTGAGTAATGACACACTGCAGTGTGTCAAAGGGAGAGAGTATCTACTAAGATATAGTGTTGCTTTTCTCTCTCACAGAGCAGCCTCATTTTTGGCTGCCATGCGCCCACTCACACACCCTTGCACCAGTGGCAACTCCTCAAGGGATTGCTGCTGGCGGTGGGGCGGGGGAGGAGCAGGGTGGGGGTAGTAAACTTCTCAACTCCAACTAAACTGCACGTGCGCAATGTAATTCATTTTATTTATTTATTTATTTACTCAGCTCCGTTCGGCCCTATTCCGGAGTTTACTATCACCCACCCTGCCCCGCCCTCACCCTCGCCCTGCCTTACCACTCGCAGCACTCCCTCGATGAGCCGCCACTGCCTTGCACTATAGTGCAGTGGTGTGTGCGTCCTGTCAAGCCTAAGTTATGCACTAGTATGGGAACCTGCCAGTATAAACCCTGTGATATTATACTTTTTCCACTTCGTATGTGTGCTGTAAATAAACAAGAAATAAGCATGGTAAGTCTATGGCATCAACATCAATTTTGGTATGATGCTTTGTTAACTATATTTGCCAGTCACTTTTCGCAACTTATGTTAAATTTATGCTTGCATAAAAAATCAAAATATTCTAAATCCTTTGCAAACATGTAATAACAGAAAGATAGGATGCCATCATAATACAGCATTTACTCCTGAGCGTGCTGCCATTAATACCATGGCTGCCATAAAGTGTTTTTTTTTACAATCAACAGTAAGTGTGTGAGTTTGAGATAAAATAACCCTTTTCAGACTCTTCTGATGCAGAGGAAAAATCTATTCCTTTCTGCATTGTCCAAGATTAAAACTTGCAATGATGTCAATACATTTGTAATAAATTATTTTTTTTAATTAATATTATGTTTTTCTTTAAAAATAGAAGTGAATAGTGAATGGTTCATATTGGTTAGAATAGGGATCCCTCAAGCATCTGTAACTCATTCTATAATACCACAGTGCCCCCGGGATTCAAAAAGAGGATGACACCTCTTAAACCTGTAAGTGACTATACCTGTGTGGCATTTTTTCAGTCACAAAATGCTGAAGTCATTGCCTTGAAAATCTAAGCAGTATACTGGGTTTCTGATCTAAATATGGGTTCATCTGCCTTTTTACAGTGAACGGCCCTGCTGTTTTTGACACTTTGGTTTCAGGAGCACGTGTAGGACTTGCCTCCATTAGTATCAATGGAGTAAGCAGTAATCATATTTTTGTGTCACTGAAACATAATGGACTGACTTTTGACTCACAACTTTTCTCTACTAATGCAATGTGACAACGTTATTATACAACCTGCCCGAATGAGCATCACAGTGGTATGTTTCTTTGCAAATGTGGCTAACACGTTACAAATGCAGTTACCAAACATGCCTCTGAAAGCTAATGCAAAGTGATGGAATGATTGCACCTTAATACAATGAACCCAACAAGAAATGTGACATCGCCGCACTGTAGTTTACCAGAATGGTTTCCAAGCCTGCTATTATAGAAAGATTGGATGCCCTCAAAATATAGCCTTCACTCCTCAGCCTGCTGTCACTAATACCGTGGGTGCCCTGCTGTGTTTTTACAACGAAAGGAGTGTGTTACTTTGAGATAAAATGGCCCTTTCAGAATGTGCTGGTGTAGAGAAAACAACCTACTCCCTTAGTGAATTCTCCAGAACTATATCTTGTAATGGTGTAAATGCATGTTTAGAAATATATTTTTCTTTAAACATATAAATGAAGAATGATGAGCAAGCTTCGCTGCTTGTTTTAACAGAGGAACTCTAGCACAAAATCACTTGCATGTGTCAGTATAGGTTCTGTTAAGACTTTGGTTACCCAGAACACTTTAGTGGCATAACTGCCCATTTGAAGAGAAATGCATTTACCCAAATGACACCTTCACAACCACAGTCCACAAAATATACATTTGCACTCTTTGGGACATAAATAAAAAAGTAGCTTGTGTTACCAGACCATCACTTTTTTATGACGTTCCAGTAGTGCTAAGCCCTGCCACATTTTACAAAGTCGCGTTATGCCACATTGCATGGCTTAACTCCACTTTGTAAATATAGTACCCTTCACGCAGGTATCTGTGTGAAAGGGGTATGCAATGGGTGTTGCTGTGGGTGATACACTGCAACACTCATTGCTTTTTGAAGCTGCCCAGATTTACAATGTTGTGTAAATCTGTGGAAGCTCCAAAACGAGTCCCATGCACAACGAGGAGAAATACTTGTATTTCCCCTTGTTTTTGCTTTTTCTATGTATGCTGCATTCTGAAGTACACATAAAAAGAACAAAATGCCATTAATAATTGTTTTTGTACAGGAAGGTACTCCGTACCTGCACAAAAGCAATCATTGAATCATGGTGATTTGCTGCTTCTATGTGTGGTAAAGAATGCAGCACAAATAGGAGTACCAAATTACCATTAATAATTGGTTATATGTACTGTTATGGATTTGTCATATTTTTCCAGATTGTGTAGTTGATGAAATATTAAATTACTTGCAGGAATTTCTATCAATCTATGATTGATAGATACATAGAGAGATAGATAGATAGATAGATAGATAGATAGATAGATAGATAGATAGATAGATAGATAGATAGATAGATAGATAGATAGATAGATAGATAGATACTAGAAAAACATATGGAATTGGTAAGATTTTTTACAAGAAATTTGGATTTACTCTACCCCTCCAATTTGTACCTACAAACAGTGAAGCAAAGCAAACAAGGAAAGGTCATGCACCTATTCATGAATCAATCACATTAAAAGAAATTTAGCCAGAATCAATGTACACTTATTTCTTGCTTTTTTTTTTAAAGAATCAGTTTACTGGCAATTCTAACAGACTATGTTTTTGTCTTTTCCATAATTTGGGTACCAAATTTGATGGACAACACCAACGTGTGTAACATCTTTCATTGTCTCATGGTTGCACAGAGAAATGTAAATATGAAAAGCTAAAAAAAAATATACTCAAACCTTTTTGGCATTAATGGTAAATCCATGCTTGCCCTAAATTTCTCCTGACCTTTTTGGTCTCTTATATCATGAACACATTTTAGAAAGATACCAAATGTGACCTGCCACATAGAGGCATTCATACATTGAACGCAAATAAAGTGAGAATTACACACCTAAAATGTGAAATAGATGTCTGGAAACATTTCTAGGAGGCTGACAGTTGTTATTTAGCAGAACACAGAGATGTAGTTATAGTGTCTATCTCACCAGAACCCAATTATTATTTTTTATATTACAAGATAACATATTTTGAAATTATATGTTCTAGTTTCAAGCAGAGAAATGCTTTTGACCAGATGTAGGTACCTTTATGTGGCATACTATTAGATAGTTCCAGTCTGCAGTAAAAGGAATAGCAGCATATAGTTAGTGTATGTTGATGCTTTCAAAAGAAACTAGCGCTTTCTGCTTTTTAGAGCACCTGATTTGAAGGTATTTTGTAAGGGGTATAGCTTCTGGGGGGGTCTTTCGGGGTGTTATACCCCTCTAATACATCAATTTTCTGGTGAATAGTTGGGTACAAGTGCCTTCAGTTGAGTATGGTGAGGTGTCTATTGGATTTCACCAGGATTTTTTTACATACATACAAACAAAAATACACATACACACTCACCCTTTCTCTGTTTTGAAAGTCTTAAAAAATGTTGGTAAGTTTACAAAATACTGTGATTTCCCTCACTTAGGGCCTGATTACGATGGCGGGTGGATCGCCACCGCTGGCCCGGCAGGGGTGTTCCGCCCACCACTGAAACCTGATTTACCCCCGCCATATTATAATGGTAGGAGGTATTGCGGTGGACACAAAGTGTGTCCACCATTTTTCCACCGGTCGTCAATCGTCCCGGTTGCCGGCCGGGCGGACTTGGGCCAAAACATGGTGGCAGTGCCTAGCAGGCACCGCCATCCATATGAGGATGCAGGGATGTAAAGGCCTTTCCATGGCAGCATCGACGCCATGGAAAGGCTGGCGGGGATTTGCTATGGTTGCGGGCCCCCGGAGGGGTAGGTGTGTGGGGTGCACTTGGGGGGTACCCATGGTCCCCCCACCATTTCCATGCACAAGGAGGCAGGTACTGCGCGATGCCTGCCACGTTGTGCATGGAAATGCACTACATGGCAACTTGGCATTGCGGCAGCACCCACCGCAATGTTGAACTGCAGAATGCAACTGCCAGGGTCGCGGTTGAATCCTTGTTCGCGGTGCCGGACCTCCGCATGTCTGGCGGCCGGTCCCAACACCGCGGGGATGGCAGGCGAACTTAAATTCGCCCGCCATCCTAATCACCCCCTTAGTATCTCAACCATCCTCCATTCCTCTCCATTTCCACTGCCCCTTAAGCCCCTCTCATGCATCCTGTCCCTGAATAATGTATTTTTACATTATATTCAAGCATGAATGTTGGAAAATCTGAAGCTCACCCAGGACTATCTTACTGACATAGCTATTTTTAATGTGTAAGTTATTTAATCATTTATTGTTGAGACAAGTATTATCATGACTGCATACATAAAATTCTCAGTAGGAGTTCAATCCCAATTCATAGTTCTAATGGTAATGTTTCTACTATTCACATTTAATTCATAACTCTTTTTTATGACAATAATAGTGAATGATGGAATAAGCATATTGTGTAGAGAAGTAGTCTCTACTTATAACCAAATGTTATGAGAAGAGTGTTGCACAATGGCCTTCTGAACCCATTTTACAGATACTGGATTAAGTTTTTATGCTGTGTTGGTGTACATATTGAAAAGGCTTGTCTCCAGGCTTTTTCCAGTTCTCTAGTTGTAGTTTTGCAATAACTTGTCCTATTTTCATCTTGATAACATGGTATTTTTTTCCTGACTGGTCTGTTCAAGATGCAATAGGAATGTACTATTTGAATGTAATTTTATTAATTTAAGGTGCAACAAAGGGCAACTAAAACCATCAAAGAGAAAAACAGCATATTGACAACAGTCGTAACCAATTGAACCAAACAAATAGTACAACTCTGAATATAGTTTTGGTCTAACATATTTATTGCTTAAATCTGGTCATATATGTATCAAAGTAGGGAAGGTCTATATTTTAATATCAATTAAATCATTGCCATTAGGTTAGGTAAAAGGATCACTTACGGCACAACATAGTGTGGTTTGTATTAGTGATTAGAATGCAGATATTATTTTAAATTTTGTGGCTAGAATAAAAAATCTGTCTTAAAGCACAATTGAAATGTAGTATAGTAAGTGTCTTATGTAATGTTGTTTAACACTCATTCACATCTGCCAAGTGCCATCCAAATAGAATAAAAGAAAGCTGCACATCTGGCCCCAAGATTGTTTAAAAATCAGTACTACATTACATCTATTTGTATAGCAAGAAATATGTTATGGCAAGAAATGTTCTCTCTTTTATTTCAGTATGGGACAAATTGAAGTTTCAAACAATCTGTAAGTGCCCTTTAGTGATGTGCAGGCCAGTTGGAAAAGGTACGCCTACTTCATGTAGAATTTAGCTGGGATGCCTGGAATATTGTGTCATTCATAGAAGGCTTCTTTTGCTCTACTGCAGACACAGCCTCTCCAATATAAAACCCTTACAGAATATTCAAAATTGCCCTCTAGGTACAGAACATGATCAGAGTAATTTGAGATTTTTCGTGTGCAATTCCTGCACCCCATATTTTGCATGCACACAACTAGGTCTAGGCTCTACATAAAAACAGAGATTCACCATCATTAACATACTTTATGGAGTAACTCAAAATATTTCATCATGGTGGTAAGTGTCTCTTGGGAAACATCACACAGAAAGTTGCATTCTGAATGTTGTGCTTGATTCATTATTGAGAGCAAATATGTGAAGTTAATATTAAGCAAATAGATGACAAGGCATCCCTGGGCTTTGGCATAGGTAGGTTAGATGATGGATGGATGTAAATTAAGCAAAACGTATAGATTCTAGAAGTATAGAACTGCCGTTTTCAAGTAGAAAGCCCTAGAAAAATTTAATCTGAATGTAATAATATTGTCATTGTTTGCCAGACTCAATTGTGCTTGTTACCTTCTGGCGCATCGGCAGTTTGTTAAGTTTCTTGTTTGAAAAGAATTAGCACAAGCTGGTATTCAAAGTTGTAGGTCCTGGTTTTCATTATGTCCAGCAACCTCTCTGGGAAAAATAAAAGTAGGAACTGAACAAAGGATTTTAACCCCGCAGAGGAGATGCAAATTTCGACCGGGAGTGATACATGCTCCAGCTATACCCCACTAGCTTTCAGATGAAGAAAGAGACTAATTGAGATACATTCTTTTTGTATAATATCCTGAAATCAACACACGTTGTTAAATTATTCCCTGTAAATTTCTGTCATCTTGAGAATTGTAAAAGAGACTATCTGAGTCTGGCTGATGTAAGTTAAAGAGGGACTGGTCCAACCCAATGTTTCAGAATAGTCAGTGTCTAAATAAATGGTTGCCATTTAGATTAACTATGTGTAAGACTGTCCTATATGGGTAGTCTAAAAATGGTTCAACAATTCAGTTTAACCAGAACTGTATTGGCTTCCACATACATCTCATTTCTTGGAATACTATTAGAATACAAATTAATTTAAAAATTAATAAGTTATATGATTCTAGTGAGAGTGATTTTATGACTGAATGTGCAAAAAGTATCTGTTATTAATTGTATCTATAGGTTTTCGGCATCAAACAGGACATGCTGTGGGGAAGAATGTTATATGAGACACAAAGTGGTGCACCAGCAGAAGAAATTTCTATTCTACACGACTTTTGATGTTATCTAGATCTTCACAATCAGACCTAGAAACAGTTGAGCAGAACTCCATGGCATCAGCAACTAAGAGAGTACATTTAATCAATGCTACAGAAAAACAATCCATTGGCTAACATAATACTAGTGCAACATTGGCAAAGCATGGCACAACATAAGATGAAAATAACGATTTTGAGAGAGGGTTGAAGGTGACTTTAAATTGCTCTATCACTATGTTTCTGTGAGAATTTGCTCCTATTTACCTGATCCCCTCCATTTATTTCCTCAATTGTATTGTTGATTTTTAGATGCTGCACACAGGGACACTGTTGTCCGGTGCCCGGTGTAAGTGCTCTGACCCATACAACATGTAGAAATTGGCTAATCCTTGCTACCCTTATTTAACATTCTTTTAGGGCCATAGTATATGGAGCAGAAAATGTATCTATGACATAGAGAGTTAAAATCACACTTGTGGACTGCAGAACGTATTGTGCCATCCACTAGTTTAAAACAGGAAAACATGACCTTGGGCCTATCATTGTAGCCTGACTGCTGCAGTGCAAAACCAGAAGGGTGACCCTTTTTGACAGGTAAAAACCTCCCTTTTAAATATTAGTCACCCCATGTACACCTTTTTCCAATGAGGTATATTCCATGTTATTTAAATGTTGGACCGGTAGAAAAATGTCATTACCATGTCCCTACAGTGACCAGGCCCAAAAGTATTTTTCACTGTGGCAGGCTTAGCTGTCCTATATTTAGTACAGATTACAATACAAAGATTTTAATTCAGGAACAGGACAAACTAGAAAAACAATAAAACCACTATTTTTAAAAGGTATTACATATCTAATGTAATGACAAAGTCAAATTTTCAATAAATATAAAGGAAATGTAACTTTTAAGAAACTTAGGGCC
The DNA here is from genome assembly GCF_964261635.1 of Lissotriton helveticus. NCBI lineage: Eukaryota > Metazoa > Chordata > Amphibia > Caudata > Salamandridae > Lissotriton > Lissotriton helveticus. Next base: position 1,738,494,391 of record NC_136067.1, on the reverse strand, counting down.
AGACGTAGGTGGCTAAATACCGGTTGGTAACACCGAAATTCGTTACATTTCTGCGTTACCGCCCGGTATTTGGCTGAGTGCAATTTAGGTGACTTTAAACCTACATGCAAATTAAGGAATCGCAAAATAGCAATTCCTTATTTTGCTCTTACATTTAAGGAATCGGAAATACCGATTCCTTAAATGCAATGTTCGTACGACTAAAAACAGTGCACTTCAGCCTTAAGGAATCGCTATTTACCACCAACTTCAAGTTGGTGGTAAGTAGGGATTTCCTTTCAAAAAGCACTTTTTTGCTTTTTGAAATGTGCCATGTGGCACACCCATGCCCTTAGGGCATGAACATGAGCCATATGTGCACACATGCACCATTCAGGGGTGCAATAGGGTGTCCTTTGGTCACCCTGGCACCCTTGAAATATCTCCCACTATTAGCGATTCGGTAGCCCATAGGAATGAATGGCTAGGTATTCCTTAATAACGAATCTCAACGATCAATTCGTTATTAAGGAATGTTAAGGAATTGCTAATATTTTAACGACTCCTACCTACATTCCATTTAGCGAGTCCTTAATAGCGATTCAATAAAAATCGCTATTAAGGACTCGCTAAATTGAAGCTACCTACATCTGGCCCTAACTCTTTACCTGCCTGAACTGTCAGAAGAATAATTTGCATTAACCTCCGCCAACGCCCAGTTTGAACTCAGGCTGAAAGAAGTGCAAAATTCCTCCAAAGAGCATACAATAGGCTGACCAAAAGGCTCCTCTGACCTTAACAGAATATACAGGGTAGGTGCTGTGAGCATTCTGTTGACACCACAAGGCCAAATACTAACTAACAAGTCTGATGATCCATATGTATCACTTTGACACACTTAAAAGGAAGATAACATGAAGCCACAATAATTCTTGTGCATCTTCTCCCTGGTTGTTGAAGGACCCTGTTTTTTTTCTGCCCGACTTCTGTCTCTGGGGTTGTGGGTACAGTGCCTCTTTCAAACTGGGTTTTAGGTTTAGCTGTCAGAGGGATCTGGTGATTACCATTGTCCACTCCCTTACACACACACCGTCTTTAGAGCCCTGGTTTAATGTGAGTAAAGTCCTTTACTGTCTTGGATTTGTCCTGGCACATTTCAATGTGGGCCTGTTTGTACTAGAAAAACAGGAACTACTGAAAAAGTAGGTAGGCAATAGCCTAGGAGCAATTACTCCATTGGTCAGAGAGGTCAAGGAATGTCTTAGGGTATCCCACAGGCAGGTGAACGCTACAAAGCAGAACCCTCATCCATTCTTCCTCAAAACAATTTCTGGGCCTGTGGAAGAACAGAAGAAGTACTGCACCTGCTGTCTGTTATGAGAGAGGAGCGCTAAAAGACTGGACTCCCCCCCCCTTTCTGAGTGTGGCATCTGTAACTTATAGTGGCCTTTGCTGGTGGCCTCTGCCTGACACCCTCTGAGTCTCTGGTTGCCTCACCGTAGGTCCTCGGGCCTTAGAAGTACACCCCTGTTGTTGTTTGGGCACCAGAGAATTTGGAAACTTTTGAAAGCTTTTCCTGCACACCAGTGGGACTTTTCAAATGTTTGACTTCTAGACTTTCACTAGGGCCAATATACTTGATATATCCAGCTCACAGCGCACTGCAGACGGTCTGAAATTGTGCCTGGAGCGCAGTCTACCATGACCTTTAACCCCATGGCCGCAGCGGTAATTCCGCCGCGGCGCTGGGGGGGAAAGGGGGTCGCGCGGCGCCACCATGCTTGTGGCAGAACCATTCCGTCACGAGCCAAAGGCGGGCTGTGCTTATAACGGAGTTGTTCCATCATGGCTCCGCCCACTCACTAATTCGCCCGCACAGCGGCCGCGGCATGACAGAACCACTCCGTCATGAGCACACGCCACCCGTGGCTCGTGACGGAGTGGTTCCATCACAAGCATAGAAGGGGTTAACTGCCATCTGCGCTTTATGCTTTTTGATGCTTTCTCACTTAAATCTTTAATAATTCATATCTCTGGTTCTCACTACTAGATTCTGTTGTTTTACTGTTTTTCCATTTTTTCTAAAAATGGAATGAGGTTTTTAGCGTGTTGTGTTTTTGACTTGTAACTGTTTTGGTACTTCTAAATGCTTTACACATTTTTGTTAGGTTAAGCTTCGCTGCTCTGTGCCTTAGCTATCAGGGGTTTAGCTCAAGTTTAACTTACTGAAACCTTTAAATGGACATACCAGGATAGTGACTGTTATACTTGTGGTGGACACCAAAACACCCAAACTAATAAACCACGAACACTATACTTCTAACATTAACCACTGTAATAGAAGAATCATAGATCAAATTTTTAGAGAATGCTCTGGAGGCAAATAATATGCATTAAAACGCCACAAGGGATCAAACATTGTATTAACAAGAAAGAGTAGCTGTGCTGCAGGCTCAGGCAGGCACAGCAGGGAAGTCCTCTTCTATAAAATCTGTGTGTTTCTTGTCTCTACTTATTCAAGAAATGAAAAACATTCCTTTGAATATTTAGTACTTGGATCTACTTCAAGCCAAGGAAGCTGTAAGTGATACTTCCAAGCTTCTGTTATTGATTTTTCACAAGGCTGAATGAAGACGCTGCTGAACAGGGTGCAATAAAATGAATAATACAATACACTGCTTGTGCAAGGTACTTAACATGATACATAGACTGGTCTAGGCTTTCATGGAAGGGGCTTTATTTAGGTGCTAAGCTATAGTCCAAGGTTTAAGATGGCTGACGCTGATCTTGAAAGTGAATACTTTACCATAACTCTAGCACACTTTATAATTAGGTAATAGGTTTATCACAAGAAGCATTGCATTGTGTTTTGCTGTAAATTCGAGGTATCTCGTGCACCTTACCAAGTCCTTTAGTATTTAGATTGTAGCCTATGGACAGTATAGCATTGATTCCCAGCTTCAGAGGACCACGTAACTTAAAATCTAATAGGAGGAGTGATTTACGTCATTGTAACATCGTGCAACATTCTGTCTGTTCCATTTCCTCAGTAGCTGGGAAATAATGCCCACCAATAATATTTTATTTTGCTCTTCCTTACAGCAGCACACACGTTCTTGGAATTTAAACATAATCAGGTAATACATGTTCATATCAATATTTTCTATATACATTGTGTTTACGTTGTGTGTCATGCAGGCTGCCTCAAAGATTTTCCTCATGCAACTCAAATAGGACCTTGCAACTTTATTGTTGTTCCCCCATAAAAGCTTTAAGCAGGTAGCCATCCTAAATCAATGTCACATTTCACCATGTATCACTGACAGGTTGAACCAAACGTTAATGTAGGGATATTAGTTAAGGTTTAAATCATATTTTCTTGAGTTTTGGATGCATAAGGCTTCAGATAATATGTTACAGCCGGCATTGCGCGTGCATGTAAAATCGCAATTGATGGCTCAGAAAATATTCCCACCCCCACTCGTATTCATGATATCACAGTTCCACTCAGAGGCCATCCATCTTTGGGAAGTTCTACCCATGCTATGCCAGTCTCATCCCCGCAGTCTGAAATGGCTTCCCTAATGTGCAGTATGCACAGTATTTCGGGCCATAGGAGATATTTTAAGTCCCTGGACAAAATGTAAACAGTCGGGGGCCCCAAAGCTTCATAAACTGTCAACTTTTTTTGGAATGTTGAGCAATACCTTTCCCAACCCCAGCAAAGATCACATTCTTGCTTACCACGTTTACAATGTAGGTATTTTATGGTCACCCCTTCCATGCTTATGACGAGCTCAGCTCGTCATGAGGCACAGTGGAGCTGTGCACATAACGAGCTGAGCTCGTCATAGCTGCTGTGGCCCTCCCATGTGCGGCGAATTCCCTGCCTGTGCGGGCGTTCTCAAGGAGTGGGCGGAGTCATGACGAGTGCAGCTCGTCATGAGCAAAGTTCCACTGTGCAGCATGACGAGCTGGACTCGTCATGAGTACCGCAGCGCATGCGCGGCCCCTCCCCCCGACACCACGGGGGAATTAGCCCCACGTGGAAGGGGTTAACACAGCTCACCAACAGTACATGCTTTGCTGCTAACAGCGTATTTGAGATGTTTGTGTCTATTTTGAGTATAGCGGATAAATGCCCTCTGAGGAAGTCCCCAACTCTACCATCTCCTTGACCATATTTGAGATCATGATTCTGATAGCCTCAGGTTCATTTCTCTTATCTTTTTGCGTTGATTCCCTCATTTTATTGCATTGATACTTTGAACTCTGCAGTAGCTGAAACCTGCTGAACAAATTCAACCATGTTTGTTCTGTTTGCAGGATCGCTTAATTTCCAAATAGGCAGAAATGTCACTCCTGTACAGCAGTTGTCAGTATGCAGGTTAAAGGCACAGTTGTACAGATTACAGGTATGGAATGCAGGAGTAAATGGTATAATTGCCTGATCAGATTTTAAATTTGATCAGACATTTTCAGTTTACATTTTTTTCTAACAGCTTTACTGCAGGATACAAATCTTGCATTAGAAATTAAAAGGCGACTTTACTTTGTAACTTTGTTTGGAGGATGTTATTTAAACCTATAACTAAATTGGCCTGAAGAGACCTGTGAGCAATGGTGGTGAAAGATTCCTGTTAGGAAGTGCCTTCAGACTACTAACTCAAAATGCATTATGATGCACTGCATATTGATGCCCTGCATATATCTGTCTGTAAGTATGCTTACTTCACTCTTTGGGTTACCCTGCACTCCGGTCATCATTTCAGTGGACAGGCTACACAATGCCCTCAGTGGAGAAAAGGAATCTCTTGGGCCTGCCAATTAGGCATCTGCAACTGAACTGAGCATATACCATCTTCCCCAATCAAAAGGAAACACCAAGAAGGTGATGGTCCAGGGGCGTAAGGCAGGCCCCTACAGCGCACAGGGGCCTCCAACCCACCTAGGGCTGCCCAACAGTTCAAGGAGGCCCTATTCATCTCATAGCCAATTACTATTTGTGAGATATGGGCGACTGAGTGGCACCATATCACATCCTGCAAAGGGGGGGGGGCATCATTTTGCATTATGCCACTGCACTGTACAGACTTGCTCTGTAGGTGGCTGTAGCCAATCGTTACCTTAGGGCAGAAATTTCCTTTGAACTTGGAGACTTTGAGGGCCGGGCATCAAGTCAGAAGATAGGGCAGACCTCTGCATAGTGGTGTCACAGATTCATCATTTTATACTTTTTGAACATGAAGCTCCTGGTGGTGTTTTCTTTCACAAAGCATGTTCTCAGACTAGGAGATTGCTCAAAAAAACACTGTGAAAGAGAATCCCAGGAATTTCATGGTAACTGAATAGATTGTTGCACCAGTGATTTACAGCCTTTTAAAATACTCTGACTAACGGACACCATTGAGAAATCCAGACAAAGAATACTTTGCTGACTACCGCAATGGATATGTATTTATAACTTGCCACATATTATTGGAGAGATTCCTATTCTACTCTGTCTAAACCTCTACCTTCAGCATTTTTCTCCATGACAGGTAGAACTAGTTTTCCTGCCTACTCATAGAGCTAAATAAGTGCAGGATCCTGTCAGTGAAGCCTGTTTACCGGTTTGGATTTGTGTTACTGAACCTGGGGTATGCAAAAGGTAGCATGAGGGAGGAAACTATTGCTTGTCTGGGAGAATTCCAGCAGATCTTTTTGGGATACTGTACAGTGAGTCGTGGGGAAGTTGGCTGAAGATTAGGAAGGCAGTTCTGATGAGTTAACACCATTGGTCAATGTATATTCACTAACAGAACTTGTTGGACAACATTGTGCTTTATTGAAACTTTCATTACAGGGCTTTGAAACTCGTTATGATTACTGCCTTTGTCCCAGCAGGCTGGAAAAGAGAATTATTGACCTCATTGGGATTACCAGATCCATAGTACACTGTGGGCTCAGTGTTTTTAACCTGGAAAGTTTGTCTGTTATAGCCAAAATATCTTGGTGAAACCCTGAGCAAAATGGAGTATTACTTCTGGAATGATCTAAAGCATTTACAGTTCCTCTTGGTAGTTCTCTAAGTCATCCTCGCATACCAACTTGTAATACAGGGTAATCCTGCTTATAAATTGCAGGAGTTCCTTTGTGCTTTCCACAACAATTTCTGCATGAGTCAAAATGTATCAGTGCAAAATTATGGGTTACACAATTCTAATCCCTGTGCAAACATCTGTTTATCACAACGATATGACTTTAATGTATCATTTCAAATCAGCACCTTAGAGATAGGTGTTAGTGTTTTCGAATGTGCGTACCACAGCTTTTACCTGGGCCTTAGTTATGGGGTGGAATCCCTCCATTGACAGCTGATTTGCTGTTTGGAGTGCAAATGTGCATAAGATATGTCAAATTGTTCAGTAAACAACAATTATTTAAGTTCATTTGGTTTTCTTGCGAAGCAAGTATTTTCCTAGTTGGACAGTTTTGGTAAGTCCCTTCTCTCAAGACTCCTCTGTTCTATATCATGCTTTTGGAAGGGATGAGGTACTGGAAAGCCCTAATACTGTGTAATCAAAAACTGATCTCTAAAGGGTTCAAAATGCCCTTCTCAAAAGACAATGCTGCATTACCCCTTCCCCCATAACAGAACCACCCCAGTTCATGATACTGCATAGTGTAGAAGGCATTGTATAGTTGCTCTCCTGGCAGCCTCATTAACATTTTTGTGCCTGGTTAATTAACCAGATATATGACAATGGCCACTCTGGGCCTTTTTGACTTTTACCTAAAGAAACACAGAAAATGTGTTAGGTGGTCCATACATATTCAAAGCTCTTTGCACTGGAATGCCTTACAAGTACCGCTTTGATCTGAAGGAGAGTTCTGGAGATGTCTCGGGGCACTGACCACTAATCGCTTCTTCTCTGATTTTGAGTAGAAATGATAGCTGCTGAAAAGCCACAACTTCATCTTTAGGTTCTCTAACATTACGTGCCGCACCATTTGCTCACAAATAACTGTACTCCCTACGCCCTACATTTTGCCCAGCAGGCACTGCAGAGACTTAATTTTGCCCCGCAGGACCTAAGCATTTCACCATGTTACCCCCAACCATGGGAATTATACAAACGTGTATTTTCAGTTCCAACACAACTCTAATTAAACCCTCATCGTGAGCTTCTTCAGGGACCCCAAAATGCAAAGTGTCCTGGGACACCAAAATCAGCGTAAACCCCTTGCAAAGCGCCTAAATAAAATAAATAAACATTGCTAACATTACTGAGTTTGGATGGAACAGGGTTTTCTTCAAAACACTACAGAACGTGGAGAGGCTGTCACTGCAGCATGCCATTGGTTTTTCCTAAAAGTGTGTCACCTATAAAATAAAGTAGCGCCCATCAGACCGAATTAAAACGGGCAGCATAAAAGCGATTGAAACACTCACTACAAGGCAATTTTCAGTAAACAGTAACATTGTGCGGGTACAAGGCATACATGAAGGAGTGAGACAAGATCAGGAGTATGTGTTGTAGCATTTGTGGCGTTCCACAACCAAGGAAGTAAAGGGCCTACCTGAAGGGTGTATTTTCTGCGAGGATCGCTGCTCAGCTGGAGCAGCAGCGGGGATGGTTCATTTATTACACACAGCGCCAGTGGAAGCCAGCAGCTCTGACACTGGCCTCCAACTCTGCCCTGCGGCTACAAGGCTGTAAAAAAGCATGCGTAGAATTACTCACGGTCATTGCACAGTGGGCCACTGAACGAGGTCATGCTGCAGTCACAGCTGAAGCCGTCCCACTGCTGCAAACACACTCCCTGGTTTGCGCATGAATCCTCTTGACACGTCGTGCTGGGTCCTGGTGGGAATACAAGCGAAAGGGTTTCTTTGTTTAGAATTGAAAGCAATATTTCTGGGTTTTCACTTTCTCTAGAGAGTCCCTTATACCGCATTTTACAGTACACCTGGTTTTATCCCCCCCCCCCCCAACCCCACTCCACGAAATTATAGGCACTTCTTGAAATCTCTACCTGTGGGGAAGCTCGCCTTAGAAACACACACATATCTTGACTCGAAAGTACAAACTCCTTTCAGACCAGAAATACATTACTTATTTGAAACAAAGGACACAATTCAGACTTGATTCGGTGTGGATGTGTTTAGGGAATTGAGACGTGATTTGAGTCATTCGGGGACTCAGCTGATGGAACAGAAAAGAAATTCAGGTTGTCAAAGTAGCTAAAATTAACTCTGGAAAGAGGTTCCAGGAACAGCGAGCTTCAGGGACATTAAAATGAAAACTTGGGCCAAGTATTCTGCAACTGTAGATTGGAGTACACAGCTCTGAAATGAAGGGTCTCCAGGCTGTGGGTAACTGACGGAGCCAGCCGACAATGGAATACAAGAATAAAGACATTCTGGGAGTGTCAAAGAATGCTTGTGTATGTCGGAGGTATTTGAATTTGTGTGCAGCTGAGATCCTATTACAGAATTCGGTACATGCTGGTGTTTTTTTTTATATTTGTCGGTGGTGAATCCTATCCGTGTTATTTTAAGCTGCTGGGCACCAAAATATTTTTATATTTACTTTAGGCTGCAATAAAAATAACACATTATGGTGCAATTTGCTGCTAAAATGAAATACCGCGCACCTTACCACTGCCCCATTACAATACTGCTGACAGGTTTTACCGCCCACAAATTCACATTGTGCTGATGCAAATCTGTTTATGAGGTGTGTCCATGTTTTTGGGGTAATTCAGACAGCACCAATGTAAAACTATTTATGTGATTCAAATGGTGGTTTCCTATATAACAACAGCGTTAGCAGTCATTTTACCAAGATGCTGCAAAGGAGACTGTAGTGAAATGTGTAGCCCTCCATCTTGGAATTCTGTGATCTGCGCATTTGTTTTGTGTTGTTGGTTTTGAGCTTGTCAGGTGTACTTAATTTACCTAAAAATAAACCTTATTGCTAAATTAAAAATAAGGAGGAATGAAACAGCATCTAGCCTAGACGTCAGGCTTGCATGAGCGTACCGCAACACCCTCCCACGCCCAAAAAAAGAAGTTGTAGGGTTGTGACAGACAGTTTGCTGTGATCCTCTTCAATAATGACCCGGCATGCCATAAGGAACACACAATAGGGAGCGTAAACTAAGATTTCCCGAATAATCCATAGGCCACGTAAAGAAACAGGACGATTTAGGGAAAGGGGCGAGCCAAGCAATAGGGTGCTCATTGGACGACAGGTTCAAGACGGACAGTCTGCACTGCAGAATACACAGCCTTATTTACATTTTGTTTTGAAGAGGGACACTTTATACATGACGTTTTGCCATCCCAGCATGCTATGGGGATTTCATTCTAGGTTTACACACACACGGTTCCATCTACCTTGCAAATCAGCTTTCATCAATGCAACTTTGTCAGCAAAATAAAAAACAGCAAAATGTACCCAATGTTAGTAAGCAATATGGAAATGGCAGTGAATAAAATGATAAGAAATGCAGCATTTCAAGTAATATGCAGGAGAGACTGATAGCCGAAGCAGTAAGACACAGGGAGATAAGGGGAAGAGAGAAAGACAGACAAGGAGACCGGGTGAGAGACAGAAGGTAAAACTGAAATTGTGCGATAGAGATAATGAGAGAGTCATACGAAGAAGAGGAGAGAGGGAACATGAGATAATAGTGTATGATGAGTGAAAGATTAAAATAGAGATAGTAATAGAGGAAGAGATGACGTAAAAGGAAGAGACATGTATAATGTGATAGACATCCAGAGGGAAATGTCAAGAGAGGGAAAGCATGAGAGGAGTGAGAGACAGATAGAGACAGAGATAATAGAGAAAGAGATGATACAAATAGCTAAATATAGAAATAACAGAGATAGCTAAAGATAGACATAATAGAGATAGAGATATAGAACGTTTGAGCTAGAGATAGAGACATATACAGAAATAGATATAGATGTAGAAATGGAGCTAGAGATAGAGACATAGAGATGAGAAAGTGAGTGTGATAAGAAGGTGTGAGAGAAAGGGAGGAGAGACTTTCAGAGGGGGAGAATATAAGAGAAAAAGAAAGCAAGAGAGAGCGAGAGAGAGAAAAAAAGAAGACGAAGAAAGGCAGGTAGACAGACGAACATAAGGCGAGGATAAGATTCACAGAGATGGAGACCAGAAGAAAGAGATAGCATTGAACAGATAGGAAAGGGAGAGTAAAAGAGAGAGAAAAAGAGAGGGAGAGACTTAAGGGAAAGTAAACAAGTTTTGAGGATAAATACTGGTATACATGTTTGAGGGGCGAGAGGGGAGTAGTAGAGGAAAATTAAAGATAAAAGAAAGGAAATGTAAACAATGTGAGAGCAGAGAGATGGGGAGTGAGTGAAAAAAATAAGAAGAGGGGAGAGGGTAAGAGAGAGGGAAGAGATTAAACTAGTGAGAAAGGGAACATTGTGCCTAGAGAAATAACCGAGGGGACGTTAAGAGGATCACAGATAATAGGAAGTGGCATGGTATGGTAAGAATAAGGGTGAAATAAAATGATAAAAGAAAAAACGAGAGATAGACATCAATAGAAAGAGAGAGAAAAAAACAAAGAAATTGAAGAGAGCGACATGAGGGGACAAAAATAAAGAAGATAGGCAATGACAATTTCATGGGTAAATGGTTAGACTGAAATAGGTAAGCCAATTCGAGAGAATTTGGACGTTCATGTAGAGAAGTACATTGAGAGAACATTAAGAGAAATGATGGAAGTTAGAGAGAGAGAAAGGGAGAGAGAAAATGAGGTAAAGACAGAGCCAGGAACCAAATGCGAATGCATATAGAAAAAAACACTATCGCCCTGGATTAAATGAGGAAAGTGAAAATAAATAAGTTAAAATCAGGTCCAAGCATATAGAGTGAAATAGGGGTTACAGTGGGGGGGGGGAGTGAGCAAGAGGCGAAAATGCAATGTAAGGTAAACAAATTAGTGTTAAGAGCCATAAATATCCAGGCAAGCTGAAATGAAAAAGTAGTAATTTGCCAGCATTTTACTACAAATAGAATGCTTAATTGAGCTGATGACATGTAATGAAGCAAAATTAAAAGTTTTTTCTTGGTTGGATGTGAAGGCATTAACGAACTGAATGCATGGCTGCCTCCTGACTAACCATTTGTCATGTTCAGAGACTGTGCCTTCTACGGTTTTTAAAAGACTGATTATCTTCACCATCACTTCCTCTTCCCAAACCATTTTCAGCCGCTGGTGCAATTAAGGCCAAAGTCCCCGTTAAGGATTTCTAAATGACCTTTTCAGTCATTTCCAAGACACACATATTGTTATTTCTGCTTTAATGAACTCTCCGGGAACCTTCTCGTAGAAGGTCGTGACCGTTTTATGCCAATTACCTATTTTTAACTTTACTCTAGGCTCAAGAAAAAGGAATAACGCGCGGAAATATTCTAAGATTTGTAAAATCGCAGGTTAATATGAATGTATAATTATTACTTCATTTAATATGGCTAGGGCCCTTTCGAAACTCAGGCTGTCTATCAAAGAAACAGACCCTGCCACTACTCGACAATTGATGCTCCATTTGCTTCACATGACAAGTGCGGCAGGCAACTAAACCGCTAGTTTGTTAAAATTAGAAATAGAAAACTGTAAGGTGAGATGTCACATAAAGTGTATATCAAAGAAACTCACGACAAGAGAGATAATATTAAAATATGTTGAAATCTTCAAACCTGCCAAAAGTAAATAAGAAATGGTCTCAACTATGTGCCAGTTAAAGCTAAGACATTAGGTTGACAGGTTTGGCCACCCTGCCAGCTTCCTTAATCGAATGGATACATGATGACACAGAGGGCCACTATAGATCAGTGTGCAGGGCATGCACAGGTAGAGAGCTGAACAGCGTCAAGTGTACTAAGATATTGCGCTCTTCAGCTCTCTACCTGCACCTGTATGCTTGAGGCTGCCTTATGCCAAGGCATGCAACCTTGCGCCATGCTGCAAGTGTTGCCTGCATTACAGGCAGAATACTTTTTGTGCAGGAAGAGACACCTTACTCCACAAAAAGAATCCCAAGAGGCCATTTTCTCTTTCATTGGATGATTTAGAATGCTTCACCTACAGAACGAGGAAGTAACGAGGAGAAATAAGCACATTTCCCCTTGTGACGCCTCCCTGTGAGAGGCACACAATTTTGTCGCTATCCCAGGCTTACTACATTTAGCAAATCTGGATTGAATCAAATTCCATCGGTTGATACATTAAAATGCCCATGGTCCATCCATGGAACGCATAGTACAACAAATTGTAATGCAAAGCAATGCAAGCCTCTGCGTTGTGTTACATTTCTTTACAAAGTCATGCAAGGCAGTGCAAATAGCTCATTGCATGGCATTGTAAATCCCCTTAAGGACGTGCATTGCTTTGCAATAACTTGCGTCACACAAGAACAACACTAGTCATTAATAAAAACTGGGCACTGATTTTTACTGTTCCCAAATACTGTATTATAAAAGATGCACTCCACTGGATGTAACAGCACAATCAGGAAAGAGGTGCATACACAATTCAGTTCAAATTCACCTATCTAGAGTTGTCAGTATATCAGCCACTCTCCAAAGATGTTGGTGTTGGCTCTGTAGCTTTGCATGAGGAGGCTGAGAGTCCCAATTAGGGTGAATACAATACCTGACTGAATTACATTTGCTTACCTTGCGGATCTCATGCCCCTGCCTCAAAATATTTATGAGGTCATCTGTATCAATCTTGGGTGCATTGTCACATCCATGGATCTAGGATATGAATAGGTGGCCATGCCCACCTTAGGAGTGCAGGGTCTCCAATGAGTGATCCCTGCAAGTTGTGGTCCGTTACCCTTTTGGAGGCCATTGGGAGTGCTACACTTAAGAGGGGTCCACACCAATCGCAAGACAGCAAGCAAAGTTGAGAGAGTTGAACTAGTCTAGGTAGCCTCAGCTGAACAGCACCATGTCTACTAAGATATAGTGCTCTTCAGCTCCTTACCTGCACCGGTGTGCTTGAGCCTACCTTATGCCAAGGCAGGCATCTTGCACCATTCTGCAAGGGTGCCTGCGTTACAGGCAGAATTGTTTTTGTGCAGGAAGAGACACCTTGCTCAACAAAAATAATCCCACGAGGCCATTTTATTTCCAATATGAGTGGATTTTTTCCCTCTTCTATATATCGACAAAGAATGAGCACAACTACATTGCTCAATGATACATAGTGTTTACAAGATGAAATTTTCCAAACAGTGGATTTCAGAACTTTCAGGATTGTTTCCTCAAGCCTTTGGCTCATTGGATGGACCTAGTTACGGATTCATATTATACTCTAAATGATTGCATATGAACAGTCCTATGAAATCTCTTTTGCAAATAAGGACGGCAACCTCTCATTTTTCTGGTGCCCTGAAGAAGTCCACATGTATTTAGACGAAACACGAAGGCTGGCTTTTTTAATACATATTTTCGATACAGCAATAAAGAGAAACAATTCAACTACTAGCAGAACATTGTGGATATAAATGAAGTTCGAATTAGGATTGTAGAAGTGGTGCACCTCTGTTTGCTTTGTTTACCTGATTTAATAAGTGACCCTCCCAGAATATAGATAGCATAATTTCTGTCTTTGACACAATGCACATCCCATAATGTTAGCATTTGCCAGCGGGATTAGAATTTCCTCCTTGCAAAGTTGAAGAATACCATGTAAATGAGAGTTTGTCCATTTTGAAAATTGCCATGGAGCCTGGTTTAGAATTGATGGACTGGTTACACAACACAAACTTGGTGGAAATTCTGTTCGCCATATTACACTTGTAATAAGGAGCACGTGATATCCTTCATATTTGTAATGGGCAATGTCAGACTTGGCATCTTTGGCATGGTTTCCCCTGGCTATTTGCCTCAACCTCCTGCATTTTTGATGCTGTGATGGATTTCGGTTTTGCTGGCTTAGATGCTTTGGACACTTTGCCACTGCTGATCCGTGTCAAAGTGCAAGTGCTCCCTGTGTAAATTGTGTTTACAATTGGCTTTCCCTGATTGACATATATGATTTACTAGTAAGCCAATTGTACAGTGCACTAAGTGTGACAGGGCCTGTAAATCAAATGCGGCTAGTGGGCCTGCAGCACTGATTGTGCCACCGATATCAGTAGTCCTGAAAAGGTAATTCAGACCTGCCGCTGCAGTGTCTGTGCACAGTTATTAACTGCTATGTGAGCCGGGCAAGTGCACCCACTTGCCAAGCCTTAACCTTCCTTTTTTGTTACATGTAAGGCACCTTTATGGTAGACCCAAGGTACCCCCCTGGGCATGGTGCAGTATATGTGAAAGGTAGGACATGTATTGGTGTGTGAGACATGTCCTGATAGTGAAATACTGCCAATTTCGTCTTTCACTATTAAAAGGCTATCTGTCCCATAGGATAGATTAGGAAATACTTTGTAACATCTTACAAGTATAACTACCTTTTAGAAATGGGGGTCTCTAGTTGGCAGAGAAAAGTACCTTTGTCCAAATAGGGGCCCTTGCTTCTAGTCAGGGTAATGGGGATACACTTCTAAAATAACCCCCACTCACCACCTTGGTAGTTTGGTACGAGCAGACAGGCTTATCTCATAGGCAGAGTGTAAAGCATTTGTGAACACAGTGAAAACACTACAAATGGACACCACACCAGTTTAGAAGAATAAGTATTCTTTATCTAAACCCAAAACAAGACCAAATGACAAAAATCCACAATACAGTTATCAAGATATCGTCAGAAATAGCGTATTCACTTAATTAAAGTTTGTAGCAACAAATAACTCCACCTGAAGTTATGACGACATCGTGACAGATAAAAATCCCAAAGTACGGCGCCGACCGCGAGGTGCACGACATCAGGCATGGAGTCAAGCAGACCCACAAAGAACAGTACCTTGGGGGTGGTGATGCTTCGCTGGCTCCGGGCGGCGTTGGTTCCTTACGACCCCAGGGGTGGTGAAGCCTCAGTTCCTTACCGCGGTGCAGGGGAGGTGAGATGGTGTTTCCTTAATGTGTCAGGAGGTGACGCCACGGTGGCTGTGAGACGGCGGTTCCTTATGACGGTGCAGTGTCGATGGATTCCGGATTCACCCAGGTCGTGTCTGAGCTCCACGTTGATGAAGCACAAGCGTCAGTGAAGTCAGAGCTGTCGGGACGGTGCGTCGAGGACGTCACGAGTGGTGTCCTCAGCTCCGGTGCAGGCAGCGGCCTCGGTGAAGGCTTCGGAGTCGATGCGCCAGCACGGCAGCAGTCAACGGACCTACGGTGCAAGTTGGGGCAGTGCATCATGCTCTTCACAAGTTTTGCCCACGGCTTCGGTACAGGTTATGGCATCTGAACTCGCTGGTTCAGATGCTCCGTCCATCACCACCCCCTTTTGTACCACTTTGGCCGCCATAAGTGTGGCAGGGTATGCTCAGACATGAGTCCCTTGCTCTCTTTGCCACTGGATTCAAGCAAGCAGGATTGAAGACGGCTGTAATGCCAGAAACTGGTCCTCGGAAGCTTGTTTCCGGTCCAGGGAAGGCATGGCTTGGCAGTTCGGGCTGGACTGTTCCCATGAGGCACAGGGTCAGACTGATTTGCATATAGCCATGTCTGAACTGGGGTGGCAGAGTGGGCTAAAGAACGGTGATGGATCAAACCCAGATCTTTTGACTGGGTGTGAGTGTTTGATTGGTTCAGATGCTCTGTCCATCACCACCCCCTTTTGTACCACTTTGGCCGCCATAAGTGTGGCAGGGTATGCTCAGACATGAGTCCCTTGCTCACTTTGCCACTGGATTCAAGCAAGCTGAGCTGAAGACGGCAGTAATGCCAGAAACCGGTCCTCGGAAGCTTGTTTCCGGTCCAGGGAAGGCATGGCTTGGCAGTTCGGGCTGGACTGTTCCCATGAGGCACAGGGTCAGACTGATTTGCATATAGCCATGTCTGAACTGGGGTGGCAGAGTGGGCTAAAGAACGGTAATGGATCAAACCCAGATCTTTTGACTGGGTGTGAGTGTTTGATTGGTTCAGATGCTCCGTCCATCACCACCCCCTTTTGTACCGCTTTGGCCGCCATAAGTGTGGCAGGGTATGCTCAGACATGAGTCCCTTGCTCACTTTGCCACTGGATTCAAGCAAGCCGGGCTGAAGACGGCTGTAATGCCAGAAACCGGTCCTTGGAAGCTTGTTTCCGGTCCAGGGAAGGCATGGCTTGGCAGTTCGGGCTGGACTGTTCCCATGAGGCACAGGGTCAGACTGATTTGCATATAGCCATGTCTGAACTGGGGTGGCAGAGTGGGCTAAAGAACAGTGATGGATCAAAACCAGATCTTTTGACTGGGTGTGAGTGTTTGATTGGTTCAGATGCTCCGTCCATCACCAGCCCCTTTTGTATCACTCGCCGGCCTCAGTGTTGTAATTTCCTTCGGTGGCACCAGAAGTGGTTCTAGTTGAAGAGAGACAGAAGAAGTGAAGTCTTTGTGTCCCTGAGACATCAGAACAGGAGGCAAGCTCAATTTCAAGCCCTTGGGAACTTTTCTTCAAGCAGGTGACAAACCAAACAGCAAAGTCCTTTTTTCCTGTCCTTGGAGGCAAGTAGCCACTGCAGGCCAACTTGAAAAAAGTTGAACACTGTTATCATCAAGACTGATCTGAGCCTACTCTATTTTAACATTACCTGCAAGATGCCCTTCCTTGATTAAACATTATTCTAAAATCTGCCCCAGAGCAATCTCCACAATGCATATCTTGTTCTTGCTTCCTGTAGCACTTTCACCCGCCTGGATATTTTTAATCAAATCAATAATACTCTACCAAGAACTAATATGAAGCTTATTCTAGATTGTGGACTCTGGTGTGCAGTACCTGGTACTACTGTATACCTTAAAGATAAATGGCTTTGAACTTTTTGATCTGTATATGTAATATGCACTGGAGCTTTTGATTTGCATTTGCAACCACAGTATCATAGCGTCTGAGATATTGTTTTTGATACATAAATAGCTACTTTGCCAAGGGAGGGAAGCATTCTTGATGGTCTAATTTGAATAACCAGTTAGAGTATGACACGGTCAGTGTTGCAAAGTGGAAAGAGCTAACAGGCAGATGCATCAAAGAAAATACCGGGAGCAAACGGGCAGATTCTCAGAATCTGGCCGTTTGCTCCCGGTATTTTTGCATTTGGGATGCATCATCCCAAATGCAGAAAGCGCAATTTAAGGAATCTCTAAATAGCGATTCCTTAAATTGCTCTTGCATTTAAGGAATCCCAAAATGAGATTCCTTAAATGCAATGCATGAAACCCCAAAAAATAGCAAATTTGCTAATAGGGGGAGCAAATAATCATGAAGTTGAACTTCGTGGTAATTTGCTAAAACTTTGAAAAATGCACTTTAGTGCATTTTTCAAAGTTACGTGTTGCGCACACACATGCCCTTAGGGCATGTGTGTGTGTAACATTTGTGCACAGGTCCATTTCAGGGGTGTAGGGGAAAGCCAGGAATGAATGGGAAAGCCATTCCTTATTAGCGATTAGCTATTACCGAATCGCAAATAAGGAATCTGTAGGAATCGCTAATAACATTGCGATTCCTACATGCATCCCGTTTTGCGAGTCTTTAATAGCGATTCCTTAAAATTCGTTATTAAGGACTCGCAAAACATAACTTTGATGCATCTGCCATTATATAAATCCATGGGCATCAGTGTGGTTATTGTCACTTGGATGTTTAATATTTACTGTGCTCAGTAGAAAATATATTTTTTCTACTGAAGAAATTGAGCTAGTGTGTAGATAGAACACAATGTGGGAAAGGGAGGATCCTACATGGTTTTCATATATATTAGAAGTGGGAAAGCGCAAACAGTTGGCCCTGGATTTTCTGAAGAGAGGATCAAGACGCGGATAGCGGAGCAGCACGGAGCTGGATTGCCGGGTGTCAGCACAGATTGGTGGAGTTAACAGGTGCTTGGCGGCTGCTTGAAAGGTATGGGCCACAACCGCGGTCTCCCCGTGTTAGCGTGGTGACCACTTCTGAGCTTCTATGCTCCAGTGCTCCTGAGGGACTGCACGCTGCTGCCCCATTCACTCTCCCCATGTGTCTACAGCGGAGTTGAACAGGAGGCAGAACAGTTGTCAAGTGGCTTTCCAGCTCCCAGCTGTTGGTGAGCCATGTTGGTTTGGGGGTTACACTGCAGGACAATATGTGGGCAGGCATTAGGCTACAGTCCTCTTGATGGTGGCGCAGAAGCAGCCGGTAATAGGCCGGAGTGACTTGTGCCACTCTGAGTTGCCACCGTGCCCACACGCCTGCCACTGACCCTGCGCCCCCTACAACCACAATTTTAATAAAATCTAACCACTACCAGTGAGTAGTGTGGGCCTGTTTGTATCGGCTGCCTGTTTACTGCCCCAGATGAAACACTAGCACAAAGCAATTCCCAGGCATGTGTATGGATTGTAGTCAAAGCTAGGCAGCTGCACAACTGGAAAAGGCGTATAACGCCATAAAGTCTGGCATAGGAACTAGTACCGGGATCTGCATATGACTCACCTTTCTAATTGTCTTTGCGGCATGTCACCTGCTTGTACCCCATGAGTGAAAGGGAGGTATTAGCAGTGGAAAAAGCAGTAGCAGCAGCAGTGGTAGCAATGGGACAACACGTTTGTGTGTCCAACCTCGGGCCTCATGTGAAGCTAGTAACCCAGGCGAGTTCCCCCTTTTTGCATTTATCATTGGTCCATTGCTCCGCATCCATCAACATCTACCAACATATACTAATATGCAAATATAAAGCAAGCACAGCACTATGACCCGGCTGATTGAGGGGGGGCTCATGTCCCTTAAACCAGCCAAGTGGACGCAACAGTAGCCCTCAGCCTTTTCTGCCAGCTGGAAACTCTCTCATAGAGTTTTTGAGACTCTTAAGTAAAGAAGGGCACAGAGAAAAATAGAATTGAAATCTCTACCAATACTACAGCAAGACCCACTGCAATAGATATTATGAGAGGCGGGTTGAAGCAAAAAAGGGTGGCGAGAGACATGCCTGGCCAATGCAATTCCAAGGCCCACAGCATTCTAGATAAAGGTTAGTCCCAGGATGAGGAGGGAACACAGGCTGGAACTTTCCAAGGGCGTATTGGCCCAAACACGTGTCGTGGTCACACCCAAAAACCTCATACAAAAGTATCTCACAAATATAAGGGCAGGCATGGGGGAAATATGAGTGCAACTACACTGCAGTTAATGACAGAATGGCCAGAAGGGTCGAAGCAACATGAGTCAACAACCCATACTGCAGAAAGTGTAGCCAGCCCCATCCTTAAAGAGTTAATCATTGCAAAGATGGTAGAGGTCGCAGAGACTGTGGTGGAAAAAATAACTGAACAACAAACTTTCACAACCAAAGCATGCCTGCGGGACAGACAGTAGTCATAGAACACTCATCAACTATGGATGCTGGAGATACAAGCTCAAAGGCTACCACAAAAGTTCAGTGACGGGTTACACACGACCATGGGCAAAACATGCCTATTTGCACGCCCAACTCACAGGTAGATGGCCTGCACATGGTTAGTCTTGCAAAATCACAAAAAAGGCAATGGTTCACCAGCCAAGTAACCATCAACCTGATATATTAGATGATCTAGAAATCAAGAGGCCTAATCAGAACTGCTCCACCCCCTGGACAAACCCAGGATGGCGCCATGGCAACCAACTATTGCACCATGCTTAACCGATATGGAATTCGATGCCACCCGCACAAGGCAGAACCCAGGGGGACATCGAGGTCTAAGCATTTAGGGGATCACTCCCTGGGTTTCATTTCAACCAGTAGTGATGGTTCTGACTCCATCATCAACTGCATAAACTCCTCCTTATTAGCTGCTGTTCAGGCTCTTACTTGCCAATCTCACAAAGTAGAACTCCATTTGGAGATAATACATATGCTGACTCAGAATGTTTTGACGATCGATAAGAAGTTGGACATGCTCAACTCGAACGTAAACCTTAGGGCAACAAATAGAAGGGTGGGGTGGCAGCAGCAAGTAACACAAGCAATGCCATAATTGACAAGTTATCCATGCTGCCACAATTACTATTCTCATTAATAAGCTACAGTTAAAATGCTCACATGAGCACAAAACAAAGTTGAAAAACATACTTTCAAAACGATCTTGGGGTAATGAAGGAAAAGGAAACTTCTGATAAGGGTAGAATGAGAGGTCCCAAAGCACAAATGTACATCAGAACTCAAGAGCGTACTAGTCTTGGAAAGCACAGGGACATTAGAAATAAGACACAACAAGGAAACAAAATGACATGCACACCTGAGTACTGAAGGAATCAAGCATGAACAACAAGAGGAGCAGGTACTCAATAATGTCAGCTCTGATGAGAGCATAGAAGATGCACCATCAAGAAGCAACCAGACAAGCAAGACTATGGCAGTGGTCACGAATGCCCAGTCACAGCTCACCAAACGTCAAAGGATCAACTACAGAAATCATTGTAAAGCAGCAAAAGATAGAACAGGCTGATTCATAATGTGGAAAAAGAAACATCTACTCAACGACTAGCATTAAATACCCCAGTGAATGGGGGAGAGAATGGAAATCATAGCAGCCCTGATGGTTTGGAGATCTATCCAATCTTCCAATCAGAAACAGTGAAACAAAATTCATCCAAACAGCCTCCGCAAGATAAACTACCTATATTTATGGAAGAAAGCAAATCCACATCGGCAGGCATCAGACCAATTTTGCACTCGGACGCACTACAAATAAAAGGAAAATTAAACCCAGATAATGCATCATACGGTAAACAAAGCCCAGACAATAACTTACTCACAGGTTGTGGACTCCAATATTAAGGGTAGCATCACTGAGCAAACATACTCAAACATTCAATGAGCCGCATGAGAAATCTCCGGCAAAAGCAGCATACTCAGATACAATGAGGCCAGAGGAACATCAAACTGTTGTACAGCGCAGCAATTTAAGCAGGGTGGCAGAGGTGCATCAGGGCTCCAAAACTCTACAATTAAATCCCATGATCAACACCGTGAGAATTATGTCATAAATGCCCAACAAACAGTAATAGATAGGGAGGCAGTTCCAGCACCCCAAAAAGATATGGAATGGATCAGCAAAACCAGGTCGGTCGAGCGAATACAGATCGAGCAGGACTCTAGACTACGCCACCCATGGACCCACAACAACATAAGAATGAACGGCTATCCAGCACGCTTCAATGGTTATAAAGACAAGGAGGAAAATCTGCGGGCATCAAAATCAGTATCTCTGATTTTCACCCAGTTTTTAAGATGACAGGGCCTTTGTACATCTTAAACAGGTTCAATATCATACACCTCTTAAACAACATATCTTCATTTTCCTACCTCATATTGACGCATCTGATTTCAGTGACATTGCTGATGTTCAATATGTAATTGCAGAAATCAAGCAAGTCAAGGAGTGGGGCTTACTTATCAAGAAGATAGTGACAAAAAATACCCCACAATCTATCACAGAGGAAACACCCCAGTCTTGGGGAAACAAGATCACAGAACAACTGACTAGGAGCACAGGAGATAGCAACTGTATTAGAGTGCCAACAGCACACACACGTCCAGATCAGTCAGATTGGGTCTGGTTACTGGCAGCTCTTCTAACAAAGAGGTTGCTGATTTCCTTGCACTGATGGGGAAAAGGAACAGGGTAATAAGTAGGAATGTGGAAGGTCTGAACTATTTAAAGGCAACTTAAAATACAGTGGAATAATTTCACACTGGTGACATCTTATGCCTGCAAGAAACGTGGTCAACTGTGCCTGTCTCCATTCGAGAGTTCCAGGAAATCCACACAGTAGCGCATAAGAAAAATATGATTGGAAGCCCCATGGGTGGTGTCTCAGTGTATGTGGAAACAGATCTGCAGGTGAAAGTAAAAGAATAGAGCAACAACACTTGTGGCATGCAGGCCTTCGACATAAATGGTCCTGTTATAGATGGAACTTCCACCTCAATCATGGTGGTACACCTGTACGTCAATCTGCATACAGATGTAAAAATTGTGAATGCCAGAAGTATCACTGACCTGATAAAAGCTCTTTTCTATGAGCACCCGGGACATGAGTGCATAGTTACTGGAGATTTTAACATACAAGATGTGCTAACCAGATTCAAAATTGCTGGGACCGCTCTCAGAACATACTAAAAGTTTGCATTAGTGAATTTGTGTTGGGCTCAGATGATCAAAAACAGATTGCGGAGGGCAAACCAAAGCCTACTTTCAAAAATATTTCTACATTGGACTACATCGTCTTAAGCAAGAAATTATTAATTAGATGTGTAAGTCCGACATAGAACTGAAAGTGACGATCATCCAATATCCATTGTGGTCAACGTGAGTGTGATGACACAGAGGAGATATAACCCGGCAGGTCAATCATTTCCTACCAATGTTGGCCCTCTAATAAAAAAAGTTCAATGGGTCACAGCTTGTATGGCCAGGTACTCATGCTGGAAATTAGCCTACACTCTCCCGGCCTTGGCAAATGAAGCGCATCTTGTCAAGAACCTTTGGGTGTCAATAGTAAAAAAGCTACATGAAGCACTAACATCTTATAAACATAAAAACCAACAAAGTGTGCCCACAAGAGGAAGGTCGTCCTAACACTATGAGAACAGAGTTCTAGGAGAGCAAAAAGAAGTGCAGCTTTGCAGAGTTCCTACATAGAAGAGCATCCACATGAAAAGTACGTTGAAAGATACTAGGAAACAACATGAAAAAACGATCTGGACGCTAAATCAAAAACAAATATAGTAGGAAGGGAAATACATATATTTCCCTGTTAGAACCTAGTAAGATAATGGAATTCTAGAGATATGTCAACAGCCTGGCATGTAGAACTACAAGCAAGGAGAATGTTGTTTCAGTCAATATATGGGTAGCCCATGTAACAAAACTATATGAAGATACTTATAAAACAAGGGCCACCATTAATAATCTATTGTTAATGCCCTAGAAAAAGAGCCCAATGGTAGTCTCCAAAAAAGAGAATTAAAGCATCTTGAAGAGTGTTCGGAAAGATGGAGCCCCAGACCAAATGGCTTACCTGGGGGAGCACCTTCAAGGAAGACTGGATATTTTGGGTACCCTACATGCATACATCAATGAATGTATTTTACTATCTGCCATTCCGGAATAATGGAAAGTCTCCATCATGCATCCAATAGATAAAACGTGAAACACCCCACCTGAAAACTTCAGGTTAATAGCCCTATTTGATGTAGATGGTAAGGCCTTTGCATAAGTGCTTTTACATGAGCTGGAGGGTTGGATTAATGATAATAACATTATACCACATTATCAGACAGGGCTCAGTCTAAACTCATCTACTATGGACAATGTGATTGTTCTCTCCTACCTGGGCACCATGCGATTGAAACAACTGCACCGCCACTTTATGTTGCTTTATCGATTATAGTGCAGCCTTTGATGGAATTGATCGAAACATCTTCTGGACAAAACTCGCAAAGTGGGGTATACTTAGGGAACTCTTAGTGGCTATCACAGAGTTGTACACCGACACCTGGGTCCAGACGAAGATAACTCAGAATGGCACTATGGCAAACATATACATAAATAAATGCCTAAATCAGGGATGTGTTATTGCTCCCACTTTGTTTAACTTATATACAACTAATTTAAGGTGCAAAACTGTTGAAAGGGAACATCTTGCCACTCAAGTTTGGCTAAATGAAACTTCCCACATACAGTACACAGATGACCTGGTGCTACTGAATCAAACTGGAATCAGGATGAAGAGAACCATGAGTATACTCCAGTTATACAATTCAAAGAACGCCTTCCATGCAAATGCTGGGAAAACCAAAATCCTGGCTTACGGCCAAATAACCAATAAATATCAGCTGGAATGGCAATTGGGCCCTCTAAACATAAGTACAACAGGCAAATATAATTACCTTGGTGTTTTGTTGTCAGATACTGGTAAACCCTTCTTGTAGGCCAAGGCATTGGCAGAGAAAGCAGCAAAGATAATGTATGAATTATTCAAATTATATCATAACTTACAAAGTCATTTGGCAGAGGAGATTTGAAGAGTAATGTGGGCAAAAATGGCTATCCACTATCAGCTATGGACCTCTTTCTTTCCCCGGTATATTTTCTTAGCCATTAGAGTGATTGCATACATCAGCATATAGTAAAATATTCAGCATTCCTAAAACTACCCAGTGCATATTGATCCACCTAGAGTTTGACCTTGTGAAAATGAATATTTAATGCAAAAAGGATTTAATCAAGTATCAACATTGCGTGGGCAGGGCGGACCCACACTCAATGGGAAGTGCTTTGAATGTGATACTTCAGGATAATAAGAGCAGCTGGTCAAAGTACCTTGGTATTACCTGATGTTTATTAAATTTGACCTAAGAGTGTACAGCAGACCCACTCATGAAAATAGAACACTTAAAGATTAAGGGTAAGTAGGTATCAAGAGAACAGGACACAAATCAAATCAGAAATATTGCAGAAGCAGTGGGGCTTGATATATCACATAAAGCAACCTCTTGCCAACCATATTTCAAAGCAGCCTTGCAAAGACAAGCTTTAAAGAACATATTGCTGGCTAGGCTCCTAACACTGCCCATATGGGAACATAGGCTCCACAAGAAGAATATTACCAGGTCATGGACAATACAGTCTGTACCAATATCACTTTGAATCGGCAGTGCACATTGTTTGTTGTTGCGCAGCAATGTTGCCTCAGAGGCGAGTCTACCTAAGGACAATCTTTCTGCAAAATTGAATAAGAACATGCAAAGAGGTGTTGACATATATTTTTACTACAGTTGTCCCAATGAATTTAGCATGGATTGTCAAGTTATTTACTGAAGCTGGAAGGCTCCTGTGAGATGCCCTGTCACCCATGGAGAGTGCCACTCGAGAATTTTAAGCATGAACTTGAGAAAGACCTTTACGGACATGGCTTGACAATCTGGTACTTGGCACTTCAGAAGAAATTATTGATTATGATCAGAGCCGCATTATGTTATGTTTTAACAAGCTATGTTTATTTCACAAATCTCATAATTAGTATGTGGTACTATAATGAAAAAGCAGCTTTGCTCTCCAAGCAGAAGCCCCAAGGCGGGCCTCGTCTAGAATCACTTGATCAGTTTTGACATCAGGGCACTTTGCACTTTGATTGCTATGCATGTTTACAGAGTATTCTTGCACCAGCTGTGGCACTTAGGTGAACAGTTTCAGTACTTGGCTCGCTGTACCTTGTAAATATATTCATGCCTATAAAAACGTCTTTTCATTGGCATGGGCGCTATACTGAATGGTCCTTCAAGTCAGACTATTTAGCACTTTACACATTAAATATTACGCTCACCTGCTACTTAAAGCATAGCTGAAGCGTTTACTTTTGCTGTGTTTTTCATTTAAGATGTTCAATTCTATAACTATATTAATGCGTTCATATGGCTCTTGCATTGGCATAACGCACTTTAGTGTATGGTCCCCATAACTCTGACTAGTTAGTATTTTTAATTTACTACCTTATGCTTGCTACTTAAATCATACCTGACAATGTTTACTCTCAGTATGGTTTAAAACTTTTGTGATGATCAATTCTATATATATGCATATGATAACTAAGTCTGCACTCTGGATGTTTACTTTTGAAAACTGATTGTGTACGGCTGAAACAAGTATCTGGATTTTTGCAACCAGGGAACCTGTGGGCAAACCAGAGGGCATAAGAACGAGCACTGAAGCAACAGGAAGGGCAGAAAAGGCAAAATGGAGGGCAGAAAAACAAGACGAAAAGGCTAAACAGAGCAAGAAACAAGCAGAAGAGGCAAAAACATAGGGCTAACAAGTAGACAGTCAGGAGAGGGTAGCAGACTGTTGGCAAGCTGGACAGGAGGACTGTCACATGAGGACCTGCTTAATTTTTACAGAACTTAAACCTCAATGGGAAACACTTACATAATAAAACAGAGCAGGTGCCCCAATTGAAGCTCCACTTCTGTAAAGGACAAATGATCTTCACATCATGGGCTTGACAAAGGCACAGCAAGTGTGTTTCTCAGCAATAAAAAATAAGCTCACAGTTATTATTTTTTAGGACATCCAACATTTTAGTGGCCCATTGGATTAGGGGATAGTTCCCCCGGTAAGAACCCGTTTTAATTTGCATTGGCAAGGACGGCTGTTCCACACGTTCTTCACATCGTTGTTCACCACCTTGCATTGACATTCAATAGTGCACTTTTTTACTTTTTCACTTCCAGACTTTACCACAAAGTAGCTTCGACTCGAGGAGTATTTTTGCTCCATATTTTAGCAGGTGAGTCTCGTCCTTGAACCTCACCGGCAATATCATCGGCATGACTTTTGCACGAGCACCTGACTTAACATAAGGCAGTTCACTGATCGGCACATCGTTCCATATTTCAAAATGGCACATTTCTCACCGCGGTATCCCGTCATGTAGGGCATTGATTGAAGATGGCACATGGTTGGCTTCATCTTTATTTTTTAATTAGCAAACTCAGCATGACCATGCATCCCGGATAAGATGACACTTAGACCAATTACTGGTTGTTGATCTAGGTTCCTCCGCATACATGTATGTAACTAATGTTCATTTATTTGTTTATTTTCAGACACACCCCTGACGAAGGGACTTCTAATGTCCCAAAATGCATTGGGCTATTTCTTTATATGTCTGCAAAAATTGTAAAGGACAATGTTACGTTTTTCATTACCAATAGATGTTGAATATTGGAACTGTTTTTCTTAATGAGTGGAGCAGCAATCCACTCGAAGAATATGTTTGTATATAGTGTTAATTCTATGTTTGAGCAGAATTCTTAATGTTATGTGAATAATACAGACATTATTGAACAACAGTCAACGTTTCAATTGTATTATATACTTTAGTTGAATACCAAACACATTCGGTATAGGATTTGCCATAGGAACAGTGTTACCTACCCACAAGCAGGGTCCCTTCCTGCTTCTATCCCAATATATTTGTAAGACATTTCTGAAGTTATGTCCTGATGAATGATATACATTTTTCAAAAATGGCATTCTGACACTTATGGTGTTCCAAATGTAAATGTGGCCATGCACCACTTTTTTGCTATATGATATATGATATGCAAAGGATAGATTTTGAACAGTTTAAGGAGCTCCTATAATTTTGCTAGTCAAGAGTTATGCCCTGTTTTCACACAAAAGAGTGAATGCAGAGCTAAAACTCAAAGGGCATTGAGCACAATGCCGGTGTTAAGGCTGAACGCAAAAATGGTGCAAATAGAGATCAACCCTAAATCAGTGCAATTCTGAAAATATGAACACAAACATTTCCACTCAGTTGTACGGTGTGGAGACATTTAAATGTGACCAATGTTGTGGTCCAAAATCCTGAATATATGGAATTCTGTGCTTGAAGGTCTACCTAATATTGGGTGAGATTCCTATGTAAGTGCTTTAGAAATTAAGGGGAGGCCTGTACCCTTTTCTTATATTTTATGCCTGTAAATATTTTCATGTAACAAACCACGTCTCAACAGGTAATATTTTAAAAGCCGATTACTAGAATGGAAAATAAAATACAAGAAGGAGGCAAGAAAGGGAAAAACTCCAGAGTTGGATATTGCGGTCTTTATTAGAAGTTTTTGGGAAAAGGAAAGGGTGCCTGGGCAAGTTCCCTACAAGGCTGTGTAATGCAGCCTGGTTGGGAACATGCAAAGCGCTACACGGACGGCCAAGCAGTCATGTGCACTGAGAGTGAGCCACTACCCTTCTCACTGTGACTCCATCCTCACCCTAACCAAGCCCCGTAGTGAAAAATTATGCTTTAATATGTAAGTCAATAGAAAGTCAATTTGAAAAGGAAACATTTGCAATTTGTTCTTCTGCCTTCAGCATGCATCCTGAATTGTTAGTGTTTTTATTGGCAGTGTTGTTTTCTTTTGTTGCTACTGTACATTTTGTTTCTATGTATGAATAAGCCAAAACATTTATTTGACAACGTTTTTGTCTGTCTGTATTTTGGTCATTCGCATCTTTCAATGTTCAATGAAGAACTGAGGACAGAAAACTGTGAGAATTGAGTAAGATTACAATGTTCTATTCAGATTTTAAATAAGCTATTTTATAACAGCTCATTACCAATAAATGCTTTTGTTATAAATATTCATGACAGCTTTCAAAATATTGCAAAACGTTTGTGTCAATATTAGCAATGTAAATCATTTTGAAAATAATTTATGGAGAAATCCGAAAAAGGCTTAGCTTCAGGGCAGTTTGTAATCAATCTGAATTTGAGACTTATTCCTTGACGGACATCTAGTTCGCGACTCATTCTTTGCAGTCCACAGACCAAGTATTGCATTTTTAAAAGACCGATGAAAGATTTAGTGATGCACATTTTAATGTTAGAGTTTCTGAAGTGTTGTATTATCTAAATGTAGGAACTGGCACATTTAAAATATGTTTCATCAACTTTGTTATTCCAACAGAGGAATGGAAGAGACAAAGGTGATGCTCTTAGGACAAAATCTCATGAAATATTTTTATGGGCCTTAAATACGTTTCACATAACAAAGTGACATAAAACGTGGCTTTATGAGGACTCAACAAGATCAGCTGCCATGTTGTTGCATCCTTTCATTTCCTAAGAAAGGCATCGTTCTTCATTGATAACTTAGGGCCTGATTTAGATCCTGGCAGACAGGTTACCCCCAGCCGCGGCCGGTAGTGGGAGGACCGGCCGGGCGGTGACGTGGGGAGGGGGAGGGGCAGGGTGGGGGCCAGTAATATATGGATTCCGGACCTTAACAGGTAAGTAAACATGAAAATAAATAAAACGAATTTCGCTGCGCGCACTGCATCGCATTTGGTGATGCAGTGCGTGCAACGAAATTTGTTTTATTTATTTTTATGTTTACTTACCTGGTATGGTCCTGAATCCATACATTACTACCCCCCACCCTGCCCCTCCCCCTCCCCACGTCACCGCCCGGCCGGTACTCCCACTACCGCCCGTGGTTGGTTATGCCGTCACAGCGGTGATGGATATCCCATTCACTGAAACATAAATCCCATTGGATATAATGAGATTTAAATTTCGGCGGACGGGATATCCGTCACCGTTGTGACGGAGTAACTTGTCTGCCGAGATCCAAATCACACCTTTACTGTCCTAACATATTAAAACACAGCCGATTCTTTTTCTTAGTTAAGTTATCAAACTATTACTCTGCAGTTCGGGAGATTTGTGAGGTCACTCTCCATTCGTTTGATCGGTAGAGTTTAGAGGTCGAAATTTATGCTCGTTCCAACTCTCACTGAAAGACTTCCAGCCATAACAGAAAGAGAATATGCTTTTGACAAATCTGCAACACTGTTCTGAAGCAATTAATTATTAGAAGGTACAGATTTTGAAAGGTATATTACATGGCTCAATTATGGGGACACTTCTAGACAGGAAGGGGAGTATGGAAATCGCATGATTACCTTTGTTGATCTTCCTGCTGCGGCCACTAGTGTCTGAACTGGGGTGGCCGAGTGAGCTAAAGAATGGTGATGGATTAAACCCAGATCAGTTGACTGGGGGTGAGTGTTTGATTTGCTCAAACGCTCCGTCCATCATCCCCTTTTGTATCGCTTTGTTCCCCCTAAGTGTGGCAGGGTATGCTCAGACGTGAGTCCCTTGCTCACTTGGCAACTGGATTCAAGATAGCCTGGCTGATGAGGTTTATGAATCCGAAACCGGTCCCAGGATGCTTGTCTCCGGTCCAGGAAAGACATGGCTTGGCAGTTCGGGCTGGACTGTTCCCATGAGGCATAGGGTCAGACTGATTTGCATATAGCCATGTCTGAACTGGGGTGGCCGAGTGAGCTAAAGAATGGTGATGGATTAAACCCAAATCAGTTGACTGGGGGTGAGTGTTTTATTTGCTCAAATGCTCCGTCCATCATCCCCTTTTCTATCACTAGTGGTGGCAAACAAGAGAAAGAAAAAGGAAGTGTAGAAGAATACAAAAGAATTTGAAGAGAAAGATGAGTGCCCCAGCATGATTATATCCCATTTTATTTTGCACTGCTACCTACAACATCTTGAAATTATCATTTGCTACTAGGTCACAATTGCTGACAGCATTTTTTCTTCTACCTGTGCTCCTTCATACCGGCTTCTCTCAGCTCTCCAGCCTGGCACACATGTCATGGTAATTACCATGGGGCCTATTTACAAGGGCCCTGCAGCACTTTCACGCTGACGGAGTGTCACTTTTGTGATGCGCCGGAGGCGCAGTGTGCCGGCCCATATTTACAAGGCCACACAAATCCTACCTGTGTGGCTTTTCATGACCTTGTAAATATGGAGTAAGGCAATGCTTTACTCTGCGGATGTGGTGTTCCATGGGTGTTGCTATGGGTGTTCCAATGCAACACCCATGGTTTTTTACACCGCCTTTGATTTATTATATAGCATAAATCTGGGTCAGTGCCAAAACTAATGCCTTTCCCAAAGCAGACCCATTCTGCAGCACACATAGAATGAGGAAAATGCCGTCTTTGATTGCTTGTGCAGGAAGGGACACCTCCCTGCACAAAAACCATCATGCCAACAACACAGACACTCTTGCACCATAGTGCACGTGTGCCTGCATTGGCTCTCGGCTGAAGTTTGTGCACCGGCAGAAAGGACAGGAATCTTGTAGATACAGCGCATACCTGCCCTTTTCTTATCACATAGAGGAGCAGAGCTCGAAAGCTGGTGGCGCTGCCCTAAGCCAAAACATTGTAATTATGCCCCCATGATTTAGTGCTCTGTTATTTGTAGGTATTTCCCCCTTCCATAAACCTCACCCAAATGTATTATGCCCTCTCCAGTGGAGGGAGTCTCTGCACAAAGTAAAAATAGGTGAAACTTGCAGAGTTTCACTCCATGGAATTCCTCGTAGTTAGACAAAAGTTCAGCACTGTTCCACAAAGTTCTGCTAGAGGGCAGAATTTGGTACCTCGCACTGCTTGTGCTGATTGGCCAGGAGCCTGTTATACACTGAAAAACCAGCGCAAATTTAACCACGTGGCGTGCCAGAGAGCACTGCTTCTTTCTGCCGCTCGAGTAGATTTTCGATTTGAGCAGCAGCTATCTCTCAACGTGAACAGCGCAACCTGCCATGGCTGCCTGTGTTGAGCGATCACACCAGGAGGCATTCTAGCACCCAAATATCACACTAGGGGATGCAAATTCTCTCTCACGCTCACCAACATAACGTTGGTGAGCCACTCACAAGAAAAAACTGTGATGCAGCAGTTCACAGAGTTTGCAGGAACTCTGTGTTCCAAGCAGTACGGGGGGCAGAATTATTTACCCACCTCGACCACAAAGGTACCATATGGTGAAATCCCTGTATTTATTTGTGCCTTTGATGTTGTGTGGAAATTTAGGTCTCAAGGATAGGCTGGCTTTGATTTATTTAAAGAGGTTATCAACATTTGTTTGTGTCTGTGTGAATGATACCATATTCTTTCCTTCCTTGAAAGCCATGTTGATTTGGGGCCAGTTCTGCTGATGTGTATGATTCTGGTTCCTCAGGAAGCAGCTGGCTGGAGAGTGGTATCACGCTATCAAAGACTCCCTGAAGGTACCTTTGACAATTTCTTTAATGCTCCTCAGTTAAAGGAAGGTACCGTCAAAGTGTGCAGCACAATCCCTATTTTTCCTGCACATTCCCAAACACAGCAATAGATAAGACAAAAGTAAAAGAGGCCTGACTTTATTGGGGGGCTACCTTGATTATCTCAGTTTCTCAGCAGTAGGGAAAGGCTGAAATGATGCAATGCTGAATGGAGGGCCATATTTCGAGTTGGTGACTGGGATATGTAATCTAAAATGTGGCAGATATCCGTCCACTGAATTACAATTGTAATAGGCTATAATGCACTTTTTAATACAGAAAAAAGGGTGCCCCCACATTTATGACAGAGTACCCAAACTCTAAATATGACACTGAACTTTGACTTGGTACCATGGACCTAACCTGCTCACAAAGCTCCCTTCAATTGAGGTGAGTTCACTCCCAATTAGGCTTGACATGCAGAATAGAGGGACTCTCAGGACAGATAAGAACATGATGTTGTCATGCATGATCACAGTAAAATTTACGGTAGCCGCAAGTGTGAACCTGCCATCAAACAAAGGATTATGGTGTACTAGCATAAATGTATGTAGGTAGACTGCAGTCCATTGAAGTGCAGTCTCAAATACTGATTCCAAATGGTATGTTTGTCACTTTTATAAGCATTGTCCCTGTGACAAAGACTAAGCAATATAGGAGTGCTGTTAAAAAATGACCCGTGCAGCTCAGATTGCCCATCTGCCTGCTTCAAATTTCCCCTGTGTCAATGGGCAAAAACTGTGGCATGTCGAATGGTTACCTGACAAAAAAGCCCCGGAGTAGGTATCTCAGACCAACCCCAGCTACAATGGTTTGTGTGAGAAAGTCATCCTTTTGCCCTGATTGCCCCCATTTTCTGACAAATACTGGTGCTTACTGACTTTGACTTTGCCCTTGGCCCTCCTAACCAGGATTCAGGGCCAGTGCTCTGTCTAAAAGGTATTTGGTAATTAGGTGCAATTACAGTTGGCGTGACAACCTATCTGTAAGCCCATAGTATATGGTAGGGAATTCATGCAGGTTTAGAGGCCCGGCAGATTTAATTAACGTAGGTGTGCACTGATATGTTGCCTGCTGTCATTTTAAAAGCAGCCCTGCGTTCTAGGCTGCTTTTACATTAAAACTAAGTTCAAATTTGACTTTAGAATTCAAGGTACGTCCAAAGTCTGAAACTACCTTATTGTTACATATAAATCTACTCTAAGGTCTACCCTAGGTGTCCCAAGGGTATGGCGCTATGTTAAAACAACCTGGGACATTATAAAAGATGTTTTATAAGCCCTGGTGAGGGAAACACTGCCAATTTCATTTTCCCCATTGTAGTGCATTAGCTCCATAGGCTAACATGGGAAGTCTTTATGAAACTTTAATAAGGTCCAACTATTGACAGGAGTGAGCTGAAATAATACTTCAAAGTGTCTATATAATAGTTGGAATAAATCCAACAACTTGCCATGGTTAGTGACAGAATATGATTTATAGAAATATGCTATTCGGATGTGCCTTAATCCAGCTCTAGAGCAGCCTCTTCTGATTGACCAGCCATTGACAGGCTGAGCCAAATTGCTCGGATTAGGTGTGAAGTGGCCTGAAAGGCAACAATAAGGCATCTGCTGCGAGAAGAACTGCAGTGGCAGAGCAAAAGGCAAGAAGGGGCGGGGTAGACACACTAGTTTTTAAAGAGAGCAAGACGGGAAGGACAGGAATCAGGCCCGCTCCTACTTCCTGCACCCTAGCCAGATGGAAGCCCCTGTAATTGAGTTAGAAGAAGAGCTGGAAGGGGAGTTTTAGGGAAAGTTAGCAATGCCTGTAGGTTGGGTTAGCCAGAACTTAAGCTCCAAGAGGGATTTTCTCAATTTTAATTTTAATGAAACAGTACTTTCTGGGGCAAGAATTTGCCACACTTCAGGGGAAGTGGTCATCATTGACAAAGTCCCCCTGCACTCCATTGGTCATGGGCAGGGGCCCCTGCTTGACAGCCCAGAATCCCAGATACATATGGGAGAGCTGCCCAGCAACTCAGATCCCTGCCTGGAACAAACAAGAAGAAGAAGGACTGTCTTGTGGATCCCCTGACCTGCACCAAGAGGAGGGCACTCTGAAGGACTGCACTTGCTGCACACTTTGGACTGCAGCAAATGAAGGACTTTGCCTGACTCTAAAAGTTTGAGGAGTGGACTACTTGAAAGCAACAAGTCAAAGAGCTCCACCTGCACCATTTCCACCAAGATTAACCAAGTTGAACAGCGTTCAGAGGACTTTTAAGGATTTGGCCAGGTGCATTGTTGGTCTTGTAGTCCCAACTTACCAAGGAGCAACTCAGATATTCTGAAGCCTTGGATTGGTGCTGTGGACCCTTCAAGAGCCCAAAGGACTTTCTGAAAGAAGATCCAGAAGTTTGGAATAATTTGCAGAATTTTTGGGAAGAAGGTCCATAAGTTGACGACCCATAATTGAGAATCATGCTGGCGACGTTGAATCACGACCAGGCTTGAAATTCAGGTTTGTCCTGCTGAAAGCTCTGGAGATCCAAGACCCCCAGGACTTCACCGAGGCCTTGTGCTGAAGCAAGCCACCATCATCGACTCACAAGCCAGCCTGAGGAGGAGCTTCGCTATATGTCACCCAGCTCCGGTGGCCAGAAGAGGTCAGACCACGGGTTGCTTCTAGTGGTAATAGCGAGGACCTCCATTTTGTCTGGATTAACTTTAAGTGAGTTAGCTGTCATCCAATTGACCACGTTTCTAAGAATATTTTGCATGCGTGCGTGGGCTTGTGGGGTGTTATTTATTTGCAGGATTAGTTGAGCGTTGTCAGCATAGTGAACACCTGGCAGCCAGGGCCTCTACCAAAGGTCTGAGATAGATATTAAACAGAAGTGGTGATAGTGCCAACCCTTGCGGGACTCCAAAGGTTAATGTCCCTCTATTGGTGTTAGATTTTTCTTGTCTGTGGTGTCTTACTTATTTAATGTATTAGTGTTTTTAAATGCTTTACACACCTGTCTCCTAAGTTAAGCCTGTCTGCTCACAGCCACACCCCCAATGGATGAACAGGATTAATCTACTGAGAACTTGACTGGACCCTATTTGTGATTGTGGTTTTATTACTAGTTGTAGGTACCTACCTGCACCTACTAATAAACTACCTTCCAACAGTTTGGAAATGGCTGGTTACCATTGGAAGACTTATATGTGAGTAAGAGATCAGCCACTACAGAGTAGAATTATGCAGCATTGCCAATGTAGGCATGTTACCGGTGGGTGTCAATGCTGCAGAGAAATACATTGCCTTGAATGGTCTGTAAATGCACCTCCGTATCTCCTGTGCCTGTGAGTCCCTGAAAGCGCTTTCATCCCTACTGCAGTGCAACTATTTAGCCAGTGCAGAGGGTCAAGCATGGAAAACAAGGTAAACCCAAATGTTCTTTGTTTGTACTGAGAAAGTGAACATAATTTGGAAAATGCTTCTGGGAATGAGTAAGTGCACCTCATAGTAATGTGTATCCTGTCTTACTCTTTGGTTCTTGATCCCAGAGCTGAGGAAAAAATAGTAAATTGCAATATTGTTGATGGCTTTTGTTTGCTCACAATCAAACTGCAGAACGACTTGTGAAATACTTGAGGGAGTATGGCTTTAAGTTAAAAAGGCTACTGTTAAAGATCATTTTAGTCACGATGAAGGTTCAGCTTTGAAGAGTTTGTTAGCTTCCAATAAATCCAGGCTGTTTCATATAATATCACTAAAGTGGAAGCCCACCTAGATTTCATTTTAAGTCCATTAAAACACAACACACGGTTCAAAAAAGTTGAAGGTGAAGTATAAAAAGATAGGAAGGTATGAGCCCCAGGTTAACTTATGGTTAATATTTACAGGAAAAACAGAGAATTAGGATAAGAAAGTGTCCTGATGGCATTTTAAATGATATACTTCAGGAAGGGTGCTTTTGCACCTTTAGATAAGGCCCTTTTGTGTCGTGCGAGGAGGCTGAGCAACACTGTAAGCACATCACAGTTTTGGTTGCCCATCCCCAGGGTCAGCCATTACAAAAAAGGCTTGTAAACCAATTGGTTTCTTTACTACCTCCATCCCAGACTTTTGTGTTATGCTGTTTTCTTCAAAGATTTAGGGATCATCTTCACAGTCCCAATACCATTGGCAATGCATTTAGCATCAGATAAAGAGGTAAATAAGATCATTATGCCATCCCCATCATAGTACCTTAGGGTATTAAAATGGTGGTGGGGGTTAGTATATCCAAGTTATTCATGATAACAATAAGGACCTCGTTATGAGTTTCCTATTGCTTCAATTGTGCCTATAACTGAAGTTCCAGATCCCACTGGAATTACAAGTTCTGCTGGAACATTGTGGATCTTGTGCATTTCACCCAGATCTTTCAGCTTGCATAAGCAGGCAAAATCTACAGGTGAAATTCTAGAGAGAAAAGAGAACTTTACTTGAGGAATAGAGTGTGGTATTCCTCATGATTAAGGAGACCCTCAGGATTCCACTCGTATTCCCCCAATTTCTTTCTACCGCGGTACAGTTATCAGTGTCTCTGGTATACTAAACTTTAGGAGCAGAGTAACAGGAAGATGTAGGGGACACTGGAAACGAATCCCTACGTGTTTTTCGGAACACATTGTTGAAACTAACATCATTGGGCAAGTTGTAAAGCAGGAACATTGCTCAGACAATTGCTGGTGTTAAGAAAAAAACATTAAGAGACCATGCCACGTGCTCTGATAAAGTAGAACCGGACAATGTGGCAGGTGCTTTGTGTTATTTCAGTGGCAATACCAAGTGGCTCATCCCTAGACTGGATGCTGCAGATAGTATTGGGTTGAAACTGTAATTGCTGTTCAGTTGTGGATGCAGCCTTGGCCTAAAGCATGGCTTGACTCAATGTCTAACCCAAAATAGAAGCTTCTTCAAAAAGTTTCCCATTTGATATTGAGATTTTCAGATTATTGCATGAAGGTGTGTTTTGGCCTGACATCATGTCAGTGGTGGATGAAAACAGCAGCCAGATGGTTGAATATATCTTAATCTTAGTCTTCTTATTTTGTAGTTGGGACAGTAAGTAGGGCCTGATGTGTTATTTGAACTGAAAATAGCATTGTTAAGACTTTGTCCTTTAACCCAGTAGCTGATAGCAACTTTGGCAAGATAAGTCTATACCGGCTTCACTCAGTGTCCTAACTAGTATGATCCTTACACCTGAAAACAAAACGTGCTTATGAATATACATTTATCCATAGCTTTCTTTCTGTATTGGATGGTGTGGATAGGCCTTTTTTTCCCAATGCAAACCACCACGAATTGCAAACAATAGTGTTGTGTAGATCCTTAGATCTATTCTAACTGTACAACAAATTCTCAGAAAGCTGAATGGGGCCTCTGCATAGTCTGCTTTTTGATCAAAAGATATTTTACTATTGACGAACAAATGTTCCTATTCCTATGCATATTAGAACTCCACTCTAGTTAAAGAAACTAATGGTTGGGGATCATACTGGCTTTGTGGAATTCCCAGTTTGAATTGTTGATATTCAAGGCAATGTATAGACTAGTTAATTTTGTTGCACTAATATTAGTGAGTTACAGGCTGCTTCCAAATCAGAGTTTTCCATTAGGGAGCAAGGAAGGGCTGCAGTACCTAGGCATTTTTTTAAGCCTAAGGTGATTAGGTGTAAGGTGGATGATTCACAAAATGTCAGCACCCTACAGGAAGAAACTGCAATTTGAGTCTCCTGTTCATTAGGGCTCTTTGCCTGCCTGTGGCATGCCTATGTCTATTGATCTTCAAACTATCGTAAGTAATTCAGTAGTTTAAATGCAATCTTCCTTTATGATAGAAACAGGAACTTTACAGCCATGATGAGTTCAGATGAGGGATGCATTTCTTTAGGGTTGACACAGAAACACTACCACCTTGATAGGCTGTCAAAAATATGTTTAAAAGATTTATGCAAGCTAAGTGGAATGCTATTTGATTGTATCAGTGTTGTGGGGTAAACTTCAGGGTCTTGCCAATTGTGACAATAACCGTTCCCTTTTTCCTTTTGTTTGATGGCAAGAAGGTAAGTAAAGACTTAGTGTACCTTTCGATGTTAATGCATAGGACTTAGGGACGTTGACTAAAGTGAGCCACTACTATAAGCAGATGTTGGATTTTGGTCATATAAGCCATTTCCTGCTGCAATAATTCCACCCCAAGACAATGCAAGCTAATCATTTTTTGTGGACGAAAGGGTCGGGCAGAGAGGTTTCATTGAAGCACTGCTTAAGGAACTGATTGGCTCACTAGCTGGCTGCATAACCCCCTCATCTCTTGATCCAGGTTTATCTTTCTGATGCAGTGGGTCATTGTGGACACAAAAGCTGTGAACTCTTCTGACCACACACAAATGTTGTCGGGCTCTAAGAAGATAGAGATGCTTTTGGAGTGGTCATCATTCATTTTTTGTGTGAGGGATGTATGATATCTCATGCAGATGAAGTAATTTCTCTGATGACAATACAGACTTTTTTTAAATTGAATCCATGATGGTATTTTCCAGACATGTCATTTGTTAGCTTGACTACAAATGACTACCAGATTTTAAGTTGGGTGGAATATTGTTACCATTTCAAGCGTCTCTTAAATAGGGGTGCAGAGATCTCATGAAGAGCGAGAATTCTAATGTTCTTTTTTTAATTGATACTGACTTATTGATTTGCTTGTACTTGAAGGCTATAATTTAGAATCCAGTTTTTTTTATAGTGCGAACTTGACCCGGTATCGGGTATCAGAGTGATTTACATGGCACCAGTTGCGTTACATGAGGACACATTTAGTTAGGCACGGAGAGATTAGGTGATTTGCCCAGAATCACAGGATGTTTAGCGTCATTGCCGAGACTCGAAACCCGGTTCCCCATATTCAAGGTCCACTGCCCTAGCCGCAGCCGCGGCCGGTAAGGGAGTACCTGCCGGGACGGTGACGTGGGGAGGGGGAGGGGCAGGGTGGGGGTTAGTAATGTATGGAAAATGGAGGTTTGCAGGTAAATAAACATTTAAATAAATCAAACGAATTTCGTTGTGCGCACTGCATTGCATTTGGGGATGCAGTGCGTGCAATAAAATTCGTTTGATTTATTTAAATGTTTACTTACCTGCAAACCTCCATTATCCATAAATTACTAACCCCCACCCTGCCCCTCCACCTCCCCACATCACCACCCCGGCAGGTACTCCCCTATCGAACGCAGCTGCCTAGCCGTTAGTCCAACTCCTCTTATCGTTTTCATTCCTGGAAATGACCGACGAGCCTCGGTCTTTTTAAATGATATCATGTTGTGGAGTTAGGTGAACTATCCCATTCACTTACCTGGCTTTTGCGTATTGGTGGAACCCTACATATGTTATCAAAGAAAATACAGATAATTTAAGAGACCTTCTTTTCTTCCATACTGGTCATTGCCTTCATCACTGCATGCACCTGTGATACATTTTATATAAAAGTCAGACATGTTTCTGGTACAAATACAGATGTCTGCCTCTGTTTTCTGTTTTGTGAGCACTTTTAGCAATGATTTTTAAATGACAGAGGGCTAGTGGGTATGGGGAACAGACGAGATTGTGTCCATAGCATGGCAGTGGTTAATTAGTAAAAAAATATGGTGGGGCTTTCATCAGGAGGCAACCACTGTAAGAAAGGGGAACCCCTGAGGGAGGATGTAGGTAGAGAAGCAGGGGAAAGGACCAAAATTCACAATGGAAAGACTCTACCTATTTCAATTTAAAAT
The DNA here is from genome assembly GCF_964261635.1 of Lissotriton helveticus. Taxonomy (NCBI): domain Eukaryota; kingdom Metazoa; phylum Chordata; class Amphibia; order Caudata; family Salamandridae; genus Lissotriton; species Lissotriton helveticus. The sequence continues at coordinate 1,738,454,846 of NC_136067.1, read as the reverse complement.
GTGCTATACATCATATATTATATTGACTATTCTATTTAGACCATAGGCAAAAATATTAAGAGCATTCAAGATAATGTGTTGTTTGCTTAATTTATTGTTTTTTATCTTTTCAATACAAAATTATTGGTGCATTCATAAATAGATGCCATAACTACAAAGTTTTTGAAAAAATCAGATCCCAATGCACAACTTTCACTCAAACACACACAGTCACCCTCATACTCAAAACATACTCACTCGAAACCACAGAAACATACATCACAGAAAAGCTTAATATGCACCAAGCCCCCTCACATCAATGCCCTAAATACAGATTTTCCCTACTAAACAGTGCAGTAACTCACACATTGATTTTTAACAGTTAATGTGATGTCATTTCAACGAAGCCTTCAAAATGAATATGATCAACCAGAAATGTTTTCACATCAAAAGAAGACTTTTCAACATAGTTTATACATTTTCTAAACAAATATATCAGGTGTATTCATGGAGGGAATTAATTCAAAGCGCTGATGCGTATTTCGGTGAAACACCCTTTCATTTGGGTATCTCCTTCTTCAGGGCGCATATGGTGTATATTCAACAGAAGAGGCAATGGGACCTGTCCTATCAGAAACAGAGGGTAAAAAATGTGACTCTGCTAGAAGCACAGAACAGGGGCCGCTACTTGTTCTAAGAGAATCTGGGTGAAAAAATTGGAGTTTGTAGTTCAACGGATTGGAGAAAAAACATACTTGTGGGCTGGTTGAGAAGAATGTATAAATCGTTTAATGCTAGTCTTCAGGGGTATTGATGCAAAAACGAATCCAGAGGAGATTCTTCTTTCAGTCACGCAGTAGACAGAAACGTATGCAATATCCATTGGAAAAGGGTTCCCAAAACTCGTAAGTGTAGCTTTGTGGCAATGAATCCCACTCCATAGTGTTAGTTCTTAAGACATGGCCAAGCAAGATTCTCTGGCCGGAATGCGAAGGATTGTGCTGCTAAAGGCTAAAAAGAGATAAAGCGGTCAGAAGAGCGGTTCGAATTTCATCAGGAGGCAGATTGCGCCATACGATTTCTCCTGTTACACCGCCTAAAACAGAACCACCTGCCAACCATGAAAGTGGGAGACGATGTGGCATAATTGACAGAGCTGCAGACTTCCGAGCTGGGGAACCAGGTTCAAGTCTCAGAAGTCAGCTCAACATCCTGTGATTCTGGGCAAATCACTTATCTCCCCGTAAAATAATGTGTCCTTAACTTGTGCTCATGAAAAATGTTGTGTTGATGATTAAGTCCTGGTGCTCACCGGAAACCACCGGCTCAAGTTAAGCACTGTAGCATAGTTAATCAGTCAGATTGCATACTCCCTCGCTTACATTTTTAAAGTAAACCCCGTTTTCTCTTCTCATACACATGTCGCTGGATTACCTTGGCAAAATTGTGGCCTTTCATCGTTATATGGCTTTATAATTGTTCTTAATATCTTTGGCTCTGGAATATTTATGGGAATTTAGTATTTACCTTAGAGAGATTTCTATTGGCTTCCTGTGGTTTATTGTTATACAGTTTTACGGTGTCATTAAGTACATTTTGGTTTGGGAGAGTTAAGTAGTTAAGTACATCTGTAATGAAGAATTCAAATGTTGTGCCTATTTCTAGATCAAAATGATTAGAATTAATTTTAAACTGCAGGCACTGAATCTGAGAGGGCTGCTTGAGAATGTTTCTGTTAAGAAGACACAATGATAAATGATATAGAAAGTAATGTTCAGAATACCAAGCTGTCTGTCGGGCCCTGCAAGTGCCTGGATTTCCGATCGGGTGATTAGATGAGCTTTATAAATCCTGATTGATTGATTGATTGATTGATCTGCCTCCTCTGCTCCAACGGTAATTTTTAGGTGCAATTCCCATACCCTAGCCAGACTATCTCAAGACACTTAATGAACGACACAGTCAATGTATATGCAGATTTCTGTTTCAAAAAGCATTCACGTATCTGTTAAATATACGTGGGATGTCTTTTAGAGGTGTGGATTAATGAGACATCTGGCAAGAATTGGCAGACTTCCTGTCCACGTGCCACAGGGTTCCTCTTGTTTCATTAAGTAGTTTGGGAATACGGTTTAATATTAGGTAACGAAACAAAAGCACATCTTTGGCGATTAACCTACAATTGCTACTATAAAAAAGTACGCTTTAAAACCCTAAGGGGTGTATATTCAGCGTGGAACAGTGTACGAAAGCTTTTGGGTATTGGGAGATTTTCCTACTACACTACACTAGTGGGAAATACCAACTTCCCAGAAACATTTAACGACGCATGCATGAAAAGGTGGCACAGAGCAGGGATTACTCGGTGTGGTAATTTCTATTCCAATATAGGATTCAAAACATTTACGGAACTTAAATCAGAATTTCCATTAAACTTTACAATAGAGAGCTCGAGGCCTGAAGTGAATAAAGTACAAATCAACACCACAGACCTGTGATTGTTCAATGCATTTATTTGTTTATCACTGAGGCAGTTTTCAGGTGGCCATCAGTCATGTCTGGGTGTAATCAATCGAGAGACGTTTTTATTAGAGTTCAAAAAGTGCCTCCATGTGAGAGAGGAAAAGTATTGGCTAACAGAAGGTCATGATGGTGCAGGTCTCACAATGGGCCTGAGAGTGCAGCTTTGCTCTACTAGCACACTAGGGTCTGAATTAGCTGAAGACATAGAGACTATTGGAAAAGTTGTTCTTGAACATGAGAATCAAAGGATGGGACAGTGGATCAGTGAACTGGAAAGTCAGTCCACAGAGATGAACACTACAGTTAAGGACGTGGAGTCCTCTAAGATCAATCGGAGAAATTCTCAAACTTGATGCAACTACTGAACAGTTAGATAATTTGTGGAGAGGTTCACTTTTCAGAGTCCTGCTGGTCCCAGCGAGGATTCCCACAGAGACCTTATAAAGGGAGATAATCAGGGTTTTGTTGGGGCTTCAAGATTTATGATGATACAGAGCACAGCAGATGCTAAAATCAATCCCCCTTCTAGACCTCAAGATAGAAATTCAGAGACAGCAGCTAAGTGATAGCTGCCTTGAGATCCTGTAGGCAGTCACTAGAAAATAGTGGTGTAGCCTGTAGACTATTGACCTTGATTTTTTTATGGCCTGCACTCAGGCGTGCTTGTCAAGAAAAGCCTTTGTGTGAAATTCCAAATTAACTGCTGGTGAGGAACTTGGAGGCCTCAGTATATTTCCCCAAACAACCGAGAGTGACATACAAGGAAAAACAATTTGTGTTCTTATAGATGGAATAGGCAAAATCCTTTCTGGACAGTTTGCTAATTGACACTTGTGAGAAAGTGCTCCTTTTTGCAATGTCACCCTCCATTTTTTACTGAAATGTTTGCTGAATGTTTTACTTTGTACACTAAGACACTGCTGGCCAGTGCACAGTGTATGCGCACTGACACCTAAGACATGTAGAAATTGGCTAAAACCTAATTGACATATTTAACTTTCCTATAAGTCCATGATATATGGTTTAGAAAATGCAACTATGGCATAGAAAGTTAACATGTCATGTGGACAGCTGCACTTATTCTGCCATTCACTATCATGGCAAAGGAAAACATGACTTCGGGCCTATCATTGTCCTGACTTAAAAATGTTTAAAGCTTTCCTTGAAAATAGAGTTTCCATGTTCTCTCTTGAATCACCCCTTCTGCCATCTCCTGTGTTGTTCATCACTTGATCTACGCTACTAAATATATATTGCGTTTGGGTTCACACCTCTTTCATATGTGGATGATACTCAACTTCTTGTCACTTTTGATAAAGTCCTGCATTATACAAAAGGACGTTTTGCAGATGGGATGAAGGCCATTTCTGCTTGGATGACAGAGAACTTTCTCCAGTTAAATTCAAGCAAAACAGAGATCATGCTCTTGAGCAGAGCCCAACTGCTCTGGTCCCCGGACCAGTGGCCGATGGAATTAGGCACAGCACCTACCCCTAAAGTCACAGTAAAAAACATGGTTGTGGCTACCACTTACTCCTGCTTTCATATGTTAAGGCTGTTGCACAGAGTCTTTCCTTTACTTCAACTCTTGGGGCACAAAACTCTAGTAAACCATTGGAGATTAGCTGCCTAGATTACTGCACTTCCTTACTATCAGCCAAACAAAAGTCTCTACTTTCCAAACTGCAAGTGGCACACAAAACTGCGGCATGCCTCATCCAAAATCTGCTTTCCGGGGAGGCCTCTTCTCCCCTTTTATTTATTTATTTATTTTTATTTTATTTAAAAACTTCTAGAGCGCACAAATACCCATGGGTGTCGCAGCGCTATGGACTAACAAGAATAGCGGAGGGCTAGCCACTTATTGTTCAAAGAGCCAAGTTTTTACTTGTTTCCTGAATGAAGGTAGGGCTGGTCTGAATTTGTATGGGGGTGAATTCCATAATTTAGCCGTGGCCACTATGAATCTTCTATCACCCCAGTTAACTTTCTTGGTTCTGGGGATGATCAGAAGGTTGGCATCTGCTGAGCACAGGGTTCTGCTGGGCGCGTATGCCAGAAAAGCTTTTTTCAGGTATTTAGGTCCTATATACTCTATATATATTCAATACCAGCATTTCCTTGGTGTTAACATTCAATTAAATGGGGTGTAAATGATGTATAGGGAATTCGTGTAATTTGTATTTGTGTAATTATACAAACTTTTGTGAAAAATATTGGACATTACTCATAATTACACAATAAGCAAAAGCAGTATTTGGCAGCATATTTTAGTGTAAAATGCACCCTCATGTCAATTTTGGGTGCAATAATGCTAAAACAATGGTGAGAAATACACAAGCACTGCAAACACCAGTTGCTTACGTTCGGAATATACACACTGTTCTGTGAATAAGCATTCTGGATATAATTTTGCAATGAACTGCAAGGGTTTAAGAGCGATGTGGTGCAATAGCGCAACTTCGAGCAACACAGGTAACACAAACGTGTTATAATTGCAAAAGGTTATACCGGTGTAACAGAAACGTTAAATGGTCCTGCTGTAAAAAGGATCACTACTTGGGTTAGCGCAGGGTTAAACTTCATGTTTAATACCACAGAAAGACATACAGTGTTCCTACAATGTGGTGTCAAAATGTAACACTCACTGTAGATAACTTGAAGTAATTAATACTTCAGGAATCTGAATTAAACAAAATAAACAAGTGATTTACTTTACATAGCGTTACAGAGCACTCAATAATATGTCTGGTAATACATTAAGGTGCAATCATCCGCGACAGCCGGTGGCCAGAGGGTGTGTCTGTCTGTCGGTGTACTTAGACTGTGGTTACAAAAGCCATTTGCACTATTGAGAGATTGGTTATTCATCACAAGTGGAACGTTAACTCCAATGCTAATTAACAAAGTGGCCTTTGAAATTACCTATAGTGGTCATGTGGAAGAAAAATAACAAAAAATGATTTCACCATTCTTAGGCTTGTTGGAATGCTTGGAAGGAATAATTAAAATGTGAGATCACATCCATATGTCAATAATTTGAGGATGATATTCCTATGACGTGGCAGCAAAGCGTTTCAAAATGCAGGCGCCTTTCTCCCATTTGTATTTATTTAACCAAAGCAAGTTGGACCCTTTCTATAGCAAAGCAGGTTGAGGATGTTTGAGTCTCTCTTCGAAGCCCTGTAAGTACAAGAGCTGCTGACTGCCGTGTCACTGGGGTTTGTTTTGTGAGTCGTGTTTTGAGAAACTTAATTAGGATGCGGCTATTTAGTAGACAATTTGGGAAAAGCACGTTTCGTGATAGCTCCTAGTAATAAATTCACGCAAGATAATCTGGCTCTGCTACATTAAAGGTTTTATCGATCACACTGATACGAATAAATGCCAAAAGGCATATAGAAAAGCAAGCCTGTGTGCTTCAGTGCATGCCAACGGGGAGCTGTAGCAGATGATGTATATGTTTCATTAGCAGGCTGGAACAAGCTGTATGGGTGCTCGCTCACCCCTAATAAACAGACGATGCAGATTCCATGTGTGCACCACCGCACATTCTGGATGCTTCAGCTTGTTTACATCCATAAGGGAGACTGGTCGGCCATTTTTGTTCGGCTGCTTGTACCAGGAGGCTAGTGTTAATCCTGCATGTCCCAAAGTAGTGTGAAGGAGTGAGATATGGATTAATCAGTACCATAAACGCTCAGTTTCATCTGTTGGGAGAAATTGTTTTGATATTAACTAACAGAACTTCTTAATACTCAAAATCACCAGCACTGAATTAATTGGAAACTTTATTTGAAATTCTTGAATGAAAAGATCATTTCATTTCTTGATTTATAGAAAGTGCGTTAACGATTTGAGGACAGATTAACAGCGATTTGGCGCTTATAAAAATATGGATTTAAAAAAAAAGCTTTTTACACAATGATTTGAGTATATTCATTATGTCTCAATTAATTTGAGAAGAATCATTTTTCCATCAATCAAACTGACATCTTCAGTTCAGAGAGATTACCCAAATACAATGTAGATTTTCTAGCATATATCACATGGAGAGCATGGTGAATCTCGCCCACCCTTCATGGCTGCTTCTGTACTCATGCACTTGGGTATTATCAAATGCGCTGCCAGATTTACACTACCAGCTTATTTATTAGGGTGGCCTATCTAACTTGCACATGCACAATCTTCCACAAATAAAGGTCTGTTCACTGCCCCAGTACATGTTTAGTTACAAATCATACAAGAGGTAGCATTTGCACTTCAGAGAACACTCTCCGTAAACCATCCGTTAGATAATCTAGTAAAGACAGCTGCCTTGGGCAGATTCTTACTGCCTTGGGTAGATACTTACAGGCGGTGGGCATGGCTTTCATAAGAGTGGTGGAATGAGGGAGCATTATCCGCGTCACCATGTGCTACTAAAGACTTGGGACTCTTTTGGCAAAAGGTATTTTCAGATTTGTAAGTAAGACGACATTTGTTCTATTTATTATTAATGAGTCAGTTCACCTAGACACATCAGAAGGTGATAAGTACTAGTCTTTGCTTTCCCTCAAATATGATGTACTTCTTAATAATAGGTGCCTATTACATCTGGCGAAATACGAGTGTCAAGGCGGCCCAGAATTGGCCATGCATAAAGATTTTGCCCAAGGCCATGATCAAAACTTCTGGCAAGCCTGGGGCAGGAGGGTCTCTTTAACCTTGAACAGATGCATCCAGGGCTGGGGAGACAGAGACCATTTTAGTGTGTCTAAAGATGCAAATACTGAGGGGAGTATGGTAAAGAGACAATCACAGGTGGATGGCGTTGGACTTGGCCATTTCTGCAGGGTCACCCCAACCTTTTTGCCTTCATCCTCCTGTTTTCTGAACCTGTTTTTTGTTGGTTTTCAGGACTTTCCGCACTTTCCCACTACTATCCACTGCTAAAGCACTTGCTCTCGCTCCTTAAAACATGGTAGATTTGGTTTACACCCATTTGGCCTATGCAATTTACATTTAAATCCAAGGTAAACCAGAACTACGTGTGCCCAGGGCCTGAAAATTACATGCTACTAGTGTGCCTGTAGTACTGGTTGTGCCACCCACTTAAGTTGCACCAATATGTTGAAGGCCTGGCATTTTGATCTGGCAAGATAAACCTTTTGCCAGGCCTAAACCTTCCTTTTTAATACAGATAGTTCACCTCTAAGGTAGACCCTGATAAGCCCAGAGAGCAGGGTGCAGTGTAGTTTTTCTTGTCCTGGTAGTGAAAACTCCTAAATATGTTTCTCCTTTCTTCAAGGCCCACGTCTCCCATAGGATAACATTAGAGTTCGAGCAGGTTGACAGTCTAGTTTGGCATCTACAGAATTGTAATTAGAAGACCTTTTTAATGGTAAAGTTGGTTTTCTTTTAAATCACAGTTCTGAAAATGCCACTGTTAGAAAGTTGACTTTTTCTTGCCCTAATCATTTGGTGCCCGCATCCCGATCCTGGGTCACATAACTAGGTGTAGTTGGCAGTTGGTCTCTGTGTATTGCTCCCAAACAGTGAGACAAAAGGAAGATAGGTGTTGGCAGAATGAGCCACTCGGAGTTAATGGAGGGGGAGGAGCTGTCACCTGCACATCACAAATGCTCTGCCTGAGCATGCTCCCAAAGGGGTTGTCATTACTCTTTTGTAAGCAGGGGCATGTTGGAGCCAGGATAGGGAGGCAGGGGATGCCTGACATGATTTATAAAGTGTATGCTGTCCTAAACAGAGCTAGACCCTGACTATGTACAAACTACAACTGCTTAAGAGAAGATAAGACGGAGTGGCTAGATAGAGAAAAGCCAGGTTTTAAGAGATTTCCTGAGAAGAAAGTGGTTCTGGATTTTCCTAAGCGAGGGGGGGGATTCCAAAGAGATGGTGACAAGGCGCGGAAGGTCCCCCACCCACTCTAGATTTTCTGACTCGAGGAACAATGGCTAAATAGATGGTGGAAACCTCTAGAAGCTATCTCTACTTCTAAGTGTTGGACCTAAGACCCCAACTCTTCAGTACACTTCTGGACCTGTCTAATCTGCCAGAAAGAAGGACTTTTGTGCTGCTGAAAAGACTGTGATTCTGCAGTAAAGCTGATTTGATTGGACCACTGTCCTTGTGTGCTGACCTGCTGCTCTGCTGCCCCCTTGCCTGAGTGAGTAGGACTGGAGATGCAGCTCTAAATCAGGGACCCCTGCATGACTCCAAGTCTTGTTGGCAGGTCTTCGGATCAGAAGACTCAGGGAATATAACAGGCTTCTAACATCCTTGAATTCAACACCTGGACTCTGCCATCTGTGAGCCCTGCCTTCCCAAGGGGTGCCATCCTAGTCCTGTACCCTTGGAAGAGGGCCTGAAGATGCTCTGCCAGCCCATCTGTGGATCCAGCAATACTGATTCATTTCCTCCATGGTGCGGAGCATTTCCTGCAGAACCAGCACATCGCCTTTGTTGCTTGATGAATCACCCTCTGAACCAATGCATCACCTCTGCTGTGCAGGGACTTCACATGGCCCATCACAGACAATTGGAGCCAACACATCTCCATGCAAGGACATTACCTCGTCCAATGCAGCCCATCAGAACAGCTTCTGCGCTATGCATTTCAGTGCAAGGACATTGCATTGCACTTCACTGCACCCAAAAACCACCACTGTGTGAGGCATCTCCTCACCTGTACCTCGCATCGCTTCTGTTATGTGATGCATCCTTGACACAGGATTATGCATCTCTTTGCAAAAGGATTAAGGTACTGTGTTCAGCGGGCCTAAGTGAGTCCCTGTAACCAGAAGTCGCTCCATTGAGGTTGGCCTGAACCTTTGATTTTATCCCGGTCTAGTGCAGCCAGATAACCACAATTGGTGCTTTGTGCTTTTTAGTGCTAATATTACTTACATTATGTAAATCACATATCTCTAGTTCCACTGATTAGATTTTGGGTGTCTTGGTCTTGTTTTATTTATTACAATTTACTCTATTTATCTAATTTGAATTGGGGTTTTTCATGTGTTAAGTTTTCACCTTATTACTGTTTGAAGTGCTGCATATTTACTTAGCATATTGCCTCTGAGTTAAGCCTGGCTTCTTTGTGCCAAGCTACCATAGGGATGACTACAGGTTAATTTGGGACATACTTGTGACTCACCCTGACAACGATTGTGGTTCCTGCTTGAGTAGGGTTCCCCCTCAGCCAGAACCCAATTTCTTACAACGTGTCAACATAATACTCCATGCTGTGCTACTTCCCTTTGCCCAATATGTAATATTGCCCTGTGCCTGATAATCTATAGGGTATGTTAAATGTGCTGAGTACTTAACTGTTTCTTAAGGACAGGGCAACAGTGACTACAAATCCTTATATTGAATAAATGGTGCAGAAACAACTTGGGATACAATTTGTTTTCCTTAATAAATTGTCAAAAGAGCAATTGGGTCACAGAGCATTTCACAATGCAAGTTTTTTTAATCCTCCTTACGAGAAATAATTTTTAGTTTTGGGGGTATGAGAAGGCAAATTATCTCATTTAACATTCTTCCTTCCTAGGATTGTTTGAATCATATATATAGTATATACATTTTACTTTTCGTGCTTGGAGGCACAAAAAATGTTCAGTGTCTTCATCCTACCTAAATACACTTCTGTCTCATATTTAAGTAATATTGATGTGATTGGTGACACCAGAGAAGACTGTTACTATTCCAATAAATTATTTATTACATCAATACTCCAGATCCACACAGTAACCTAAACCCCTTTTACTTTAAATTGTTCTTATATGTTTAAGGATGGTAAATTACTTTACCACTCTGTTTTCATATTAACATAATTAGCATGGGTCCAATTATATTATAATTAAATATTCCTACAGGAAGGTACTATCGGCCACATGCATCAAACGATTTTGGAGACACAAACGGTGCGAATCGGAAAATTCGGCCGTTTGCGATTCCAAAATCTCTTTTTAGTATGCATGAAACAATTTTTAAAAAAACCCGCAATTTTTAGCATTTTCTAAAAATGCGATTGCATTTAAGGAATCACATTTGTGCGATTCCTTAAATGCAATGCATGAATGTTTTAAAAAATGTGAATTTGCAAATTGGAGGAGCAAATTAACACGAGGTTGACCCTCGTGTTAATTTGCGAAATCTTTCAAAAAAGCTCAAAAAGCATTTTTGAAAAATGTCATGTTACACACACACGTGTCCTTTGGACATGTGTGTGTGAAACTTGCACTTAAAAAAACATTTCAAGGGTGCAGGGGGGGTCCTTTGGACCCCCCTCAGCACCCTTGAAATGCATCAACAAATTGCGATTCGCAAAATAAAAATTGCAAAAAGGCATTGATTCCTATGGGCCTCTAGGCCCATAGGAATCAATGTAATGCCATTCCTTAATTGCGATTCGCAATTAAGGAATCGCAAATACCGAAAATTAAGAAATCCTAAAAACTTTTAAGATTTCTTGATGCATAGGATTTTGCAATTCCTAAATTGCGATTCCTTAATTTTCGCAATTTAGGAATTGCAAAATCCTACAATGATGCATGTGGCCATACATGTTGTCATATGTGCATGCTTCCTTTTTGTTACCAGCAACTTTTTTGTTTACAGTTAAGGCTAATCTGAAGATGGTGCTAACAGTTTTTTGCTGACATGGAGAGGGTGAGCAGAGGATTTCGGTTTCCGTAAGTCTATGCCCCCCTCCCCCAGTTTCACGGGTTGCAGTCACGTCAATAAGCCCAATCAGTATGTTCCTTCCCCCTACAAAAAGCAAGGGTGGCAGTGCTCCTAAATAAAATGCACACGCAATGAAATCCTTTTTTGATTATAGTAGCTCCATTTGGGAGGCTATATTTGCTTTGTGTCAATGAAAAAGCAAATTATTGTGAGTCAAGAGGAGTGCCTTTATTATATAAAAGATTTATGCAGAGTTTCTGTCATATGGCTATAATGAACCACACCAAATCCTTATAACCACACTAGATTTAATTCATGACTAGCTTTTGGCAGGAGACATTTGAACTAAAGTATCCTCCAGTAATTGCATTTTGATAATTGTGTATGTTAAACTTCCTCTGCTTACATATGGGTTGGCATGAAAGTTAAGAGTGCAAATCCCATGAATGGCTACTCACCCTTTTATCTTGAATTATGAATTGATTGCCAACAAGTATTGTAACATTACACACAGATAGTAACACTGTAGTTTTCACTAATGAAAACACAAGTTGTCATTATTATTATTACATTTGGGCAGACAATATTTTGTTATTGACAAGATTTATTTGAAACTGAGTGATAGGTGCACTCTGATCTTGCCCAAAGACTGCTCTATTACTTACCGGTAATCTTCATTACTCCTGGTCCCGTTGTCCTCGGCCCATTCATTACTTATAGAGATAACCATCTCCCGACAGAAATAAAAACAAGAGGAATGCTGGGATATCCCTACTGCCCCTCCCCCCGGGAGTATAAAGGTAGTACCTACCCAGCAGCCCTCCTGTACTAACAAGCTCAGACAGGAAGGCCGGCCGCCCGGGAGGGAGGGAGGGGCGCATGAATGGGCCGAGGACAACGGGACCAGGAGTAATGAAGATTACCGGTAAGTAATAGAGCATTACCCCCAGGTCCCTTATGTCCTCGGCCCATTCATTACTTATGGAGAAATACCAAATCAGAAAAAGCCGGCCTTCCCAAACCAAACAGAAGCCAACCCGGAAACCATACCAAGGCAGCAACCGCAGGAAGAAAGAGGAAGAACCGGGTAAAATACAGGCAGAGCCCCCGACAACAGAGGACCCCTACCAGCCCAGCAGACACCCAACAAAACCAAGGGAGCATAGCCAGACGACCAGACCGGCCACCACAGAGGCCAATCAGCCCACCGCAGGAACACCCCACAGTGAACCAGCGACAGGGAGAGCACAGACACCCAAGCCACCAAAGGCAAGAGGCCAACAGCAGACGAGAGGCCAAACAAAGAGAAAGGCCAAGAGCCACCAGGCCAGCAAGCCAGAAACGGGCAGCAGAAGACAACCCAGGCAAGAACAGGCAGGAGAGAAGCGAACCAGAGGAACCAAAGGTCCAACAAAACCAACCCCGGGAAGAACAGCGGAAGCCCCCCAGCACCCAACCCGAAAGGCAAGACCGAGCCCACGGACAGGGAAAGAGAGAAAACCAAGGCACCAGGGAACGAAGAGCAAACCCGAGGAAGCCAAGCCACCAGGACCCGCAAGACGCGGACACAAGGCAAAGGGAACCAGCACCTCCAGGAAACCCGAGCAGGAAGAACCAACAAGGGCAGCCAACCAGGACAAAGAGACCCGGAAAAAGAGGAAAAGGGAACCGAAGGAACCCCCGGAACCCCAAAACAGAACTCCAGCCAAAGCGGAGGAAATGGGAGCAGGAAGCAACAGCCCGAAGAAGGCAAACCTGAACACCAAAGCAGGAGCGCAACCGGACAGGCCAAGGACCCGGAGGACCCAAGACTACAGCAAGGGAACCACGAAGGAAACCAACAACAACCATAGCCAAGCCAAACCAGAGACAGGCCAGGCAGAAAGACCCCAAACAGCCCTAGCAAAGGACCGGGGCAGAAACCCAGAGGCCAGAGAGACCGAGGCAAAACAACCCCAGAGGACCACACAGAAGCAACCGCAAGCAGGGAGGAAAGCAAAAGCAAACCACACCCCACAGTCCCGCAAGACTCAAGGCAGGGCACGCCCAGGGGTCGAACCCCGCACGGCGCAAAACCACAACCGAGGATACAGACAGGAAGCCAAAGCCGAAGCCAAAAGCAACCCGCAGAACCAACCCCATAACAAGGGAAGGACAAAGAAGGAAAGACCCCAACAGAGCACAGGCCGGAGAGCCAACAGCCCCGCCGACGCCCCAACGAACCCAAGAAGAGGCAATCAAGAGAACCAAGAAGGCGACAGCGTGACGGCCAGAAACAAGAAGCAGACCGGAACACACCACACCCACAAGGAACTGGAACCCAACGACACAGGGACCAGCCCCCCCACATGGAGACAAGGCACCCGCAAAGAAGTGCCCATCCACCCCAGAAACTCCCAGAAGAGACTCAATCAGGCAGCCCAGGACCGCAGAAACACAACCAGGCAACCCAGAGCAGGACGCACAAACAGAAACAGCAGACCAGCCCAGAACAGGAGCCAACAGGGAGGAAGCCCAAGGCAACAGGCAACCACAGAAAGCCACCGCCGAAGGACAAGCAGAAGCAAACGCAGGCCACAGCAACCAGCGCAGCGCGCCACCCACACAGCCAGGCAACGGGGAGATGCGCACAGCGACCCGGAAGAAACCGGGAGGCGGCGTACCTGCCACAAGGGGCAGACAAACCGGAACACCGGCCAGAAGGAAACCAAGCCGCCCAGCAAGCCCGGCAGGCCGGGAGGCAGACCCAGCAGAAACCCGGGGAGAGAAGAAACCACAGCCCCAGGATAGGCAACAACAACAGCCACCCCGTACCACCACCAAAACCAGAAGAGGAAGGGATGAAAACCGAAGGAAGTAGCCCAAGCAACCAGGCCCGGCAGGAACCAACCCAGCCATACCCAGCACAACCACCGAGCAGCGAATGGAGCGCGGGAACAATACCCCAAACCGGAGAACAGGAGGCAAGACACAGCCCGGCAGCTGCCCGCAGGCCCCAGCCCGGAACAAACCACGAAAGGCAATACCACAGAAAACAGAAGGGGAGGCCAGGAACAGCAGAACCAAGCCAAAGGCAAGCACAGGGAGAGCCAGCGCAAAAGCAGCCAGGCCAAGCCCACAGAAAAAGGCCCCGGAAGCCCATGAACTGAGCAAAAAAGAAGGTCCAGCACCAGAAAGAACCAGGCAGGCCCCCACCAAGCACCACGCCCAACCACAGGCGCAGGCAGGGAGGAACAGAACAACCGCACCCAAGGCAGAGGGAGACACAGCACCCCAAAGAACCACCGGCACAACACCGGCAAGCAGCCACGAGCGGAACCAGGCTCAGCCCAAGGGAAGGGAGGAACAGGGCCAGGAACCAGGAGCCCCAAACGCCGACCAACCACACAGAGGCCAGGAAGGGAAGAACCAGAACCCCAAGCTGAGCAGACGCCACAACAGCCAGCCCGCAGCGGAGCAAGGCAGGGCAACCGGAAGAGCCCGCAGGACCCCCACAACCCCACAGCGGCAAAAGGAGCAGGAACACCGACCCACAACCAGGAGGGGCAGAACAGAAGGCAAACCAACAGGCCGCCGCAGCAGAAGAAAGAAGCGACCAGAGCATCAGAGGGCAAGTCGCAAGCAAGCAGGCAGGAAAACCCCAACAACACAGGGAAACCCACAAGCAAGCAAAGGCAGGAACAGCGAAAAAGAACCAGCCCCACAGAGGTGACAGGAACCCACGCCAACCCGAGCCAAAGCGAACAGACCCATGGAACGCCCACCACCGGAGAACAGCAACAACCGGTGCCGTCCGAAGGCCCGAAAACAAGCCGCGTGGAACCCCGAGACAGCAGCAACAGAAAACCCAACACCAAAGGCTCAGGTGAAACACAGCACGGCAAAGGCATCCCAACCCAACAAGGTGCAAAGGGAGAATAACAGGGCCCCCCTGACGCAGCCCAGCCAGCCCCAAGAGGACGAAACAAACACCCAAAAGGAGCGAGGACCAACAACACACAAAAACCGCACAGGACCAAACGGGAGGCAGCGAAGCAGTCCCCCCCCCCCCCACCCCCTGAAAAGGCGACAGCACAACAGAGTGCAGAGGAGGGGAAGAGTCCCCGCAGCGCAACCAGGCCCAAACACAGAAGCCTAGCCCGCCAACAGAGGAAACAGTGCGCAGCACAGGAGCACCAGGCACGGCACACATGGAGCGCCCCAGACGCAGCAAGGATCCCGCAGGAGCCAGAACCCGCACCCCGCACAGGCCCCCACGCCCCACCAGGCAAAGGGGGGAGAACAGGCCAGCCCACACGCAGACGAAGAAGGGGCCAAGGGAAAACAATGCGAGCGAGCACCAGAGCGCGACACAACACACCACATAAACATGAGTGGACGGCGCAGGGAGAAGAAGCGAGGCACCCAGAAACACAAGAAAGCAATGCGCAAAATGAACCCAAACACACAAACATGGTTAACACAGGGATTCAACTGCGCAAGGATGAATCCCTGGAAACAGCCCCCGACAATACAGGGTGCTCCGAGGACAGAGGAGGTCACATCCAGTAGAACAGAATGGATGACTAGGCACCGAGCTCTAAGAGAGCAGGAATCTCAATAACCAAAGAGCGGAAGCGGCCGCGTGCATGTACCCCCCCAGGTCAAAGCAACTGCAAGGGCACCAGGAGACCGGGGGGACAGACATGAACTGCACACCCCCAAAGGCGACAAGGCACCTAGCCGACACCCCCACATCAATACACAGTCGCATAGGGCCAGGGAAAGCACCAGCATCACGCAGGCGGGCACATCCCCCAACACAACCAGGAGTCAACGAGGCATAAACACCCTCTGCCAAGTAATGCAACGAGGGGGCGCCGCAGGTGAAGTGCCACGCTGATTCATTGCGCTAGTGCTGTCCGTGAGGCCAGACGTGCGAGAAAGGCACAAAAGCAGCCCCCAGCGGCAGCGGGGGTCAACACACAACAAGACCCCCACTGCCAGCGCACAGTGAAAAGGCAGCAATAAACAAACGGAGAGCGCCAGCCACAAGGAAGGACGCTCCAGCAGTCGAGCCACACCCACCCCTAAAAGGTGACAAAACCGCAAAGCGGGACTCACCTAGAGCGGGGGCCGCACCAACAAGGCCCCCACTGCAACAGCCAGCACCGGAATCCGAGCAGCCACACAGCGCGTCTCCCACCCAGCCAAGCTCAGGGAGACGCGCACTCCGACCCGGAAGCAACCGGGAGGCGGCGCACCAGCCGCAAAGGGACGGTAATCCGGAAAACCAGCCGGGAAGAAGTCGGACCCCCCCAGCAAGCCAGGCAGGCCGAGGGGCAGACACATCAGGAAACGACACCCCTGCCCGCTAAGCCAGGCAGACGGGCAGGGGGAGCAGAGAAGAACCAGCACGCCCCCCAGCCCAGCAGGAGGGAGTGCAGCAACACCAGCAACACCAACAGCATCCAACATCCAATTCTGTCGAAGACAGAAAAAAAGAACAGGAGGGCTGCTGGGTAGGTACTACCTTTATACTCCCGGGGGGAGGGGCAGTAGGGATATCCCAGCATTCCTCTTGTTTTTATTTCTGTCGGGAGATGGTTATCTCCATAAGTAATGAATGGGCCGAGGACATAAGGGACCTGGGGGTAATGGGATATCTCTAGCACGCTAAAAAGCAAATCAGACTGCACAAGATGTGGCAGAGAAGAAAGAGCGGGAATAAAAGCTACACCAGTCCAGATATTTCATTGTATCACAAATGCCAAAAATGCCAGAAATAATTCAGCAAGGGGTCCTGAATACGAAATAGGTGGAAGAAGGAAGAAAATAAAAATTGAGGCATGGTGCTGGGTGGCAATATGTGGATTCCCACTTGTGTTCTTGCTTGTGGTGACACAATGAATGATAGATAAAAGAGGGACATTTAAATTAATTCAGGGCCAATCATACCCTGGGGTAGTTTTTCTAACGATTATCTGGCCTTCAGAATGATGGTCTGTGTCGTATGCATCAGTGAACCAAGCAATTACGTTATTAAGCTACAATGACAACAGAACATTGATAGCACAAGCAAAGGGTAAATTAACCTTTCAATAACCTCGTATATAGTCCTCTTTAATTAATGATTAATTAAAACAGCGTTTTACTATGAGTTTATGAATGGGTTTATCTAAATTTTGGCACAATTTGAGGGAATACAGAAAATTAGAATGGATTTCTAAAAAAAACAACAAGCTTGCGATATGTTTTATTTGCAGATCGAAATAGGGCATGTGAACTGGAGCAATTTCCGCTTTTTTGACCAGGAATGTTTTCCGTATTTCTGGTTAGCAAAAGCTGATATTTAGCATTACAAAACCAATACCAGAGAGTCACCCAAAGTATTGACTTTAATTGGAATATACATGAAACACGTCCCTCTGTTCACTCTTGTCAAAAGTGAAGATGTAATGTTATTTCGCTTCTGGAATAATTTGGCTACAGAAAGCTGAAATGTGTTAACTCCTTGCACATTTTTGCAAATGACAGAACTACAAGTTTAAGAGCAGATTATTGCTTTTCATACCTGGACGAAAATGATTAATATAATGTTGTTTCAACTACTTCTTTAGTAACGTCCTTTCTGATACTGGGTTGCCACCTTGCAAACTTCATATAACCCATTCATGACGATTTTAACATGTTTTGATGCAATTGAGCAAACGCAGGGAACAACAGATTATGAAATACTTCACCAAGCATAATTTGTAGGGATAATATTCATAAGGGCTATCTTATTGTCTCAAGAATAGCAGCCACGCTTTATATCACACAACACACCTATTTGAATCAGTCATAATAGCAAATTCGCCAGAACAATCTTGACTCTGTTTTAGAAGTTCATAAAGGAAATAGTGTTTTAAGAGTGCGCTGATGGAAAAAACAAAACAGGTCACACTGAATACTTCGATTGAAATTGTCCAATCTGCACTTACTAATATTAAAAATGGTTACCTTATCTTCTGAGTCTGGAATGTGACCCAAGTACCCGTGTACAGCACATATATTTATTTCAACAAAGACAATGCTGGGCTTTACAAGACTATAAATTCTGATTTACTGGTGTGCATTTTCAGAATGTAAATCTTCATTCGCTTCTACATTTGAAAGAGGGTAGCCACAAAATGGCCAATGCCTTCCTCTTAGGGTAGATTTTAATTGGCACCATAATATTATCTGCATAATTGAAAAAATGAAATTCTCTGAGAATGAGACAATTCCTTATGCACAACCATGTTCAAACACCTTGTAACGTTCTTGAAAAGCTCTTTAAGGGCCTTATTTATGGAGGCTTGCAACACTTTTACGACATTATTGCGTCACGTTTTGTGACACAGCAGCGGCATAAATAATTCTCCACGTTGCACCATATTTACAAAGTGACGTATTTAAGCAGATGCGTCACTTTGTAAATGCCTGCACTATATTATACCTGCGTCTGGTATAATGTATGCAGGGTGGGCGTTCTCTCATGGAAAAGCTTCATAGAAGTGAAATAGTGAATCTATCAGATTTCACTGCGCCACTACTAGGAAGCTACTGCATCACAACCTTATACCTGCCTCAGAGCAGGCGTAAGGGTGACGCAGTGCAATGGGAATAGGCCTCCCCCATGTATTGCTGGAGTTGCGTCATGCTTACAGTGGGTTTTGCGCTGACAGATACGTCAGGATTCTCCTGACGTATCTGTCATTACTTGTGACATGGTGCTCCCTTTAATATATACGGCATATCCATCATGTCGCAAGGAGGGCACACTGAAAAGTGTTGCATCGCTGCAGCAATGCAGCAATGCAACACTTTTCATAAATGAGCCCTACCTTCCTACGGTTTTCTTCCTCTAACTAGGAAACTAAATGCAAGTTGTCCGAACTAGCAAAGAGAAATACCTTCATTTTCTTTTTGAAAAACAAGGTGTGAGCGTTCTCGGTGCAGCAATGACAGAGGAGGCAAATATTCCATAGCACTGAAGCTAACACTGAGAAGGATCTCTGACCAAGAGTTTGATGGTTTTATCTAGGGAGCACCAGATAGTTGTGACTGTTGGGAAGAGTTTGCAACCCTATGGCATTCTACAGGTCAAAACGTGAGATTGGGAATGGGGGTAGAAGTGCTCAAGCTTGGCATCAGGCCAGCTAAAATGATTTAATTCAGTGTAATTTAACATTTAGATCCCACACCATTGGGGTCTGAGAAGGTGCATGGCATTACATTGCTTTGCAATTGCAGTTATACAGTTCCTCAAACGTTTGTCAAAGCCCTGAAGCCTTTCTTAGTGGACGGTTAGCATGCTTGAAAGTGTGCTCAAGAATTAAGTGACGTGACGCAAAGAGGGGCCAGAAGTACACATGTGTTTGCTGATACTTGTCTTCTCCAGAAGTAATGAGGGTCTCTCACCAGTTTGGCACTAATCATGGTGAGGTTAGAACTTGCTATTGCATAAAATATTTGTGATGTCAAAATAGTTATTGTTTCTGTCAGGTAGGCATGAGCACGCTAACCTTGTTACTTTCTTCAGAAAGAGTAAACCTTATTTGTGGAGTTCTACAGACTTTGCCTTTTTGACCTTTCCTTCTCATTATCTCCCCAGCTACCATTTGCTAGCACTAAGGGCTTCTCAGTCGAATATCAGATTTGTGTTGATGACACTTAGCTCTGTAAAAAGATATGTAGTTAAAATCAGGGTGATCACATTCGAATTCTTTGTATTAAGAGTGGAGCCTGGATGCAGTAGCACATTTTACAACTTAATGGTGCCAAGACAAAGACAGTTATTTTTATCTGAAACATAATTCCTTTTGCAAAATAGTGTGCTACAAGCATTTCAATGACTAGTGTTTAATCTTGCTGGTAAGGTAAAACATCTTGGTTTTATTTTTTGTCTGGTTTCATCTTTAAAGCACAGGTTAGTATTTGTGTTTGAAGCGGTGTTTACTTACTAAGGAAGGTTCTACCTTAATTCATTACCTTACATTTTTGCTAGCATTGTCTTGAGGCAAAGAATCAACATCATAAGGCATTAGATTTGGGGACAGAAGGAAATACTCACTTGAACTACACCAAAGCTCCTATGTTTGGCTTCTAAAAATGTGGTTATATGAACCGTAGGTGACCCAAACGTTTATGGTGTGCCTCGTTAGGAAAGCAACCAAGTGACCATTTGCTTGCAGATCTCTTGATTAGCGCTCAGTAAAGCGACAGTCACAATTAATGAGGTTTGTCAGTTTTTTATTTGCTTATTCAACCTCCAAAATGTGTTGCAATAAACCTAACCATTATTTTATTAGCTCTTCAGGCCATTAGAATCATACTTCCACAGCCAAACTTACATTCAATAGTAAGCAGCAATTTTTAGTACAGGAGATTTTGCAAGGTCTTGGAGCCCAATCTCGAATGTGTTAGAATTTGACCATCTTTAAATGCCTTTTGATGGCAATCCATTGGTGATGTACAGTTGTTATTCTGCAGTGCCTACAGTCCATCTAAAGGTCGTATGACAGACCCGCGCGCAAAAAGTTGTACCATTCACATACCTTTACCACGCATACTTTTACAACGCAAATGTACAGATTTCTCAGGTAAGTATAAATACTTTATATATGTACTTTTTGTACGTGGTAGCATATATATATAGATATACATTTGTCATCAAAGAGCTCAAACAACTTTACATTGTCACTAACAAAAAACGTAAAGCAGCCGATAAAAAGAATCAATGTTATCACAACTTAATCAAAAAATTGGAGTCTAATAGAGATGTGATTGTCCGCCAAGCCGATAAAGGCGGTAACATTGTTTTATGGCTGCGACAAATGTATGTTGCCGAAGCAGAGAGTCAGCTATTGGACACCACGTGCTATAGGAAAAGTAACTTAACTGTTTTGAAAGGAGCGTGGCAAGAACAAAACATGAAATTAATGGCATGGAGGAGTGCTAAACTTTTGTCCAATGATGAATACAACTTCATGAAAAACGACCACCCGGTAATTCCGACATTTTACCTGATACCAAAGGTACATAAGGACACCAAGACACCACCTGGACGCCCGATTATATCGGCGATAAATAGCGCGACTGAAAATATCTCGCGTTACATAGACTTCTTCTTACAGGAATGGGTAAAAGGTTTAAGATCATATGTACAGGACACATCTGATTTTATCAGGAAATTGAGTAATGTTGTGTGGAATACGGACTGTTTATTGATAACATTAGATGTAACTTCACTATATACATCAATCAAACATTCTGATGGGCTTAAAGCGACAGAGTTTTGTTTTTTAAATAAGAGACCCATGAATTTCTCAGCGCACAACAGAATGTTGTTGTCAATGATTGAAATGTGCCTTAAACAGAATTTCTTCCTTTTTAACAACCAGCTATATCAGCAGGTCAGGGGTGTCGCAATGGGGGTCTGCTTCTCCCCCAGTCTGGCATGTTTACACATGGGACTTTGGCAGGAGCAGGTCCTCGGAGGCACTTTGAGTGAAGTAATGCAGAAACATGTTCCCTTGTATTTAAGGTATATAGACGACCTATTCTTGATATGGCAAGGTACAATGAGTGAAGCCAACGACTTTGTGGAAGCGATCAACAATAATGGTCTCAATTTGATATTTACTTCGCATATAGATGCTAGGTCGGTCGTATTTTTGGACACTGAGGTTTATATAACGGAAACAGGTATAGCCACAAGGATGCACAGAAAACCAACGGCTGGTAATACAGTCCTGCATGCGTCCAGCCAGCACCCTTATCACCTGATTAGCAGCATTCCCTTTGGGGAAATGCTGCGGATCAGGCGAATTTGCAGTACTTATGTGGATTGTCAGATAGTGCAAGAGGAAAGCAAAGCACGCTTTCTTTCTCGCGGCTATTCAGCAAAGATCATTCAGAAGGCTATAAACCGATCCAATTCTATCACAAGACAAGAGGCCCTAGCCATCAAAGATAGGTCCATTGATCAGAAGGAAGAAGATATAGTGATTAAGCCACAAGTAATTATCAAATACAGCAGACAGCATAAGGAAATTCTGAGAATTTTCTATAAGAATTGGAATTTGATAACAGGGGATCCTGTTATTGGGAAGTATATCCACAATAAACCCAGCATAACCTTTAGAAAATCTGTATCTATGGCAGACAAGTTGGTGCATAACTTTCTTGGGAAACAAGTTTCGGATACGTGGGGTGCCCTCGGAGGAGGATTTAAGAAATGTGCAGTCTGCAAGGCATGTAGGCACGGGTGCAATAAGACACAGTACATAGTACCCTTTAAAAATGAGCCTGTGATGATTAGGTAGCGCATGTCTTGCAGAACTGAGTTTGCAGTGTATGTGCTGCAGTGCCCTTGTGATCTCCGGTATGTGGGGAGTACCCGCCTTCCGGTGCACAAGCGGATACTGCAGCACATAAGGGCTATCGTGGGGAAAGATCAGGCGTACCCGGTAGCCCGTCACTTTGAAAATTTTCACAACAGTGACCCCATATTCCTCCAATACAATGCCATAGACTGTGTCCTTCCATTAGAGAGAGGAGGAGACAGAGATGCGAAACTCCGGGTATTGGAAACCAGGTACATAATAGAATTAGACAGTAAGGCCCCGCTGGGGATGAACGCTAGTGAAGACCTTTATACTTGTCTTTAGTTCTATTTTTATGTTGTACCTGGCAGAATGAAAATTATGAACGTAGATATCTTACAAACTTAGAAGGACGTCTCTCTTGTCCTTTAGGCTTACTGTGAATTATGATTGATATCTCTCATGTTGGGTTTTGGTACTCGTTTACTAATGGTGGTATGGAGATGTCCTATAAAATCTGAAACTTCTTCCCACACCTTTTTAAAAACCTTTTTATGACTTTACTTATAAAAGAAATTTTGAATTATGAATTATCATTGTGCACTATACAATTTTTTACACATAGGGTTAAGGTATTGACGAGGGTAACAAATAAGATTATGTGAGTTCATATGAATTAGATGTAAATATTTTCAATAATGTCCCTTTGCGAAAGATAATAGTGTCATTTTATATGCACAAGGGTTTGCACATGTTCTGATGTTAACACAATATTTATCTTGATGTTTACAGAATCTGATATTTATTGTCAACAATTGCATATACATATTACTAGTAGGAAATTACAATTATTAGTAGGAGTAAGTTCATTTTCCTACGTACGGGCACTTCGCCTTTTATTGTAAATAGTGTGTATATAGAATAACAATGATTTTTATTCTATTTATATATATACCTTTTTCTGTATTGTTTGTATTTTTCTGTATATATTAACATATTGTATATGGATTATATATTCAAGATTGTGAAATTTGCACAGTATATGTTTTGCACAGAACAAAAAATCCTTGTGAGCGAAATGTATGGCACTATGCCACCAACTCAGTTTCAAATGACAGACATCTTGTTTCATAAGGATGTGAACAGCAAAGGGTTAACCTGGGGAGGTTGGAATTGAGTAACACCACCCCTTTCCTTTGAACTCCTTAAGTACCCTCATCTATGTTTTAGCAACTGTATCATGTGATCAAGCCTCAAGCTAGAGGCGAAACGCGTCATGCGGACTTGCTGGGTTTTATTTTGGACATAAAACACTAAAATTGCACCAGAAACTTTGGGTCTGACTTGTTCGATTTTTTTCGAAAACTGTCCACATAGAGAGGACAGTGATGTGGCGGTTGCAACATCGAGCGGAGTACAAGGAATATATATATATATATATATATATATGTATATATATTACCTTATTGACACGAAAGTCTAAACCCTCCCCACCTAAAAACACCTTTGCCACTCAAATAATCTTATACACCATAAATTCAAAAAACCCTTTCCACCCAAATACCCCTACCAACGATATACCATAAAAAATACCCTTGTCACTCTATTACCCCATACTCACCCCAAACCTGTAAAATACCCTTGCTGCCCAAATGCCCTACCCACCCTAAATCCTAAAAAGACCCTTGCCCGACAACCTCTCAGCAATCCAGCTGTGTGGGACTTACTCGTTACCCAACCTGTAGTGCACCAGGAGGCGCATTTGCAGAGTGGTGGAGAAAGTAGGCACGGTCTCCAAAGACCTCTTAGCAATTCTGCTGTGTGGTACTTACTGGCAGTAACAGGAGGGGTAGTTGGCCCCCAAGAACCTCCGGGGGCCAACTACCATTCCTGTTACCTCCAGTAAGTCCCACATGGTTGAATTGCTAAGAGTTATTCAGAGGCCACACCCCCTTTCTTCACCAATCTGCAAACATGCCTCCTGACACACTACTGGTGGGGGTGAAGTCCCTTCGACTCTTGAGGGTCCTTGGGGGCCAACTACCCCTCCTGTTACTTCCAGTAAGGCCCACACGGCTCGATTGCCGAGAGGTGGTGGAAGGCCATGCCCTTTTCTCCACCACTCTGCAAATGCACCTCCTGGTACACAACTGGTTGGGGGATAAAGCCCTCCTTAGTCCTGAGGCCCTCCCCTGCATATATTCAAGTACCTGGTGTTGGTCCCCAGTGCTTTGAATAGCCTGAGGAGGGGTACCCATGCACCCCCTCCTATGTTTCGACAATGCTTCGTGGACCTGGCCCACCCAGGGGCTTATCAATGAATAAGAGCTGAATCCCACGTGACTCCCGCTGAAATTACAACGTGGCAAGCTTCATGAGGACTTATTACTTACCTATTGAGGTGAGGGGAGTGCGGCATCCAAGCCGAAACACCAGTATAATGTATACTTATAACACCAGCATGGCGGCCGCAATTTGGATTACATTTTTAAAGTCTATTCTTTGTTATCATGTTTGGGAATCCATCAATGATGTTGAGGTTTTTCATATTTAAATGAACCCAGAATGCTGTTTGCAGTGGACAATATATTATAACATAGAGAAAGGCGATTTTTCGCCGAAACACGTCTGTATTTAATATATGGCTTTTTAAAACCCAGTAAGTGCCTAACAGTGTTTTCTTGGAGCATTAATATATGTATGTATATATACTTATCTGTCAAATAATTACATTTGACATTTGTGTTGTAAATGGACATGTGATGAAGGTATATGCATGGTAAAATTGTGAATGGTAAAGACATGCGTGGTAAAAACGTATGCTTTGTAAAGGATGCATGGTAATAGTATTATGTGGTAGCAGCTGTTTGTGTTTGCTACATGGGTGCACTAAGCCAGTCCGTCAGTAAGGCTTTTAAAAGTGTTAATTGGTTGGGTGAAACACTTTTTTCTTGTCTAATTCAGTAAACTGCAAATAATTGTAATAGACTTTATCAAAATAGCTTGAAATCAATTAAAATAGTATGACATTCACTGGGGGATTTGTGTTTTGCATCAACACAATATTCAAACACAACCCCAAATTATCCTAAATAAACTTGTGCCATTTGGATATTGTCAGAAAGGTCAATTTAGAACTAATGATAGTTGTTAACTCAAGTACTGTGATATAAGGTAGAAAGAGGGGACTATTTATTAAGATTAATATTTAAATAGGAACCTAGATTCAATGAATGACCTGTTGTATGTGTTGGCCCTGCCATGTCTGTTTCAGAATATCAAGCAGCCTACATGATGTGGGTAATATAACATTTTAGAGATGTTATATCTTGTTGATCCCAGCAACTAGATATGCCACTAAATCTGAAAATGTGATTGAAGATTTTGAAAACGTATGATTCTCCTAAAACACTATGTAAAGAAAGAGGTTAAAATAGCCCATCAGCAATTCATTTGTGATATTGTATTGCAAAATTGTTAACAAGAATTAGGATTGAATATGCAATATTGGCCATTATTTATTTTAGCCTGAGACTCCTGATAGAATTATCCTGCTATTTCGATAAATTGCAATGTTTAGCTCTTACAAACAATTATGAGATGTAATGTTTTGTAAATCTGCCTCATTGGCTATATGGGGACCCTCTGTTTAAATAAGCACCTATCATTACATTAAATTTTTTTATGTTTCTGTTTCATATTGAGACACATGCTATGTTTCATTGTTTTCAATCTAGATAAAGAATAATCATTGATTATTAAACGGGGGCTTAGGGATAGCATATACCATTTATTTAGATGTTGCATTGCTGACAGTTTTGTTTACACTGGACTATGTCATGGATATATTTAATGGCAACTTAAGATAGAATGGCTAAAAGAGTGGTGTGGTATAGCATTGCATGCTGCAATAAGAATATCCCCCACAGTTGGAAGAGAACATTTCTGGAATCTTAATTGAAATGATGGAAAAACAATTTTGCCTAGATAAATCAACTACAATCTTTTTGGATATACTGTTTCTCTAGATATAGCTGTGAATTAACCAACATATTTTCATATGCAAATACAAAGCATTGTGCATACAATTTGTTGCAATCTTTTTTCAATACTTCAAATACCATAAATTAAACTATATTTTAGGTAATATACATTGTTAACACTTATATGATGAATATAGTTTACTTCAAGAAAGGCTGATTGTGGTCAGCTTTCTTATTCTGAAATAAAGTTTTTTCCTTAAGATTTTAACAAGTAAAGCAATACATTGTGTAGTAATATTTTATGACATGTTAGTCTAAAGAAGAATTATTTATTGTTCAATGATGAGCAAATGAGAGATTCTATTGACCTCCTCTGTTACCATAGTTGATCCCTTCATACAAAGGCATATTATGACTGTTATGTTTTAAGGGCTTGACCTCGAGTTTGGTTTCCAGGTTATTTCATCATAATACTACAAATGCCATTCGATATAATATACTTGTAAAAAATGCACCCAAATCATTGTCCTTACTTGGATGCTTTTTCAAATTTTTGCCACATGTCCCAAATTTTTTCTAAGGCTGTTTTGATAAACATCTGTGCAATGATGCCTCCATCGATTTAAATTGAGAATTAAACTCAGTCGCTAATTCAGTCAAACATTTTGGATCGTGGTAAACTAGACAAAAGTGTGAACATTCTGCAAAATGTCTCAGAGTGCGCAGTGGGATGATTACCATGAATGATGATGGTTATGCTACAGATATGTAGAAATAATATTTACAAAGAAAGAAACACAATGCAGTGACCACACATAATTTCATTTATTTTACAGAATTATAAAAATACATAAAGCAAAATGATGCCATAAACAAGAAATGGAAAACAATTTGAACATGGACACAAAAGAAGGAACAGAAAATATATTTTAAAATGATCATATGTTAATGTAAAAAAGTACACAACTGATAATAATATTGAAACAGAAAATAAACAATTTTAATGAAATGTAATGAACATGTTTGTGTGCGGGTGTATATATCATGTTTAGCCCTACATTGAAGAGACAGTTCTATTTTCAAATGCTCATCCTTGAGCTATTGCATGTGATTGACAGACAAAGTAGAATACATGTATTATAGGGTTTTGAATTTCTTATTTGAGACAGGATCGGTTCTCATCTAGTATAATTAAGAAATGCACACAAGGTATCTGGAAAAATGTAAATACTGTTGAATATTCCCTGCAATATATTAAGTACAACAAGGGTGTAACATATAAATTCTGAAATTTTACAATAAAAACCATATGCCAAACCCACATAAACTGTTATTAAATATGTAGTGAAATGTGGCCTTGAGTTATGTTATACAATTCCAACAATGTTGACCAATTTTAACACAAGAAAACCAACAGCATAGTGAATCAACATTATTAATTCATGAATGTACATTTTGGCAACATTGTGGAATCCTGCTTACCCAGAGTTCTGGGTATAGTACTTTGGCCATTCTGTAGAACTTAGAGATCATTCCATTTTTATTACATTGTTTTCCAAATGGTGTTACATAACTGTAAAATTGGCTTACTTTGAGGATGGGAGATTCTTGCTTACTTTTCGTGTATGTGAAAAGCTCCAATGCTTTGGCCAGCTTTTGTATCCTATTCTCCATTGATGGATAACAACCACAGTGCATGGCCTTTGGCCATGTATCATTCAGGTTGACTGCAAGGACTGTCCTGAAACACCCTCCATGGATGGTTAACCTCTGCTGCAACTTCAGGCATGTGCTGCAGTGGACTGGCTGCAGGGCCTGGAATACTGCCCGATGTTTTAACCACCATGATACATGTGGCCAATCTCCATGTGTGGCCGTTGGCTATGCTAAGGATTAGTCCTCTAAATTTGTTTATTTTATCAAAATTGCTTTCTGTTATTTGCAAATTTTATGCTGGATCCATGAATCTGGGAAACAGTAGGGTCTATGGGACACATGGATCTATGGATACAGCATAGCATCCCCAAATTCCATGATCAAATCCAACTTTTCTATTTTCATTTTAATACAAGTGGCTTCTCTCTTCTCTCTTCTCCCCTAACCCCATTCCGACATGGGCTTCGGAGCCAGGGTATGTTCATTCTGCCCCCCTATGCCCTTTCTCTTTATGTTTTGGCGCTTAGTGCACTGTAATGGTTAATAGCAGTCACAACAGAAATCATTCCATACATGTATTCATATATGTCACTCTAGGATTCTATTCTCCTAATGAATTGTGTCAGATATATATGTATCACAATTGCTATTTGTTAGTGGAATTTCAAGGTGATTTATTGTTGCAAACTCATCCTGTGTGTCCTGTTCACTCCCACATTTGTGCTGATTGGTACTGGTGGTTACTGACTCTGAATGTGTCTGGGCTCACCAGGCCCAGGGCCAGTACACTATGTTGAAAACACAAGTGAAAACACCCACAGGCATTAAGGTACACTATATATTAGGTTAGACTTACAATGGCATGACCTACCCTATAATTACCTAGTAGATAATAGGGCAGGGGGGATTAACACTACCTATGAGTCCCTAGTGTATACTAGAGAATGGCAGTTCAGAGGCCAGCAGCCCTTTCTGCACTTGCATGTGTGCACTGCTGAGCACCTGAGGTAATTTTAAAAGCAGCTCTGTGTTGCAGCACTGCTTTTAACAGTAAATTCACTGTTGCATATTCGGAACCTTCTAGGTCTCCCCAAGGTGTCGAAGGGGGGGTGGTCATGTAACTTTAAGTGGGGCCCTTATAAAATATATTTTAGATGCCCTGGTTTTGTAGAAATTGTTAATTTTATTTTCCCCATTGTAGAACCCCAGCCACATAGGATAACATTGCAATTGTTTATTAACGCATACTTATTACTGGGAATTTAATTAAATATCCCTTAAGGAATTAGGAGAATGGTATTGATAAATCCAACAATATGCTATTGTTTAATGTATCATCTCTTGTAGAGAAAAGAGATTAAAATACTTTCTTTTGGCTGTAAGCCAAAATGCAGCCTTCCTGTAGTCTTCCCTGATTGGTCAGAGTTAACAGGATTAGCCAGGCTACTTTGATGAAGTGATAAGTGGCTCACCTAGGGAGAGGCTATCTGGTGGAGAGGGTTCTGCTACACAGGAATGCGAGAGCAGGGGGTAGGGGTCATAAAGCATGAAGCTTCAAAGGAGGAATAGGACATCCACGGAATGGCAGCTCTATCTGATCCAGCCAGATGGGAAGTTTGAGGAAGGAATCTGCAGATTTTGGGGGTAGAGAGTTATGGAAATTAGACATTGTTTGGCAGATGCATCAAAGAAAATACCGGGAGCAAACGGCCAGATTCTGAGAATCTGGCCGTTTGCTCCCGGTATTTCTGCATTTGGGATGCATCATTCCAAATGCAGAAATCGCAATTTAAGGAATCTCTAAATAGCAATTCCTTAAATTGCTCTTGCATTTAAGGAATCCCAAAATGAGATTCCTTAAATGCAATGCATGAAACCCAAAAAAATAGCGAATTCGCTAATAGGGGGAGCAAATTACCATGAAGTTGAACTTCGTGGTAATTTGCTAAAACTTTGAAAAGTGCACTTTAGTGCATTTTTAAAAGTTACATGTTGCGCACACATATGCCCTTAGGGCATGTGTGTGTGTAACATTTGTGCACAGGTCCATTTCAGGGGTGTAACAGGGTGTCCTTTGGACACCCTGGCACCCTTGAAATAGCGGAACATTAGAGATTCGGCAACAGCTAATCGCTAATAAGGAATGGGAATGAATGGGAAAGCCATTCCTTATTAGCGATTAGCTATTACCGAATCGCTAATAAGGAATCTGTAGGAATCGCTAATAACATTGCGATTCCTACATGCATCCCGTTTTGCGAGTCTTTAATATCGATCCCTTAAAATTCGCTATTAAGGACTCGCAAAACATAACTTTGATGCATATGCCAGACTGAGAGTTGGTTTAGTTACCTCTTTATGCTCTGCTGAGATTTCAGCCATGTTGAATGTTGGATAAATAGTGTTCTGGGTAAAGATTATGCCTCACTTTGGAGAAAGTGGTCATGCTCTGGTGTGTTGCCTTGCATCTCATTGGACAGGGGTAACCCCTTCTTGACCTCAGAGAACACTGAATGAATATGTGAATGGTGCAGAGCCTCTCAGATCTGCTGCTTGAAGCTAAGAGAAGAAGAAGGATTGCTTTCTAAAAACTGATTTGCACGACTCCTGCGTTCTGACTGACTGTACCCGCTGCACTCTCTGGAACAACAGCCCTGTGGATGTACCTTGCTTCTAAATGATCAAAAAGTGGATTCCCTGCAAGCTACAGGTTAACAGAGCTCACCTGCATCATCCCTAACAAGAGTCCACTGCCTGAAGTGCATCCAGTGAACTTTTAAGGGGTTTGGCCAGGTGCATTGTGGGAATTATGATTACAAACTTTCAAGGACCATCTTGGAGCTTCCAGACCATTGGAATGAGTTTTGGGCCCTTTGGACCCTCAAGAGGAACTTCAGGAAGAAGCTCCAGAAGTTTAGAGCAACTTTAGAATGTGTTTATTATTTAGAAATTTGTGTCTCTGGTTCCCTACATTGGAATTTTGTAAATTTGATGTCATCGTAAAGATAAAAACAGTTCCCTTTCTCATAAATTCATGTGGGACTTTTATTGTATGTTCTCTCTTAATTATTTACAGAATAGGTGTTTTGAAATGCTTTACATATCTGTCTCATAAGTTAAGCCTGCCTGCTTGCAGCCAAGCTACCCATTTTTGCATTGGAATAATTTGCTGAGACCTGTACTGAGCCTTAGATTGTGTTAGTGGCATTATTGCAAATGGTATATGCACATTTACCACTACTAATAACCCACTTTCCAACATTTATCTATAAGAAACATAAGCTAAGTTACAGATTTCCTTCTTAGTTTGTTATCCAATGCTCAGTAAGTATAATGCGGCAAACCATCCTAAGAGGGGAAGTAATGTGTATACACCCTTGCTTACAGTGACACCTAGAGTCACACAATAGTGGAAAGAGTTTGAACACAGCTCTGTGTCTGCAATAGGAAACACTGACATGTAGGAATGTCAGGGCAGTATTTCTGTATTATTAATTAAACACTAATGCATGAAATGTGGCATATGTGACTGTTTACTTGACTCAGAATTGATACATAGCATATAGATTGCTAACATGGCACTTGGCAAAAATAATCTGGTTGTGGTCAGTGTGTGGGCTGACACATCTTTAAAAGGCTATTTTTTCCATACTCAAAGAACACGTGAAACTGATGTCACAAACGGGTGCAAGAAGGATAACTTTTGGTTACTATGATGTGTAACTACCACTCATCCTCTTTGTTTTAGCTCTGGGGAAGAATTCATTTAACAGCTGTCAAATGATGGTGCAAATAGAACACATCTCTACAAAGCACATTTCTATTGATTTATGACCTAAAACTGAATATGTACACTGGAGCTTGCAAAAACACATTTTGACCTGACAATTTTGGAATTTGTGTGACTTGATTACCATTATTATGCAGTATTCATTTCTCTCACTTGAATTATATGAGGGACAGAATGTTTAACACGTCATCTGCTGCAAAAGGAGCTTTATTCAAGGGAACAGAATGAGAGTGCATTGAAGCAGTGTGAGCAAAATATTAGCACAACGTTTGTGCCACTACATGAGTAGTTTTGTTTTTTAATTGATGTTTACTGATTATTTAATGAGTGCCAAGAGGCTTGTGATGGTATTTAGTGATCGAGCTATTTGATGCATTGTAGGAATGTTCTGGGTAAGTAAGTAGTGGAAGAAATACTTACAGCCAAAATCATACATCACAGTTGAGCTACACTGAAACATAATGTCTTAAAAATACAGCTTACCTGTGATCAATGATGTGGGCAGTAATTACTTCTCTTCTGAATTATTTATTTCACAATCACAACTACTACCTTCCCCACAGGGCCTAGGTACTGAATCTCAACCATTCCATTTATTTTGCAGAACCATACTTTTTTTGAATCGGCTGTTATGTTTTTATTGTACTACATACAGTGATTTCATTATGGAATATTCAGTCAATTAAGGACACTTATAAACCAGAACATAAAGAGTCTGAACAAATATGCTAGGCATTCATTCACTATTTCACTATATCCTAGGGAGCTCATACTGGAAAGAGTAAAGCAATTTAAATGAAATACAAATATGAGGAACCCAAGAAGATTTCAATTAAAATTAGAACAATGGGGCTTTGGAAAGCTAATTTGCAGCCTGAGCCTGCAGGACCAATCAAATAAATGCGGCGATTGTTAGGACATTGAATACCTTCGCATCCTCTTTCTATCTGTCCATTGCAGAGCACTGCATCAGAGATCAGGTCAGGAAGGCGCCCGTTCAGGTCAACTGATGCCAGGCATCCTTGAAATCCTTCCTTAGCGTGGACCAGCTTCGGTAAAGATTTATACATATCTTTGGATACGCCTCCTACGTAGAGGTCACCTGTACAAGAAAGGCAGACATTAATAATCATATCTTGGGTATGATATCTTGCAATATACTCAATGTAATTCCTGCTTTCATTTTCAAACATTAAGTGCTCACTGCTTGTATTCCCTCAGGAAGCATACCTACATTACCCTAGCTCTGTATTTAGAGACTCTGACTGTTCTCTGAGAGCTGAAAATATCACGATATGTTTTCTTGAATAACAGCAAAACACACAATATGATGAATGGAATGTTGCACAATGGGAAAACATTCACCCCCAGTCACAGATCTGGGTTTAATCCATCGTTATTTTGCTCACCAAGCCACCCCAGTGCAGACATAGCCAAATGCAAATCAGTCTTGACCCTGTGCCTCATGGGAACAGTCCAGACCGAACTGCCAAGCCATGTCTTCCCTGGACCGGAATCAAGCATCCTAGGACCGGTTTCTGGCTATCAGCCGTCTTCAGCCAGGATAGCTTGAATAACAGGCCCATTCTGCACAACATAGAATCTGAAGTAGAATTTAATGGGAGGGTACAAACATGACGGATATTCCATCCACCGTAGTGTAAGTGCATCTCGGGAGTCTGAGACTGCCTAGGTCATATTTAAAGATTCATAAAGTGTACATAAGTAAAACAGCAGAATGTAAAACTGGAAATTTTAAAACATCCTCTAAATGTGATGGAGTTTCAAAACTGGTTGCTAAAAATTGTTATTATCCTTAGATTGATGTATGGGAGCAGTGCAAGTGCATCAAACAAAATATAGTATGGACGATGAGTGGCCTCAATTACATCCAAAAAAGCTCCAACCATCCCATCAAAATTAAAATTTAGATTTGTTTATATTTGTTTCTGAAATAAATAAAATAGTTATTCAATTGTGTATTTGTTGGATGAATGCTTGTTTCCATACATTGTTGTGTATTGGTTTGCTGGTCAATTCATCGAAAATGAGTAGGTCGGGGTCCCGGGCTTCCAGTAATGACTCACTGGTGGTCCAAAGATTCCAATAATGATTATTTGAGGGTCCCAGTGTTTCAGTAATGATTAGGTGGGGGTTCACAAAGTCAAAATGTGAATAAACACTTAGGGCATCATTAGGATGGTGGGAAGACTTTGTCCGCCCACCATCCTGATGTAAAAAGGGACTGCCTGCCATAAGTGCGGCGGTCCCGTGGGGGTGATTTGAATGCGCCCGCAACACTGGCGGGAGTATCCAGCATTTTTAACATTGCGGCAGGTGGTGCTTTCAGCATCACCCGCCGCAATGCCAAAAATGCATGTTGTGCATATGCATGCGCAACGTGGCAGGCACCGCACGATGCCTCCCGTGTTGTGCATGCACATGCAGGAGGGTACCATAGGTACCCCCCATGCGCCTCCCCCGACATCCTGGGGGCCCACAACTGTCCCTCAACCTCCAAATCTGCATCAGGATGGAGGCTGCCTCCTGCCTGCATCCTGATATCGATGGCGGTGTCTAGGAGACACCGCCGCCATAATAAACCCTTTTCCGCCCGGTCGACTTGTCAACTGGGTGGAAAACTGGCATACGTCTTCTCGTCTGCCGCGGTACCTCGCCGCCATACTAATATGGCGGGGGAAATGGGTGGTGGGCGGGGACGGATGTAGGGCAGATCGCCACCGCCATGGGGGAAGTGGCGATCCTCCCTACATCCTAATGGACCTCTTAGAATTAGAGTATAGGTGGACAGGACATCCATCAGTTTTGAGACAAAATAACACATCCTCCAAACTCTAAATCAGGTTCCAAGACTAACACGTTGCTAAGATAAATTACTGGAACTTCACTCACTTTATGCTAATGACTTTTCTTTAATTGATTTTATATTTTTACAAAAAATTATACATGTTGTTCCTTTACAAGTAAATAAAACAAAGAATTACTGTGAGAATGTTATTCTTTTTTGAAAAAACCTAGAGCAAAATCTTCCACAGAGATGGCCTTGGAAATGCAAAGAAATACTATGGATGATTCCTCTTTTCAAATCTTGAATAGCTTGGAAGCCTGGCCTAGTGACCACGCCAACACCTTAACGGACTTTCCGCCCCTTACTTTAGATGAACTTGACAATCTTCTTGATAGGATTAAATCCTCATCCCCCCTTGATCCGTGCCCTCTGAAAATCCTGAAGGATTGCAGAGCCACTTTGCTGCCACCTTTGCTAGAGGTGATGAATGGCTCTATCACCCAAGGTATCTTCCCTTTACTGTGGAAGAGGGCGATAGTGAAGCCACTACTCAAGAAGCCCACGCTGGACCCGGAACAGTTGAAAAATTTTAGACCCATCTCACTGTTACCCGCTCCCGCAAAAATACTTGAGTCCTACCTTAATCGTCATCTTTCTACTTTCTTGGACTCATCTGGGTATCTTGATGGATCCCAACATGGTTTTCGCAAAGTTCATGGTACGGAGACTGCACTGACCATTGTAGTAAATAACATCCGTATGAAGGTAGATGCCGGACACACTACGGTTTTGGTCCTTCTGGACCTTACCGCAGCATTTGATACCCTGTCTCCTTCCATCTTAACATCTCGGTTGAGGGAGGCAGGGATCTCCGGAGCGGCTCTTAACCTTCTGCACTCTTTTTTACAACATAGAGAGCAGAGAGTCAAGCTCGGCGAATTTCTCTCCCCTGTTAAATCCCTGCAATGTGGGGTGCCCCAAGGGTCGGCTCTTAGTCCGACCCTATTTAACATTTATGTTGCACCCCTTGCAAGGCTAGTAAAATCCCAGGGGATGGAAGTGGTGTCATACGCCGATGACACTCAAATCATGGTGTCACTAGCCCACTCAGTCTCTACATCCGCCGCCAACTTCAGAATCTGTATGCAGACAGTATCTGACTGGATGCTTCAGAATTCTCTGAAGTTGAACGGCGACAAAACTGAGATCCTGGTCTTTGGCAAGGACCAGGATATCTGGTCTACTGAGTGGTGGCCGTCCGCGCTGGGAACTTGTCCCTCTCCTTCCCAGTCAGCCAGAAATCTCGGCGTAATTTTTGACACCTTGCTGTCTATGACTCTACAGGTTAATCGCACGGTTGCTACCTGCTGGGGGGTTATAAAAATACTCAGGAGAATTCTTCACTATCTTTCTCTCCCAGCTCGGAAGCAGATAGTAGTGGCATTGGTGGGCTCCAGGTTGGACTACTGCAATGCACTCTATGCAGATGCCAACAAGGGGCTCACCCAGCGACTACAAGTTGTACAAAATGCCGCGGCCCGTTTTGTCCTAGCACTTCCCAATACTTCCTCCGCCACTATGGCTAGAAAGACTCTTCACTGGCTCCCTATTCAACTGAGGATCTCGTTTAAAATTCTTTGCCTAGCTTATAGAGCTCTGTCAGAAAGATCTTCACATCCTTTAAGCGCTTTACTTACTCCTTACCAGCCAGGGAGAGCGCTTAGATCTGCTGAGATGAACCTGTTGGTCGTTCCTCGAGCCAAAAGAGCACGCTGGGGAGATAGAGCATTCTCCATTGTTGCTCCAAAGCTGTGGAATTCCCTCCCCCAAGACATTAAGACTCAGCCCTCTCTTTCTTCTTTTAAAAAGGCGCTCAAAACCTGGTGTTTCGTCAAGGCCTACCCGCAATAGTTGTACTTTTGAACAGCTGGTACCGTTTGGTTATGCGCCTTGACGCCCATTGGGCTTAGTTGCGCCATAGAAATTGCTCTTAATAATAATAATAATAGATGAGTGAATAAAAAACTAATAAAAATAATTGGTAATCGTTTCGGACAATCTAATTGTAATAAAATCAAAACATTTGAACTTGAATTTATAAAAGCCCATTACCACTGGTGCAAAGCCCAGCGGTAATGGACTTCAGAAATTCAAGTGCTAAAGGTTTATGTTGGACAAACTTGGTAGAAGAAATGCTATTTCATTTTGACATGGGGAGGACATTTTTAGAGAGTTTTCAGTTGTCTTAAATTGATGGGATTTGCCAGCAGAGAGAACCAAGTGTGGTGTCTGTTAGGGAGAATATTTTGATGGTGATGCAGCATAGCTTGTTGTGAAAAATTCTGTCTGGGGTCCTCGAAATAGTGTTTGTAAATATTTTAAATATGGTACTGTATAAAAAATGGGTAAATATATTAGCAGTGAAATCTTTTTTGTGTGCAAAATGAACTTCTGTGAACATTTTCTTAAGGATTTTGTCATGGTTGGACTAGATTGCCTTGTTTTGAATAACAAAGGTATGTGGCAAAAAAGGCAAACCACCACAGGAGTGAATTAAAGAAAGGAGAATTAGATTTTATTATGTTCATTATTACTATTTATAGAACACGGCTGTAGGCACACAGAGTATGAGCATACAAATGATTACTTCTCACACTGCAGAACGGATTGCATTACATCTGATTGCATTACATCTAATATGAAAAGGGCGTGAGAATGGAATTTAGCGGACAAGATAAAAATGCACACTGGTTTACTAAACGTGCAAAGAGATCTTAGGTTCATGTGGGAGAAAAGGTCACACCTGTCTTAACAAAGAGAGTTACTTAAAAAAGAAGCGTTTCATAACCTGTTTTGGTGGGAAACTAAGGCAAGGTAAAACTTGACTGTGGATCAAATGTGGAGCAAACTACTTTAAAACAGAAAACGAAAATGTTCACCGATTCTCTCGGTACATCATATGCTGTCTTCAAGAACAGTGACTGCTTATTGAATAACGCAGCAAGAAACCCACGGTCCACAGGAAACAACAGAATAAATGTTGGAACATGTCCTCCACATAGGAGATGTTCTCATCAATAACAAAAGAAATGGTGTGCTCATGATAAGATAATTTGATCTAAAAGTACAGCTCTGGCATCCTAGTGAGATAAGCGGCATGGTTAGGCTCGACTACTGGGAGAGCAGTGTCTGAAAATAAATCAAGACTAAATGCAATGGAAATAAAGCATGTATATCAGTGTGATAGTGCAAGGATGTGTGTGTGTTAAGGATGGGCATAACTCGTGTATTTATGTGTAGCGTAATCAAGTGAAATTATCCAAAATTCTGCAAGAACATGTTGAATTACGTGAGAAGAGCAAATCTGCATTTACCGCTACTTCTTTTAACGCAAAAATGCACCCTCAATTACGATGTTGATAAAGGAACTATTTAGCACTAAGAAATAGCCCTAAATACACAATAAGAAGGACAGAAGGACAGTGGCAGTGTCCCCGAGCTCGAGGCTATTTTAAAAACCTGTTGGGGTACTTTGTTTTAAATAGAGGGGAGCTTTAGGGTGGCAATTCCTTCTTGCCTGTTGCAGAGACCTGAGCTTTATTGCTGGTCTTCTAGCATTGTTCCGACGTGGTGTCAAATTCAAATTCAAAACAAGCTTTATTCGATTTTTGATTTAAAATCATATAAGCATAAAATCAATTTTTTTTTTTACAAGTTTTAAAAAATAGACAAAATACAATCCATACTATACAGAGTAGGCTTGATTGAATCTAAAAACCATCTTCAGTCATCTAGTAAAAAACATTAAAAACAAAGAATTGCATTAAAAATGCATTATCAAACAGAGCCAGAATGGGATCTAATTACAGGGAACTTCTGACTTTTATGACCGCTTTTAAAAAACATGAGACAGCGTAAATAACATGTTCATCTCCTAATTGTAGTAGTTTCACGAATGCTGATCTAAATGTACGAATCCCCCAAGATTTAAGAATTGGTAACAAAAACAGCTTTCTGGGATTCATATAAAATTTACAAAATAACACAAAGTGGATGTTCGATTGGGGTGAACTGTTGTCACAAGGGCAAATTAATTTTGCAGCAGACCAATCATTACAAGTTGGTAGAGTACTCAAACGGAAAAAGGTACCCAATCTAAAGTGTGTCAACAACATGCGGGAGTAAGGGCTCTGGACCAGGACAAGGTAAAGTTGTAATCCCTCTCAAGGTGTAATTTCCTGAAATCTGAGCACAGTATTTTTAGATTTTTCATGATTCCATCTGATGGTATCAAGGTGAGTGGCCACCATCTTTTTCAGTGAGGATCTAGTAATCCCTTCTAAGGTGGTAGGCTTGTCAAAGAACTCTGGATGACCTAATTCAATGAACAAGTTTCTCACGTAAGATAGCCATCTGATGTTAGCTACCCCGTCCAATGCCAGACAATCGCTGATTAGGTCTCTATTTAGTGTGGTTTCTTTCATAACCCACACCTTATGCCATAGCAGAATAGGGGACATCCTGATAATATCACTAATGTAGGTGACTCCCACTTCAATGTGTGTCATGTAAGTTGACGTAGTTTTTGATACACCCAGTAAGTGACGGATAAACTGGTTTTCACAACATTGTAAAGTCTGGGCAGCCTCGATTCCCCATAACTCTGCACCATACGTGGCCGTAGATACACACTTTGCTTTGTATATGTGTATTAATTCTTTGACGGGTTTACCGACAATTTTTACAGAGAAATTTCTTAGGGCACCTATGGTCCGGGTAAAAGCCAATTTCCTAGCTGCTATTGCAGCCTGCCAGCCACCCCTCGAACATTACTCCCAGATAACAAAACCTGTCGGCTATTTCAATTCTTTGGTCTTCTAAGAATATGGGGAAGGGGAACCTCCTTAACTTTGATGCACAGGGCATAGTGTAAGTTTTAGAAATGTTCACCCTTAGACCTTTGTCCCTAATGATGCTCGTAAATCTTTTCACTGCCCACTGTAATCCGAGCCTCGTTTGTGACATTAATGCCGCATCTTTGGCATATAGTAGGATAGGCACCACAGACCCGTTTACAGAGGGGTAGTCATATAGTGTGTCTGTTAAATATTGCCCAATAGAGTTGATATATAGGGTAAATAACAGCGGTGCTAATATACAGCCTTGTCTAACCCCTCTCAGTATGGAAAATGTATCTGAGCATTGTCCTTGTTGGCCAAACCTCATTCTAGCACCTGCATCCGTATATAGTTCTTTTATAAAGGTGATAATTTGATCATCGATGCCAATGTCACAAAGTGTTATCCAGAGGAGCCCGTGGTCAACGCAGTCAAATGCGGAACTTAAATCAACAAAAGTGATATAAAGTTTTCCGCATTTGGCCTGGGTATATTTGGAGATAAGTAGAGACCAGTTTAGACATTGTTCAATCGTCCCTTTCCCTGTTCTGAACCCATACTGCAGTTTAGAAATAACGTGATGATCCTCCTCCCAGGACTGAATTCTGTTCAGAATTATTCTGCCGGCCACTTTCATGAAGGCATCCAGAAGAGAAATTGGCCTATAACAGGTGGGGTCATTTCTGTTGCCTTTCTTGAAGACTGGGACCACGATAGCATCAGGCCAAGTAGAAATGAACCCACACTGGTTGGCCTTATTTAAAACGTTCGTAAGCGAGGGGGCCCACAGATCCAACTCTGCCTCGATCGGGATGCAATCAGGGCCTGGTGCCTTGCCTGATGCACTTTCTTTAATGGCCACGAGTACCTCATGACAGCTGAACGTTATATCCATGAGAAATGGATTGCAACAAATAGAATCACTGGGGGTGACAGTAGGTACGCTTGATGTAGGTAAGTTCACCCCAATGTAGGTAAGTTCACCCCAGCATTGGTCCGACGTGGTGTCACTACTGTACGCGGAGGGCGGGGAAGACAGAGCCAAGTACTTCCGGCCGGTACAGTCAGCACTCTAGTTGTTGGAGGAGCATGTCTTTAAATCCCACATGCCCCTGCGGCCGCGCAGCGGGCGTGCTGTCGGCATACCAAAGGCAAGCCTGTCTGCACCCATCCGCGGCCGACCGGGGCTAGGGGCCAGAACCCCGGTTGGATTTAAAACTGGTTGCCATCACAGCGCTCAGATGCTTCGTGCACTCTGTCCTATGATGGATGAACAGTGTAAACACAGCATAAAGACAGAGGGTAAGACTTGGTAATGTAGTCACTGCTTGTTTAGTGCGGATGTACTAGCAGAGGATAAGGAGGTAGGCCCCTCACTTAGGCTCTCCTTAATTAATTGCAGATCATTGAGGAAGCATAGTATTGAGATCTGTGACCATCTGACAGAGGGTCAAGTAGATGTATTATTCCTCCCCGAAACCTGGTTGGATGTGGATTCTGCACCAGAAATTCTGGAGGCACTCCTTAGTGGATATGGGATTATGAGAGCGGACAGACTGTCCGGGAGAGGAGGGGGCATTGCAATCATTCATAAATATGATATTCAGTGCTCTCTTGAGCCGGCTGATATAGCAGACAGTGAGGCAGGCTTATTCACAATTAGGATAGCCACTAACTATGTCATCAAAGGGCTGCTGGTCTATAGACCTCCGGGACCCTGTATGAGGGTTTCACCTAGTTTGATTGAGTGCCTCATTCAACCTGCACTACGGTATGGAAAGCTACTGGTGTTGGGTGATTTAAATTTGCATTTCGATGACGCACTCAACTCGGCGGCCCAAGAGATTTGCCAGGAACTGGCAGCGTTACAATTAATTAATTTTAAAATCAGAACATCCCACGCATAAGGTGGGTCATCTACTTGACCCTATTTTTGCCAACTGGGGTGCTTTGGAAGTGGAGCCCCCGCTTCAAGTCCGATCACTTCCTGATTCCTTTTATGGCAAAGCTGCCCTTGCCAAAGGCACAGGAGAAAGTTAAGATCGGCATAAAATATAGGAAGTGGGTTGGCTTCTCTCAGAGGAATTTTATTCAGGCCCTTCTAATGGAAGGGCCTCCCTGTGATTTGGATGCTAACCTGGCTTGTGCAGCACTAGAGAGACACATTTTGGGTGCACTTGATTGCACCGCACCCTAGTCAAAACAAAAATGTCTAGTAAAAGACTCAAATCAGCACCCTGGTTTGGTGAGAAGTTAGGAATCGCTAAGTCAGCATGCAAATGCCTAGAAAGGCGCTGGAGGAAGGAGTTTTCAGTCCATTTGAAAATTAATATAAAATCAGCCTTAAGAATGATCACTCGCTCATCAGGAAATTCAGGGCGGCTTATTTCAAAGAAAGGATGCTGTTTAAGGTTTATAAAGAGATATCCTCCCTGGCGACCATTGCAGCACCTATTGCAGGCTCTGAGGAATCCTGCAATCGAGTCGCCGAGTACTTTGCGGTGAAGGTGGAGAAAATGTATTCCTCCTTCCCTGACTGGCAACAGGGATGAGGTGGAATCTGCTGATGTTCTGGAAATACAGTGTCTTCATGAATTTTCCGTGCCCCCTCCTGACACTTTTAAACAGATAGCCACCAGTATTAAATCGGGCTCACCTAGGGATCCTGCTACCCCATAGGTGCTTAGAGGGAGTATTGAGATACTCAAGCCATTTATGAGACTCCTTTTAGAGCTTTCTTTTAGCTCAGGAGTGATCCTAAAAAAATTGCAGCAGGCAGTTGTTCTCCCACTCCAAAAGAAACCTCACATTAGTATGGATCAGCTTGACAATTTGCGACCTATCTCCTTCCTCCCTTATTTTGCTAAGGTTGTGAAGAAGGTAGCTAATTTACAAATTACAGCACATATTTGTAAAAATAACCTTCTCCATCCAACTCAGTCAGGCTTCCGGGCCCTCCATTCCACCAAATCCGCTTTATTGTTTTCGATTGAGACCATTCGCAAATATGTGGGCGAAGGGCAGACGGCGGCCCTAATTCTTTTAGATTTAAGTGTTGCTTTCAACACTGTGGCCCATCATACTCTATTGCAAGACCTCAAGAGAGGAGGTGTAGCAGGTAGTGCCCTTAAGTGGATGGAATTCTTTCTGTCTGAGAGCAGTTTTCAAGTAGTGCAGGGAGTTCACTACTACAGAGACATCAAGCTGACACAGGGGGTACCTCAAGGCTCTACCCTGAGAGTGACGTTGTTTAATCTCTGTATCGCCCCTTGGCTAAAATCTCGGATACATTTGAGTTTAAAGCCCTGTCCCATGCCAATGACACCCAACTGTGGTCTCCCTCACCTAATCACAGGTTAGGGCTGCCTTCAATTTTGTGTCCTGCCTGCAAGAACTGGCTGTGTGGATGGCAAATGACTGCCTAAAATTGAATGGCAACAAGACCGAGGTGCTGGTATAGGGAAGGCTCAATCAATGTGGTCGACGGCATGGTGGCCCCAGACCCTGGGTCCTACCCCCAGGCCTTGTGAACAAGCTAAGAACCTTGGGGTATGGGTGGACAACAAGCTTTCTTTGGACTACCATACCAGGCGGGTGGCAGGTGCCTGTTTTGGAATTTTACGGGGTCTACGAAAACTTTAGACGCTCTTCCCACGGCATCGGCGAAGACTATGGTGCATGCTCCAGTAACCTCTCGCCTGTTTTATGGCAACCTTCTGTATCTGGGTGCAACTTCCAAATGCATGCAGAGACTGCAGTGCATCCAGAATGCAGCAGCAAGACTGGTTCTTATGCTTCCTAGGAGAGCCTCGGCAAAAAGGGCTCTGGCCTCCCTACACTGGCTTCCAATTAGGGAGAGAGTACAGTTTAAGGCCCTGTGCGTTAGCCACATAGATTATACAAAGGAAGGGGCCTTCGTACTTGCAGGATTTTTTAATTCCCTATGCACCAAACAGACATTTAAGATCTAGTGGGACGGGAAAGGTGTGTGTTCCCATCATCAGGAGAGCAAGGATGGGTGGCCACTCCTTTCGCTATCTGGCCGCTCAGCTGTGGAACACACTTCTTCGGAGTCTCCAGTTGGAGTGCTCCGAATCTATTTTTTGGAAGGGACTGAAGACCCATTTGTTTCTTGCTATATAATTTTAGTTGTAGGTCCCCTGTTGTTGCTGAGTTAAGCTGGTACCTTAGCGCAGGGACACACTGGCCCAGTGTAACCATGCGCTCTAGAAATGCTACTAAAAAAAAAAAAAAGATGAATAGCAAGAGTGAGCAGCTGCATGCACTTGCTTATGTGCTCTCACAGTAGGATTTTCCCCCCCAAAATTACTCGAGTGGGTATGATTGTAGTATTATTAGCAATTCTACCTCAAGGAATAATGTGGAAATTTCAAAATCACTCCGATTACTCCAGTGTAATTGAAATCCTGGCCAGACCTAGAGTGTGAGGGGTCGTGTCTTCACAAACAGACTCACGTCTATTTCTATGTGTACACATTTATGCATGTGTCTCTGTGTAAATGCATGCTTGAGAAGGTGATGGTAAAACTATGTGACTCCACGTGTATATGTGACCCCAGCCAAGTTTGTGTATGTCAGTGCATGTGCAGGAATAAAGAGATATTTTTTAACGTGACAGACATCAGTTTCAATGTGGCTGAAAAAATCTTTAAATTAAATCAATGTGCCTGTGCAACTGGCAAGAGCAGCCAGGTCATGAGTCCTTTACTGAAGTGGGTTGATGAGGGTGAAGAGAGGAGGTGGAGGGCATTCCAATAATTGTCAGCGTGGTGGGAGAAGATTTCTGGAAAGGCATCGGTAGATGCCAGGTATCTGTGCAAGGGTGAGGTGTGCAGAGCAAAGGTTCCTGGGAGGTAGGTGGAATTGTAGGTGGGTCCTTGGTCTGTAGGGCTTTGTAGACGTGGGTCAAAAGCTTGAATTTACATCTCTTATGGACAGGTAGCTAGTGGAGGTCCTTCAGGTGCTTACTAATGTAGGTCTTCTTGGGTAGGTTAACAACCAGTCTGGCTGCTGCATTCTGGATCGTCAGGAGTCTTTTCATGAGTTAGGTGGTGGTGGTGCCTGCATAGAGTGTGTTGCTGTAATCAAGCTGGTTGGTGATGAGGGCATGCGTCACTGCTCTCCTTGTGCTGATGGGAAGCCACTTGAAGAATTTGTGGAGCATGCAGAGCATGTGGAAGCAGGCTGAGGAGATAGCCTTGACCTGATGTTTCATAGAGAGTTTGCTGTCTAGGATGATGAT
This sequence comes from Lissotriton helveticus, assembly GCF_964261635.1. NCBI lineage: Eukaryota > Metazoa > Chordata > Amphibia > Caudata > Salamandridae > Lissotriton > Lissotriton helveticus. The sequence continues at coordinate 1,738,409,921 of NC_136067.1, read as the reverse complement.
GAGGTTGTGTGCGTGGCCTTTCAGAGTGGGGGTGGGTCTGAGTTCCAATGGCAATCCGGAGTCATTCCTGAGGGTGGTGAGTTTGCCGAAGATCAGACCTTCAGTATAATCCATGTTGAGCTTCAGGCAGTTGTTCCTCATCCCGGCTGTGATGTTCTTCAGACAGTTATGGAAGTTAGTCTATTGAGAGCAAGAGGACGAGCTAGGTATCGACGGCATAGGTGAGGCATAGGTCTTGCAATCTGAAAAACAACCGCAATTGATATCATGTAGATGTTAAAAAGGGTAGGACTGAGGGATGAGCCTAGAGGGATGCCACAGATGGTGTGCTTGGGTTGGGAGGTGAAGGGAGGAAGGTGGAAAAGTGAGAAATGATGCAATCCATCTGAGAATATTGTTTGGGATTCCGATTTGGCACAGTCGTGTGATGAGTGTGTGGTGGGAGACAGATCTGAAGGCTGTAGAAAGGTTGAGCCGGATGGGGAGTTGAGTCTCCACTGTTGTGTAGGGGTCAGAAGTCATCTGTTGCAGTGATCAAGGCTGCCACAATGATGTGGCTGGCTCCGAAGCCTGATTGGAAAGGTCGAGCAGGTTGTTTCTCTCCAGGTGTATGGTGAGTTGGTGGTTAACCGACTTCTCCAAGAATTTGAAAAGAAACGGGAACAGTGAGTTAGGACAGTCATTCTGGAACATGCTGGGTTCTGCAGAGGGTTTCTTGAGGAGAGGTCTCACCTCTGCGTTATTCCAGGCATCTGGAAATGTGGAATTGGTGATGGAGGCGATGAAGATGATGGTGAGCTGGTAAGTAATCTCATCTCTTCCGAGGTTTAAAAGCAGTGGGGGCACGGGTTGGTGGATGTTCCAGAGTAGATGGAGTTCACTAGAGTAGTTGTGTTAAATGTGCTGAGTTGTTCCAATGCATTGAGCATGTGGTCTGCGGTGGTGGTTGATGGGGTGCTGAGGAGGTTGGTGGATTGGGTATCGAAGTTACTGTAGATGGATGCTATCTTGATGTGGAAGTGATCAGCAAGGGTGATTTCTAGTGAGGAGGGATCAAGTTTTTGGAGGCTAATGGGAAGGTGTACTCTCAGACAATAGTGAAAGTTCTTTGGTTTGGTTGGCACTGGCCTCGATCTGGTGAACCAAGGCCTAATTGTTTGCAGCATTATTGAGCTGCCGGTGATAGTCGTTTAGGGCTGACGTGAAGATGGTTCAGTCAGTGTAGTCCTTCTGGTGCAGTTTTATGCATCTGCACAGAAATGTGGTAAGTTCCGGACTGTACTAGCTCGCTCGTTTGATCAGTATGTGCATTTTGGCTGGTTTGGTGGGAGTGACTCAGTTGGCAGCACTGGTGATCTAGGCGTTGAAGTTCTCTCCTGTCTGGTTCACGTTGGTGGTGACATTAGGCTGTGTGATGCTTAGGGTGTCAGTTAATTGGTGCTGAGTGAGCTTGGTTCAGCTGCATAAGGGGTGCTGTTACAGATAGGGGTGATGATACTATGGAGTGGTCTAACCAGGAGAGTTCCAAAGTGTGGCTGTATCTGATTCTGTTGCTGGACATAAAGACTGGGTGCAGCATGTGCCCTGCTTTGTGCATGGGGTCTGTGACAGCTGGTTCAGGCCAATCTTTTCAATGAGGTTGGTGTAGTTGATGTCAGTGGAGTCGGGAGTCTCCCAGGAAGATGTAGTGTTCAGATACAATGGCAAACATTGTGATGAATTCGCTGAGGCCGGTTTACAGCTCTGGTGGTCTGTATGCGAGGGTGCCTTTGATGGTGGTTTTCTTGTCAGTGTGGAGCTTGAAGTTCATGTGTTCCCTGCTCGTCATGGTTTCATCATTGGTAACGGTGAAGGTGATCAATTTCTTGTGTACGATGGAGTTTGGAGCCGTCACTGTGTTTTGTCTTGTAGCCAATGGGTGTTTCTGTAGCGATTTTTGGGGACGATGAAAGAGTGAGCAGGTTTCTGTAATAAAGGTCACATTGGGGATGATGGTGGACATGGTGTCCCAGACTTTGGTGGTGTGTTTGCAGAGCAAACTGGCATTGACCAGGAGGTGGCTGTGTTTTTCCTGGGAAAAAACGGCTGCTGGGGCTTGTGTGGCGCTAGTTGATGTAATGGTAAAGGTTGGTGCTGGGATGGAGATGAACTAGCAGCCGATGAAGGTGAAAGATCCCTCTGTGGACAGAGGAAATGCGAGACAGCAGTTGTTGTTTTATACAGAGACCAGGGTGCAAAGGTCTGAGGCAGAGTATCCATGGGAATGCTGAGGGCCAGGGTTCATGACGTTGAGCATGGTCTAGGTATGGACGGGCACAGACAGGTCTGCCTTTGATACGCCCTCTACATGCATCGACTGCGCGACCGCTCGGTGGCCTCCAAAAGTAGTCCAGGGAGGTGGAGGGGTTGGCAGGAAGGCGGGAGGGCAGAGATCGGGACAAAAGAGCAGGAAAAACAGCGGGAGCAGGCAATGGTCAGGAGTAGGGGTGCTAAACAAAAATGCAAGCACTAGGGGGATGAAGTCAAAATAAATAAAATTAACCAGCACAAAAGGGGGAAAACAGAATTACAAAGGCCTAACTGGATTACCAGTAAAATTAGCAGTATGCCTGGCCATCAGCTGGACTGGAAATTGAACCTGCGGCCTCAAGGGCTGTACAACAGGGCACAGTCACAGGGAGCTGGGTAGCGGCAGTGGGGGAGCAGCACAGAGACCAGAGGTCAGAGGCTACTCTATAGTTATGTGTATTTCCAATTCTTTTATTGTTTAACTTCATAAATTAATAAGTAATTTCAGGTCAGGTCTATATATTTTGAGGCTTTGTTAAATGAGGTAAACATCTAAAATTGTGAATATAGTGGGCTGTGAAGCTAACACTGCATATGGTTAGTGTGAACAAAGGCTCCCACGCAGTTCACCTCAAAACATGCATAGCCAGACTCCATAAATTTCACATCCTATGAAATCACAGCTATTGTCTACCAGCCATGGCCCGTATAGGGAGTGCCACTGGGCGGTGACATGGGGCGGGGGAGGGGCAGGGTGGGGAGGTTGTAAAAAGCGGCAAACGGACGATTTCAGGTAGGTAACGAAAAAAAAATAAAAAATGTTGCGTGCGCTGCATCGCATTTGGCGATGCAGCGCGCGCAACGAAATTCGTTTTTTTTCCCCGTTACTTACCTTTAATCGTCCGTTTGGCGCTTTTTACAACCCCCCACCCTGCCCCTCCCCTGCACCACATCACTGCCCGGTGGCACGCCCTATACGGGCCGTGGCTGTTGTCTAAATAAAAGATGAGTTCTCTTCAGAAACGGATATTTAAACATGCGTGTCCATATTAAATGTTAGTATGAAACAGAAAGTGATAGAAATGCAGTCATTTATGGGTGAAAAATTAAAGGAACCCTCGCAACGATAACTATTTTAGGTTTTATTAACCATAAAGAGATAAGTCTTGAATCACTTCAAACAGTATTACAAACATTTAGTCTGTGTGTGAGCATCTCCACCTATGTTGCTGAGTGGCTGCATGTTTGAGATTGACATTGAGGGCCTCATTTATGAGGCCCCTTACGCCGCTAATGCATCACTTTTTGTGATACTGTGGCAGCGAAAAAATGAGCCACACTGCATTATATTTACAAAGTGATGTATCTAGGCAGAGGCACACTTTGTAAACCCCTGCACTACATTATACCTGTGACAGGTATAATGTATGCCCAGTGGAGGTTCTGACACAGAAAAGCCACGTAGAAGTGGCACTGTGAGATTTATGAGATTTCATTGCGTTACTTCAATGGGGTCCGGTGTCAAATCCTTATGCCTGCTTTAAGCTTGCGTAAGGGGTGATGCAGACCTTTTCATATAGGGCTTACCTCATGCAAAATAACACATTGTTATTGCATCTGTTTCCAGACACACTCCAGCAATGTGCCATTTTTACACCTACAGATACATCAGGATTCTTGACATATTTGTGAATCCTTGCGACATGGAACACTGTACAGTAAATACAGCGCATCTATGGTGTTGCAAGGATTGCACACTGAAAAGTGTTGCATCGATGTTTCACTCCAGGAATGTGACACTTCTCATAACTAAGGCTACATGTTTTTATCTGTGTATCTGAGTCCCTGCACCAGAATGTGACTGTGATCAAACCTGCAGGGAAAGAGTGAGTTTATATTTTATTTAGTCCATTTACTTTAGTGTTATCTATATTTATGTTCCTTTTTTTATCTGCTTAATTTTGGTACACACCCCAATTCAATTGCTTCTAGGGATGAGAGAGGTAGGTTAGGAGCTCTGGAAGAGGTTACATGGAATGTCAAGCATGCTAGCAGCTTGGAGGAGGTAATTACATTGACAGCACATATTATTCCAGAGTGTGTATATTTTTGAATATGTTCGATCATCTGCACGTTTGGTGGTTGATCAATATTTGACCCAGTTCACTGATATTGTTCCCTGCACAGGATTTCTTTGGGTCCGTTGACAAATGGTGCACGATAACATAGACACATGGAAACTAGGGTCTCTTTTGTTAGCACTAGGTGACAGGTCATGTTTATATAGGTCAATTTTATGCATCCTAGCTTTTTTATGTCTGATAGCTAATTGTAGGTCTATTGCTCAGTTTGATAGATTGGTGCATCCTAGGCTGAAGGGCACAGAAAACAGGTGCATCAGTACCATCTCACCACTTTTCCTTTTTCCTGAAAATCCACTTGTATTTTTGACTAACGTGTTTAGGGTCCCTATATTGGATGAACTGTCCAATGGCAAATTTGTGCTTAAAAATGAGACACTATCCTTAGATCTCTTCACACTGGTGTCAACAGGGTGTAGTTCTCCTTGGCCTCTTCTTCACAAGTCATGGTTAGTGGTAGTGTGATTATCGTTTTAGATGTTCAATTGCTCCACTAGGGGAGCTGCTTACTGACATCCAAGAGCATATTAAGGCCAGAGGATTGAGGAAGATCAAGGCCTCTTAGTGGCAATCATTTTTTTGGTTTGAAATGTTGACCCATATTATGAACATTAATTTTTACAGTATTAAACATGAACCTCAGAAAGTGTGTGTGCAGTCGTTTCACTATCCCTTTCAGTGAGGTTACCTGCAGCTCTTCACAATGATTAATATTTCTAAAAATATAATGTAAGATGGAAGGCGGCTGCCTCCCAGGAATATCTGGGTGGAATAAACAAGACTTCCCCACTGGAAAGGTGTTCTAGTTATCGTTATTTAGGCAGTGGCAACATGCTTTGACATCCAGGGAGAGGATATTCCCAGACTCCTCTCTGGAGGAGGAAACTGTAGTTCATTCTAATTGCTGTACTCTTCGAACATGAAGGACGACCATATACTGACTGTCTGGGTCTGGAGATCCTGCCTGGTTAACACACTCCCCCACTTCATGGCCTTTAGCATAATTTTCATGTTGCTTTCACCATGCTACATTTCCGGTGTTCATCTGAGTTGGTTGCTAGCTAGCTCCATTTTGAAATGAGTATAACAAAAGAGGAGGCCCTCTTGGGTATACAGCCCGTTCCTCAGGTCAGAAAATGGTCTGCCCTCTGCCCTCCATCAACATGACGTTCATTGCCCTGAGCTTTTAGACATGTACATACATGGAGCATCAAGAGTACCAAGTTCTCAATATATCTCCATTTGGGCAACTAACAGCTATACTGTGCTGTGACAGCCTTACTTACCTAAAGCAACTAAATGCACTTTTAGGAATTAAAGAAACTGACCCTTTACTTCGTAGGCTATAAGGCAATCTGTCAGCTGTTGCCTCTGCTCTTGCTTGCTCTTGGCGTTATGTTGGTGTTTGCAATTATTAAAAGTTACAGACTTGCAACAAAATAATTCCGTTTTAATGGGCAGATTGTGATCCTCTGTTTTGCAGTGCATTAATCACAAATGCTCATGATTAATAATTGTTTGCAAACATTACCTAAACTTACAATTGTTCCATAACATCATGTTTTACCATTGTACTTACTGTTGCATGATTGTGCATGATTGTGCTGATGCATGCAATAAGTTATTAATCACAAACAGTACACAGTGTGCATATCTAGAAGCCCTTTCTTCTACTATATTATGTGACATCATAGTTCACGGAGCATTGTGTTGTATGTTTTCTATGAATTAACTGCTATTTGTAGTTTAATGTAGATATATTTATGTGAGCTATTAAAGTGTTTTCAGTTCATCATTTTGACTGGGCAGTTAAATCTTTACTGCAAAGGTGATAATTGGGGTATACTGAACTCGGGCTTTCCATACAGCACCTCCTTTGCGGTGGACTACGCTGGGTAACAGAACCTGGTGAGAGACAGACAAGTCACCCCATGATGGACTCCCCTGGGTGTCTAGTTTTCAAAATGTATAGGTTTGCTAGGATTTTATTGGTGCCGGCAGAGCTAGGGTTTAAAATCTACCGCTAGGCACTTTGGAAACAAATGGTCGGTTTTCACAGTGAATATGTGTTGTGTCCACGTTGCGTTTTGGGCCATTTCCTGTTGGGGGCACTAGGTCTACCCAGACAAGTGAGGTACCATTTTTCTTGGAAGCCTTTGCAAAATGCGGGGTATGGGAATTTTGTGGATCCACGCAGATTCCAGAACTTTCCACCACAGAATTGTGGGGAAAATGAATTTTTTTAAATAAAGTTTGAGGTTTGCAAGGGATTTTGGGTAACAGACCTGGTGAGAGCCAGACAAGTCACCGCATCCTGAATTCCCCTGGGTATCTAGTCTTCAATCAATCAATCAATCATAGGCATTTATTCCGCGCACTACTCACCCGGAGGGTCTCAAGGCGCTATGGGGTTTGCTAGGTTTCCCTAGGTGCCGGCAGAGCTAGGGTTCAAAATCTACAGCTAGGCACTTTGCAAAATAGTGTCAGTTTTCACTGTAAATGAGGTATGTCCATGTTGTGTTTTTGGGCCATTTCCTTTCGTGGACACTAGGCCTACCCACTGAAGTGAGGTACCATTTTTCTCAGAAGACTTTGGGGAATGTAGGGTGGGTGGAATTTTGTGGATCCATGCAGATTCCAGAACTTGCCACCACAGAAATGTGTGGAAAATGTGTTTTTTCTTTACACATTTTGAGGTTTGCAAGGGATTCTGGATAACAGAACCTGGTGAGAGCCAGTCAAGTCACACCATCCTGGATTCCCCTGGGTGTTTAGTTTTCAAAAATGTATAGGTTTGCTAGGTTTCCCTATGTGCCGGCTGTGCTAGGGCCCAAAATCCACAGGTAAGCACATTGCTAAAAACAAGTCTGTGCCTAGAGGGCTTTCTGTCGCCCTGGGGGGGAACTGGGGGAGAGGGGTTGCCCCGATATGACCCCAAGGGGGGCAGAAAAACTATGGCTATCTTTTTGGGTGGTGGTGGCATTGGTATGCCCATTCTGGGAAGCCCCCACCCCCAAGCATTAAAAAGCCAACGTAATCGCTGGCGCCTAGTGGGCTTCCTGCCCTTTCTGCCCCTCAAGGGGGGGGCAGAAAGACAATGGCATTTTTGGGGGGAGGTGTGGGCATTGGCATGCCCATTCTGGGCTGACCTCAACCATGAATTAAAAAAATTAAAAAACCTGAGACCTAGAGGGCTTTTTACCCCCTCCGGGGGGGGGAGGGGGCATATAAGAGGATATTGCCCCAATATGCCTCCAGGGAGGGGCAGAAAGACTGTGGTCATTGTTTTTGGGGTGGGGCATTATCATGCCCATTCTGGGTAGCCACCATCCCTATATTATAAAAAAATCCCTAGTGCCTAGTGGGCTTTCTGCCCCCCCCCCCGGGGCAGATCAGGGGCTATTGCCCCCATCTGCCCCTGGGGAGAGCAGAAAGACTGTTTCATTTCAGGGGGCATTGCCATGCCTTTTTTGGGCAGCCCCCAGTGGGCTTTCTGCCCCCCTAGGGGGGCTGATTGAGGGATTCTGCCCCCGGGGGGGCAGAAAGACTTACATTTCTATTGGGGGAGGGGTGGGGTATTTGCCATGCCCTTTTTGGGCAGCACCCATCCCAACGTCAATAAAAAACGTAATCCCTGGTTCATTGTGTGTTTTTGGGCCACCCCCACCCCAACATCAAGAAAAAGTAATTAGCCCTGGATTCTAGTGGGCTTTCCGCCCCCTCGGAGGCAGATTGGGGGCTACTGGTCCCAGCTGCCCCCCAGGAGGGCAGAAAGACTGAAATTACTCTGGGGGAGGGGGGGGCATTGCCATACCCTTTTTGGGCAGCACCCGTCCCAACGTAAATAAAAAACTTAATCCCCGGTTCATTGTGTGTTTTCTGCCCCCCTGGGGGGCAGAAACACTTACATTTCTCTAGGGGGGTCACTTCAAACAAGTTTTGAAGTGACTACTGTGATTGGGCCAGAGTAACTAAGAAGGGGCCTGTGCTGGTGTTATATCACATTTGCAAAACAAAAAATGTTCTTTTCCCAAAATTATGGGGGGTGGAAAATCCTTACAGATCGCTAATTTATATAGCGACCAGTCTATGGGTGTGAGAAAAAATCTTTACACAGGTTACCAAATTTACAGAACTACTTTTGTTTTAAATTGTATAAAGTGACTTCAGTACTGTACTGATATTTTAACAAGATTATTAATAAATAATACATATCGAAGCTTATGTGTGAAAGTGTGCCCTTGTCCAACAATTGTTATTTGACAAAAGTGCATTGCTGGTTGGCCTGAGTTCCCTGCAGCTCCCACTATATTCTTCTCTGCAGTTGCAAAGCCTGTTCAGCAGCTTCCTGCAGAAGGGGTATCTGGCCTTGTGGAGCCCTCATTGGCTACAGCCTGCAGCTTCATCCCACCGGAGATATTTGACTTGACTTGATTGTATTACTAGTATGGCAGTCATGGGACTGCCGTACTAGTAGTTGTTGTCTGATCATTACCACCACAGTGGGTCTGCCCACCGCATTATGAGGTTGGTGGTGGGACCGCCACAAGACCGCCGCCTCCACTTGGATGAAGGATCCCACTGTGGAGGTGGTCTGCAAATGCCTCAATATGCCAGAGGTGACAATGTTGTGACCTGAATATCTATATGGGACACCACTAGATGTTTATTGACATGCAGGTAAGACATCCCTAACTTAATCTGGGCCTGGGGATGCATCAGAGGGGAGCACATGTTGTGCCCCCGCTGGACTTTCACCCTCTTTCCTGCACGGTGAACCATGCACGAAATAATGCATGCCACACTATGCTGAATCGTGCAGTAGGCACTCAAATGGCAGCAGTCTGCTTGTTAGGCTCTCCTATGAGCCTAACAGACCCCTGCTGTGACACTGCAGCTGAATCAGCCTCCCAGATTCAAGTCATAATCCAGCAGGCAGACTCACTACGGGCTTGGCAGTCTTTCTGGGACCACCGCAGTGGCACTCTCATTGGAAGACTGCCAAACTCATAATAATAAGGCCCTTAGTCAGAATGAAGGAGACTCCTCTGCAACTTTGTCCAGTGACTCCCTGACAAAAATGTATCCTCCTCAAACACTGTCAGCTACCTTGCCCTGCTAAACGTGATCTTCTCAGACATTTTTCGTATAAATTTCATCTATCTCTGAATGTAAGCGGAGAACGGGCCCAATCCATGTTGTGTATATGAACCGTGCTCCATGAGAGTCGGCCATAACTTTCCACTTTGCCCGTCTTGCATGACTAGATGTCTGCAATTGGGGCTTTGATCTTTTAGGTGCTATTTTTACTTTAAGCTTAAAAAATTAATAACTTCAGTTCTACAGTTTGGGTTTGATCTTTTTGGTGTCAAATAATGCATTAAATGTACTCTATTTTTCTAAATTGCTGTGGGATTTTTCTTGTGTGGTGTTTTCACTTTATTACTGTTTGTGTGTTCTTTACATGTTGCCTGTAAGTTAAGCCTGAATGCTTTTGTGCTAAGCTATCAGAGGGTTAAGCAGAGGTTAATGTAGTGACTTTATTGGTTAACCTAGGCGGAGATTATGACTGTTGCTTGAGAAGGGCTCACACCCTCCTCCACCATTAACCTGCTTTTTCACACAAAGGGCTGATTTCCTGTTAAATAAAGTCCTCAAATCAGTTTAGAAAGTAATAATTCCTTTGTTGGTTTGTTTGTTAATCATCTGTGTTGATGATGTTTTGACCTGTGTTGATGACGTTTTGAAAAGGGTCTCATCTTGACAAATACAATATGTGGTCGATTATTAATTAATTAATAAGAATGGATGCTACCACCTGAGGCAACAAAAACACATCATTAAATATTTTGAGGTAATGTAGTAAAATACTAACTCTGGGGGGTGGTGCAGTGTAAAGTTGCCCACTCTTTACATATCCCAGTACCCAAAAATTAAAGACTCTGAATACATAAAATGAATATGCACTTTGCACACACATCCTGCGTGTTTTTGTGTTTCTGACACACGTTGCACTTGATAACTGCTGATGCCGAAGAGTTATTACATATTTAGATCTTTCATTCAATGTTTTACTAAAGTTGAGAGAAATGTAATTAATGATTAACGTAGAATCTGTCTTTATTACTAAAAGGTCTTTAAAATAGAAAGATTTTTTAACAAAGAAGCTGATGAATTAAGACATTTATATAATTGTAATCAGTAAAAGAGATTTATAAGAAATAACAGGTGTCGTACTAAATAATGAGACATCATAATGTGTGGTTCACTTTAAGCCATCCTTTCATTTCATTGTTGAACCTTTTCCACTTGATTCAAAATTGTGTGCAACTTAGTCTGTATAACAGCTAGAAAAGTTGTTCATCGCTCTAAATGATCCTAATGTATGGAGGTTGCTAAAGTAGATTAAGGGATAAAAGTTCATCAATGTATGCATTAATCTTACACATATATACTTATGAATGCAGTTCTCCAGTATCCCTACTGTTATGCAGTTTCATTGCTTGCTACATGATTTACTAGACTAAAGGTATTAAAGCAATATTTTATGTGCATGTGTGTTTAAATGTGCACATGCATATAAAAGGGTGCACTATAGATGTCATGATTTAAGTTAGCTGTTTACACTACAAGCCTGACTCTTGTTCCCATGAGAATTCTTTGAGTTTCTACATTTTGCTGACTTGCTTTCCTTTGCAGGAGTTCTCACAACTGTTAGCTTGAATTGATACATTTTTTGTAGCAAGTATTAGATACATATTTGAGAATGGAATCTGATGATGAGTACATGGATTGTAGTCTTTTCCCATAAGTGTGTGACCGAGAGGATGTTCCCATGTTTAGTGTGTGACTTTACAGCTGTGTTACTTTCTGAATACCATGTGCAACAATATAGACTTTGAAACAAATACAATGGATTATTATTGCTGACATACCAAAAGTGGAATTGACGATAAACTCCATTGAATATAACTTATCGAATGCCCTGGACGGAGAGGCAAATGACTTCGGAATTTCTTACATCGCATGCTGAACTCCTTTGTTAGTGTTTCTCTATTGGCTCTTCTCACAGCCTTCCTCTGCACTCCGACCTGAACCATTTTCTCTATTTCCCAATCCCCCAGATCTCAGGACCCCTTAAATAGGCTCTTTGAGACATTTCCCTATGTCACGTTAAGTTCCCCGAGTCTGGTTTAGAACAACACTTTAAGACACTTTGAAGACTCCTGACCGAGCTTCTACACTGCATCTGCTTCAGCAGTTTTAGTGCTTTTCTACTCTTGTACGCCCTATTGTCTTTTGTATATTTGCTCCAAGGAAATGATGTGTCTTATTTTGTATCAAACAGGATTAAATTGCTAATGCCTAAGAAAGACTAAACTAGATTATAGTCCAAGCATCAGATTCTAATGTTGTTGTTTTGTTTTGCAGCTACAGAGCTGCTTGTATGGTTGATTCTTGTTCAATTACTTTTCTTTAGGAGGCTAGGCCTCCCTGTTGCAATACTGTATTTTTATAGTTTGATATTGAGAGTGATCTATTTGAATTTAATCTCCATCTTGTAATAAACTCCCAGAATTGGCTACCCATTCCAGGTCCTCATTGTGCAACCAAATTGTTTGCACTGATAATTAAATGATTGGACAAGAAATGCTAACTCTCTTTCCGCACACTGCAACACAAAAATGTCCATCGGAGGACCAAGTTAGCAAAGTAAGTAAAGCAGAGTTAAATGACTCAGCCCAAGAAGTACATACTCGGAGCAAAAGAATATTGAGCCCAGTATTGCAAGTTTAAATCCGCTGGCCCAGGGGCTGCCCCCTGGAAGCAACTTAAGATGGAACAGTAAATAGCTAAATGAAGGAACACAGGGCCGTGGAGGGCAGGAAAGATTCGAGCTATTGATGCTTCCAAGAAGGGATAAATATTATGAGCTCTTGTGGGACTATGGTAAAAAAATGAGCTGAAATCAGCAAACCTCTCATAGCGGCAAGCCATCCTGAGTGTACCTTGCAGGATCTGAAATGCTGACGCCCAATTTAAAAAAAAAGGAGAGAATGAATCTCTGAAGAGCCATATCTCACAGCGTTATGTTGCTCTTCACCCTGATAGGAATCAGCATGTAAACGTACATGCAATTGGTGGGGAGAGCAAGCATACCTTAGGTTGCACACCTGCCCAACACATTTTCTCCACCACAGACTGGTGGTTGATTTATTTATTTTGTGATTGCTTGATTCAGCAGTAGCATATAAAGAAAGAGAGATAAACACAACGAAAAACTGGTTGACAGCCTACTTTTCAAATGGTTCTTAAATTTCAAGTGAGAACTAAGGGCCAGATGTAGGTAAATGGCATTTACCGATTCAGAAATACCGAATTTTACCGTTTCGGTATTTACAAATCGGTAAATGCTATGTAGGTAAATATTCGGTAATAATTACCGAATCGGTATTTACGGAATGGGTAGGCCCATAGGAATCAATGGCAGTTACGGAATCGGTAAATACCGATTCGGTAAATACCGAATAATTCAAGGGTGGCAGGGTGTCACTTTGACACCCTGTTGCACCCCTGATTAGGGCTTGTGTGCCATGTGGCACACATATGCCGCATGTATGTGTGCCACATGGCACACAAGTCCTAATCAGGGGTGCAACAGGGTGTCAAAGTGCATGTATGTGTGCCACATGGCACACAAGCCTTAATCAGGGGTGCAACAGGGTGTCAAAGTGACACCCTGCCACCCTTGAATTATTCAGTATTTACCGAATCGGTATTTACAGATTCGGTAATTGCCATTGATTCCTATGGGCCTCAAGGCCCATAGGAATCAATGGCAATTACCGATTCGGTAAACACCGATTCGGTAATTACCGAATCTTAATGATTCGGTAATTTCCCCTAAGGGCATGTATGTGTGCCACATGGCACAGGTGTACATGCACAGATTTGCATATACACAGGTATTCGTTATTTACCACCAGCTAATAGTTGGTGGTAAATAATGAATCCTTAAAGCCCTGTGGCACTGTTTACAGTGGCACCTACATCTCAAAATACAGATTCGGTAATTTTACCGATTCTGTAAATTTACCGATTCGGTAAAATTACAGATTCAGTAAAATTACCGATTCTGTATTTTAAGATGCCCTACATCTCAAAAGTCGGTAACGGTCGAATTCGGACGTTACCGACCGGTAAATGCCTACCTACATCTGGCCCTAACTCCTTTGAGGGAAGAAGGGAGAAGGTTTCAGAGTTTAGCTGTGAGTACTGGGAAAGCTCTTCTCCCAGATATTCTTTTCATAACTCTAGGAACTTTCAATATATTAGCACTAGATGATGTCAATTAAATAGATAGCCATAGAATAATGAAACCTAACTTATGTACTACCTAATGGTAAATGCTTCTACGTTTCAACCAAAATACTCGTGCCACAATCGTGAGAGTATTTAATTAAAAATAAAATCATCTTTCTCAGCTATTGTTATATATGGATCTGATTTTTCACATTACATTGTCTGTTCCCTAAATACACCTTTTATTCCATTAATTTTAGGTTTAACCTGTTGATTCCATGGCAATCCCTTGCACCATATACCTAGAATTTCCCTCAAGTGTTTTGAACAATAATGTCTTAATGTTTGTCAACAATATTCATCAATCTATCGGGCACATCCTCAGCCTCTCATCTAAATCTGACTTAAAGAGCATACAGCTTGTTTTTTGGTTTTTTTTTTACTCAAAGTTGGATGCAAATTGATGTTGGACCCAAGGTCTTTGCCCCTAGAATATCTTCCAACAAATCCCCGAAGCAATTAGTAGAAGAACACTTGGTCACAAAGTGGAAATACATGTGATTTTGCCATCTTGCAAAATCCAAACTTAGAACTGGCTAAACAGAAAAAACAAAAGCAAAACTCATCTAGCAGGGGTAATACTGCAACTGTGCCGTAACAACATTTCTCTACGGAAGGTTTACCTCATGATAACTCTGACCAGGTCATTATGGGGCCTTATTTATTTTATTAGCTGATTTTGGCAATTGTTTTAATACTGGAGCTGTTTGTGTGCTCATAAATGAAAGGACTTAATGTTGTTAACCATGACGAGCAGTGACGAATATACTATCATTTTGATTGACTCTCTTTTGCTGTTCTGCCAAAGCTGTTACACAGGAACACGAAGGTGGTGCCCACCATGGGCTACACTCTCATAGCTTTAATGCCCTATTTGGCACAATTAATGCAAATCTATTTAAGGTGAACATAAGGCATCCCAAGCCCTATGGTGCAGGGCACTCTGCGGTGCATAATGAGTTAATAGCGCTGACAGATCGCTTACATTTGACAGATAGAGTCATTTCCACACACCTCCTTCTGTGTAGCAATGCGTGGTTAACATATAAATAAATAATCGCATGGTTATTTTAAAATTGAAATTCACGGGAACAAAGGATTCTTGCTGCACGCTAGCATGGCTATTATTTTAAAAACATCCTCCTTTGTGTGTGACAAAATACTAAAAAGAAAGAAAAAATAGGAACGGATTTGAATATTTAGCGTGCTGCATGGATCAAGAGCAGCAGGGAAGTGTTTCCCGTTGAGTATTGAAATCACATAAAGGTTCGACGTCGCCACCATGCGGTCATCTTTGTGTAAGGCTTTGCAGGTCTTTATTTCCTCACGCTTACAAATAATGTGGACAAGGGGTACGGTTTCGTTGCATATTTGTGTGATAAAAAGGACCAAAAGATGAATTGAAAATGTGACTAACTTCATTTAAATATGTTCAAAGAAAATAGGCTTTTGCAAATAACCACAGTGCACGTCGTCAATTGTTTTAAATTGAAGAGCAAATATAGATGTTGGGTAATTTCATATACAACTCTTTCACAAAAACCCAGTTACAATTTAATGAGTGCATGATATTACCTAAATAGTAGCATCTTAGAATCTCGTTTTCCCACATGTAATGCCTTCCTATTTGTTAAACCAGCTTATGTGAATATAAGGGGCCTCATTTATGAAAAGTGACGCATCGCTGCGTGAAAACAGCGATGCGCCACTTTTCACTGCGCCCTCCTTGCGACACCAATGATGCGTCATATTTACAGTATGCGGCATCATGGCGCAAGGAGTTACAGATACGTCAGTATTTCTGACGTATCTGTATGGCGCAAAAGTGACGCATTGCTGGAGTGTGTCAAAAAAGTGACTCCAGCAATGTGTCCTTTCACATGGGGCTTGGTGAAAGGGCCTGGGTCAGTCTTACGCCTGCTGTGAGGCAGGTGTAAGAAATTGACGCATTTGTGTCCTAGAATTGGCACAGTGAAATCTTATAGATTTCACTGCGTCACTTCTATGACCCTTTCTTGCGTCAGAACGCCCCCCCGCATACAAAATACCTGGTGTAGGTATAATGTAGCGCAGTGGTTTACAAAGTGACGCATCTACCTAGATGCGTCACTTTGTAAATATGGTGCAACAAGGCACATTTTTACGCTGCTGGTGCGTCACAAAAAGTGGCGTAAAAGTGACGCACGGCCTCATAAATGAGGCCCAAGGTTCCTAACTTGAGCTGAACAATTACTACCTGATTCACAAAACAGAATCAGTGGAGTTGTGCATTGTGAAAATGTTTCTAATCAAAGTAGATGTTCCCCAAAAATGTAGAACACCTTTGACAATTGTGAGGATTTGGCATTAACTGGGCTTAGGGAAGGGGAGCGGTTCTCCGTGAAATGTAATGTAATGGCTTACCCAATCAGGAGTAGTAATTTTTGAATAATAAACCTTTGTTTTCGCACATTTCTCTGTACTTCCAATTAGTTTGTCTCAAAGATCTAGCGGTGCTTCATGTAGAAAGTTTTGGGTATTAACAGAACATCACAATGTTTCATGGATTGAAAGGCAAGAGATGTCTCCAAAATAACAAATGAAGAAACCAAAATACATTTGCAACACTACACAGATATCCTTTTTACGACTGTAGGTTTTCTGCAGTGCAGACTATCCACAACCACATGGTCAGCTATCAGGGGAGTATGCAAATATGGGCACTATATTTCTAATATCACGTAGGTACACATTGTGCAGCCATTAAAAGAGAAATGTGAATCATTTAATGAAATATGGGAAACGAGAATGAGTGCCACTGACTCATTGTCAGTGAAATTGCTCTCCCTCCTTCGCAGCTCCACCATTAAGTGAGGCCTTCCCCAAAGCCCCTGCACTCTCGAGTGTTGGTGTTGGAGGCCCTACTCCACCCGCAGGTTTTACCTGTGCCTCATCCTTTTTCTCTCTTTTTTACCTCATTGCAATCTCCCCCTTTCACTCTCCTTCTGTGTCTTTCCTACATTTTCTCTTGCTCTTCCCTCATTTTAATCTCCCCCTTTTCACTCTCTTTCTGTGTATTTGTTCTGTTTTTACTCGCTTTTCCCTCATTTCAGTCTCCCCCTTTCACTTTCCTTCAGTGTCTTTCCTCCACTTTTCTTGCACTTTTTCTGCCCTATTCCTCTTTCCCCTTTTTTTCGGCCCTTTTCCACCTATTCTATCTCACTGCTGCTGCCACCATGGCCCCTCCCCCCCGCATGACCGGCCCATTCAAGTTCCGGTCCCCGCTCCCACGTCCCAGCTGTCCAGCCCTCCCCGACCCCTACTTAATGGCGGCCGCTGCGGGGACAGGAGAGCAAGACAACACACTCATTGTCAGTGAAATTGCTCTCCCTCCCTCGCAGCTCCACCATTAAGTGAGGCCTTCCCCATAGCCCCTGCACCAGGGGCGGCTCTAGGCTCATGGCGGCCCTGGGCAGGGAGCGTAGGTAGGGGGCCCCGGAAGAGGGGGTCTGGGTGGGACGGAGCATGGAAGCCAGTGAAGAGGGGGTCAGGGTGTTTGGAAGTGGAGCAGAGCCAGAGACCGCCAAATCCCTGCAAGGGGCCGCCACGCAAATATGTATCCATCCTCAGAGGATTAATATATTAAGGATATATATTGGTGTGGTGGCCCCTGGGGTTTGGTGGCCCTGTGCAGGTGCACAGCTTGCACATGCCTAAGGCCGCCCCTGCCTGCACTCTGGACTGTTGGTGTTCGAGGCCCTCCTCCACCCACAGGTTTTACCTGCACCTCATCCCTGGTGGTCCAGTGGACCTCTGTCTCTTTTCTCTCGCTCCACTTTTCCTCTCTGTTTTCAGTCGTTTTTCCCTCATTTCAATCTCACCCTTTTCAATCTCCTTCAGTGTCTTTCCTCCATTTTCACTCTCTTTTCTCCCATTCCAATCTCCTCCTTCCACTCTCCTTCTGTGTCTTTCCTCCACTTTACAAGCACTTTTTCTGCCCTATTCCACTTTCTCCTATTTTTCTGCCCTTTTCTGCCAGTTTTTTTTCTGCGGCTGGTGACCTTCGCAACCCCTCCCCCTCTGCATGACCAGCCCAGTCAAGTTCCCCTCCCCGCTCCCGCCTCCCAGCTGTCCAACCCATCCAACCCAAAGGCACACCAAAGGCTAGCCCGTCTGCGCCCGTCCGTGACCCGCCCAAAACCAGCGCTAGAAACCCTGGATCTCCAAACTGCCAACGCTACAACCCAGCGGCACTCCAAGCACTCAACCCAGGCTGTAACAACAACTGCAAGCTAGCATCACCGTCCGACACCCACCGACCCTTCAGCTGTCACTGCTGCCGGCACACCTACAGCACCGCCAAGAACACGGACCCAGCACAACCCGCCACAAGAACACAACTGAACTGAAGACCCTGCAATGCATCCTCCTCAACGTCCGATCCCTCCACAATCATGCCACCGAAATCTGGGACCTCCTCAACAGCACCACCCCGGACGTAGCGTTCTTCACCGAAACCTGGACGAACACCACCTCGGGACCAGACATTGCCATCGCCATTCCCCAAGAATACAAGATCTCCAGAAAGCTCCGCTCCACTTGCCCGGGAGGAGGAATTGTCATCATCCACAAATCCACCCTCCACTTGAGCACACTCCCCAAAGAGCCCACAGACCTAATGGAACACCTTAACTTCAAGATGCTGGCCAGCCCTACCACCACCCTCCGAGGAACCCTCATCTACCGACCCCCTGGACCCCGTGGACCTTTCGACAACTCCATCACGGACATCATCTCCCAGCATGCCATCGTATCCACCAACTACACCCTGCTGGAAGACCTCAACTTCTACCTCGACAACCAACTGGACCCCAACACCACATCCCTACTGGACAACCTCCAAAACATTGGACTTCGCCACATCGTGACCGAACCCACACACTCAGCAGGACACACCCTCAACCCCCTCTTTACAACAGGAAACTCCATCACCTTCAGCCACACCACCGAACTCCCATGGACTGATCATCGATGCATCCACTTCACCTTCGGAACACCAACCATCCATAGACAGCAGCACCTGGTCCCATGAAGAAACTGGACCAGAATCACCGATGACCCGCTCACCTCCTCGCTCAACAACTCCACCCCCAACCATCGCGGAAAACAACGACCCCAACAAGGCAGCCCGAACACTGCACAGATGGATCTCCGATAGCACCAGCACCATAGACCCCCTCAAGAAAAACAACACCCACGCCAAGAAAGCGAGATAGTTTACCACCGAACTTCAAGAGTCCAGATGCACTTGCCACCACCTCAAAAAGACCTGGAGGAACACTAAATTCACAGAAGCCCACAACAACTACAGAGCCGCCACCACCGCCCACCACCAACTCATCAGAAAAAAGAGAAAAAAAGCGATTGAAGACAGAATCTCCACACAGGCGCACAACAGCAAAGTGCTCTTCAATATCATCAAGGAGTTCCCCTAACCCACCAGCGAGTCTACTGACATCCCTCCCTCACAAGACCTCTGCGAAAAACTCAGCACCTTTTTCCACCACAAAATCAAGAGCATCTATGACAACTTCGACAAAGACAACCAGCACATGAAACCCTCACCAACCAGCCCTTACCACCAAAGACACACTGAAGACAATGAAGTCAATCCACTCCGGGCCCCCACGGACCCCTGCCCCCACCACATCTTCAACAGTCTGCCAACACCATCGCACCCACGCTCTGCCACACCATCAACCACTTCCTGGCAACCGCCTCGTTCCCCGACAACTGGAAACACGCCGAGGTCAATCCGCACATGAAGAAAACCTCAGCGCCCCCCACCAACCTAAAAAACTACAGACCAACATCTCCCTGCTCCCGCTCCGAGCGAAAGTCATCGAGGAAGCCATCAACAGCCAACTCACCACATTCATCGAAGAGCACAGTGTCCTCGACTTCTCCCAATCCCGCTTCAGAAAAAAAACACAGTACGGAAACCGCCCTCCTCGCCTCATCAAACGACATCCGCACCCTACTGGACAAAGGAGAAACAGTAGCCCTCATTCTCCTCAACCTCTCAGTGGCGTTCGACATAGTCTCTCACCGCACCCTAATACACATACTCCAAAATGCAGGGATCCAGGATAAGGCCCTTGACTGGATCTGCTCCTTCCTCTCGAGCAGAATGCAGCGGGTCGGACTCCCTCCTTTCCTCTAGGACCCTACACCAACCACCTGCGAAGTCCCCCAGGGGTCCTCCCTCAGCCTACGCTCTTCAACGTCTACATGGTTCCACTTGCCCAGATCATCCTAACCTACGGACTCAACATTGTGACATACGCAGACAATACCCAACTCATCCTCTCCCTATCCAACGAACCCAACACCGCCACACACAACTTTCGAGAAGGCATTGGAAGCCATTTCCAAATGGATGAAAAACAGCTGCCTTCAACTAAACACCAACAAAACAGAAGTACTCATCATGGGCCCAAAGAATGATGCCTGGAACAACACCTGGTGGACCCCCGCCCTCGGACGATCGCCCACCCCCACTGACCACGCATGCAACCTGGGAATCATCCGAGCTCAAAATGGACCACCAGATCAACTCCGTCTCGTCCTCCTGCTTCCACACCCTCCGCCTCCTACTTAAGACCTTAAAATGAATCCCCCTTGAACACAGAAAGACCATCACTCAAGCCCTGGTCACTAGCAGACTCGACTATGGCAATGCACTCTACGCTGGAATAAACCAAAACCTCACCCGCAAGCTACAGAACATCCAGAACGCCGCTGCAAGACTAGTCCTCAACCTGCCAAGACACTGCCCCATCTACCAGCACCTGCGCACACTCAACTGGCTCCCCGTCAAGGCAAGAGCCACCTTCAAGATGCTCACCCACGCACAAGAGGCCTCCATGACACCGGACCAGCATACCTGAACAGCCGACTCAAATTCCAAGCACACCAAAGGTCCCTATGATCAGCCCAGATCTCCTACGCCATGGTGCCCCGCACCAGAAAGAACAGATCTGGAGGCCGCTCCTTCTGCTCCACCTCAGACAGACAACATTGCTCCCCATCTTCGCAATACACCTCAAAACCTGGCTCTTCGACAGACCCCCTCCTTGATGTTCTGGAACCTGCACCCCTCACCACCCCCAGCACCTTGAGACCCTTACGGGTGAGTAGTCGAGCTCAACAAACACCTGATTGATTGATTGAGTGATTGATTGATTGATTGATGATGATAGAGAAATGTTATTTAGGAATTATAGGTTTTTAACTGTAAGAATGTCACCTTTTGCATGCAGTCACGCAGGATTCACCATTCCTTCACAATATTTTTATCGGTATTATGACTGTTTGCAATGTGACACCGCTATTCGCTGCGCTCAGGCCCTAAAATTGGTTTAACTCAATTGGTTTATTTACTTTCTTGTATGGCGATGGCAGGTGGTGCAGAAATTGCACCAGTGCAGTGGAACTTAAATGTCATCTGTGGGCTGCATTGTGTATTTATATGTAACTCAAATCTATGACAAAACATAGTTTTACCAGGTGCACTACTGTGCTCTGGCTGGGCTGCAGTTTAAAAGCAGTGCAGTGACAAAGGGAAAGGAAAAGTGCATTTGCCATTTAGTAAAACCTATTTTATATTAATAATCTAGCTAATGGAGTGAATAAGGGAGAACCAAACCCCTTCTAATGAAAATGAAGGTTTAACCACTTTGGGTTTACGCCATTTGGAATTGTTTCAGTGGGTGCTTGTCAGATCCAGGAACACAAAAAGCAGAAACACTCCTGACTCAGAGATGACACAGCTGGCTACTTAGTGCTGGATAATGAAGGAGCCATGACTGGGGAGTAGCCTAATATCTAGAATGTTACCCTTTGGACTTGTGGGTTGCAGGAGTGACCAGGAGAAAACTTCCCAGTAGTTAGACAAAAACATGACGTTTCATTTTTTTTCCTCCCCTTGGAAATATGGCCAAGAGTTCTCAGGCTTCCCAGGGTAGGCCACACACATGGCAAGCAAGAAAAAAAGATTTGTTCCACTCAGAGATTTTTGTAGTGATCAAAACAGGTTCAGTGGGTCGAGCAGTAAAGTTATTTGCCTCTTGAAGTCTTGCCTGCCTACAACTTTTAGATTTGGTTACAGAAGGATTTTAAGATCCAAAAAGTCAAAAAGTGAAAGGATAAAACAGGGTGAGGCAGACTATCTATTTCAGCATATAAGTGCCCCAGTGGCTATGAAATACATCTTTCTTCCACTCTGAGTTTTTGTGCCAAAACCGATGGCTTCAGGTGAATCTAGATGACAATGCCTTGAACTTTGAGGGACCCTCAGCATCTTCAGCTTTTGACCATAGACCATTGGAAAATTCTGACTGTCAAAACATAGACTACATCAGAAGGTAAAAACTTTGACTGGACCAACCCGCTTTGTGTATACTATCACCTCTCTGTCGTAGTTGACCTGAAATCATTTCTAGGTCCCAACCAACTGCAGACTGATATTTTTTAGTAGTGCTTTAACGTTTGCCTTGAAACTTTAAAAATTCTTATATCTGTTTCCTATTAGGTTTATATTGCTATATTGTCTTTTAGCTTATTATGTTTTTCGCTTGTTTTCTAAATTAGTTTTGAAAATCTATTTAGTTGTTTGCTTGCATTTAAAGTTCTTGGCACTAATTAAACTCAACACACATTCCTCTGGAAAATTGCTTGCTGCATGTGCCATGATTAGTTGACTACCAGGGTTTGAGACTTAATGAGGGTATTTTTATAACTTGGTTAAAGTTCCCTTTCCCAAATTGATTACCCACTTTCTGACAATAACCATTTTAGGAAGTGATGAGCTTGGGCTTAATATGCATTTTTGAGTCTTGATTTGAAAACTTGAAGTAAAGGAGCAAAACTTACATTAGTAGGAATGGTATTCCATATCCTTAGGGATTTCCTGAAAATTGATGTTTTAATTGCATGTCTTTTAGATACATGGTGTTTTTAGAAGGAGTGCTGTTTTATTTCCTATCTTTTTCTTTTAACCAGAATGCTTCCATTTTTGAGTGGGATAAACGGGGGTTCGTGGAATGGCCCTTTATGTGAGACATGCAGTCTTAAAGGTACAATGAGCTTCAGTAGTAGGCCATTTTCATTGGTTGAGGATGGTTGTGAGCCTGCCTGCCAAATATTCTTGTTTGGGAGATGAACCTATGTGTAGGGTGGAGAATATTTTTTAAAGGGGTTATGTGGAATTGAGTTGTCTAACTAGTTTTATGTTTCTTTACTAAATATGGGAAATCACCAGTGCCTGTAGTAGCTTCAATTGCAATCTGAAACATTTAGTGATTTCACTTGTGTGAAATCCATGATTTAAATGTTTAAAGTCCAGTGATTTCTGTGATTTGAAAATCATTGGGAAGATGATTAGGGCCTTCAGTTCCATAAATCCAGTCTTGGGACAGAACCTTGGATCTGTTAGGTCAATAGGACTAATTCAGTATGTTGCATGTTGACCTTGTGGTTTACTATTGATATACATGCCTTAATGTTGGAGCAGCAGTAGACTACAGCATCAATGTTTTCTGTGTTGTCATGCCCGAAGTCCAGGTGTGCATCATTTGAATTTTAATCACAGGGTGTTACACATATCTACTATGTAGGCAAATGTATATGCTACAAATCGTGATTATTATTGATCTATCAGCATTAAAATAAAATAACCATACTCACTTTTAAGGTCCAGATTTCTGGCTCCTGCTGTGCTTTGAGTTGTTATTTTGGTATCAATCTTTACAGTATGAAGGTTGTTTGTGTCCCTGGAAATCATTACATTGTGCCAGTGATGGTCATTGAGGGGTTTGTTAGAGCTTCCTTTAATGAGATTTGCACCATTACCAAGATCAAACACATAATGCAGATACCTAAAAATAAAAACAAAATAGTATTAGAATACCCACAATTATTTCATTATGCTAATTTTGACCAATGCAGTTACATTCAATTTTCTTTCTTCTAAAACAAATTGTATTCTTAGCATGCTACATTACAAAAGGTAGACTAAGTAGTCAGGTTACCAAGATTTGGTTGAAGGTTACTGAGTTCAGCATTTATTTACAATCAAAGTTTTCAATCCATAAGACTTCCCAGCCTTCATTTGACAGGGGTAATGAGCAGATTTGGTATGTTATGTAACATAATCCTGCATAGAAGTGTATAATAAGCGTTTGGCACACTCCTTACATCCAGGCAAATAGCCATGTGGAGAAAAGTTTACAATGCAATGGTATGGTGCCAGAATGCTGTTACAAAAATATCATCCGATGGAAATATTGTTCCCTAATTTCTGGTTGAGGTAATTTCTGCATTAACCAGTAGAGATTCCCACTTCAATAGAACATAGTCACAGGATGCAGCTAGACGACAATGATTCCTTCACATGAACTGACGGTGGCCTATATGTGCAGGAGGTAATGTCTCTCAGGGATCACATGATAACTTCTGATGCCACAAGGCCGTGAATTTTAATGCCAACTTAAGTGAGCATTCAATTTGTTTAATCAATTCAGAGAACTAAAAAAAAAAAACTTAATTTTGCTTTCACCTCAGATGCTTTTTTCCCCATGAAGTAGAAGATGTAACCATTTTGTGCTTCAATATGGAGTGAAGCATTGCAATAAAATAAAGAATATAGGCTGCAACTAACTAAAGCAGGAGAATAAACCAGATTTTTGAGTCCGATCCTCTAATACAAATATGAAAGATGAAACAATATCACTATTGTTATTGGCATCACTGTTAAAAACAATTGGTAGATTTTTCTAACTCATCAACTCAAGGCAAAAATTGTCTCCTATGTCTATCACTATGTTTCATTTTACTGCCATTCTTTACTGTAAAATAATTTTGCAAACTTTGGGGCCGAATATGATGATGAGGGAACGTCCCCATGGGCTGCGGCGTTCCCTCCTGTGCTATTAGGATGTGACCATCCTCTATTTTTAACATTGCGGCGGGTGCAGCTTCAAGCTGCACCCGCAGCAATGTTAAAAATGCACGCATTGCATTTGTATGTAGAAAGTGGCAGGCACCGCGCGGTGCCTGCCGCTTTCTGCATACAAATGCAGGGGGGTACCATAGGTACCCCCCATGTGCACCCCCCACCCCCCCTTCACCTAGGGGGCCTGCAACGGGCCCCTGCAGTGAAGATCCGTATGCTTTTCAACAGCGGTAAACCCGCCACGGAAAAGCATATCTTGGCAGCAATCCTAATATGGCGGACGGTGTCTGAGAGACACCGCCACCATATTAGAGCTTTTCCGCTGTGGTTGTAAACCAACCGCGGCGGAAAAGCGGCGGACCGAAACCAGGACCCACCAGCCATCCTAATGTGGCGGTGGGTCTTTGGTGGGTCCGCTGCGATTTTTCCGCATCCTCCGGGCCGGCGGTGGCTTCCGACGGCCCGGAGGATGCGGAAATCCCACAATCATAATAGGCCCCTAAATGTGAATAGAGCATTAAACTGAAAAAGGACAAGCTTTGCTAACAGATTGCCTCATCAATTAAGTAGTAAATTGTTACTTTTGACTGAATATTTTAGCCCTAATAAGTACACGAAGATAGAAACTCCTCAGATCATGTAATGCATTTTGACAAAAGAACTGTTAGAGGTTGATGAATTTGCTCATCACTGTTTGTAGATATTGATTTATGCATTAAATAGTATGCTTGTTTCAAATATTTTATTGATCTTCATAAACCCCTTCCGTGCTCATGACGAGCTGAGCTCGTCATGAGTTGCGCCGCTCGCATGCTCATGACGAGCTGAGCTCGTCATGTAACGCGGCTTTTGGAAAAAAGCCGCACAGCGCGAAAATAGAGGCCGCACGCATGCGGTTAAAGGGAGAACTTCACTGCCAATTTTACTGCCATTCAGTGGCTAGCACCATTATATAAAAGTGTTTTACCATTTCAAGAAGGTAGTACTGCTCCAGTATGCTCTACCCTGGAGATCACAGAAATAGAAATAATTTTTTTTAGCTTGTAAGATTTTTTAATATCATTTCATACATTTTCTCCTGTGCAGTTTATCTTAATTAATTAACACTTTTGAGCAACTTTACTACTGTTGGCTACTCACAAAATCTGAGTTTAAGGTTACTCAAAAGTGTAAGAGTAAACTACATGTCTAAAATACTGAAAAGTGTAAATTACCTTTGTGAACAGCCCCTACCATTTGTGAACAGCCCCCAGGTCCTTCAATTTGGTGGAGACTTATAAGTTACAATTTTGAAGTGATGCCACACTCAGATTTTGTGAATAGCCAAAAAGTAGTAAACTTGCTCAAAAGTGCACATTGCTCAAAACTGTAGGCAACCTTGGAGAATCAGGCCCAAAATCGGGAATAGCCTGAAGCACACAACTTTAAATGAGCATATTAAAAATGTGTGAAATATATGGTTTGCTTGGGATAGTCAACTTTGTTGTAAATGCTGCATATTTGCAAATGCTGCAATAACTTGACATTCTGTTCTACAGCATGGTTTTCCTTTGCATGTTTGACAGGAGTGAAATGGTCTGGAAGCTTTCCAGTCATTCTTAATAACCAAATCATAACTTCCCCATCAGTTTAAGGCAAAATGGTACCAATTTGACTCAATAGGTTGTTTTATTTAGTGTATACATACCCTTTCACCAATTCCACTACAATAAAATCATTGCCATCGCCGCTGTTGTAAAGGATGAGGCCATCTGGTGATGTCGTCTTGAACTGGAAGAAAAGGTGCATGGATGTGTAGGCTTGAAGTGTGGACAGTGCAACATAGCTTGCTTTTGTCTTAAATGTGACTGGGTCAGCTATGATATTTCGGAACCCGAAGCGGGCATTGAGTTCACAATAGTCTATGTCACCATTTTTACACAAGTCAATGTATGGCATGCCATTGAATGTTAAGCTCTGTAGATGGCCAATGAAATTGGAAGGGACAGCAGACAGATATCGACGCTCTGTTATTATTCCAGACTCAATGTTATGGAACTCCAGCCTTGTATGGTCACCTGCCATTTGACCTAAAAAACAATAAGAATTAAAGAATGTTAGTGCCTTAAAATTTAAGAACATGCAATCTAGAAACAAATTAATTTACTTTATTTTAACACAGTGGACCAAAAATAAAGCAAAATAAATGACCCAGTGATAATAATAATAAAAAAAAGTTAAATTAGGTTTTGTCCACCTTTCCTGGTTGTTTTATTCAGTTCATTGTTTACACTATTCTTATAGATAATGTGTATTGAGTATTTCACCGTCCATGTTGTATTGAAAAAAATACTACCTGCTCTCACTTTCTATTGACAAAAAGAGAAGCAATTTGGGATCTCTGTATTCCAGGAAGAATAATTGTTTTCATTAAAATTACTGACCAAACATTGACAATGATTTTAGGGTTGTGCGGCGCCATCTTGGCTGGCATACAAATAAAAAGCAATTCCAAAAGTGAATCAGTGATAACCGAATGAAGTCATCTCATGAGCATATGCCCCATAGTGAAAGATGGAACATTGAGAGACAGAGATACAAGGACGTTGAGCCAGGTTTGTATTGCTTTTTTAACACAGACCTGATGTAAAGTATTAGGTTTGGGTTTACAATCCAACACAAATCACAATTTGTCGTGGATTGTAATCAAAAGTAAAGCGAAGATTGACACTGCGCTGCATTACATTTCTTTTCATCAAGGGGTGTTACATGGATGGTGCATAGGTGTTCCTATGCAACCACCCATGCTTTTTGATGCAAATCCCTATCTACAAAGACCTGTAGACAAGGATTTGCACAAAAATCCTGCACCACCCTGAGCATGTGTAATGAAGAGAAACATCTTCATGTATTCTTGTTTTTGCCTCGTTGTATATGTGCTGCATCCTACAGCACAAATACAAAGAGGGAAATGCCTTAATCTCTAGTTTGGACCCCTTCCTCCACAAATTCCATGGGTACCAAAAACGCAGACCTCCTAGTAGTTTGGCACAATGGTGAATACATTGGAGCATGGCATCTTAACGTGTGCCCCTGCAGGGAGAGAGCAGAACAGTAGTACATCTTGTTAGGCTTGATGCTGTTCTGCTCTTTCTGGGTCACACAATGATGCGCAGCAACTTTACTTGCGGCTCTGTTTTACGTGATTACTTTGTAACCTGGGACCAGTGGGCCTCATTTACAAGGCCATTGCACCTCTGGTGTGTCACTTTTTTGATGCACCGGCAGAGCAGTGTGCCTGCTCCTATTTGAAAAGGCCATGTAATGTCACCCTTCGTGACTTTTCATGGCCTTGTAATTATGTGCCCCTTTTATGCATTACTGTGCCTAAATGGGGCATTACATGGGTGTTTCTGTGGCTGTTCCCATGCAACATCAATGGAAATTAACTTATTCTCAGATTTAAAAAGTTTTGTAAAGCTGGGAATGCGTCAGAATCCTACACCTCCGCAGGGGAAGCAGACAAGTGGCACAACAAGGAGAAATACTTTTATTTCTCTTCGTTTTTTCCTTGTTCAATGCATGCTGCAGAATGCAACACACATAGAAAGAGGAAAATGCCATCAAATATTGTTTTGTGCAATAAGGCGTCCCAAAAACAATTATCCCTGTAATGCAGGTGCTCTTGCAATATGACGCAAGGGCGCCTGCGTTGGCTCATGGCGGCCAATTGTGGGCCCGTGCTGGAGAAATCACACAGATGTGTCGTACTGTTGTTATTATGACGCATCCCGGTGATTTTAAAAAGACACAGCTCAGTGCAGCAAAATGGCTCGCAGTGCTGCATCATTTGTTTGTAAATGAGGCCTTATGTTTTTTAGAGTGCCTGTGTTTTTTTTTAGTGTGCCTACATTTTAATGGTACGGGTTCGATGTCAGTTCTTTGCTCATCCCACAAGGTTTGGGATAGGTCTTGATTTTGAGTAAAGACCCAAATATTAAGGTGGTTTGAATCATAATCAATGGAAGATTACATTTCATCAATCTTTTTATAAAATGGAAATGCAGTCTGCTGCTAAAATGAATGATATATGTTCTATCTTGGCAAACATGAACGTGGGATCATTTGATGGCTATTGAACAGATAACAGGATAGTAGTGTCTAGAAGAGACTTTGCATAACATTTTGGGGTGAATCGCTTCTTCACAGTGGTTTCAGATCGATTTTTACATTGTTGATCACCTCTAGCATACCTGTCCATAGAAAAATGATATAATGCCAATGACATTAGATATCTCTACTATTATGCTATGAATATTTTAGCAACTGCGCTAACATTCTCTTTGAATTTCTAGGCCAATCACCCAATCAAACTTTGTAGATGGGCTAAGATCATGATGCAGGCATTTATTTATAAAAAATAAAAATAGCTTTTTTTTTTTACTTCTCCTCAATATGTACACTTCTGTAATTTCTCTGGTTAATATTCTCTAGTGTACTGCAGATTACTGATAGGTTTACACACATATGTGTCATCTATGGCACTGTTGCTTTTTATTCCTCATAACCCCTTCTTTGTCCCTGAAATGTTACAATTTTTTTTCTGAAAATAGTCTTAAAAACATTATAAGGAGTGTGTATGCTCACATTTCTTTAATCTGAAATTAATTATTAATAATTATATCACAACATAAAAATATGTGTTCTATTGCTCAGCACTGGTGAGACCAGGCCCACTTAAAGCCCTGGCTGTCAGTTTGCAACAGGTGCATTGGCACTAGTGTCTGAAGGTGTGAGGGCCTCCTGAATCCCAATTAAGCTTGCATTTTACTACCCAAGATGGCGACCATTTCTTTCCTTGCGTTAGGGTCCACGGCACCCCTGCTATGCCATTGAGTCCACAAATGAAGACGCCTAAAATTGTGCTGATGCTGATGAAACACAATGCGTGGGAGACGCTGCAGAGGTAAACACACAGCACCCATGAGACTGAAGCTGCTACTTTGTAAGGAAAATTCCGTTAAATAAAAGAACACATCGCTAGCAATGATTTGTGACAACAGTATTTGACTGTTCCTATAAAGTTACTACTAAAAACGTATTTCCGTCCTCTAAGTGAATTGAAGGCGTCCTACTGCATGATTTTCTTGTTCTGTGATATAGCTGAGAATGAATTCATAATTTCTTCAGTGAGATTATTTAAAATACCTATCTTGTTTAGAGAACGTTTTGACATCATTCTTACATTTTAATGAATTTCATGAATTCTAAAATATGATCATTTTTAACTGAAAGAGAGATGCACGCCCAGGGACACCGCTCATAAAATGCGGCCATCATCACCTCATTAGTTACCGTTTCAGTGGCCTCCATTCTACATTCGGAGGATTCAATCTGTCGATTGATGTTGAACTTCAATGGAGAACGGCTGCAGAAAATGCAGTGTTTACCCAGCGCCCCCTTGTGGAAAATTCTATGTAGCAAGAAAAACATTCAGAACGCGTCCAGGAGAAAGTCAGCTGATCATAGACATTGGGTTGTTTCCCCCCCTAATTAGCATCATTCTATAATTTATAAAATAAGCAAAATAGGGATCTACATTTAGAGCAGTTTAACCATAAAGGTGTTTTTACTATGAAAAGGTAAGACGCTCCTCTAGACATTTATTTTTTAGCAATAATTTGACACAAATACGAGCAATTTCAGTCCAGAAAAAAAGTCTCTTTTATGTTCTGTGGCCCATCAGAAAGATCCTAATGAAGGTGCTGGGATTTGTTTTCCTTCCCGGGCCTGCTGATGCAAAATCTTGAACAAATTCTGCTTGTCTCCACTGGTTTTGCATCAACCTACCCAGGGCTAAAGAAAGGCAACATGCTGACCGAGAGCCATGCAGCCAAAGAATTACCTGCAGAAATGTGAGAAGCCAAGAATACGTGTTCTGTCCAGCTCTGTCGAGGGCTTAACAATGTAATACATTAATGGTAATTGTTTAGTTAATTACACTGCATGTAATTACCACACCAGGGGATCCTGTGCATGCCATCTGTCTTCCATAGGGCCCACAAGGACACTACACTGAGGCACTGCACACAGGCTAGGCAAGTCACTTCCCAGAGCACTGTCAAGGGTCCAATCGATGTAATTAACTCAGTGCACGTTTCATTAACTTGATTAGACTTGGCCAGCATCTCACACTACATCTAATGGTGACAGTGTTATGTTTTCGTTTATCCACCCATGGAGCACCTCTAATTGCCCTCACGAAGTGAATTCTGACTGTTCGGAAATTCACCAACAAATTCACTCACTATAATCTTAAGTCTTGGTCAATAGTTGGCTACCATTAAGAGCACTGCAAAGATGATGGTGTATTTTATTTACAGGCTGATGGATATGCCCATGAGCTTCAGGTTTAATTTACAAAGAGACTCGTAATGAGGAATTAAAATACCCTCCCATCCATGCTAATAGTGGTAGAGGATGAACATTGCTGTGGTTATTATCACTGTTCATTTGCATTTATCAAGCAGCAAACTGTGACCTTAGTATGGCATATCCGAACATTTTGATAGTCTGTGGGATGCTTTGCCGACTGGTAGGAATAGAATGCTCCAGGTTACTGATTCCACAAGAAGGTCAAATGTTGGCTTTTTGAACTGATACTGTCTTAAAAGGGCAACTGATTAAATTATGCCTCTGTCCTCAAAATCTCAAAGAGACCATCCTTGGAGAAGGAAGATAGCCTTTTAACGTATGCAAATAGATATAAAAAAGCATATTTATGAGCCCCTTGCGCTGCTAGAGGATCACTGTTATGATGCCTCTGGTGGTGCAAACTACAAAATTATATTCATGAGGTCACACAAACTCACTTTGCGTGGCTTTGAATGGACACATAGATATGGAGTAAGGGAAGGCAAAACAAATCACTGCATTGCCTTACTTTGTGCTAGGGAGGCATTTCCATGGGTGTTCCCATGCAATACCAATGGATATTGACGCTTCTGCAGATTCACAAAACCATGTAAAATTGGGGATGCGTCAAAATCTTGTGCCACCCCAGGGGAGTCGCAGCGAGGAGAAATAACTTAATTTCTCCTCATTATTTCCTCTTTCCATGTGTACATAAAAAGAGGAAAAAGCCTCCCAGGATTATTGTTGTGCAGGAAGGTGTCCCTTAAAAAAAATAAAAACACACTTACCTCCTCACAGCCGCCTTCCTTCTTCGTCTCTCTGTGGCCGGAACCAGGTAGCACACAGGCTCCATCCCCTAAGCCAATAACAAAGCTGCAATGCTCCGTTGTGATTGGTCTGACCGCCATAGTTTGTCGCTCATAGGGGGAATGTGAGGCTTGGCTTCTTGCCCACCAGGCTGTGTAATGCAGCCTAGTGGGGAACATGCAAAGTGTGCATGACTGTTTTTGGCCAACCCCTGAAGGCCGACCAAGCAGTCATGCCCACTTTGGAATAAATCAACCACTCCTCCTCCCGGATGTCACAGTAGCCCAGCCCCACCCCGTCCAACCTGGCTGGTACTAAAAAGTAAAATGACAATAAAAGAAATAACTTCTGTTATTATCATCTTAATTTTGCATTTACACTGCTCTAAGAGCAGTGGAGAGACACTCCTCCACCTTAGCTTAGGTTTGCACTCACTAAGTGCAAACCATTTCTGTTCATGCCCAGTCTCACTCTGTACCAAAGCGGTAACATCGCTGCCAGCCGTACAAATCTGCCTGAGACGGACCCAGGCAGAGTGATAACAACCCATGCACCACCCAGCCCCAAGTAGAACTTTAACCGTACACTGACAGGACCACACCAGCCATGCAGATGTTCCATCAGGCAGGAATATACTTGGTAGAAGACTGCCAGATGTCTGTACATCCAGCTGTAGTTGAAGCCTATGGGTTGATGACATCTATGGTACCGACCTTTACATGGATTTACACTAGCAAACCTAGGGACACAGATGGAATACTGAGGGGACACTGATGGTACGACTGCAAAACAGACCTATGTTAACTCATGCACTGCCTATCGGCCTGCCTGTGTAAAATACTCTTCTGCTAGGAAGGGGTAACATTTACTCTAGAGAAGCCTATGTGTCACTGGTGACAGATAGTAATGGTCATGAACAAAAGACAGCATAGCAGAAGAAATCAGTGTTGAAATTGCAGGACGGGAACATGATTTGCAGTATCACGGATTAAGCTTGTGTACCTACAAAACTGGTTGAGTACCTAAATAGTTTATTTTCTGCAAATTAGTTTGAGTGTTTTAGAAACATTTTCTGATGCAAAGTGATTCTAAGTGACTCCAGTATACAAATAAAAGGTCATTAATACCATTACATCGAAAGTTGTGGAAATAAACTGAATCAACATTCTGATTAATGCTCTTACTAGAAATAGTACAAGAGAGAATAACAAGTCTTCCCATCCATCCATCTGTGTCATTACTATCTACAGTCATTAGTATTTGTAGTAAATGCTCTTTGTGCACATTGTAAACAAACACATTGTAAACTCTAAAAGCAGGAAAGACGTTGTGCGTTTTACCTGTGACAGCTTGCTGGTCATCAACCATGAGTTTTAAACTCTTTCCACGCCGAACCACACGCACTGTGTGCCATTCATTATCATTGAGGTTATAGCCAGCAAACAGTGTCTCTGGGCCTTTGCCTGTAGAATATGCCAAAAAGTCATTAACACATCTTTACATTAAATACACAAGTGAACCTCAGAAAGAAAGAAAGAGAAATACGCCTTGGTCACCGAGTAACTTCAATGGTCACAAAAACAATGAATACCAGTGTCTCAGGGAAAAAACAAGCGGTTAATATTATCTTTCAAGGGATATGGTTCTTTGTTAAGTCAAGTTGGTTTAACTTTACATTGCCCAAATGTGCTTGAGATAGGCCCTAAATCCATTCCTCACCATGGTCTGCTAGTGTGACTCAGACCATGTTCTTCTACAGCAGGCTATGTTGCACCCCAAAAACACATATGTAAGCTGTTAAATAATAGCACAGGGGATGTGATGGTTTTGTGAATCAGAAAGTGGTGCTTATCTTCATATGTTTGTCAACACCCCCGAAGTCCTTTTGCTTTGAAAAGAAGTTTGTATTAGGGTATTTTAATTTGCAATATACCAATTTCATACTCAATTCCTGACTTACTTTTGGGTAGCGTTGAAGTTTACATGTGTCAAATATCACTGCTAATAAAGTTGATGGATATCTCGATTACTATTGCTTTGCAAGGTTGGAATTCCAACTAGAATATAATGGGATTTATATTTTGACGGATGGGATATTTGTCACTGTTATGACGGAGTAACCCGTCTGCCGAGATCTAAATTAGGCCCTTATAATCTTCAGTTTGCAACCCTTGGATGTGTAAAGCACATTTTGTGAATCATGCTCCTTGTGTATATTATTGCCAACCAAGGAAATTATAATGCCCTCAAAAAACAACTCTCTTTCACCACAGCAACAAACAATCTTCTTATGCTTACTTTATGGGGGTATGGCAGTATTTTAACACAAGCGTAGGCTTGGTACAAGGTGAACTTGTGTGAGAGGGTATGCAGCCATTGTTCTGCCTCTCCACCGGAAAGACATAACTTAAGTCCATAGAGAATATTCATATCATTGACCACGAAGTTTGTATTAAAAAATTAATTAATTTTGTCAGACTGATAAAATATGCATTTCAAAGAAATAACACAAATCCAGGAGGATAGCAGAGGTAAAAAAATAATTATATTATATGGAACCGTGGTTTCTCACTTTAACAAAAAGGCTTTAACAGCACTGGCACTTTACTCAGGGGTAAAAGGTATAATTACAATGACATAAATAGGTGCATTCAGTGTACATTCTTACCACGGGGAGTCATGCCTATTACCTACACTTTTCCCTTTACGTATTGTATCTCAGTGTGACTTCACTAAGCGAAGACGGCTAGAGCTCAAAATGTCCTTTGAAGCATAAAAATATGAACAGTTAATGGGAACATTTTGTGGACCACATACACAGGTTAACACATGCCTTATTCTATTTCAGTAGTGTGATTGCCCCTTTCAAGCCATTATTTGCAGTGCTCACTGTAATTCCACCACTAAATAATGTAGTTGAAAAGCTACATTTTAACTGAGTTATGTTTTAAAATAAAAAAATAATTTCTAAATGATTAAGGTTACTCAAAGTTTACCAAAACTTCAAATTGAAAGAGGGCATGCATGCTTACGCTGATCCACTGAAGAATAAGAGGTGCACCTATTATTTTCTCAACTTAGTAATTTGAGAAATAAACGGTGTTCTAGCTGGGCAAGGGCACGACGCTTTATGGAGAGGCATGGATTGATGTTTCCTAAAGTGACGTTCATCATAATTTGCAGTGTGTTAGTAGGGACTGGGGGGTTGCAATTTCAATACCAAGCGAGAAATGTTTTGGTCTGAGAGACATGATTTTATGTATTTGAGAACTTTGGCGAATTGGGATTTACAAATGTAGCTCCCAAAATTCTAAATTCGAATGGCTATGATATAGACTAGTTTGTTTTACACATAAATGGACACATTCACAACACATTTTCAACACAGACGTGTAACTTACTCTCAGAAAAGCCAAAAATATCAAAGTTACGCCTTAGAAAATTGCAAAAATCCATTTGGCAAATATACAGAGCATACAGTAAATGTCAATACACCCGTATTTATTAATATAAGAGTGGAAGTGTGTCATATGCCTTTGGTTTGAGCTTTGGTTTGCCGTAGGGTCCTGAGAAGTCATCTCAGACACCTTTATTTTTTTTTTCAGTTCCTTCTCAGCTTAGTAGTTTGCTTATGTTGGACTGTTCCTGCATTTTGATAAAATTGTACATGTCCTTAAAATTCTCACAAGAATCTTGGTGATGTCCGGGAAATCAGTTCCAGAATCAGAAGTGAATGTTGAATGCAGAATTGTAGTCAAGGGCACTCATATGCATGCAGAAATTAAATGCGAACTTAAAGTAACCAGTTATCCTAATTCACAATGAAATATGAAGGTTCTCACTCAACATTTTTTAACGAAAGATAGACACTTACTTTCCCCTCCTCTTGTGAGAAGCAGTTACCATGACTTTGCAGAATGTGAAAAACTATATACAAATTGTTGGAAAATACCCAACAATGTCTGGGTTAATGGGTGCTTATCAAGTTTTACAGGAAGGCCAACCCATAAACACTCACAAATTGTCCGCTCCATGTACATTTATGGATTCATATGCTCAACCATTGTACAAGAATTGGAGCATTCATGCATCCTCTTTGTGCATCGTATAAAATATATATAATTGATTGTGTGAATAAAACTAAGAAATGTCATGCGTAAAGGTGTGCAAATCTATGTTGATATTGTGTGCACAAAATGCTGTGAAAAGGTGGCTGCATCAATGTTAATCAAGCCCTATGTTTCCTTGAGTATGTGTTTAGCATTACAGGTATTTTTAACCCCTTCGACGCAGGTAGCCTCCTCGCACGCTCATGACGAGCCCAGCTCGTCATGTAACATGCACTTTACAAATTCTCAGCGTACGAGCGGAATTCCGCCCGCACGCATCAGGTTAAAGAACCATAGCTGTTAAATAATATTATTAATGCTGGTGTTATTTTTACTAAAATTTTGATGATGATTTTAAAAAAAAATAATTGTTATTAGGTTTAGTCGCATATCTGCAGCAGGTAGTATGCAGGGCATTAGGAAGAAAAGATAGCATAGCTGAGATGCACTTCCTGATCTTCTTCTGTTTTTTTATTTTATTGAGCAGAGCAGAAAATCCAAAAAAAAAGGATTACCATTACATTGCACATCAGGGAGGAATAATACTCATATAACGCACATATATCGTTTATCATATAGACATATCATGGATGTATGACGTTACAACGCATGCTTTTACCACGCATGCTGTTACAACGCAAGTATTACAATGCATTACACTTGGGGGTGCTGGATAGTGAATAGTTTAATTTACTATTCCAACACCAGTCCCCGTGGACACTAGGGAAGGTGTTGGATAGTAAATTAAAACTATTCCCTATCCTAGAGCGCCCCCCAGTGTAATGCGTTGTAAAGGTTTTCGTTGTAATACTTGCGTTGTAACAGCACTGCGTGGTAAAAGTTTCGTTGTAAAGGATGTTTCCCACATATCACCTATATCATATGTACAGTAAAAAGGTAGAACCCACCAAACCAAAATATACACATCATAAGCAGAAAATGGGACAGAAAGTCCTTGATACCCTAAGTTTATAAACATCAAACAAGCAATTAATTACCCCTTCCATGTCTAAAAACTATCTAAAATGACTCGTACCGAAAAATCTCAGAAATATAAGTACATCAGTTGGTTCATCGGTGTCTTTTCCATTTGACAAATCTTGGTAATTATTATTACAATACAAGACCTTGGCTAAAATAAAAAGTGCAGTGCGTTAAAATGCTTAATTTTATAAAGTGCTTACGTGCTAAAGTGCTAAAGATCTTGTAATACAGCCAAGTTGTCAAAGAACTTCCAAACTACTGCAAACTTTTTTGTTTCACCGACCCGTTTAGCATATGCTTCCTCAAATATCCTTTTTTTTGCCATTTTAATTACCCATTTAAGATAAGATGGAACCTGCTCCGATCTCCAATTTTGGAGGATTAATGAACATACCACTGTAGAGCAAATATATATATATGTCTCCTCAGTTTTTGTCAATTCTGACCTAGCTTTGGAGAAACCAAAGAGAGCCACCTCTGACTCGGGGTTGATCTTTTTTCTAATTGACTGGCTTATTGCTAAGAAGATATCTTCCTAAAAGGTCTTAACCTTCAGGCATGTAAAAAACGCATGACGACAATGTCCCTTGGGAGAGACAGCGAAAGCATTCATTGTCTACCTCCGGATAACATTTATTTAACTTTTCCGGAGTGTAGTAAGCCAGCCATCGCAACAAGAAAGCTATTTTTTCAAAATTAGCCGCTCTTAGGGCCTTGCTTCCTAATTGGGCTATAGTCTGCCATTCCTGATGTGAGAAGACACAATTCATCTCCTGGGTTATTTTTCCCCAAAAACCCTCCACCAAAGGAGATGCCTTGTGCTTCATAAGTAGGGAATACCAATTTCCAACTCCCTTCAAAATAACTTTAAATAATGCATTTGTTAGGGGATTTGGAGCCCCACTTACCGGGAGTATATATTTTTAAATAAAATTGGTAATATGTATATATTCTAGAAACCCTGGCTTTCTTCGGCTCCCCACCCAGCCTATTACACCCTCCCAGGGAATCATTCTATTACCAATGAGGAACTGGCCCAGATACTCGAAGCCAATATCTTTCCATATCTTAACATGGCTTGAATGAATATACAGACCAAACCCCCTGCATTCATCGAGCTTTAAAAAGGCGAATCCAGAGATATTTGCTTGTTTAAACAGCAATTGAAGTTGATTCAAATAGTCACACAAGGTCTTATATCGCGATTTTTTTGGTTGTTTAGATGTTTTTAAAAATGTCGGGATTTGTGAACCAGACTCAGCAATCATTCTCTTAAAAAAGAATGTGTCCATCTGATAATTCGGATCGACTAAGCGAGCCGTAAGATCTAACAGCGCAGCTTCGTAATATGTACGGATGTTTGGTAGAGCTAAACCCCCCTGATTAGTCTCAAGTTGTAGTATAGGCAATTTGACCCTAGCCGCCTTTTTGTTCCAGACAAATTCTCTAAACATAGTGTTGATTTCTTTAAAATATTTAGCATTAATTTTTAAGGGGACATTGACAAACAAAAATATTAATAAAGGAAAAATTGACATTTTTAAGAGAGCAACACGTCCAATCAGTGTCAAAGGCAAAAGGGACCATTTTTTTAAATAAAGTTTTCATTTTAAATCGCCCAGCTATATAGTTCAGATTGAATAATTGCTCTATATGGCATCAGACATTGATGCCCAAGTATCTGATTGGCTCATCTTTCTGGGCCTGAGTTCTTAAAAATGTAGGTAGACCATCTCCATTAGAATTAAATACTAGCACCTCCATTTTCTTTTGGTTTATCTTATAGCCTCCTATTTGTTCAAACTTACTAAACTCTGAAAGGGCTTCTTCAACGTTCTGTTTTTTTGGAGAGAGGTACATGATTATATTGTCTACAAATAATTTTACTTTTGCTAATCCTTCACAAGGACATCTAATAAGGGGTTTTCCACGAATTCGTACTGCAAGGGGTTCAATGAAAAAAGTAAATAAAAGAGGGGACAACGGGAACCCTTGTCTAGTACCACGATTTATTTCCACAGACCCTATTACATCTCCATTGCCTATCACCTGAGCTTGAGCACCTTGGTAGATAGTTTTCAACATGTTCAACACTTGACCCGGAAACCCAAATTTACTTAAACCCAAAAAAGTGCCTCCCAATTAACAAGGTCAAATGCTTTTTCATCATCGACCATGGCAATGAGAGTAGGTATTCTATTGTTTGTTACATAATCAAGTGCTTGCATTAAAAATCGACTATTTGTCGACATATATCTCCCCTGCCACAAACCCGGTTTGATCACAGCGGATAAGCTCCTGGGCAATAGGCACGCCCTCCTTGAGTGATATAATTGAAAAGGTTACCCAAAAACGGTGTCAGCTCTCTGGAGAAAGTTTTAAAAAACTCTATAGGAAAGCCATCAGCGCCGCAGGCTTTCGCCCCTGGAATGGATTTAATAACCCCTAGAAATCTCTTCTTCTGAGATGTCCACAAGCAGTTGTTCCACTCGGGGCCCTGAAAGAGAGGGAAGCTCAATTCCATCGTAATAGTTGCTGATTTGACTTGCTCCAGCCTTATATGTAGTTGTATATAGCTGGGAGTAGTGATCTAAAAAACATGAGCTATCTCCTCTTTGCCTGTCACAGGCAGTCTAGGATCTATAGTTTCCATAATAGTGGAGGCCTCCTGTTTGGTCTTTACAGACCCATCAAGCAGCCTGCCAACCTTCTGACTCTCCTCATATGCCCGCTGTAGGTAAGTTCTCAAGCAAGCAATCTCTTCCAAAATAAAAAACTCTTTTAACTCAAGTTTGGCCCTTTCTAACTTTGCTATAGCATCCCCCAAGCCCGCATACTGTGCATATCTGATTTTTATTGCTTCTGATACGGCCTGGTGAGTTTAAGAATTTTCTCGTTTTTAGTTTTAACTCGGGAGGCAGAAAGTGCAATCATTCTCCCGCGAAGGGCAGCCTTAAGTGCCCCAAACTGAGAACATTTCTGCCGAATTCAGATTAACCTTAAAAAATTCAACAATCCATTCTTTGGTATCTGCCAGCCATTGGTGATCCTGGAGCAGGAGCCGATCCATATGCCACCTGGATCTTGGCCTCGTATTTAGACCAATTTCTATGCTTAGTTTAACCAGAGAATGGCCGGAGAAAGGATTGATTTCTATGTCGGAGGATGTACAACCGAGAGATTTTGAAACAAAAAATAAATCGATTTGAGAGGCCATATGAAATCGACTAGAGTAGCATGTGAATTCCAATTTTGAGGGGTTGGCAGTTCGCCAGGGATCGATCAAAATATGCTCCTGTTTTAAGGCCTCAATCATCTTTTTAGTTTTAGGTTTAAGCTCTTTTTTACTTTTGTTTGAAGTATCTTTTTTTAGGTCCTGGATAAAATTAAAATCCCCTCCCACAATTAATTTCCCAGGTATCCTCCTTAAGAGTTCACTAATTTTACACAGTACAGTTGTGTCATCCACAATAGGGCCGTAATAATTAATAAAATGCAAGCTTGTACCATTCAATTTAGCCTCAACCCAAATCCACCTCGCCTGAGGATCTCTCTTTACTAGGCCTAATTCCCAAGGAAGATCCCTGCCGAAATAAATCCCGACTCCTCGATTTGCCAAACCTGCGGAAGCGAAAAAGGCATGAGAATACATTCTTGGAAGAAATATTGTGGGTAAGTTGGTTTTTAAGTGTGTCTCCTGCAAGAATTATACTTGGGGTGCAAGCAAGGCTAGCCATCTAATAAGGGCTCCCTATTTTTGTTTGTTTAAAATGCCATTCACGTTAAGCGAAAGAATATTACATTTACTCATCCTAAAACAACCTATGTCTATAAGCAATGCCAGGGACACCAACACTTTGTTTGTTCCTACCTCCTATTCCAATTGAAACCCTGCTACTGCTCATTTAACTGCTTACTGCCCCTAGACCCTTCCCACCCCAAAGAAAAAAAAATACCCTTGAAATGTGGAGAAACCCCTGCAATCCACGCTATCCACATTTCTTCCCTCCCATCTATCTTTCTGGGTGTCATGTAGTTACACCCTGGGTGACCATGCTGCCCCAGACCCCCCAGCAATCTAAAAAAAAAAAAAAAAACCCCTAGACAATCAACGTGCATGATGACAGGAACTACTCAATATTTCCACTGACAGTTACCTAACAATAAGTGCAATCCCTAACCCTCCTGGTATACATCTCTCCTTTGTCGTATTTACCAAAGGGTTAGCTCCTGTTTACTATACACAATTACCTATCTGTAGTACGTTTCCTAGCAACCCGTGGGTTTCTTAAGAAGGTGTCCTAGATGTTAACGTCACTCCCACTAGCTCTATTAAAAACCAGTATTCATACGCTTCATACGCTGGACCCTGCTGAAATCTCCTTCAACAAAGCATGAGCCTCATCAAGCTCTGAAAACATAAAGAACTTTCCTTTGACCAAAACCCTTAGCTTCGACTGCTGGGCAATTGATGCCTGCGCACACTGCGCTTTAAACAGATGTAAGATTTTAACAAACTCTTTTCTCCTGCGTGTGGCCAAAGCAGTCATATCAGAGAATATGCGGCACTTAGTCGTCTCATTTACAAAGAACTGTCTCTGATGGATAGCTTTGGTCAAAATCCTTTCCTTTATACGAAAATCCGCAAAATTCAGCAGGATAGTTCTTGGAATCGTGGAGTTTGGAAAAGGTTGCGTGGGGACTCGATGGGCTCTAGTAATAGTGAGGTCACCCTCAAATTCAGGCAGAACATGCTGTTTGATGAATGTGTTTACCCAAGCGAGGGGCTGGGAACCTTCTATCCCTTCTGGGACCTCAACAATTCGGAGGTTAGACCTCCGAGAGTGGTTTTCAAGCTCCTACAGCTTGTTCTCAAGGTAGTTCTTCCTTTTAACCGCATCTTTTGCCTCCCCTATAGCCAGATTCATTTGATCCTCCAGGGCGAGATTCTGGCTTCCGCCTCCTGATCTTCCTTTTCACTAAAGATCCAGTTACCACCTCAAGGATGAGCCAGGACTCGTAGAGGTATCTCTACTTTTAGGTAGTTTGTCACTGTCACAAAATTATAAACACAAAGCAATTTCACATTTAGGGTATGTGCAATTGCAAAGTTTTTTTCTTTTTCTTCTCGAAAGTGAAAACATTTCATTATAGAGAAACCAAAATTCCACTACATGCAGACATTGTTTAGGTGTGTGCAGATTTCATTTGGTCCTGAATATGAAATGACTTCAGCCTTTATTGGTGTAAATCCATGGCCATTTCCACAGTGGAGAAAGGGTTTTAGAGCTGTTTGTGAATGCCCTCTAACAGACATCTATGCGAATGCTTACAAACTTACAAGCAAACCACACATGTTTTACACATATTCCCCACCCCTTGCACAAGTTCACTTCCACTTAATAATAAATAACCAGGTGGAAACAATACACAGGAGTGAATGTATCTGAGCCTGCAAGGTCGTCTTTTGTACATTCTCTTTAGGCCATTTTTTATCATAAAAGTATTTAGTAAATCAGGGCACTAATGTTTTAATAGACAGTCTATAAGGTTCTATAATTAAGCTTTTATTTTGATTCACCATTCAAGTGGGTCTTTCACTCTCTTACACTGGCTAGACCTCCTCTGCTGGC
Organism: Lissotriton helveticus; assembly: GCF_964261635.1. Classification (NCBI taxonomy): domain Eukaryota; kingdom Metazoa; phylum Chordata; class Amphibia; order Caudata; family Salamandridae; genus Lissotriton; species Lissotriton helveticus. Next base: position 1,738,367,209 of record NC_136067.1, on the reverse strand, counting down.
CAGAACCCGATCAAACTCCACTTACCTGAAAATCACAGTCAGCACCATAGTATTCCTTTAGTCCCACTGCAGAACCTGACTTGAAAGAAGTGTTGCAAGCACTAAGCCTTGAATCTACTCATGAGATCCAGTGCAACCTTTCGGTGTCAAGGAACATGCCAATGCTTTCCGACCTATAACGTTGGAAATGGTAAATTCCACTCTAGCTCAAGACACTTTTCCAGGTGTGCAAAAAAGTGAGCCATGTTCAACCTCTAATAAAAAATCTAACATTAATAATGACAACCCTGAAAACTACTGACCCATTACAGGAATACCATTGCTGGCTACATTTTTAGGTAAATTTATAGCTACCCAATTGGAGAAATATATATTGGAAAACAAGTTTCTGGGATTGTTTCACTCTGGTTTTATATCTGGACACAAAACAAAAACCGTGCTGCTTATGATCTTGCTAACTATATTTCTTTTCTCAAAGCAAACAATCCAAATTAGAACTCCAAGACCCATCTGCAGCATTAACAATAATACTCTCATTCACATCTTAAACAATAGACTGGGCATTAAACTGAACTGATTTAAAGCACTTCTGTCTAACGTGGTACATTAACTCAGGTGATTGTCTATTCTCACTGGCAGACATTTAATTTGCAGTACCATAAGGATGCAGCTTAAAGGATCTATTATTCAATTAGAAATAATCAACTGGAGATATTCTCCAGGGCTGGAATTGATTTCCATCAGTATATTGATGACATGGAGCTGGATCCAAAGATTGATAGTCCTAACAACATTGACATTCTAGCCCAGTGCCTAGCTGACATGAGCTAATGGTTGCCCTGAAGAAAACTTAAACTTAACCCTCAAAAGACTCAGGGCATCATTTATAAAATTCTGGCACAGGGCAGCGCCGCAAGGCTTCTTCCTGCGTTGCCCTGCATCATAAGGAAAGGACAGGAATATGCTGAATTAATGAAATATGGATCCTTCCTGTCCTGCATGCACACAAATTGGTGCCTAGTGCCAAGGCAGGCACCCTTGAACAATAGAGCAAGGGTGTCTGCCTTCTTGGCACAATTGCTTGTGTGCTGAAAGGGACTCCTTGTGGCATAAAAACAATCAATAGAGACGTTTTATTCTCTCTATGTGTACTGCAGAATGCAGCACACATAGAAAGAGGCAAAAACGAGGATAAAATAAAGTTATTTCTCCTCATTAAGCCTCCCTGGTAAGGCACACAGTTTTGACGCACTCCCAGATTTACAGATCCTTTTAAATCTGGGAATGTGTCAAAACCCATGGGTGTTGCATGGGAAAACTCACCACAAAGACCACAAAATGCCTCCTTGGTTTACAGTAAGGCAAGGCAGCGCTTTGTTCTGTCTTGCCTTACTTCATAACTATGAGGCCATACAAAGTCATGCAGGGTGAGACCGGAGCGTCATAAAAAGCGACGCTCAAGCAGCTCAGGCCTCTTTTAAATAAGGCATCAACACAAAAGAACCCGGTCTCTAAGGCAAAAACTATTTCTGGAAGAAATACCTCACATCTATTTCTTCTACTGCAACAAAACCCTTTTATTACTGTTTCCTATGTTAATGTGCACTACTTTGTGCCCTTTATTGAAATAAGAAACCATTTTCAATGGACAGTCCTCAAAAAATATACATGGTGACTGAAATACAATTGTTCAGTGCACCTACATCAGTGAAAAAAAGTGCAAGGGACAAAATGACCCCTCACGGGCGCACCACCAACGGGGTAACTGGCAGGTACTCACCAGGTAGGGCCCCTTTCTTCATCATAGGCTGGAATTTTTGTCCCAGAAAAGAAAAGAAAAAGAAAAAGAAAGTGTCCTAACAAGGAAAATCGTGAAGTGCAGTGGAGTGATAAGCAATCACACCCCACATTTTATTATTAATTTTTAAGTGTGATTTAAGTGTGATCTGTCAAATTAAAAAGGCTGGTAGCTATCCTTGCATACCAATACTCACTGCCAACATGTTTCTTTGCCACTAAATGTTCGGCAAATTCTTCAGGGCTAGACACTTTGTCACAGCACCCGTGTTGGACACTTCATTCTTGTGGACTGTCAATTGAAAAGGTACGGGAGAAAACACATTCTGTTAAAACCACACACCCACTTTACCTTGTTGAGAATACATATTTTGGAGTTCCCAAAACGATAGTTACCCTCAATCAGCTCATATTTCTCATACCCACTTGAGAGTTATAATGTTTGCGTAGCGAACTCCTCATGTGAGTCTTCTTTTGATTGACCCTTCAATTGTTTTATCAATCTAAAACAAAACCCCAAGGGAGACATAAAACAACATTTTGAAAAAAACATGTTTTAAAGGTAGACATCACGCTTGTTATTGCACCAACAATCTCAATGCCACACGAAATCCCTTTATGTATAACAATATTGTGATGCAACTAGAATTTCACCCATTCCTATAGCAAGAACGTACCAATCCTGGCAAAAGGAGCACCGTGACGTAATAATGATTACTCCCTATATCTGTCAAACGTACAAGCTGGATACGTTAAGAGCACGCCCAACTCAAGGCGATAGATGGAGCCGCTCAAGTCCAAATTAGTCTAGCACGAGCATCAAAACAAACATGTACAGTCATTCTATGTACATCTTTTGCGAATAAACGTTTTCATTGTGCATCTCCCCACATTAAAATTTACATCTCTCGGGCCCTGATTATCCAGTTGTCACCGGCTGACCCACTCCTCACCGTCCGAAGCCTCACGGAGCTCCTCGTCTCCTCCTGTGGACCACTGCTGTTTCTCCACGTGTATGAACACTACAGAGGGCAGTCACGTGATGGCGTCGCCGGCGTAAATCACCGGCCGCCATCTTTGAATGAGAACATCTTTTAAGTTCCGAAAAAAACAGCTTTTTGTAAAGTAGTTATGCGGACTTAAAAAACATGCGGGCATAGTTACTACTAACACATTAAAGTGTCCCCCTGATTCACTATGATGCGATCAATAGTAGCAGCCACCATTATCTCTAGAATTGATTATGGTAATGTTCTATACCTTGGCTTACCCAAAACCCTGACCAGCAGGCTTCAGGTTATAATGAATGACGCTGCTCGGCTGATTTTTAGACTCCCGAGGAGATCTAAAGCTACTCCCCTACTACAAAGCTTGCATTGGCTCCCCATTAAAGAAAGAGTGGAATTTAAGAGCTTATGTACAGCTCATAAGGCAATTTATGGCAAGGCCCCAACCTACATTAAAGATCGCTTGCAACGGTATTGCCCTACGAGAACACTTCGGTCCTCAGACTCCCAACTACTGGTTTGTCCCCGTTACAAGCTGGTGACTAAGGGAGGGAGAGCTTTCTCAGTGTTAGTCCCCCATTTATGGAACAGCCTGCCTGGGGTGCTACGTGGGGAAGAAAACCTGCTACGTTTTAGAAAGAGCCTAAAAACGCTACTGTTCAGCAGAAGCTTGAGTACAGTATAATCTAGTCTCGGCCAATGCGTCCATTTGTTAAGTTATTGTTTGTTACCATCTTTTCCAAAGCGCTTAGAGACCTGTAGGTGATTAGGCGCGATATAAAACTACAATAACAATAACAATAACAATTCACGATGGGGTGGGGAATATAGTTGTATGTACATTTTTTAACTGTTTGGCAACTTTATTGACAAGACACGAAAACGGACAACCAAAGGCCATCGGTTTGTAACATCAGTGCCTGTCCCCGAGAGTTGTTATTCCTCCAATTAAAATGAACACCATCACTTTAAATTCAATTTGTGGCCTCATTTGAAATTTATCAAGTTCTTTTCTGCAGGAAAACATATACATCAGTTTACATATTGATCACTCTTCTCTTGAGAAATCCATCGTGCTTCTTTGGAAAGAAGAACCTTTTCAATATTTTGTGTTGTATCCAGTACTCTCTCAAGGACTACACAAGTTAAACCATGTTTCTCTGTAAAGCAGTGTTGTACTAGTTTGGTAGTCAATTTTCCGTCCCTTATGGTGCTTAGATGTTCTTGCATCCTGATCTTAATCTGATCTTAATCTTTCGGGATGTAAGCCCTATATACTGAAGGCCACATTCGCAAAGTAATCTGTGTACCACATTAGTGGTATTGCAGTTACTAAAGTGATTGAGAAACCACTATTTCCCTGATTTGAGAATTACACTCGTTGTTTTCATAGTCAGCGGGCAGACCGACAAGAACCACACGGAGAATGTCCATTAGGAATAGTGGTTTCCTTCATTCGCACTGTTGTAAATACACAAGTGTGAACAAGTTTACCTTTTAAATTGCTGGATCTCTTAAACGCAAACCTGGGCGGTGGCATTTGAAAGTCCTTGTTTGATAAAAGAAACCAGTGTTTACGGATCGATTGTCTGATCCTGGTTGCTACCGGGTCGAAAGTCATGACTACCGGGACACAATCATCCTGCTCTTTCACACTCTTCTCTAAGAGGACACTGAGTGGAGTGCTAAGGGCTCTTTTCTTAGCATGTTAAATTATTCTTGGTGGATAATTCCTCTGCTGTAACTTTGCTGTCAGTCCCTGTGATTGTTTCAGTGGTTGAACAGTTCCTTCTATAACGAAGGAACTGCCCTACTGGGAGGTTATCCCTCATTGCTCTGGGATGGTATGAGTCATAGAGTAATAGTAAGTTTCTGTCTGTTGGTTTTTGATGTACAAGTGTGGTTATAGCATCTTCTTTTGCTTCAATAACCAGGTCCAAATATACAGCGGTGTAATGACTGTAGGACCAAGTAAATTTCAGACTGGGATCCTGGGCATTGAGCCAATTGACAAATTCCAACAGGAGCTCCTCAGTTCCTGACCAAATACAGAGCACGTCATCTATATATCTCTTCCAGAGGCGCAGGTTCCTCTTGAAGGGGTTGGTGGAACAATAGACGACGTGCTCTTCAAACTGTCCGACATAGATACATGCCAGACTGGGGACCATAGTGGCCCCCATCGATGTTCCTGTAGTTTGGAGGTACAGTTTCTCTTTATAACTGAAGTAGTTCCTGGTAAGGGCTAATTCGACACATTGCATCACAATGGATTGGGGGCGTCATAGAACCACTCTTGTTCCCCCAGTGCGCGAGCTGCTGCCACAAGCATCGCGTCTTGGGGGATACAAGTATAAAGTGACTCTATATCGATCGTAACGAATAATTCATTAACTGGATCAAATTGCATACTGTCAAAGATATTCAGAACCTCTGTGGTGTCTTTGATGAACGATTGTTGATTAATGACTGATTCACGAAGAAAAAAGTCCGCGTATTGAGATAAAGGTTCTAACACCGACTGAATGCCCGACACTATCGGTCGTCCAGAAGGTGGGTGGGTGGACTTGTATATTTTAGGAAGTATATAGAAGGTGGGAGTTCTAGGATTTTCCTTGACCAAGAACTCCGCCTCCTTCACCGAGATCCACTTATTTTCTTTAGCTCTACCAACCATCTCCCATATGATCTTAAGAAGCTCTTGGGCCGGGTCAAGACTGAGGGTCCGGTAGTTGGTGCGTACTTCCAACTGTCTCATGACCTCAGTATCATGATCTTTAGAGTTCAGCACAACCTTTGCCCCACCTTTATCAGCTGACTTAATAGTCAGGGAGTGGTTGCCCTGTAAACTCTTTACAGCAATCCAATCTTCCTTAGTCATGTTTTTATACTTTGAAGAGTCATTTTCTGTTTCAAATCTAGCGATGTCTTGCAGTACTTTAGATTCAAAGACTGCCACTTTGGGACCCACTGCGGTCGTAGGGGGGCAGAATGATGAAGGTCTCCTTAGATTTGTGCCAAAGGTTCTGGGACGTTCTTGTGGTTTTTGGCAAAAATGTTTTTCAATTTTATCCTCCGCATAGTCTCATGGATTTCTACCCTACATTTGAATGAGTCATGAGTAGGAGTAGGGAAGAAACCAAGGCCCTTGTTTAGGACCCTCTCTTCACTATCAGGAAGGATGTGGTCCGATAAATTGACCACAATACTACTGCTTACGTATGATTCCGTCCCCGGCTGCGAGTTACTCTTGGGCAGAAGGATTGCCATTTTGGAGGCTGGTTGCCCCTCCCTCGGCCTCTTCCTGTCTGCCCTCCCCCTCTGTTGGTCCTCTGTCCTCGTCCTAAAAAAAACCTAAGATGCACTCCCAAGTCCTCGTTACTATGGTCTTGCTGGTTGAACCTCACCCTATTTCCTTGTGGGCCCTCTTCTTCTTCTTCACTGGAGGTGTTGTCAAAGGTCCATTTGTTGGGGGTACGCCTATTCTGTTGTCTCCCTCCTCCCCCTTTGACGTGCTCCTAAATTCTGCTGTTCAGGTCCTGATTGATAATACTTATCACTTACATATGGGAATGCCCACTCATGGGTGTATCTCTCAAGGATACATGTTAGACCTTTCATTTTTTGGTTGATCATATAATTTTTATAATCATTCAAATCTTCTTGGATTCAATTGAGGTGCTCTTTGGTATCAGTCAGAGTGGTGTCTTTTTTATGCTCTCCTCTAATTCCAAAATCTGTTTAAGCAATTCTAAGGAGTTCTTTTAAATAAGGCCCTGAAGTGCTCATATTATCACCTTATTTCAAGGCATTCTCTCACGAATGGATTGCCTCGCTATTGGAGAATTCCATTTTACCCAGTACTGAGAAATCAGCTAAACCACTAGTTGTTGTGTTGGAAAGCTCCCCAGTCCTGACCTCCACAAAAAAATAAATTAAAAGTGCTAGATTTTAACTGATGCTGAGCCACAAGATCAGGAACTTAATCTCATTGCACTTAAAAAAAATAGCTTGATCACATACAATGCCACATACATTAATTCCCCTCGCTACCTAACACAACAATGGAACTGCCCAGTCAAAACATTCAACATAAGAAGAAAATTCATCTTCTAAAAAATCTTTATTTTAGAAAAATTCCCACCTCCAAGCGTACTGGGTTGGAAAATGCATTTAGGAACTGGAATACCCTTCCAATATCAACAAAACCTGCTCACTCAATACAAATCTTTTCAGCTCAACTAAATGATCACCTATTACATTCATCCTAAGCTCTCTCACTGTGTTTCTGTCAATAAACGTACTTTGCTGATGAAACAAATGTTCAACTGTTACACTTCCACTGAACTGCTGCTGACATCAATTGAAAAAAAAGCTGTCAGTTCCATCGCTACTGGAGACATTAGGCATTATTTAGAGTACAGCAGATGTAGTAAAGCCAATCAGGGTGGCAGACGGCTTTTCATCCACAACTCTGCCTTTACTCAGCCCACCAACTTTAGAGTTCATCATTGACCCTGAGGTAAAATCTATGAGTTCTTATGAACCACCATCACAGTGGTTCATACAGATTCACTTACAAGAATTGGTCTATCATTGGTGACATGATTACACCAAATTTGTAAATGCCTTTGCTTTTCCAAAAACAAATTCTCAGAGTGGAATTTGTGAATGGAAAAGTACAGACTAACAGCATGAGAGTTTTCTCCCATGGTGTAAGTGTCATGTTTTTAATTTTGCTGTCTCTCACTGCCAGGGTATTCGTGGCTGTGAGAGACAGTAAACAAAGCCATGCAACTGCTCACTCTAAATAGGGTGGAGAGTCACATGGTTTACTTCTGATAGCTCATAGTTCTCGAGCCATAGGAGGAAGGTGAATGTCAACAGAATACATGTTGGTTCAACAACGTAAATCTGGTGGTCTGCCTGACTTAAAAAGTGCTCGGCTGGACTGACAGTTTGGTGGACAGGTTGTTGCATTGCCAGTGCAGTGGAGTACCTTATCTGCCAAACTCTAAACCAGGTCATTTTGTCCAGTTCTTATTAACATGCAGAGGTACATGTAAGCTTGATGTTTCCTATAAGTCCTAACCATAGCCTTACCCCATCTTGTACTGTAACTTATTATAAATGGTGATATCTTGTGTACCTTACTAATTTATTGCTGCTCTCTTCGTAAGATATAACCACCTACAAATGTCTTTATCTTTTAAATGCCCTAGGGTTATGCTGAAGGCAGGCACACTTGTAGATAGTGATCACTTCTTCACTAATGCATTTATTTGGTAATTTGTCTTTTACTTGTAGATTTTCAAGTTGTCATCCTATAGCCCTTTGTTGTAAAGTGCTTTGTCACTCTTTGGGCTGAAGGAGCACTACACATAGATATATTAAAAAAACTCAAATGGTGGACAGAACTATAAGAAAATGTCTCCATTAGTATATTCATAAGGAACCTATGCCATGCAAGTGGAGTTTTGACAAGTGGGCAGTTTTCCTCGTACTTAAAATAATGATGAGCTCAGTTGAATCGAGTTAGTGAAGTTCATGATCCAAAATAGGGTCCACTGCATTGGTTCCCCTTATTAGATGTACACTTTAAAATAGTCATATGGTTATGAAAGAGCTTCAGGTGGGAGAAAGCACCACAGATGGCCTAAGCTATATATGTGGCCACAATGTCCCTGTGATTGGTTTATTGTGGTTACCGTTCGTGTGAGGAAATAGCATTTTGCAGGATCAATCCCACTTTTTAACCTAATTTGTTTACTATTAGATATTGCTGTCGTGTCTGTAGTGCGCTGGACTCTGCTGTCCAGGCCTCATGTGCTCTAATCCTTAAAAGTGTATGTTTCATTGATTTACCCTCAATTGGCATAAGTTAACTGCAGCTCTGATTTTGCCATCATGATTGTGGCAAAGCAAAGTGTGACTCCCAGGTGCCATTGTTAGCTGGCAGAGCACTTTTCAATGACTTTGTAAATGTAAATATAAATGTAGTAGTACTTGTATAGCATCCAAATCGACCCCCGAAGGGGTATCTCAGGCACTTGTACGCATACCGCTGTGGAACCCTTCCTGGCTTTCCATGTGAAGTGCCCACTCAGGCATCCTAGCGTTGTTGGGGCCGTTGTGGAGATTAAGCAAGCTATTGCCCAGGGTTACAGAGTGGGACCCATGATTAGAATAGGCACCGAGGTGAGAAATATCAGGTCAGAGGAAATTGAGCCCAAGACCCTGCCGAGGCGGGAATTGAACCCTGGTCCCAGGCTAGACCTCTGCATCAGGGTCTGCCACTCTAACCATTGAGCCACACTTCCCCACTTAAACGTTTAAAGTAGTAGCAAAGCCAACCCTTCTTTTCTAATATATGTAAGTCACCCCTAAAATAGTACTAATGAGCCATATGGCAAAGTACTGTAGATTAAAGAGTAGGATATATTGTTTTATGCATCCTGATTGTAAAACGCCCATATTGTCAATTTTCCGGTGGAGAGGCTTGTAGCCCTACTGGCAAGTAAAGGGTTGCAGGCTGACAACTCAGCAGTGTTCTACTGGAGTGGTGGGGGGATATCTATGAGGAAGGAACACAAAGAGCCTGCCTGTGGAAGCGGTGCAACCTTTCCCTTGGCAAGAATGCCAAACAGAATGTGAGCCCAGATGGCAAGCTTCAAAGTGGAAGCCGTCTTTGAAGGGCAAATGGTGGAAACAAATGAGAAGGCAGCTCTTTTGTTCTTGAAGACAGTTTGGCATCGAGGGCAAAGATGGGAAAGCCGTTTTCAAACCAGTTATTCTGTGGCAATGGCTGTGTCATCCTCAAGCCTCAGACAGAAGAGGTGGCTCCTAGTCAGTTGGCTGATTTCCTGTTACTGCTGCAGGACCCCAAAAGCTGAAGAAGCCCGAGTTGGTGAGTTGGTAGGCAAGAACATCTTACCTGCCACTGACCACCAACATGCAGCCTGGGAGATTCAGTCTCGACCCACAAACAGTGCACCCAAGTCTGGTGGACCCAGGAGATTCATCAGAATTAAAGTGAACCTCTGGTTTCACTGTAACCGGAGACCAGTGGCAACTATTTTGTGGCTAGACTTCAACCGGAATCCAAGGGACATCAACTCCAGTAGCCAAGGTTGCCCCACCATGTTCATAGACTAAGGAGTAGCCCCAGGAAGACCCCATCACTGCATCAACATCCTTAGCATCCTTGAGCATCTTTCGCCTCCTGTATCTCTTGCATCAGGGCCTCTACACTGAAGTCTATGGCAGTCCACTCATATAGGCTCGAAATGTACTGAAGACTGCATTGATGTGATGCAACTGTCCAATCTAGCCTCTCTGGCCCCTGGGACTTTCTTCCTGTCAGAGTGGTCTCCCAAAGATGGTTGGAGTAGTAGCTTAAAACTTTATAAAAGCTTTCCAAAGCTTGCAAAGGTTTGACTGTGAACGTGGTCAATTACAATGATTTGTTTTGCGGTGAATAAAAAGCAGTGATTTATTGTTCTTTTTAAAAAGCACGTCTCTGAAACCCTCAGTGCATTTTTGTCCTTTGAGGTGTCTATTTGAAGACAAAAATACCACGTATTCTTATAAACTGGTGTCAGATTTGTGTTAAGTCCTGTTTCTTTCATATTTGACTGTTTTGTTACTTGCTAATGCTACACACTTGTTTCTTTGATGTTCAAGACCACAACTAATCAGGGTTGCGCTATGGCTTTTTAAATGAATCTGACTGGACTGAGTACAAGTAGTAAGTTTATTGCACAGGAAGGTCTCACAAGTACACCATATGATGAACTGCTTTCCTCATAGATTTTTTTACTCAAAATAGTTTTAGAACAACTTGTGAAGTGCTCATAACAAAGAAATGTAAAGGTACAGGAAATGGTCAGAGCAGGGAATGTATTGGTCAACAACAAAAGATAAATTAAAAGATTCTCTCACTACTGTGCCATACTGCTCCCATTGGTTCTGTTTTGGATACTGGGAGCAATCCAGTGGGGGATAGCTGCTGAGAACTTTGTTTAGAATTAACCTTTTATTGACCAGAGTTGGAAGTTCTTTTTAAGTTGAATTCTTTGTACTACCATCAGGTGTGAGAACTATTTTTAGTAGAATATGCTAGGTCAAAAATAAAGTCTTGTGCAGTTCCTGCAGTGGTGCCAAATTGCTGGGTTCTTCTTCTAGATACAACACTGCTCTGAAGACTGCACATAGAGCTGGTGACTAATGGGATTAAAACTGAAAATTCGAGCCATCCTTATAAAGGCTATACTCCAGAACATATTACCCATAACAGTCTGGAGATCCGGACCCGTCATCAGTGGCGGAGGAGAATTCAGAAGAGAATCTCGTAACTAGGTGCTCTAGAGTTTCCCAGGGTCCGACTCTTACATTAACATTACCAAAGAGCTCGGAAGTTTCACTGAAGAAGTGATACTTTCAGATAGAAATTAAAGAACATGATGGTTTACATCAAGCGCCCTGCTGAAATTAGATAGTGGAGTATTTGATAAAGTGTTATATAGAGAGGTGCTTTTCCCGCAGCATACTGCTTCCAAAAACTGACTTACTCTCAAAGAAATTGTGAATCCTATCACTATCACTTTCAATCTCTGTCATTTGTAACGCTATTTGCCCTTTCCTTTTGTATCCCTCTTTGTCTTACTTTTTTCTTTTAGATTGTATTCTATGGCCAGGATACACTAACACCTTGCACCAGGTAGGAATCACAAAAAAGATATAAACCCAACGCAAAATGTTGTGTTGAGATTCACAAGTCTTGATTTGGATTGTAAAGTTGCCTAAAGTAAGGAAATGTAGGGCTCTGATTTACTTCGCACTATTTTGCATCAAGGGGGCATTCCAAAAGTAGTACATGGGCATTCTCATGCAGCCACACCTGGGCTTTCATGCAAATCAGTGCTGGAAAGAAGGGCAATCCGGCAGGATCCCAGTTCTAGCAGCTACTTCTGGGCTGGACCTAGCCAAGATCAAGAAATTTGCTGTATTTTTCCTGGTGTAGTTTTATAAGAACAGGGCACAATTCAGCAGCACTAGCACATTGTCAGCATTTTGTTTGGTGCAGCAACCTGCAGGCAATGAAAGGGCTTTCATGTTCTTTCACTTCCAGATGGACCTAAAACTGAAGCCTGTATTAAATTGCCATCAGCCGTTCTTTTATTCTAGTATCATTGGGCTGGGAGCCATCTACAACCTAACAGCTAGATGTCAATGCAAAGGAGGGAAACAAAAGGCACACACCTTATCACTTTGCTAGTAATTTAGAGAAATTTTAGGTTGGAGTCAGGTTTTTGACTTTGCTCAACCCTCCATGTAAGAGATGTGCGGGCACTGTAGGAATAAAACGTGTATCTGTGTTTATGAATAATTACACTAATACTGATTTAAATGGCACCTTATGTATTTTTTATGTAATTCTTTACTTCTTTACTTCTACTAGTCCTATTTTAAGGTGTCAGAGCACTTAACGTCACACATACATGCACAATTAGTCATACAAGTGTTTTATTCAATGTACAGGAAATATTACTTAAAGAAAAAGGGTTACGTGGTGTAGAAAACACATATTGTCCATACTTGCATACTTTATATGTTAAAAGTGAAGATAGTGTTCAGGATTGTCTGCACTAACAAAACCATCTCAGTGTCAAACGCAGTGCTCACTTACCTATCTACATAAAAATAAAAATCTGTGATCTGCATGTTATACTATGTGCGTTTCCCCAGGCACATAACTCTCTTTGTCTATGCTACTTTATGAGTCTAAACTGTGATTGGACAAAACACAGAACTCTACCGTAACTGCATTAACCACCAGAGTTATCTTGCCACAATTAAAATCCCCCCAATCGTTCTGGGCACATATAGATCTCTGCATTAGGTGTCTTAGTTTTAAACCTGTCAGATGTTTTAACATGCATCCTCTTTGTAGCCAATTGAGTAAGCCGCAACAGATTTGCTGTAATATCTGTTCTTGATGCCAATTTCTTTGCTGCAGATTTTTGTTTTTTTAAATAAATGTGTGAGTTGAATGGCAGACTCTGCATTTCAAGTAGTGCCCGTATTAACCATCCCTTTTCCTCTGCCACAGCTTGGCCCCTAATTTATGGGTCACCAGAGTAATGTATTTCCAATTTCAGCACTGATGCAAATCCCAGTCTACTAATGGTAGACATGAACGTGTGCCAACAACTCACTGAGGCAGAGATAATGGTTTTAAAACTCTCATATTTTTGATACTTTGCATGTGCATAAAAGGTAGGAAAGCATTAAAGCATTAAAGAATAGCAATTGTTCTACAAGGGTAATATTCTAGTATGTAAAGCAATCTATGAGTGACAGAAGGCACACACCGTTGCACTATGGTGCAAGAGTGTAGACATTTTCTCAAGGCATCCAAAAGTGCTCAAGCACAAAGAGAGTGAATAACAGCACCTCATCCTAGTTGATATGCCGCTGAGATATGGTGCTGTTTTTCACTATCCCTTTGTTGCAAGGCAGTGCAACAACTATGGTTGCAGCCCTGCTTTTCTTCAAAAGAGAGTAAATCTGCCCCAACATCTCTAAATATTGTGATTGGAAAAATGAGAAAGGATGATGCACAATAAGAAATTCTCCTGAGGCTTGAAGTATCTCAGATAGGGAGGCTGCACCTATAGGCACTCACCCGGCTTCCATGACAGAAGACAGTTCACTAACAACAAAAAGTAAGAATGCCTCTACCGTGACGATAGGATGAAAAGGCGACATCCAGAAAGTCTTTGGAAGACAGAAAGCTCTTCAGCTAGCAAAGAGGTGGGCACCTAGATGACGTTCAAAGAGAATGGATCACATCTCCCCTTAAACTTGAAGGGCATCAGTTATGAGGCCGTGCGTCACTTATACGTCGCCGGTGCATCACTTTTTGTGACGCACCAGTAGCGTAAAAAATGTGCCTTGTTGCACCATATTTACAAAGTGATGCATTTAGATAGATGCGTCCCTTTGTAAACCCCTGCACTACATTATACCTATGCCAGGTATAATGTAGTGGGGGCGGGGGCGTTCTGACGCAAGAAAGGGTCATAGAAATTACGCAGTGAAATCTATAAGTTTTCACTGCGCCACTTCTAGGACACAAATGCATCAATTTCTTACGCCTGCCTCACAGCAGGCGTAAGACTGACGCAAGCCCTTTCACATGGGGCTTGCCCCATGTGAAGGGACACATTGCTGGAGTTGCGTCACTTTTGTGAGACACTCTAGCAATGCGTCACTTTTTCGCCATGATGCGTCATACTGTAAATATGACGCATCATTGGTGTCGCAAGGAGGGTGCAGTGAAAAGTGACGCATCGCTGTTTTCCCGCAGCGATGCGTCAATTTTCATAAATGAGGCCCGAAATCCTTAAGATGGAATCTCAAGCTTCTAGGGTAGCCAACATAAATTGAAATTCCCATCATTTCTCGATTTCATCAAGTCACTCCTCTTCAGCCTTCCCTAAGCCAAAGTTTAATCAATTAGTCAATCATTTGTGGAAAGTCCAAGTATCACAGCAACACAACGCAATAAATAACCTGCCTCTGGATGCTCCCTGCTTTTATCCAATAGTCATATTCTCCAGATGCTTCACGAGAACTTAGACGGCTTGTGAGCCACAGGAGGAATCACCTCCCGCCTGCCCATCTGCGGCAAGAGAGAAAAAGAATGCCAAGAAAACTTTTGTTTCTGAATTCCTTCGACTGGCAAAATTAGTGTTTGCCCCATGTGGAAAACGACTTAACAACCCAAGACTTCTGAATAAAAAATTTTTAAAAAACGACTGAATATGAGACTACAAAGCCTGCGCGTAGCTATATTCACATCCGCAATTGACAAAGCCATCTGCTTCGTTTAAAAAAAGCTGTCAGAAATGTAATTCAAGGTATATGACTGTATATTGAGTAAATCCGTGACTGCAGTCCGATATAATATATTTGTACGTAAAGAATCACGTGATAAATGTATTTCTCTGTTCAGTATTTGGTGAAGATATGTATTATAGTAACATTTCTTGTTGAATGCATGATGTTTATTATTTCTTTTCCAATGCTGCCACCTAGTGGACGCCGCAGTAACTGTGCAGTTTAACACGAGGTAGTATTTTTTCCAATATCACCCTATCAACTCGTGTGCCATGTTGACAACAGTGAAAGTATCTTATGATAGCATTATTTCACTTAGTACAGTTAACATTATGTTCCTTTGATGAATGTTTCAGGTGGAATTTCATCTATTGTGGTAGTATCAACATCAGAACCTGGTCTCATGAAAGAATTGTAACAGACATTGCATTTGATTCTTTCTGATTTAGTTGTGTGTAATGTTCTTCACTTTTTCTGTTGATCTGCACGTCAAAAAATGTCTTTTATTTATTTATTTTTTTTGATTATATGTATATTATATAATGTAAAAATATTTAAATTGCTTATATCACTTTAAGTAAAGAAAGGAAAAAGTTGTTTTGAAATTGAGTAAATACGTGGGGATCATAATAATTAACTTATATGAAAACAGATTGGAATGATGGTGTGATGATGCATCAGTCTTGGCATTTTAAGGTATATGTCTTTCAAGCATTCCTTATATTTTCAAAGGACACATAGGTGAAAAAACGCAGGGCATTATTTATAAGGCCTTCCAACAGTTTTGTGCTTCCATTACGTCACTTTTTCCGTTGCATCAGTGGCGTAAAACATCCCTCCTTTTGCACCCTATTTACAAAGTGGCGCACCTAAGCAGATGCGTCACTTTGGAAACCCATGCGCTACATTATTTCTGCGTCAGGTCAAATCAGGGGCATAACACAGGCCCCTGCAGCCCCCGCGGTGCGGGGGGGCCCTCACCCTCCGGGGGGCACCGTCAGCACCGCACTTCTGCTGGGGAGCTCTAGATTGAGTCCGAAGGGGGCCCCTTCACGTACCCTGCAGGGGGGCCACTCAAGGTTCGTTACGCCACTGGGTAAAATGTATGCAGGGTGGGCGTTCTCACGTAAGTAAGCCTGGTAGAAGTGATGCAGTGAAATCTACCAGATTTCACTGCGCCACTTCTAGGGTGCAAATGCGTCAATATTTTACACCTGCCTCACAGCAGGCATAAGACTGATGCAAGCCCTTTCACATGGGGTTTTCCCCCATGTAAAAGGACACATTGCTGGAGTTGCGTCACTTTTGTGACACACTCCAGCAGTGCGTCACTTTTGCGCCATATAGATACGTCAGAAATACTGACGTATCTGTAACTCCTTGCGACATGATGCGTCATACAGTAAATATGATGCATCAATCATGTCGCAAGGAGGGCGCACTGAGAAGTGACGCATCGCTGCTTTCGCACAGCGATGTGTCACTTCTCATAAATGCGGCCCGCAGAGTTTTGGACAAGAAGCGACTTGCCAGATATTATCCTGTGAGATCAACATGCAAGAACGATCCATAATAGATGGAAAAAGCACAGTCTGTGCAACTCGAAGATGCTCAAATACTTCTCTCTGACTACTTCTACACAGCTCAGGGAGATAGAAAGAAATCCCTGGTATTGAAACCAGTCCTAATGCTTATAACAGAGGAGGGTAGGACAACAGCATATGAGGGCCATGAAGAGTTCGAGAAACTGTTTGACATCATGGCTGGTGCCATATGGGGACTAAACCGACAAGAGTGTTTCCTTGAGACAAATCACATTCATCCGTCAAACGTTGAAATACCAATGGTGCCAACAGCAAAATCCATTGATACGATCACATGGACACAAAAATGTTTGTCGGGGGAATGGGAACCGGCTCCAGAACCATTGAACAGGCGGGAAACCTGTTAGAAATAGGAGTCTCTGTTTTGCAGTGGCTTGCACCCTGTCCAAGTATTGACCCTTTCTTTTAGTCAGGTTAAGGGAGTTACCCACCAAGATAACCCCTGCTCATCCGGTAGCTTGATATGAGCAGTCAGCCTTATCTCAGAGGCAATGTATAAAGTATTTGTACATAATACACAGTATCAAAGGGAAAACACTACAAATTGACACTGCACCAGTTTAGAAAAACAAAGTATCTTTAACTTAACCAAGCAAGACCAAAACAACAAAAATCCAACATACAGAACTCAAGATATCACTTTAAAAAGGTTTGAGGTCAAAATATAGCTTCTAGAGAATGATAGCTCCAACTGGGGGTATTGCAACGTCGTGACAGGTGCAACTCCACAATACGGCGAGAACCGTGAGGTGCGCAGGATGGCCACGGAGTCACACAGACCCTCAAAACAGTACCTTGGAAAATTATGAAGTTAAAAAACAATATACGGTGCCACAGAGGTGAGGCATCGATGGGCTGAGGCGGCGTGTGTTCCTTACTGCCACAGGGGAGGTAAGGAATTGAGTTCTTACAGGGGAGGTGAGGCCTAGAGTCCTGGCTATGCAGGGGAGGTGAGGCTGTGGTAAGGCATTGGTTCTGTACAACGGTGCAGTGTCAATGAGTTTGGGATGTCATCCTTGTCGGTTATCGAGTCCCGATGATGTGAGGGAGGTGCTGGCATCGACAGGCATTGGGGCGGTGCTTTGTGTGCTTCACGAGCGGTGCCCTCGGTTCAGGTGTTGGCAGCGGCCTCGGTTATGACATCAAAGTTGATACAAGGCCGGCATCGGCAGGCATTGGGGAAGTGTTCTCAATGAGATCTGTGCTATGCTCACCCAGTAAGCATTGATTACCACATCGGTGCAGGCAGCAGTATTGGTGATGGCATTGGTAAGCCTTTTCTTGAGGTTTGCAGCCCAACAAACACCTCCAGTGGCCTAGAACAGGAGTTATTGTTAGTCTGTCCAAATTCAATCCTGGTAGAGGCCCGGCGTCAATATATAAATCCCATTTGTTTTAGATGTAATGTCTCTTCTGCACAAGGTCTAAATATGTAATGTGTTTTTAAAAGTTGTTTGAAAGCTGTATTAAAATAACTGTTTTAAACTTATGTGTTTTTTATTTGTTGACCTCAGGAGAGGTGTAAATAAAATAAATAAAAAAACCTTTAGAAATCTTTTGAAACATTTTTGGGGAGTTAGCACCACTTGGCAGATCAGAACGCTCAGCAGTGGAGTTCAGCGATGCTGCAGGTGAAGTCTTTGATGGCCCTGAGACTTGCAGCAGGAGGCAGGCACATTACACGCCCTTATAGAACCTTGGAAAGCAGGATTCAAAATGCAAAGTCTAGTTCTTTCACTGCCCACAGACAGAAGTAGCAACTGCAGGCAAACCCAGCAAAGCAACACACAGCAACAAGTCAGTATTTCTCATGACAGCTTTCAGCTCTTCTTCTTGGCAGTGCCCTCAGTTCCAGAAGTGTTCTGAAGGTCTGCGATTCTGAGTCCAATACGTATACCCCTTTTAGGCTTTCTCTAGCTGTTCCCAATTGAAAATGCACTTGAAAGTTGTTACAAGGCAGCTTCAATGATAGCCTATGGGAGAGTTAGTCCTTGCAATAGCGAAAAACAAAATTGATAGTATTTTACTATCAGGACATGTAAAACACACCAGTACATATCCTGCCTTTCACACATACTGTACCCTGCCCATGGGGGTACCTTCGGCCTACCTTAGGGGTGCCTTGCATGTAGGAAAAGGGAAGGTTAGAGCCTGGTAAGTGGGTGCAATTGCCAAGTTGACATGACAGTTTAAAACTACACTCACAGACACTTCAATGGCAGGCCAGAGACAAGTTTACATGTCTACTCATGTGGATGGCACAATTAGTGCTGCAGGCCCACTAGTAGCATTTGATTTACCAGCCCTGGACACACACAGTGCAATTTATAAGGAACTAACAAGTAAATCAAATATGCCAATCATGGAGAACCAATCAGAATTACAATTTACAGAGGGAGCACTTGCATTTTAGCACTGAAGAGCAGTGGTAAAGTATCCAGAGTAGATAAACCAGCACAGATTAAGCCCAGCAGAACATCCAAAATACAGGAGGTAGAGACAAAAAGAAAGACAGGGGGAACCACACTGAGGATGCCAGGTCTAACAGAAACCTTATAGGGAAGATTGGAGTAAAGACACATTTGTGTAAGTGGTAAGAAGAAAGCATTTTGGGGTTAAGTAGACCAAGATGGCCCATTTGCAAACTGGCAAACACCCTTTATATTAAAAGGACAATCGGATTCCCCTTCAAATGGATAATGCATCATGGTATCCTGCCGAATGCCTCTGGACCTGCCATAAGCAATAGATACTGGAGAAGGCTGAGAGGGGGTTGACATGTTCCCAAAGACCTACATATGGGATATGGAAGGCAATGATATTGTGGGTGGTTAGTATATTGATGTTGTTTTACTTTCAATTAAGTTGTTCTAATTTTGGTTCGTGCCTCAATAACATTACTTGCCTTTGAGTGGTGAGGGGCAAGTGGCATCATTAGTTGGGTCGTCCCCTTTAGCCTCTGGTTTACAGTTAGAGTCGCTAAGTTTATTAGGATTCTTCAAAGTAGTAACACTCATCTATTTTTAATCTTTTCCTCACTACTAGACCAGAAGGGATTGGGTGGGGATACAAAGTCTCTCTCTTACACCACTAACCTTCTCTGTCTACCCTCCCATAATCTAGTTATTTTTTGTATCTACAGTCTCCAACTACAAATGTAAGACTCAACCCTCTTAATACAATCTTCATAGTGAGCCTTCTACAGACCATGTGCCACCACACCAAAATATTCTACCCGACACTGTAACACAATAGTATCTTGACAAGTGATTTGTCACTACTTAAATAATCTACAAACAGCTGTACACTTCACTGAACCAGATGGACTGACACTGTACGTTTTTGATATAGAACGAGCATTACACATAAAACGTTCTTATTGATCCGTGTTGAATGTCAAGGGTCTTATACATTACATGAAAAGGAAAAACATCTTGGCATACTTGGGATCAAAAAGACCTAGCATATCGTTCCTGCAGGAAACCCAACAGCGGAGGAAGGGAATACATTGAGAAAAGTATGGGAGGGCTGAGTGAAGCACACGTGCAACTTACAAGGGGCGATTGTTCCCAAAGAACCACCAGTGGGCTACAGAAAAGGCAGAGTGGTAATACTACTTCATAAGCCTTTACCTGTCAAGATACTTGACACCTGGTTGACGAGGGAAACCTATAACACATACATAATTGTCAGTTTGATTTATGCACCAGTTGGGAGAAAATCAGTGTTTATGGGCTAATTAACTCACCTCCTTAAATCTTTCAGTAGGGATGATGCTTAGATAGGAGATTTGGAATGTGATGATCGACCCCATTCTAGACAGGTCAGAGACAGCAGACATCAAGCAGTTACAGATGTATTTTAGAAGCTATCTTTCATGAACCATAGTGACTGATACACCCAAAGGAATTTGATTACACATTCACTTCACCACACACAGAATACACTATTTCCTTAAGTCATCCGATCTGATAAAGCAATTGACTCAAACCTCCATAGTTCCAGGAGGAGTTTCTTACCATGACACAGTAGAAGTGAATCTAGATCTACAAATGTTGATATCACCTCGGTGTCTAGGGGCATGAATACATAAAGGGCCCAAGGATAATCAACATTGGTGTGCCCACATAAGTTAATTCTTAGATGATAATGAGGGGTCGATCTCCTCAGCATTCTAGTGGGGAAGGCCTGCGCCCAAAGGGAATTGATGAGGTGTCAACTATAGAAAAATGAAAGCCATTACATTAAAAAATAGAATAGGAATCGTGCATCTACAACCACACATCCCAGTACTTAACGTCCCTGCTGCAAAGCATACTGCAAGACTTAATGGCGGTCAAATATGATCTTACTGTGTTATATGCAAAACAAGCCTAAACCTCCCTCTTCCGTGGGCGTCAAAGACACTTTGAATCTGGAGAGAAAGCAGGGAGATTAATAGCAGTTCAATTCAGGCAAACTGAGTCAGCAAGGATGATAACTGGTATAAAGAACAGCAACATGGACCTACTGACAGACCTAAGAGACATTTTAGCCACATTGTAATCTTAATATGAGGCATTATAAATTTCAGAGAAGATGGTTCAGATGGTTCAGACGGTTCAGATGGTTTTAATGAGGGATCTTCTGATTCAACGACTAACAAGTGAACACTAGGCAAGAATGGAAGCCACTATTTCTGAAAAAGAAGTGACAGTGGCAATTAATAGCATGGCATTGGGTAAAGTTCCTGGGAAACATGGCACCCCATTCACATTTTGTAAAAGCACCTCAGTCCTCTGAGAAGTCCTGGACTCAGGTTGACTACATAGCAAGTCACTAGAGCCAGAATCTCTTTGATTCTAAGATAAGGCAGCGATCCACCTGGAGAGCTCTAATTTCCATTTGTTTTATCAATGCTGATGTCAAAATATTTGTCAAAAGTGCTAGCAAACTGGCTGCGGTAAATATTTCTCTTTTAATACTCCCTACAAAGGTCAGCTGTGCACTGCTACACGTCTTATGGAAAATGTTCAATTACCTGAATGACAAGGTTTTACTCTCTTTAGATGTTGAAAAGGGGTTTGATCAGATGGTGCAGGGGAACACATACAGATAGGCCCAAAGTTTGCCATATTGGTGAAAGAGCTCTACAGTGATCCAACAGTGTCTGTTACCTGTGCTGGTTTCAATTCTACTTACTTTCCGGTACAGCAGGACACTAGGCAGTGTCACCCCTGCTGTTTTTTATTGGTGTGGAATGCCTAGCCACAGAAATCCAGAAGAATATTCATATTACAGGAATAATTAACAGTTGCAGGACAACATAAAGGATTCTATTATGCAGATGATGTTTAGTTGACAGTATCCAATCCAGCGGCCTCTTCTGTGGCACCGATGGACCTGATGAACTCGTTCCCAATTTGTTTTTTTGTGACACTGAATAAACTGCCCAAAAGTGAAGCCTTACCAATGATTCAATTCGCCACAGAAGCTTCATTAGGACCTTTCCCTTTCTAATGGAGACTGAAATACTTAGGGATCTTCATGAATCAGGGACTTAACTACATGATACAAGGCAATTTATTATCACTGGTAGTAAAAATTAAATCAGTCCTTAAGAAATGGACTGGTTTACAACTATTGTTATGCGGGAAAGAGAAGATCAAAAAATTGACATGTTGCTACTAAAGATTCCCAACTCCCCATTTAGGGAAATGAAAAAGTATGTCACCACCTTTATTGGGGGAGCAAAGAGGCCCTGACAGCTTACAGTTACCACACATGAAGTTCTCCTGGATAGCGAAATAGTTGGCGCAATCTGTATACATGCTCAAATCTCACCAAGGAGCACCTCCCTTGGTCCACATAGAAAGATATATACTTAATACACATGAAAAACTGGGCCTTTGCTATACACAACAGAATGCATCTTCCCTGCAAACAAACCCCATAACTCTGTCCTGGAACCAAGCATGGCAAAAGACATACAAACTGATAGGCATATGAGTTCTACCTGTTAGACCTGACATCCTTGGTGTTCTTTTTTTCACTCCAAACTTTTTGCCTTCAGACCTCCTGTTTTTACTGACTTCATTTTTGCTGGTCTTAGGACTGTGCACACTTTACCACTTCTAACCAGTGTTTAAGTGCTTGTGCTCCCTCCTTAAAACATGTTAGATTGGCTTATAACCAATTGCATATTTAATTTACTCGTACGCCCCTAGGAAAATTGGCATTACCTGTGCCCAGGGCCTCTAAATAAATACTACTAGTACTCTGCATCACTGATTCTGCCACCATTAAACCATTTAAACATGTTGCAGGCCTCCCAATTTGGCCTCTGTATGTCAAGTTTTAAACTGTCATTTCTACCTGGCAAAATAAACAAGGCTCAAACCTTCCTTTTTAATACATATACGTCACCCCTAGGGTAGGCCCAGGACAGCCCAGAGGCAAGGGTGCAGCATATTTAAAATATTGTACATTACTTTTAAGCTCTACATTTTTTGGTAGAGAAACACTCTTAAATTTGTTTTTCACTACTGCAAGGCCAACCTCTCCCATAGGATAACATTGGAGTTTCCTTATTATATTTAATAAGCTGTAATTTCCAAATGGGAACGGGCAGGAAGTTCATGTTTGGTGTCTTAGGAATTGAAATGAAGAATCCTCTGTTATGGTAAAGTCCGATTTTAAATTACAATTTTGAAAATGTCACTTTTAGAAAGTTGGCATTTTCATGCTTTAGCCATTAAGTGCCTGCAGCCTGTCTCTGGGTCACATGGCTGAGTGTGGTTGAAAGGTGAGCTTTGTATATTCCTCCTAGACAGCCACACACAATAGGAAGCTTAATTGTGCAAGGGTTGGCCATCACTGGCTGGATGGGATGGTGGAGCTGGGTCCAGATTCACTTACACTTGAATAAGCTGCTTTCTGATATAGGGCTGCATACCCCCTGTAGTTAGTCTTGACCCAGGGCCAGGAAGGCAGTGCACCTTTGCACCCTCAAAGGTCTGCCTCTAGAAGCTTTTTCCCACTTTAATGAGACAACTGGGTATAAATATTGCACCTCTGTCACCAGCTGCTCTGTTCACTTCTGGAACTGTGAATAACTATGTAAGGAAGAACAACTGCTCTGCTGCTGAAAGAACTGCCACTCTGCTGGAATGGCTCCAAAGGGCTGGTTCCCTGCTGTGCTGACCTGCTGCTCTTTTGTCTTGGTGAGAAGGACTGGACCTGCATCTTCTGAACCCAGAGTGACTCAAAGGGATAGTTGGCTGGCCTCCTGATCAAAAGCCTCAGGGACACAACAGGCTTCCAACAACCTTGCACCTGCACCTGGAGTCTGCCATCTTTGAATCTACCCTGCTAAGTAGTGCCACCACAGTCCAGGGCCCTTAGACGTCGGCGTAAGGTGCTCTGCCAGTCTTTGTGGTTCCAGTGGAACTGACACATCTCCTCTGCTGTGCATGGCAAACTCACTAAAACCGATGCAATGCACAGCTGCGTGGATTGGACCCAACTCAAAGACCTGCATTGCCTTCACAGTCTCATTGGAACTACCACTGTATGATGCATGATTGGCACAGACCTTCGCATCCTTTGTCTACGGCCTCTACTACAATGTTGGACTCCGCACCGCAGCCTCGCAGCTCCTCAGAACCGATGCAGCGCCTCAACTGTGTGCTGCACCCGCAACGCCGGACTTCGCATCGCAAGACCCACCGATGGGAACCACGAAGATGGCACAGGCCCTCGCATTGCAGTCTTGATGCATCTCCGAGCCAACACATCACTTTGGCTGCGCAATACATCTTCAACGCGGAAGTGTTGAAAAATACTTTACACTTTGCCTCTAAGATAAGCCCAACTTCTCCAGGCCAAGCTATCACAGAGTTGAGCACAGGTTAATTTACGGTTGGCTTGCACATCACCCAGACAAGGATTGTGGTTGCTGCTTGACCAAAGCTCAAACCCCACTCAACCAGTAACGCAATTTCTTACATTACTAAAAATAAAACATTGTTTCAGAATAGTGAAATTTAAATAGATGGGGAGAAGGCTTGCTGGTCGAAATGGAAGGATTGCAAAATCATATATATATAAAGCATGCTTAAGAACAGCTTGATAGTTCCAAGTACAATTCTTACATGCATGTACAACATCCCAAGTTCTCATCAATGGATAATATATTTAACTGGCCCATTCATTTAGAAAGGTACAGGTGAATTCACTCATCAATCTGACAAAATGTGCAATCCATGAAGATAATATGGCGGAACAGGTTACAGCTTACAATCCGCCTTATTTGGCAATTCTTTCCTGCAAGAAAATGCAAAAACACTTCTGACATGGTGGAAATCTCACTTAAAAACAAAATTTCAGGGGGGTACTGAGAGACAATACTGGAAGCATTGCTAGATATTCACTTAACTTAACTTGCACCAGAAAGAAAAACTATGGAAGAGCACAAACAGTTATTCAAATGAGAAGACAAAAAAAGCGCAAAAGAAAAGCTAGAAACAAAACACTACAACTGGCAAAACAGCAGGCTTCTAAAGTATTCCTCATATTCAGTTCAACTCGGGAGGGTAAGTCAAATGTCGGTCCAACCAGGACTCCAACCAGTACAGACATAGTTTCAAGTAGAAGCCAAAAAGAATGGGAAATGGAGATCGATAGCCTAGAATAATCAAATAAAAGCAAAACTACTAGGATCAATTCCCCAGCCATAGAAGACACTGACTACTGGAAGAAAACCATCACATATATTGTCGAAGGAACAGTGAATACAACAGCGAAAGATGCAAGGAGAACAGCCAAAGGGGATGAAAACACCAAAGATATATTTATAACATCAACAAACCAACAAAAACAGGAATCAGTTGGAAGAACAGCACAAGGAGTAAAAATGACATATATTGATATTAACCCCCATGGAACAAACATCAAGGCTAGTGACATATTAAGAGGAGCAGCATCAACGAGACAAGTCTCCAATCCCACAACCCCCCAAAGACCCGCAAAATGGTGATCATGCCCAGCAAGCACCGCCCAAAAAAACCTCAAAGATGCATGGCAAAGAAGACTGAACCATATAACCTGGAACGGAATAAAATACATTTATTTATTTTATTTTTATTTAGGAAGTTTTCTATAGCGCTGTCAAGACCCGGAGGTAGCAGAGCGCTTTACAGTAATAGAATGACAAAAATCTGTATAAACATATACATAACATAAACTTAAACATGAACATAACATATGTAAGGTATAAGCATTCAATGAGTGACATTGTAAGCGGAACATGGGTGAGTTGCCGAGCTTCTTTGGTTATGGAATTCACTGTAGTCGCATAGTTCAGGGGTTGCCTGCTGACCCCGGTTATCCACAACCAAGGGAGCGGATCAGGAACAAGGATTTGAGTTGCCTTTTGAATTCCACAAAAGAAGGAATAGTTCTGATGTGCGGGGGGATGGAGTTCCAGATTTTGGGGGCGTTTCCAGTGAAGGAGCAGTCCGCTGTTCTTTTCTTTCTGGTTTTGGGTAGGATGAGCAGGAAGGAGTTAGAGCTTCTCAGATTCCTGGCTTGGCCTGCTTTTTTGAGTTTATTTGCCAGGTATTCGGGTTTGCCGGTATGGAGGGCTTTGTGTGTTAGGCAGGCCGTTCTGAAGTTACTACGCATTCCTACTGGGAGCCATTTGAGTTCCTTGAGTGCTGGGGAGATGTGATCCGATTTTTTGATGCCGGTAATCATTCTAGCTGCAGCATGTAGTGTTGTTTTGATCGGTGCCAAGTTCGATTTCGGGATGCCTGTTAGGATTGCGTTCCCATAGTCTAGCCTTGACAGTACCAGAGATTGAGTGGCCAGTTTGAGATCCTTGTTAGGAATGTAGGGTTTGATCTTGTTCAACAGTCTGAGGTTAAAGAAAGCACCTTTGGCTGCATTCTTGATGTGTTTTACCATGTTTAGTTTGGGGTCTATGATGATGCCAAGAGATTTAACAGAGTCGGCTAAAGTAAGATTTCCTTTAAGCGCATCGATAGCTTTTAGCCATTCAGTGATTTGAGGGTTGTATTCCTTGTTCGAGCTGAGGAGTGTCTCAGTTTTGTCTGGATTCAGTTTCAAGTGATTGTTTGTCAGCCATTGTTGAACATCTTTCAGGACATCATTTAGTCTATGTATGTCAGTGAGAGAGGAAGTTTCCAGATAGATTTGTGTATCGTCCGCGTAGAGGTGAAAGCGGATGTTGGCTTTTCTGAGTAGCTTGGAGAGTGGTTCCATATAGATGTTAAAGAGCTGAGGCGAGAGCACCGAACCTTGGGGGACGCCCTTATTGACCTGTTGGATTTCGGAGGTGAAATTCTTGATTTTTATTATTTGTGTTCGGTTGTGTATGAATGAGGCGAACCATTTGAGAACTACTTCGCCGAGGCCAGCTCTTTCTTGAAGAGCCTTGGTGAGGAGTTTGTGATCCACCGTATCGAATGCTGCAGAAAGTTCAAGGAGAATGAGGAGGCAGCATTTGTCTGAATCCAGAGATCCGTGGATATCATCTATGATGTTCAGCATCGCTGTTTCTGTGCTGCATCCTTGTCTGAAGCCAGACTGGAGGGGGTCTAGGAGATTGATGTTGTCCAGATGATGAGTCAGTTGCAGGAGTACACAGCGTTCCAATGTTTTGGCTAGTAGAGGGAGGTTAGATATTGGTCTGAAGTTGTTCAGGTCTGTTGAGTCAAGACCTGGTTTTTTCAGCAGGGGGGTAACTTGCCCAATTTTTAGGCAGTCAGGGACCACTCCGTTTTTTAGGGAGCTGTTTATGATGTTGCCCCATATAGGTGCAAGAGAGTGTTTCATTTTCATGATTAGTGAGGGAGGAATGGGGTCAGAGATATGAGCTGATGGTTTGGAGGACGAGATCAGCGAGATTATCTCTGCGTCTGGGACAGGGCGGAAGCTAAGCCAAGGGGTGCTCAAAGAGCCGGGAGAGAGAGCCTGAGGAGCAGCCGAATCGGTCTTCTTAGGGTGTGAATTGTTGGGGACAAGTGAAAGTTAAATTTTTGTGATCTTTTCGTTGAAGAAGTGGGCGAAATTGTCGCAAAGATCTTTGGACGCTAGCATAGAAGAAGACAGTGGTTTGGACGTTTGTTGCCTGATGATGCTGTAAAGTTCCTTCGGTCTATTTTTGGCTTTGTCCAGAGCCTCGCGGAAGAAGCTGGATTTTTTGTTTTTGATGGGGTTGTTGTATTTCCTTCGGGCTGCTTTCAGTTGATCACGAAGGATGGCCGTTGGGTTGTTTCTCCACTTTCTTTCCTTGGCTCTTAGAGTTCTCCTTTCTGCGTTAAGGTCAGCGTTGAACCACGTTCTGGAAGGGATAACTCTGCTTCTTTTGAGCTTTAGTGGCGCAAGTTTGTCGAGTATGGACACTAGCTCGGAGTTGTAGTAGTCAATGAGCTCATTGGTGGAAAGGTGCGCTTTATTGGCCGGAAGAAGAGAGCTTAACTGATCATCCAGGATATCCAGGGGTATTTGAGAGAGGTTTCTTGTCCATTTGGGAGGGTCTTGGGGGGGTTTATGTGAGGTAATGGGTTGATTGATATGAAAGAGGATCATGTGGTGGTCTGACCAGTCGACGGGAAGGATGTGGTTGATCGTGATTGATTTCTTTTGTGAGATGATAGCATCCAGTGTGGCTCCTTTGTAATGAGTCTCCTCAGTGCAATGTTGTTGCAGGTTGTTATCATGAAGGAGGCTGGATAACGATTGGATTAGGGGATTGTGTGTCTCATTCCAGCGAAGATTCAGATCCCCAAGAATTAGGTTATACATGAGCAGAAAGGGAAATCTACAGGCTGACGCGCCTTTAAACCCTATCTCATTACTCAATGCAACAAAGGTCAGTATGAACCCACATTGAAACCTCAGGTTTTATATTCAAAATAAAGTCGAATCCGGTGAAAGGCACACAATCAGACACACTATGGAAAAAAGCTTGAGAGCATGAAACTTCAATGCAGCAAATAATTCTAACACCAGAACATGAATCACAGGGTCGGCATGACACCTTACATAGGGGTCACAATTTAAAATTGATTGCAGAAATCCCAGATTTAAAACATATAGGGGCATATTCTCAAGGACTCATCGCCAAGTTATCGGCACTTTAGCGCAGCAAAAGTGGCGAAAGAATTATCGCCCCATTCTCAAGCTGGTGCAAGCTGCTGATATCGCCAGTTCACCATCGATAGCTTCCGCAAAAAACATTTTCACGGATGAGAGCGACAACTAACGCTAATGATATGCAGAGTAGGCATTCCAGTGCAAGAAAACACTGAAACATCACTTCGCGATATTCTCAACGACCAGCCAGATCGGCAATGCGATCTAAAAACAGGCAATAAGGCGCGTTATGAGCAGGGATTTAACACCTGCCTTTTACTGGCTAAAAGCCAAACCAACAGTTGATGGACAGAATGCAGAACAATGTCATAAATTTTACTGGTGTTAAGCAGGACAACTACCTGCAGTATGAAAGGGAGCCCGACCCAGAGCCACATCTGAAGACCAACACATGTCATGGAGGCACTGATCATGCAGCTCAGAGACCCAAGAGGGCCACAACACCCACTGCTACCACCCCAAGGACCCCCCTGGACCCTACACCCCCGACTACAACTGAGGCAGTGCAGAACAGGGCAGTGGACGTTCCGAAAACGCCATGGCCCCTCAGCCACACAATGGCAGAATCTGGGGAGAGGTGGGAACCAAGTATGTGTGAAGGAGGCAAGTCACCCATGAATAAGAATGCACACAATGCCAAGTGTGGCAGTGATGTGCTGGACAGACCTCAGTATGCAGAGCACAGACCTGTCCATGTGGACATATACTGCAGGTGTTCGTAGTGTTGTGGACAGTGGACCCAACCATGTTACCTCAGACAGTGGGGAAGACCTCGGTCATGCAGCTATGTTGTTCCCCCCTGTAAGTGTAAGCGTAGTGGGCTGCTCTGGCGTATGCCAGTCCAACGTAGGAGTGTGAATAAATAGGCTGGGGCTCTGCAGGTGGTTCACTTCCGGGAAGGCCAATGTGTCTGCCAGGGCAGCGGCCCTCACCCAGCCATGAACCTGCCACCGTGACCACCAGCCTACTCGACACAGGCCCCCAGTGAACCCAGCAGCACAGCACCATGGAGTTATGTCTTTGCTGTCTACTGCCTTCGACCTACACTGCGGTCAGCAGGGCTCACAATTCAGATTGAGTCGCGATTGCAGATGACGTAGTCCAGTAGGCAACAGACATTGCAACCAATGCGACCTGCCCAGACCACGCATCACTAACTTATTGAGGCAGAATTTGTTAGGCAAAAGACATTGCTCCCAGTGCGGCCTACCCGGATGACGCATCCTCGCTGGCTGTGCACCCCCTGAGCGCTGCAGGTGCCACTATCTCAGTGTACCACAAGTCAACAGCAAGTGCCTGTCGGCACCTGCTGACCTCTGCCTCTGGCCTACACTACGGTCAGCAGGGCTAACACACATCCAATCCATTCCTGACCTTGACAGACAAAGCATCATCGCTGGCTACGCACCCCCTGAGCGCCACTGGTGCCACTAACTCTGTGCACCACAAGTCAACGCTACATGGCTGTGGGCCACTGCTGACCTCTGCCTCCGGCCTACACTGCGGTCAGCAGGGCTCACACACATTCAATCCATTCCTGACCTTCGCAGATGATGCATCATCACAGGCTGCGCACCCACTGAGCGCCACAGGTGCCACTAACTCTGTGCACAACAACCCATGGACCCTTTGTGATTGAGTTACATACTGCAGACACAACAATGTCACCTTAGGCAGTGTGGAAGACCTGGGATGATGATGAAGATGAGGCATATGTAACACACCCCACTGCAGCTGCAGCAGGAAGATCCCTGAAGGGACGCGATCATTGACAATTGTTTCACATGAGCACGCTCAGCCCTGGTGCCCCTACCTAAGTGCACCACAAGGCACGGCCCCTTCTGATTCATTATTGGGTGACCTTTGTACTTGGTCCTGCTACCTCCATGATACTACACAGTTGTTTGTGTTATTTTGGTGTTTCGGGTTCCGCTTTAACAGTGATCACTGTTCAAGTTGTTGCCAGCATCAACCACTACCTGAGGGATGGCTCACGCTCACCCCACACTCATCCAGCACAGGCTTCACTGGATATGTGATCCTGGTAATAAAAAGGGGCCAAGCGCACATGCCCGTAGCCTGTCCCACTACCTATCCAAGTGTGTCTGTGTGGTCATTATGTATGAATGGTGGCCCCGGGCCCTACCACATTGCACTATGCTGTGGACAGTGGTTGCAACCATGTCACCACAGGCAGTGGGTAAGTGCTTGGACATGTAGCTAAGTCGTCCCCCCCGTAAGCAACAATGTTGCAATGTAGCATGCACCCGGAGGGCGGGCTTGCACAAACGTAGTAATGAAGGGGCGCAAGACCGTTCGGGGTCCAGGATCATACATGCCAAGTGTTGTGTGTATCTGTATTGCCGCAGCATAAGTCAAATGCCTAGCCACATTAGCAGCACTAGTTCAGCCAGGCATGTACTCTACATCTGTGTCCGCCCTATCCTTGCCATAGGCCTACACTCATGTGGCCCACCACCTTCAACAGCCAACATCACAGTGTCGTTGTCAGGCTTGTGGACATGCTCATACAGGCATAACAGTACTGTGCCATAGGAGTGTAAGTGATGCAATCATGCAGCGCACATAAGTAAATGGGTTCGGGGAAGGAGGAGCAGCTGTCAGGCAACATAACACACAGTGATGCTGCTCATATGCCATATGCAAGACATGTCAAACATGAATCCCAAAGTCGCACACATCCCAAACCCCACCCACAACAATCCACATTACATTTCCTGAATGCAAGCAGTTGACGAACTAACATTAGGGATGATAGCTCCTTTGTTTGAACACTTACTCCCACACATTCCCAGGCGTACAACTGTTGCACACTGAAACAACTCATTAATCCAAGCTGTGGCATTTAATCCACAGAACTGGTGCAGGTTAGAACATTGCCTCTTCAACCAGAGCCACTGACTCAATGGCAGAACATCCCGGACACATGCACAACCCCCGTTCACGTGGAACTGTACCGTGCAGGTATGCTGCATTTACTGGGGGCACAGCCATTGGCAGTGATGCGGTTCAGTTACAGGCTAAGCTTCCGCCTTGCCAATGTCACCTGCATTCAGCCTGTGTTGCATTGTCGATCGTGCATATTCGAGTGGTGCAAGGATGTCTGCCTATCCAATAGGACAGTAGATGAACTGGATTTTGAAATGTGTGTGAGCCCCTTGTTGGCTCACGACAAGGAGTGTCACCGTGATACCAGTTAAAGGGATGCCTTGATACTTGGCATACATGCTGTCAGCTGGAACTGGGAGATTGCCAAATCCTCGTGTGCAGTGACCACATTGAACCACTCCCCTATTGGGCTGTAGTGCAACTTGGTGAAATGGGGTGGAAGCAGCACATCTGTCCGGACCTGCTAATGGATGGACTCGCTGTCCTGTTTTATGAAATCGACAACGACCTCATGTTGGCAATATTAGCCTAGTAGCTGCAATTGCTTTCATGAAAGAGTAACTATGTACTTGCAGCCACAACAGATTGGAACACATTGCACATGTCCCGACACCTTGTTGCATCTTGGAGATCTGGTCATATATCCCACGACAACAGTGGACATGGCTGCATTCGCCTGGACGCCGAATACATGAGCGGACAACAACACAGCTTGACACACACCTGTGAAATGAGGCACTCCCCCGGATACCTTTTTGTGGAATCACTGTCCCTACATTTATCCATACTTTCATTCTTGATTGATCATGGCCTTGACACAAATGTGTGAATTGGAATGTTATATTCACATTCAGTGGAGTTTTGAAGCTGGACCTGTACAGGGCCATGCAAACCCCACTTTACATTGTTGGCCCATGGAGGGCCAGCCTGAGTCCTTTCAGGATTGAGAAGTTCACAGGGAGTGGAAGACTACAGTCCGCAGTGTGATTGCTGTGTCATTGGTAACCAAACCAAATATGGCAGTCCATGTTGAGGTCCAAGGTGAGTGTCGCTCAGTGTATAGGGGGACAATGGAAGGTGTTATTCCAGGCCATGATGCAGAGGGCAGAAACAAGCTGAACCCGGCCATATGGCGGAGATAATTGCTACCACTTGATTCTTACCACAAAGCACGATTCATTATCATCTTCATCCTCTGATGTGTCAGGTGCCTCACATGCAGGTGGTGGTGTTGTATCTGCATCACTGTGTGGCAGTGACACATCAGGGGCTGGAGGTGGAATGTCTTCCGCACTGTGTGGCACTGACACTTCAGGGGGAAGAGATGTGGATGGAGTGGTAGCACCAGCATCCATCCACGCCAGGCCTTGTGGTGGCAATGCCATGTAAAGGATCTGCAGGGCATGGAAGATCACAGCTACAGCTCGCTGGTGTGCAGCAGTGGCAGCCATTTGTGAGGCTTGCATCCGCTCCATGTTCTCCATGATCATTCGCATGTGATGCAACTCCTTGCTGACATCGCTGGGGCCACTCTGACTAGACAGTTGTTCTTGGTACAGCGTCATGACTCCAGCGATGTCAGCCATGTCTTGTTGTAGAGCAAGGAGCGGACAGTGGTTGTCCGTTAAGGGCTGAGAGTGGTCCCTGATGGGACTTAGACACCCACGTATGGCATCTAGTTTGGCTGCCATGTGGTCGTACGCAACCCACAGCTGGTCCGACATCTCCTTCTGACACCCTAACACACGGTATTAGAAGTCCATGTGTTGGTCGTGGGGGTCCTGGGAGACAGCCGTAGTGTTGGGTTCTTCCTGCTGTGTGGTCTGCTCAGGGGGTTGGGCCTCATGGATGCAGCTGGGTGTGAGTGTTTGATTGGTTCTGATGCTCCGTCCATCACCACCCCCTTTTGTACCGCTTTTGGCTGCCATTAGTGTGGCAGGATATGCTCAGACGTGAGTCCCTTGCTCACTTTGCCACTGGATTCAATCAAGCCGGGCTGAAGACGGCTGGAATGCCAGAAAACGGTCCTCGGAAGCTTGTTTCCGGTCCAGGGAAGGCATGGCTTGGCAGTTCGGGCTGGACTGTTCCCATGAGGCACAGGGTCAGACTGATTTGCATATAGCCATGTCTGAACTGGGGTGGCAGAGTGGGCTAAAGAACGGTGATGGATCAAACCCAGATCTTTTGACTGGGTGTGAGTGTTTGATTGGTTCTGATGCTCCGTCCATCACCACCCCCTTTTGTACCGCTCATGGATGCAGCTGGGCTGCCCTGCTCCTGGGGGTGGGGTGCCGGAGCTGTCCCTGAGCTGTTGGAGTGCGTCGGTGTAGATGTTGGGGAGGTCCTCTTCATCATCAGGGCTGAGTTGTTGGGTCTGCTCTGCAGGAGGTGTTGATTCTCCCTCTGCAATGTGAAGGGGAAATGCAGATTGACATTGTTTTCACATGTATGTTCACACATTGTACAATTTTACTGTCAGACTGCATGGCAATGTATATTGTAACTGTTTATGAAGAGACACCTATTTGAAGCAGGACTCATGGTATTTCTACGCCATCAGGGATGTGAGGTTGTAGTTGTACATTGTCATCTCACAGTATCCTGCTATGCCAAATGCGAATGCCCATGTTCTAAACACAAGTGGCAGCAGTTGTGTCCTCTGTCCTGTTGTGAAAGTGTTGCAGTTTGTACCACATTGTTGTCAATGTGTGGTGCTCTGCATCTTAGCTGTGTGTGCTGCATTGTGGGTGAGTTGCCCCTTCGGCTCTGATTTGGCTGGCCCTTATCCCTTTCAGGCAGTCTGCCTTTCACTTCTGTGCTAATACAGTGCTGAGATCTTGCGGACTTGTGTAAATTGGTCTCTTGGTCAGAGTTGTGACTCTTGGGCATGGTTTGTCCACAGATGCGCTATTCTTACTTGTGAATGTGTGCCATTGTGCTAATCTCCCCCCGTCCCCCCGTCCTCCCAGTCCCTGGTCGTTACTCACCCTGTTGCTGTTGGCTCAGGTCATGTTGTGCAGTGTCTGGTTCCCCAAGTCCTGCCACCGTCTCCCTATTGATGGTCCCAGGCTGATCCTCCGTGGAGGTTGTGGGGTTCTGGTTGTCCTCTGTACTTGCTACGGCTACCTCCATGGTGCTTTGCAGTTGTTTGTGTTTTGTTTGTGTTATTTGTTGCTGCTTTTATAGGGATTTTTCCCACCTGATTTGTGGGACTTGCAGGCTTATCGCTGATTATCGCTGCCTTTTTGTATCACAGTTGCGCCCATCGCAACTTTTTTCACGTCCGGGTTCAGATTTTTATTGCCATCCTGTTGATTTTGTCACAGACATTTGACACGTTATCAGGAGACTATCGCATGTTACTGCCGTGTTGTGAATAGGACGTTAACAGTTATTTTCCCATGATATACGGCGATATGAAAGATTACGTTAACCGATTTTGGCAATGATTATCACACGTTCATTAGAATATCCCCCCTAGAGTCTTCAAACCTTCTGTCTATATATTCTCTGTGAGCTGGAAAACAAAAACGCAATGAACAAACACTCACTATATGGCAATCAGACAAAATAGTTCACCTCATTTTGAACTTTGACCAACAATTCGAAGAATTGGGCATAAGACTATCCAAACCAATTGTACCATGCTATCACTGACCCACTAACCTCAAAACCATCTCATAACTCTAAACTAGGGTCAACACAAACAATAGAGAAGACACGGGTGTACTTGATGCTGCAGAGTGCACAAGGAAGAAGCCCAAGTACATCACCAAGGAGTGACACGCACAAAGGCCAGAATATAAACGCAGGAAAAGACCAAAGCGAATGGAGTTGGCTTCAAGCCACCCTTAATACTTGTAAGGATGATTGACCCATTGGAAGACAAATACGCAAACCCAAGAGTTGTGGTATACATCTGCTCCCATGGAACATAGCACAAGCAAAGAAATGGTTAGAAGAAAGCACTCCACCTAGAGATTGTGAAACATGCAACGTAATAGCCCTCCTAGAGAAATGGGCACTCGATAATCTACACCTAGAGGGCTCCATCACCTACAGCATAGCTGCAGAAAAACTGAGGGCTATGGGCGTCCAAAATGGGCCTGGCAGTTTGTGTCCACAGCACTGAATATCCCGGCATGCAGCTAATCAGATTTATTCACTGGAACTTCGACAAACCAACTCCTGTGCTGTTGATTAATACATACGCTCACCCAAATGCAAGTAAAATAAAAGCTCATACCTCCCTACTAATTGCAATAATCTCAGACATAAGATGCACCTTTCCTTCCAAATTAATCTACACACCAGATGAGGACCGCGAACTAGCAACTGATAATATATTCTGGAATGTTCACCAGCATTATCAACTAAAGACAACTTGCCCGGACCACACAGGCCAATCGCTAAGAAAGGCATTATAGTACCTGGGAATGAGAGTGATAAATGGCAGATCGACAGAAGACACTCCTCCTAAATGTACATATCATGAAGTAAAGGCGCAATCCAAATGCAAGTAAAATAAAAGCTCATAACTATCTACTAATTGCAATAATCTCAGACATACGATGCACCTTTCCTTCCAAATTAATCTACACACCAGATGAGAACCACGAACTAGCAACTGATAATATATTCTGGAATGTTCACCAGCATTATCAACTAAAGACAACTTGCCCGGACGGCACAGGCCAATCGCTACGAAAGGCCTTCTCGTACAAGGGAATGAGAGTGATAAATGGCAGATCGACAGAAGACACTCCTCCCAAATGTACATATCACAAAGTAAAGGCGCAATCCATACTCACTTTTACGGCAGTTTAATTTACCATTAATGCCAATGCTTTCACAATTTTCAATTGAATTCTCCACCCTGAGTGATCGCTCTTATGAACACATCCATTTCAACTTAAATCCTCCAAAGCACGGTGTCATCACAGAAATGGCGAAAAACATACATATAATCAACCTAAAGCATCTTAAATGGAAAACAATACACTCCCGGACCTATGTCCGTGGCAATGAGGGAACCACCACATGACAATACACGCTTGGAAAGAAGGTACATCAAAATTGGCATCACTAATGTCAGGAACACAAAACTACGTGCCACGAAAAATTAAATTGAGAGACAATGCAAGCAAAGTTCAAACCCTGAAATGAGAATTAAAGAAAGCCTTTGGGAAGTTAAGAATAGCGGACCTTGACGAAACTACATGGGATACTGTACATCACTCGACAAAAGAAGACAAAAAAAGTTATGGTAGGACAAAAGAAACAGCAATGAGAGATTCTGGGCAAAACTACTGTTCATTGCAAGGCAAATCAACTCCAGCACCTTCTGTGATACAATAAATAACCTGAACAGGCCAGTGAAAGCCATTACCACAAACATGCAGGAACTCGATTGGGTCGCATTTCTATCCAACAAAGTTATGCGGAACACAACTCCTGAACTATTGCCTTCAAATTACTTGGATGACACTAATCAACAAAATCAAGTGACGGCGATCAAAAAAAACAGTAAACTCCTACTGCAGAGATGAAGGAACCAGTAGTCTTAAGGAAAATAAAACCGATTTTTCATTTTACTCAGCAGAGGAAATAACCAACATACTACGTAAAGGCAGAAGTGATGGAGCACCAGGGCCTTATGACATCCAACAAGCGATTTTCAAACACGATCCTGCCTTTTGGAGCAATTACCTGTCCACACTTTTTAAAGAAGTAGAATTACTAAATCGCATACCACAAAGTTGGCAAGGCCCAATTATTACACTGATTTAGAAATGAGGAGACAGAACAAATCTGTTCTATGCCTCTTTGATCTTGGCAGACCTCAGCAACTGGTCATTTCCCTATCAACTAGACAGGCTTCCGAAAGGGAACTGGAACAATTGCAAACATTTTAACACTCTATTTAATAGCAGCATAATGAACGTATAAAAAACAAAAACTGCATCTCTGCTTCAAAGATAGAAAAGCAGCCTTTGACAGCGTGGATCGTAACCACTTGTGGAAAAAACTTAGGGGCATATTATCAACACAGGCAATAAAATTATCGCCCGCTTTATCGGCAGAAAACTGCCGCTAAAGCCACTTTTGCGGCAGAAAACTGCCGGTAAAGCTGCTTTTGCGGCAGTTTTCTGCCGATAAAGCGGGCGATAATTTTATCGCCTGTGTTGATAATATGCCCCTTAGAGCCTGGAACATCCCCGAAAGAATACTACAAGGAATAATGTTATTTTAGTCCCAAATCTGGATAAGAGTAAAGCTGGGTGATGGCATCAGAATATCAAGAAAGCTGAACACAAATATGGGCTTGAAACAAGAATGTGTGCTGGTGCCACACATTTTCAACCTGTTTATGTCTGACTTGATGCAGCGGCTTGACACAATCAACTCCCATACGCTGCATCTGGCAAAGCTATCCTTATTGCATCTCTCATATGCAGATGATGTACTTATGAGCTTAACTAAGGTTGGCCTCAGAAGGTCACTTACTGAAACGGAGGAACAGCTAACAAACTAGAAATCAATACATTTAAAACCAAAACGATGCTCATTAGTGATCAACCAAGTAAAGCAGGGGAGATTTGCTCTACTCTAGATTCATAAAGCTAGTCGGCAAAGCCAGGTAGCCTTGCATCTCATTTAGGTTTTGCATCACCCTTGTATCCTCTTGTGTGTTGCAAGGGCAACACACAACCTTATTAAATATGCCTCTGGTTTTAGAAGCCTTTTATGATAAATGTAATTTTGTTTCAGGACTCGCCTGCATAAAATAGTATGAGCGTTTAAAAGAATTTTCAACAGGAAGTTTGTTACAGTGATTTTGTACTCTTCAATTACCATATTGCAACTATATAAGACACATTTCCAGTCATCTGCATTTTTTTCAGACATCTTGTCATGCAATGCAGCAATGAATCTCAGGTGCTATTGCAAATTATTGCATGAGGTTTACACTTCCAGTAATACCTGCTTCAGGTACTAAGATGAATTTTGGTATGTGAAAAGATCAAGATATAGATAGAGAAGGGAATGATCACAGAGATCATTAGCAGTAACTTGGAGGTTTCAAACTAAATGGAATTCATAATAAGTTGTTATTGCATAGTCAATTATTGACTTTTGTGTAATTAGCAGATGTATTACCATCCAGCCAATTATTTTCTCTAAATTTGTCAACAACAGTATAATATGCTGATCTGCATTATTTTTAGAAGGGAACAGTGTTACTGGCATATTTCATGCCATCTCTTTATCCTCGGATTTAAACACATAAATAATGTGATTAGATATTTTGCATTACGTTCCCCATTATTAGGAGGCAGTCTACCTTCTCATTCTGCACTGTGGCTGCAATAAAATCCTATATAAATATCAACTCTTTACTAAGCCCTTTACCTAGAAGATGAAAACAATACCATTGAACTAAAATTGATGAGAGCATGACTGTCACAGGTACAACTCAGTACCTAATATTTGCCGAATTTGTGGGCAGACTTAATTACCCCAAGCATATTCACACAGAGAAGGCTGCTGGTCCTCCATTAGAGGGGCCTCATGTAGATTTCTTTATGAAATGAGTGATTACATACTATAGCCATCAAGCACAAATGTATCACAAGCCCAAGTTTCATGTAAGCATATAACAGTTGGATTTTAAACACACAGAAAATCCTTCTTTGTAGGATAAGAGAATAACCGTTCAATATTTCACGGTGCTAGGTGGAGTTTTTTGTTAAAAAGAAAGGACTCAAAACTTGTATCTAATAACTATTGGAGCACTAAGAGCACCTACAAGGCATCATCATTTTCCTT
This sequence comes from Lissotriton helveticus, assembly GCF_964261635.1. NCBI lineage: Eukaryota > Metazoa > Chordata > Amphibia > Caudata > Salamandridae > Lissotriton > Lissotriton helveticus. The sequence goes on along the minus strand of NC_136067.1, from coordinate 1,738,327,998 downwards.
TGAGACTGGATGTAGAGTAAACCCCAGGTCAACTCTCCTTATCACCCAGGACAGATACTGGTTTTGAGAAATCAAGCATCCTTAAGGGGTATTTTATCAAAATAGAGTCTCAAAAATATCAGAACATAATATCGTGGTTAAACATATTGGGCCATATGTATCAAGGTGAATTGCGATCGCTAACGCTGAAATTTGCAGAATTTCAGCGTTTGCAATCGCACTTTGGCCTAGTGCTATGTATGAAAGCACAACTGTCTCGCAATTTAAGGAATCGCAAAATTTGTGATTCCTTATTTTGCTAATGCATTTAAGGAATCGCAGATTGTGATTCCTTAAATGCAATGTATGAAGCACCCAAGTTGTGCGAATATGGCATAAGGAATCGCAAATTACCACCAACTACAGGTTGGTGGTAATTTGCGATTTCTTCCAAAAAAGGACAGTTTTTGCATTTTTCAAAGTGGCATTTGGCAGACACACATGCCCTTAGGCCATGTATGTGCACCACATGTGCACCCATGCTCATTTTCAGGGGTGCACAGGGTGCCCTTTTGACACCCTGGCACACTTGAAATTGCATTCTCAATTTGCGATTCTCTAATTGGGAATCGCAAATTGAGAATGTCTTCACATTCATTCCTATGGGCCTTCTACCCCATAGGAATGAATGGGGAGGTATTCCTAAATTGCGAATCGCAATTAAGGAATATGTAGGATTCGCTAAATTTATTGCAAATCCTACATACATAGAGTTTTGCTATTCTCAAATAGCGATTCTCAAAAATTCGCTATTTGAGAATCGCAAAACCTAACATTGATACATATGGCCCATTGTAACTACGGAAATATTGTGTGACATATTTTCAAGTGAATTATTTGTCAACTATTTTAAGGTTTTAGGGCCAGATGTATCAACATCGGAATCTCTGATGATAAAATAGCGAATTTTTGCGATTCGCTATTTTAGAATCGCAAAATGCAATGTATGTAGGTTTCGCAAAAAAATAGCAATTCCCACATATTACTTAAAAGGGAATTGCAATTTGTAATTTGCTATTAAGGAATACATTCCCATTCATTCCTATGAGCCTAGAGGCCCATAGGAATGAATGGGAATTGTAAATTGCAAATTGCAAAGGTGGCAGGGGACCATAAGGCTGCCCTGATGCACCCCCAAAAAAGGTAAGTGTACACATGTGGCACACACACATGCCCTTGGCATGTGTATGCGCTGCATGGCACTTAGAAAAATGCAATTTTGTGCATTTTTTTAAGGATTTGCAAACTACCACCAACTTGAAGTTGGTGGTAATTTGCGATTCCTTAAAGCAAAGTTGCATTCTGAGAATGCCTCTTGCATTGCATTTAGGTAATCGCAAATTGCGATTCCCTAACTGCATTAAAAAAAAGGTAATCGCAAAAATTGTGATGACCTATTGTGCGAATGCCTTTTGGGTTGATACATCCCAAAATGCTTTTTACTGTTCGCAAATGGGTTGATTCTGCAAATCGGCCCATTTGCGACCGGTAAAACCCTTGATACATCTGGCCCTTAGTGAAGTTTTAAATATTGTTTATTTTAATATCACTTTGTGTATGATATATTATAGTATTTGTTGGAAATGACCTTTCTGCAGGTCCATCCCCACAGATTTTGCCTCCCTGCTTCCCTTTTTGCTGAATTTGTTTTTGTTGGCTATGGGACTCTGGGCACTTTGCTGCTGCTAACCAGTGCTACAATGCATGTGCTCTCTACTTAAACATGGTAACATTGACTTATCTGCAACTGGCATATTTAATTTACTTGTAAGTCCCTAGTGAATTGAATGCTACTACTGGGCTTGCAGCACTGATTCTGCCACCCACTTCAGTATCCCTTTAAACATGCCTCAGGCCTGACCTTGCAGTGCCTGTATGTGCCGTTTTATACTGCCAAGTCGACCTGGCAAGCAGGTTCTCTTGCCAGGCCCAAACCTTCTTTTTAAGTACATATATGTCACCCCTAATGTAGGCCCTGAACAGCCCTAGGTCAGGGTGCCATGTATTTAAAAAGTAGGACATTCACTTTTAGGTTTTACACATCTTAGCAGTGAAAAACTCGTACATTCATTTTTCACTACTGCCAGGCCTATCAATCTTATAGGACAACATTGAGATTACCTTATTACATTTTATGAGTGAAATTTCCAATTCGGAAGAGATGGACCCAACGTTTTGTGTCGCTGGGATCACAATTTAAAATCACAACTTATGGTGAAAATGGATTTCAAATTCATAATTTTGAAAATGCCATTTTTAGTAAGTTTGAATGTTCTCTCTTTAGCTATTTGGTGCTTTCTGTCTGTCTCTGAATACATGTCTGGAGTGTGTAACACCTGGGCTTTGTGCATTCCAACTAGACAGCCACACACCAAGGGAGATTAGGTGTGACTGAAAGGCCATTCACATCCTGATGGGCCATCCTGGGCAGGATGGGAGGGAGGAGCTGACACTTACACCCGAATAGGCTGTGTCCTGTTTCCCCACAAAGGGCTGCAAAGCCCCCGGTAGTGCATCAGGAACCAGGGCAGGAAGGGAAGGGACTCTCTTCGAAGTCTCCCCACTTCAATGGCACAACTGGGTATAAGCACCAGATGTCAGACACCGCCAACTAAGCACCTTTCCTGACCTATGGATACTCTGCCAGAAAGAACAACTGCTGCGCAGAAAGGACTGCCACTTTGCTGGACTGCTACTCTGCTGGACTCCTAGTCTGCTGTGTTGATCTGCTGCGTACTGCCTTCTTGCCTGGGAGTGAGCAGGATTGAACCTGCATGTCTCCAAACCAGAACCAAATTGACTCAAAAGGCTTATCTGATTCCCTCATGTACTGAAATCTCAGTCATCAAAGACGTCCAACCTATCTACCTTCAGCCCCTGGACTCTTCCATCTGAGAATCTTGTCCTATCAAGTGGTGCCATTCCAGTCCTGGCCCCTTGAAAGTGGTTATAAAGTGCTGCAACTGCCAAAATCCATGCATTGTCATTATTGCACCACTCGGAATCAGTGTATCTTCTTTGCAAACGATGCATCACAGCTGCTGCGAGGGTTGAGTACACCACTTTGCCATTGGCATGGCTCATCACATACTTTTCAATGCATGACAACTTTGGGTGGTTCAACATTGATGCATCGCCTACATCCAAAGGATCGACGACAACACATCTCCTCCTCTGCTCCACACATTGGGTCTCTTTCAACGACATAAACAAAGTACTTTGTAGTGGGACAAGGTTAGTTAGTTCTTATATCTGACCCACACTCCAGCACGGTCAGCCTGAACATTAGAATATTACCTGGTCTAGCTCAACCAGATAGCCTGGGTTGGCGCATAATGCTTTTAAGCACTACATTCCAGTTTTTGCTTTAAAAGTTCGTAATTTCAATTCTACTTATTGGATGTTTGTCGTTTTGGTCTTGTTTTATTCAATAAATTAAGCTCTATTTTGCTAACCCGGTCTGGTATATTTTAGGGTGGCGTTTTCACTGTTTTATTGCTTGAAGTGTGGCAAAAAGACTTTATATTTTATACATTGTCTCTTAAGTTAAGCCTGACTGCTCTGTGCCAAGCTACCAGAGGGTGAGGGAAGGTTAATTTAGGGTGTTTACCGAGTGACCCTGACTAGGATTGTGGTTCCTGCTTGCATACCTCTGCCAGGCACAAACCCACTTTCTAACAATATTGTTTTATTTTATTATTGTATATTGTTTATTTTATTATATCTGTTATTAGAAATGTATTAATTAAATAAATATTTTTGGTTATATTTTTTCTGGTGTTGGATTATTTGGGCCAGGTCAGTTATTTAAATATATTAATTGATATTAAGTCATTGTAGTTTATGTTATACCTTTTATAGTTCCTTATTTAATACATGACCAATACATTGTATAATTGTTTATTACACTTCTATGGTGGTTTTATTTGGTCATTGGGTGGGTGGGGCATTTGATTAATCATATATTTATTCATTAAATGATGAATTTGAATATTATTTTACATATGTATATATTTATAGTGTGTGTATCTATATATAGTATGTATATATATATATGTGTATATATATTTCTATACATATATATAATGCAAAAAAAGAAGCAGAGAACTCTGGGTAGTGCTCAAGTTTAGCTCCAATATAGAGCACGCTCAACACCAGTGACACTCTAAATTTGCTCACCTAAAATGTCTGCTTTACTATCAAAGTCTTAAAACATAGGATTAGCACAGTGCCATCCATGCCGAGATAGAAATGGACAAAGTGTTTTGCTATTTCTACTGACAAGTCTTTAGGCATAGGATTAACATATGAGGTGAGCAAATTTAGAGTGTTGTTTGTGTTGAGAGTGCTCTATATTTGAGCTGCTTTCCACCTAAACTTGAGAACTATCCAAAGTTTTTTGCTTCTTTTTTTTGCATAATTTATGCCACACTCTATGCCTGAAAGGGTTTGGTTTTGACTTATACTCGGTGCTCTCTTGTGCCTGGGCAAAGTTATACCTCTCTGAAGATCTCTAATGAGAGTGCGACATGTGTCAGGGGTTGCTTTTATTCATTTCAGGTTGGCTTGGATGGTATTTCACCAATCCAAAGCTTTAATTCTGTACCTGGAGCGGTAAAAGGCTTTGGCCATTTTGCAGCTTTGCATAGATAGCCCTGTGCTAATCCTATGGTTAAAGACTCTGCTTGAGAAATGGCAAAAGTCTTTGTGTGTTTTTATCTTGGCTTGGATGGCACTGTGCTAATCCTACGCTTAAAGACTTTGATAGAAAAGCAGATATTTGAGATGAGCAAATTTAGAGTGTCGCTGGTGTTGAGACTGCTCTATATTGGAGCTGCCTTCCACCTCAACTTGTTAACAATTTCTTTCCCACTCCAAAATGCAAGTATTTTCACCAGTGATACTTACAGTGCTGAAGTGGAATACTTGTTTTATGATTTTGGTTAATATTTCAATTTTTCTAAAGAAAGAAAATTATAAATATTTGTAATGCAGTTTTTATAAAACGTTCTGCAATATAATGTTACATGTGTTACTTTTTGGTTTCATGTTTTAATAGTTATCTAGTTGTTTTCATATATATGGTTCTTCAACTCTATTTAGATTTGGGATAACAGTGTGTTCCATTGTCCATCCAATAAAGGGCTGATTTGTCATAATAGTGGTTGTGCTGCTCTATTGAAGGTGGGGAACTATCACTGATCTTACCTGCCAACATCCACCAAGGTGGACATGGGAAGGGAAAATGTTAAAGGGCCCCTACACACATGGAGAGAATGTCCTTATTCAAAATAACAAACTCCTACATTTGAAAAGACAAGCTTCAAGAGCTGTAGTGCCAAACGGGTGCTGATCAGCATTTCATTGCCACCCTCTTGCTAAACCGGAAAGATGGTTTTGAGGAACTTCACAAAATGTTTTGGAACGAAAATCCCAAACTTGCTCTTATGAATCGTCACATGATGGCTCTGGAACACAGCTACTATGAATTGATGTCAGGGGAGGAACATGATTTTGCTTGACTGATTCTTGATGCTTTAGAAATCTTGAGAGTGGGAGGAGGTATTTATCTTCCTTGAGCAGCATGGCCTGGGGGCTGTCCCCAGACTCTTTGTGAGCTTCAAAGGATGCCTAGCCTGTCATTGGAAGATGTAGCTTACACCTACACCTGCCTTCCTATTGTTTTCTAGAAAACCTGGACCCAAATGTAGTGGAACAGAGATGCTACAGAACTGATTTGGAGTGGTAATAAGATGGGGGTTCCCATTATCATAATGGCACTTCTGGGAGAGAACAAGGAGCTCTGACAAGGGGAAGGAAGATCCTGCTGTGTTGGATTTAGGAAAAGAGAGGCACTGTGGGATAGTTCACAGCGAAGCACACAGGAGGTACTGCAAAAGAAGCACACCTGGGAACTGTTGCCCTATTGGTTAGGGAGTGGATATGACTTTCCCCACCTGTTGGCTGGAACTGGGCATACATGTGGCATTTCCTGTACCCTCTTCAGAATAGTCCTGGAGTTGTGAGGATCAGAAGAAGGACTGCCCTGCTGTCTGAATCCTAAAGTAAGGCTGGACCTACTTTCCTTGAATCCAGCACCCCAGAAAAGGCAGTTGGCTGGCCTCCTGTTTGAACTACAGGGGCACAACAATCTCCCAGAGGCCTCACTTCCTGCACCTACCCACTGACCATTTCCAAACAGACATGCCCTGGACCCTGTGGCTGATGTCTTTTGAGTGCGCCTAACCCCCAAGTGGTGCCCCCAAGCCCTGAACTCTTGCCTGGTGTTAGAGTGTACTCCTCTTTTCACCCATACTGCTAAATTTTGAACTTAGAAATGTTTTGCCAACTTACTGCCTGGAGAATTGATGGAGACTGTGAACTCCGTTAAAACTGCAGCCATTAATGTTCAATTGCCAGTTGACCTCAGCTTGCTGGTTTGCCCTCCTAAATGAGAAATGACTTCCAGTTTCTAAGTTTGAACATAGAGAGCTTCATCGAGGTCAATGTCACACCCTTCCTGGACATGGATTCCAGACTTCACAACTTGGAGCTTTTCCTCATTCCTCAGCAACTGCACCAGGGTCCCACTCTTCAGCAACCCACCAACGTTGAGCCACGCTTCAGATCTAGCTTGCAGCTTGCCCCTCCAATGACCCATTGACAGCCAATTTTTCCCCCAAAAACGTTTTCAAGTCTGAAGGTAAACTTTCCACCGGGATGAGCCTGGTCCTTGTATTTGAGCAGTGAACCATCGTGGTCAACCTTAACCTTTGACACCGACCTGGTCTCGAGCAACCAGATAACCGCTGCACTTTGTGCCTTTTTTGTGCTATTTTTAATTCAAACTTTAAAAATTCATAGCTTTTGTTCTACTTATTGGATTTTTGATGTTTTGGGGACTTTTATATTTATTAATGTGTACTCTCGTTTTCTAAATTGATTTGGGATTTTTCTTCTGTTCTGTTTTCACTTTATTACTGTTTGCATATTCCATAAATAATTTACACTGTGCCTCTAAGTTAAGCATGACTGTTTTGTGCCAAGCTACCAATGGGTTAATGGCAGGCTTATTTAGTGGCCTGAGTGGTTACCCTGACAAGAACTGTAATTATTATTTGAGGTAGGTTCTCACCCCTCGGAACTAATACTCCAGTTCCTTACACTAATCTTCTCATCCATCAAGAAGATCTCATCACTCACTAGTATATATGTAATACTAAAGTTATATGCTCAGGTCTTGGTGTTCATGACCTCTAATTCACCCATGTTATTATTGCCTTGTGTTCCTGCCACAGTACACAATTATCAAAACACTCCTGAAAATGCAAAATGCAAAGGCAGAGAACATCTGCACAACTTCCACCTCATTTGAGGATTGCAATACCTTCCTAGTGCACTGGAATCATCATGCATATATGTGTTTTAGGAGCATGTTTACAAGATTTTATCACCACAGGAATGTAACTTTTTATGATCTCCTGTGTCGATAAACCCTTTGCGTTATTTACAAGCCGGCGTTAAGCCACTTAATGCAGCTTAACGCTTCCTTGTGAATAAGGCCACCGTTCATGTAACACTTAGCATGAAGGGGGTGGCAGTGGGTGTTGTGGTGGGCATTCCACCGCAACACCCATCGCTTTTTTACGCCTCCCCATATTTACAAGGGTGGCATAAATATGGGGCAGTGCCAAAATTAAGACCAAAAAAACCTGATCTTATCATGGCGAAATGAGAAGAAATATACATTTTTCCTCATTTTTGCTTTTTCTAGGTGTGCTGTATTGTGCAGCACACATAGAAACTGAAATTGCTATGAATGATTTTTTATTTGCAGGAAGGTATCTCTTCCTGCACACAAACAATCATTAAAAAAAAAATACAATTTCGAACTTCTATGTGTGCTGCACAATAAAGCACACCTAGGTGTTACAAATCACCATTAGTGATTGTTTACGTGCAGGAAGGGATACCTTCCTGCACATACACAATCATTCCTTAAACGTAGACACCCTTGCACAATGGCGCAGGGGTGCCTGCGCTGGCGTTAGGCAGCTGGATTTAGAGCCATCACTAAGGAAATTACTGGGGTGTGCCGTATCATTGTAAATACGAGCATCCCTGTATTTTCAGAATGGTAGAGTGCGGCATTAGAAATTTTGGCTTAACGAGGCGCTGTGCCATTTTTTTGTAAATATGCCCCTTAGTTACTTAGTGTGAACTTAGCTAGAGAGCAAGGAATGCCAAACAATTAGTTATAATATCCCTACTTTCCATGCCACTGGAGAACAGCAGCCAGAAAGGTGATCTAGAGTCACATTTCCGATCAGACTGTGGTATGAAATGGATGTGAAAAATTCATTTTTATTAGTTATTTTGAACATCAGTTCTTAAATTTTGTATACTTCTGATATGTGGAATCCTGATCTTTGGTGCCTTTCTGGCTTGTTTGAAGTCAGCAAAAACAGGCTGTTTTGCTCATGTCTTTACACACCTGGGGAGGTCCCTAGGATGGCGGGAAGACTTAGTCCGCCCGCCATCCTATCGGTGATTGGGACCACCCACCATAAGAGCGGGGGTCCCGTGGGGGTATTAGGATGCGCCCGCCACTGTGGCGGGCGCATCCTGCAATTTTAGCATTGTGGTGGGCTGTGCTCATTGCACCACCCGCCACAATGCTAAAAATGCACGTATGCATTTGCATAAACAAAGCAGCAGGCACCGCGCAGTGCCTGCCGCTTTGTTTGTGCAAATGCAGGGGGGTACCACAGGTACCCCCGTGTGCACCCCCACTTCTCCTTCACTCTGGGGGCCCACAGGGGGCCCCCAAAGTGAAGACCGCATGCCTTTCCGCCACGGAAAGGCATCCCTGCAAGCCCATGCTATTTTGGCTGGCGGTGTCTATTAGACACCACCACCATATTGGACCTTTTCCGCCACGGTCGCCTTGCGACCGGGGCGGAAAAGCGGCGGACGGACGTTCCGTCTGCCACGGTCCCCCTGCCATCCTAATATGGCCGGGGTCATTTCGGTGAGGATGGTGGGCGGATTGCCCCAGCCAGGCTGGTGGTGGCTACCTCCAGCCTGGCGGGGGCAATCCGCCCGCCATCCTAATGGGCCCCCTGGTGTTGACATACCTGCTCTTTGCTCGTCTGAGGCTAATCTAAGATTCACTTGCAATGTTTATATTTGATTGCCCTGTTGTCTGCCAATATATGTGAAGGGACAAGCAATGTCCACTTGTATCAGTTATATCCGCTTGGTCGATTGTCTGCCAATGTATGAAGAAACCAGCAGTGTCCACGGATAATGTTTATACTCGTTTGTACGCTTGTCTCTCAGGATTTGTGAATCTCAAACAAACCTTAACCTTGTTAACTAGTAAGGGATTTTTTCTTCTGTAAATATTTTACACATCACCAGGCCATACAACATTTATACATTTATTTATTTATTAAGGAGTTTTATATAGCGCTGGCCTGCCCCGTAAATAACCTTTCAGATCTTTGTACGATATCACTCTTGTAATAGCCATCCTAGCACTGTGTTTATGTGCACCCGCACATCAATACCAGGCAGTGTGCCAGTCTGGCAATGCCAGATGCGTTAGCTTGAAAGCCAAGTACAAGTACGTTGTTTGGTCGCTTGTGTCATGACAGGATCAATAAAAATGATGCACACTTAGGCCCTTTCAGGCTGGCCCATCTGGCAGTATCGGAATGCTAAACTGTCCTACAAACCAGGCCAACACTGATTGTCAGAGAGAAATCCCCAGCTTCCATGAATATCTAACTTTTCCGTGCTGGGATCCTCGTGGATCTATACGTGGCTTTCAAGACCACTGGTCACAGTATGTGCTGCTTTACTATACAGGTATGCATTCGATTTTACCTGTTTCATGTACAAACATCTGCAGTAAGTTAAATCAGGCTCCATCCTTTCTGACATCACAATTTATGACTTTGGAATAGTACTAGGACCAGCCATTTCAACAATCATGATCAACAGCTACCTGGCAACGTAAACTCATTTCTTCCCAGCCCATCACATTGGGTCCCAACTCTGCCTCGAGATATAGTAAGAATCTGTGGATCTTCAGTGAGTATGAAATTGTCTCAAAGATAACCATCAGCGAATGAAGGTCAATTAATTCTGCCTCAGCAATTAGGTTAACCTGGCATAGGGGATCCTACTTTTGGGGCCCTGGTATACCACCTCTTTTCTTTTTCCTGGTCAGAGTCCTTAAGTCTACTACCAGCACATCCAGACGAGGCATGTAAGCTGGTTGACTTTTTTGAAAATGGTCTTGCTTTTAGATGATATTTTCATGCAGTAAACAAAAATGCATTTCATCACTTACACCAAGTTCGCAGAATCCTTCTTCTGGTAACATTTCTTTAAACATTATCCTGATTATAGTAGAGGACTCATATCTGATTACTAATCTTCCCTCTAAAGGCGACTTCTTTAAAAAGAACTTCAGCAGTCTTCTTAGGACCCCAAATCAGACTTCCCAGCTTGTTCTCAATATGAGATGCCATGACCATCTAATGCCACCCAAAAGTCTATGACTCCCGGCAAAGCGTTCAGAATAGATGATTAGTTTACAGTTAAGCTGTGTGAAACCGTCTCACATTTAGCAAACTGTGAGAAGGAGCCTAATCTGCAAAGAAAGAGAAAACAGTTTAGTGTGCCTCTATAAAGCAACAGGGAATACGTTGGGATGGTATTAGAGTTGTTGTAGTCGGACGTGTTATTCAGGACATCCAAAGTTTATTAGCATTTCTCACAACCTTGTATGTCTCAGTGAACTAACCACAGATCATGGTGCAAACCTCAGGGTGTAAAACAGGAATCTGCAGCTTCTGTACTGCAGTGGGCAGCACAATTTGTTGGCCAGTGTGTTGTATGTTAGCCAAATGGCCCAATGGTGTTCTACTGCTCAGGACGCCAAGGGTGGTGGTAATTTCAGGGTCCCCCCCATAAAATGTGTCTTAGGGGGCTGGCTGACATCCTATTTACTGTGACAGATCTGGGTGCAAATTGTACGGATTGAATGGAGCAATGCTTGTTATCTGACCGCTGTACTCATTGTCTTTGAGGCCATTGAAGTTTCTTATGTAAATTATTTATCACGTGCCAAGGTTTACATATTTGTAATTTGTGGTTTACAAACAGTTCTCTACATCAAAAGGCTTTAAAACTGAAATCATACTCTACTATTAGTTACTTAGCACAATTACTTACATTGATGGATTAATGCACAACTTTTACAACGTATGTAAAAACTACAGTCATTAATTTAACCGAATGTTAATTTTACATCTGACAAACTCGGTGGCAGTCCTTCTTTCTATGTAATGCACACAAATCAAACTTGACAACTCGTATTTTGTTTCCAAAAAGTTAAACATTTGACCCTAACAGAATGATCGTATGGATATCATTAGGTGACATCATGTTTTTCTATTCTTGAATAGTTATGAGTGACATCAATTGACTAAAGACTTGAAGAAAACTAGAATGGAGATTGACTGTGACAGATGGTCCATTTTATAATCTCCCGAAAAAAAACAAGAGACAAAATAAAATCGTAGTCCCCCTGTCCTCTAAGAGCATCACAGATCTTTTTAACTAAATGCTTATCTTGCAGACTATAGAACAAACATGCGCGTAGTAGTCTTTGCTCTAACTTCCTAGAGACATGCACACTTGAATAAAGGGTGACTTGGAGTTAAAGAGTCCTACCTACACATTGCTCGGATGTAAAAATTCATCATGCAAATGTACTGCACCAACACAGGGATCCCATAATTTTATTTTACAAAATACATACCCATACAGAAGATTTTGTTTCTCATCCCTTTGTTCAATGAAGTTTAAGACTTTTATGTGCGATTCCTTTAAGCCAGTTTTGAGGTTGTTCCTTGGCAGTAAGCAAATCATTTCAGTCTTACACAATGACTTTTTACACCCCTTAAAAATGATTTTTTTTTTCAAAAACTGGGCCTATGAGAATTTAAACATTTATACATCATGTTGACACCCAGTGCAAATGATTTTACAATGGAGAAAAACATTTTAAAAATGTTGAATAGGCACTTACTGGAATTACAGTTAATCCTGATACAGTCTAGATGGGGAAGAATAGATGAAAAATGAAAATTTATCCTTCAAGGTAACAGCTGCAGACATCCAATAAAATGACAGTCCACCCTTCCGGGGACGGACACATGCAAATATGGCCACTCAATACCGTTTTTATCCTTTACATATTGCAATAACGCAGAGATATTGTGTGAAAACGCATTTGTACATATGACAAAATAGATTTTAAAAATGGCCAAATTCAAACCAAGCTACATGGGGACAAATGAAGGTGAAAGCGGTTATTTATCTACCAAGCATGTCTGACCAGGACAACTCACCCATAACTTCCCATCTGTGAAAGAACATACAGTTATTCTATGTGCATTTGTTTTTAATAGTGCTCCTTCACAATGGGGTGCTAACAGGGATGCCTCGATCAGACAGCAAGGACCGCTGCAGTTTACCACCAAGGCTGAGTTATGCAGAACTTTGTGTAGCAAAGGGCATGGTTAAATATAGTCTAGTATAATTTTATATAGGCATATAATTTGTCTGGTAACGTTTTGAGGCATATAGTTGCTATATGTGAAGACATTGTATCCTTAGTTGAGAAGGGAGAAAGCGATTTTGATTTGGAATGGCTGAGCTGAATAATAATTTCCTGCCCAACTTATGATGGGGAATATGCAATAGCATTATTTGAACATATGTTTTGTGCACTATATGCTTGCATTAGTCAGTGGAATCAGCTTCCATTAGTGAGTTCCAATAAAAAATGAGTCCTAGGGCAAATGTTAAATCTGTAACACCTGAAGGGTTGTAATAAAGGTTGGGCGTGCATCTCTTTGCCCAAACCCTGCACCTTTAAGATACCCGTGATGCTGAAAAATACATTTTAAATACCAGAAAAGTGGGCTTGATTAATTTTGTGACATGTTCATGGTTAGAAATGTAACAAAAGCTACTGCTAAGTAGTACAATATGATGGAACTGAGTTAAATGTTTCATCTGGCGTTGTTTCTGTTCTGAACTAGGTGCTTGTGCTGCCGAAAAACCAGAAAGGGATCCCACATGATGTTTGTGACCCGGATCCCACAACAAAAAATGGTGACAGGCCGAAACCTGTTGCGCCAGATTAGCTCGACTGACATTTGCTGACATTTAATAGTAACTGGAATATTTGTCATGGTGTATCCATTTCAATTTAAATTATCACTTTTATTCAGATTTGCTATTTCTTAATATTGAGCTTACAGAGCTGCTAATGCACTGGTTGTGTCCAATCTGTGAAGATTACTAATGTGAATTAAGATGTTAACAACACAACTGTGGCTGACCAAGGTTTCGCACTATAAATTTCAATGTCGGATTGTCAGTATGACATCGTGCACATTACCATCCGGAGCTGGCCACAAAGAGCTCCACTGCCAAGACAGAAATCAAATTTTATGAAGAAGGATGGTGCACCGGAATTAGCAGTCCAAAGAAGCTGTAGTAATTTTCGAAGCAAACGGGTGTGGAGACACGGACCTACGGAGATTACGACTCCTCCCCTTGGGGCGTCTACTACTGGTGGATCAGGTTTATATATGCCCTTTTCTACGGCGGTCGCATTACCTTGCAGACACTCTATTACGGTGTGACTTTCTCTTGTCCGGACCGCCAAGACCCCTGCCCGGTGACGCTTATTGGCGTTAAGTAACTTGCCTTGATACGTCTCATCTAGATAATTGGAGATGTTGAAGTTCTGACGACGTGAAAGTCTGTTGTCATATGAACTACGCTTGGTTGCTTCATTTGTCGCCAAGTTTCTTTCTAGCCCTGACGAAGTTCGTATGTGAACGAAACGCGTTGGATGAGGCCTTTTTAAAGATTGAAAACAATAAAGGATTTTTTTCAAAAATTACTACAGCTTCTTTGGACTGCTAATTCCGGGGCACCATCCTTCTTCATAAAATGTGAATTAAGATGTTCAAACGGAGACAACGGAACCAGGGGAGACTGAAGTTAAGAGGTGGTTTTGAAGGCCCTGGATTTTTAGGGTTTTCTACTGGGTACAACATGCGTTCAGGAATATAGGCTGCGTATTATGAAAGATATATGCATCATGACAGGCAAAGGGATGCTGAGCAACATTCCCAGGATAGCCACAGCATAATAAAATATAGTCTTTGGATCAGCAGCACAGCTTTTAAACACGTACATGCCCACATAGTTTGAACAATACTTTTCATACTCAAAAGCTGTGATGATAATGATTTGTTTGTGGATATATAGATATATCTCTTTAATTCGCTAAGTTGTTCTGAAACAATCTTGAGAATAATTGAACATTCAAATCAGCTCTTATTTCTTCCCCACTATCTTGTACTAAAGAAAGTGAAACATACCGTTTATAAATAAAGAAAAAAAACTATATATTCAAAAAAGGCTGTCTTTCAAACGACCTAATATTGTAGATTTTGATGAGATACCCTTTTTAAAATAAGAGCAATTGATGAGGCATAAGTCGTATTAATACATATATATTCATGAAAAATATATATTTTAGTGAGTTCTTATACTTTCTCAGACAGTTTTAATGTTCCAGAAATTGTTCCACATTTAACTTATGTTAGACTGCACTTTGGAGGGCGCTAGGAAATGAGTGTAGTAGTTGCTATATATAATAGATATGAGTCTTATTGAGCAAGGCTCTATCAAATTGTGTTTTGCATGTGAAATAACCCTCCATCATAAATGTTCCAGAGTGGTAAATTCCGTGCATTTAATTGAACATTAGGTGAAAAATGTTATTCATCTGTTGTATTTACGCTTTATGTTTTGAAGAAGATATCACTATGCTGACGCTCTTAATTGCTCGCTGCCTCATCTGAAAGAATAATAATACAATGCACACATATTCACAATCATGCCTTTGTGGAGTATGAATATACTACAAGACCTAATTTTGTTTCCATGTAGCTGAGTTTGTCATGTGTCGTCAACCGCATCAGAAAAGTGGTTGCAAACAGCCAGGGACCAATAAAGGCACACGTCTTTGCACAGAAACCTTTTGTTTAGAAAGCTCGCTGATGCCATTTTATCTCTTCGCTTCTAAAATGGTGGATTCTGAAAAAATGTTGCCGTTGTATACCTGTAATATAACCGAATGCCACTAGGTGGGGATGCAGGACCGTATAGAGTCTGGATTGCTCTGCATTGCCTGACGTTAAAAGAAATGTTCTGATACAGCGCTTCACTGCCCTATGTTTCTACACAATTGTTCTTTACAAAGCCACTGATATTTAAGCCTGTGAACTGCTTAAAACCCCATAATCTTCACAGCAGGCTGGAGTTTTAAAGGCAGCGGCAATCGTTGGACAGCGTGGCATTTATTTGCAATATGAGCATGTGTTTAGGCACCAAAAGATGTGAGCATGTAATAACTGGAAACACCCAGGCGTAAATGCTCTCTAAGGCAGAGAAGTTTTTTGTTTTTTTTCTGTGAAAGGCTGCATGTTTTATGATCACATGGCTGTTTGCTAAAGGGCCGCAGACTTTGGGCATTGAAGGGTGCGTTTTATCTTTTAAACAAAAACAAAAAAAAGGCATAGTCAATTAGTATAGAGAAGATGGGATTGCCCACAGAGAGAAGCACGGGGGGAGGGGATGGGGGAGGGGGGAGCAGCACATCATGTGTGATCTGCAGATTCTCTCTGATGCGTGCAGTAAATTGCGCTGTCTGCCAGCCAGAAGAGGCTGACCCACTTTGAACTGTTAAGGAGTTTTCGGCACGCACACTTTAAATTATGTAACTACTGACAGGGTATATTTATGGCAGCGCTCATAAATATTCTGAAAAAGAGCATCACCCAGTGTTGAGCTGGATGGACTAGGCTTCTCTCTTTAAGCACCCAGAAGCAGAGAAAAAGTCACATTACAACAGATTCAATTGCAGTGTGCAAAGAAAGAAAACATACTTAGATATACTAACAAATCATTATTAAAATTAAATTAAAAAGATTTAAAAACAGTGTATGCCAAGTGGCTGTTGTTCCTTGCAGGTTTGTGCCAAACTGACTGTAAGAAAAAATAAATTCAGGCAAACAAAATATTGTGTTGGGTGGGTGGAGGTGTTACCTAGGTTGACCGTCAGTTTCACACGTCCTGCATCAAGCTCTAAGCGAAGGGTGTCCGCCGAGTCCCTGGAGGTGGTGGCCATCAAAATACCATAAGCCCGCTGAGACCTGAAACGCAAGGACACATCTTCTGCCTCTGTGTGCATGACAACGGGGAGCTGGATCTTCATGAACATGCTTCCATCATAACTCAGCACCGTTGCCTCTGCAAAGGAATGGAAGATAATTGCAACACATGATTTGCTGTGCAGAGTCACCAGTGTATTGCTGCGGGCATGTATACAGTAGTTGCCACCTCGGTGCATGAATAGTGCAGCTGTGCTGTTGTTAATACTCTTTGGAGTCCGTCATGTACAGCCAAATCTAATCTTAGATGTAACAGGTGACTACTAGAACCAAGCAAAGAATATCAGACACATTTACCCACACACACAAAGATGGCTCCCAATCTTGCCAGGTATATTGCGGTTACATTATAGCTACATCCGTCAATTTGACAATGTATTCATTTGTTATAAGTAATGGCACCTAACGTTTGAGTAAAACAAATCTATCTATCTATCCATCTATCTCTCTCTCTTTCACTCTATCTATCTATCTATCTATCTATCTATCTATCTATCTATCTATCTATCTATCTATCTATCTATCTATCACTCTATCTATCTATCTATCTATCTATCTATCTATCTATCTATCTATCTATCTATCTATTGCTTTCTCTCTCTCTCTCTCTCTCTCTCTCTCTCTCTCTCTCTCTCTCTCTCTCTATATATATATATATATATATATATATATATATATATACATATATATATATATATATATATATATATGTGTTTATGTGTGTGCACATACATATATGTGCACATACGCATATGGCTACTTAAGCATTTGATCTGCTTTATTTTTTTTATAACAATTACTACTGTGCTATACTGTGATTATTAAGAATTGTTTCACTTAAGCGATCCCGTACATACGTGTGAAGAAGTTATCGTGTGCGATCAAGGAAGCCTTTAGGTAATAAAATAAAAAAATAAAAAATGGTATGCATCTCCCTAATACTGAATTTACCAGACAGGTGCCGCAAAGCCACGAACACAACCATCAACACATACGAATGAATTATATTTGCAAGACAAATTAAAGTACAAATTCAGGACATTGTGATATTCACGATGGTTGTGGTTATCTTCGATGGGAGAAGAATCGCAGAGAGCTAGTTTGAATGATAAATAAAACAGTAGTCAATGACCGCCATCTGTCTAATGCTTATAACTGCACATATTGCGTTCATCTATTACCCCACTACAAATGTGCCCGAAACGTTTCAAGCTGCCATCCCTTTCCCTTTGACCCCATTATCCATGTATTCCATTCTTTCAAATAAAACGTGGTTCAGCCCCATCAGCCCTACAAGGTGCTCCACATCTGGAAAAAATCCACTCTTTTCTACCTTTCAAGTTGTACTGTCCATTCTCAAGACTACCCCCGCAAGAGGCATTACTGTAACATTCTAGTTCTTGAAATCTATTAAAATGTTGTTGAATCTATTCACAAAACCACTACCTTTACCCCACAAGACCTCTTCAACCTTCCAGGTCCATCCACCCCAGAGACAGTAGGTAGAAGAGGGCCAGGCTTTCTGCAGCTTAATCTACGGGCTGTCTATGTGGACGTATACCCACCGATTGAAGCAGTGTGCAGTGTGTCAGGGAGACATTCAGAATCGTTTCTGCTGTGAACTGATATCACACTGGTCACTCATGTTTTGTTTTATGCAGCTTAACTTCAGTGCTATTTAAAAATCTTTTTAATGTGTTTTTTTTCTCTCTTTTGTGAAAATGTACCTGACTATCCAGGTCTGAATCATACTTAATATTTTGTAGTAGTATTTTAATTTGGGCTCATATTACCATTTTTTTTCCAAGAGTAAGATATTCTTACTTAGGGAAAACAGCGTTTTGAATCAGGTGCAGGCCTTGAAATTCATGTGTAATTCTCACCTTACACAGGAGTAAACAGCCACGGCCCATGGAGGGAGTTTCGGTGGGGCGGAGAGGCGGGGCGGGGGAGGGGCAGGGTGGGGGGTGCTAAAAACCGGAGTATGGATAATTGAAGGTAAGTAAACAATTTAATAAATAAAACAAATCTCGTAGCGCGCCCTGCATCACATTTTGCGTTGCAGGGCGCGCTACGAAATTCGTTTTATTTATTAAATTGTTTGCTTACCTTCAATTATCCATACTCCGGTTTTTAGCACCCCAGCCCCGCCTCTCCACCCCACCGAAACTCCCTCCACGGGCCGTGGCTGGGAGTAAACCCAGGTACTCACAAAAAAGCTTTGTACATAGGCATAATTAAAGTTATGTGAGGCAGTGACAGTGGGCTTGTGTTTCTGTCTGTGCTCGATGAGGGATACTGAGAGCATTAATGTCATAGCTGTCAGGCGTTAACTGCTGTTAGTTCATTACATGCGCAGACCTCACCATTGGCTTTGACTGTTAATGTAGGGTGGGCAATGGACTGCTGCTGCCCCGCCAGCCGACTGTGTTACCATATTAATGCCTTGAGCTCAGGACTTTAAAGCTTAAACAGAATACCTCAATTACTATTTTAATTTGTTTTCCGATGTTATAGACTTTATTTTTTAGTAGGTTACACATCTCGGAATATGTGCACAAAACATGTATGATTCAAATGAAAGAACACAGAATGCACACACACTAAGGGGATTATTTATTATGCATCACCTTTGCACCAGGTAAAGTGGTATATAAGTGAAGCAGCGCTCTCCTAAAGATGTATAAATCCACAGAAAGCCACACTCTCTGGCTTTCAGTGGCCTCATAAATCATGAGTACGGCAGCACAGCGCAAATCACTGCGTAGTTTTACTCTGCACCTGGGAGACGTTTTGCCCACGCAGCACCCATGGAATTTGACTTGACAAAGTGATGTAAACCTGAGGAAGCATCAAATCTGTACACCTCTCAAGGTGAGGCGTAACAACGAGAAATATATTTAGTTCTCCTCATTTAATCCTCTTCCCATGTGTGCTGCATTTTGGAAAACACCTCGTAGGATTGTTTTTTGTGTAGGAAGATGCACAAAAACAATCCTGTATGCAATGAAGACACCCTTGAAACATGGTATGTTCCTAACCTTTCACTTCAGCCAGCCACGGCCCGTGGAGGGTGTTTCGGTGGGGCGGAGAGGCGGGGCGGGGGAGGGGCAGGGTGGAGGGTGCTAAAAACCGGAGTAAGGATAATTGAAGGTAAGTAAACAATTTAATAAATAAAACTAATTTCGTAGCGCACCCTGCATTGCAAAATGTGATGCAGGGTGCGCTACGAAATTCGTTTTATTTATTTAATTGTTTACTTACCTTCAATTATCCATACTCCGGTTTTTAGCACCCCCCACCCTGCCCTTCCTCCGCCCCGCCTCTCGCCCCACCGAAACTCCCTCCACGGGCCGTGGCTGACTTCGGCATAGGGCAGTGCAGCAATGTGCTTTGCTGCGCTGCTGTACGCCAATATGCCATCAATTAGGCCCTTAAATAGATAGCAGTGGTTCTTCCATACTTCTTTGTCGTTTTTGCTTTTAGTGAGTTAGAAACTTTTTCTTTTACTGGGAGTTTTCTTTCTCCCAGTTTATTAGGGGACACTTACAAAACGCATTCGAAATAAAATACCAATAATTAGTCAAAACATCATCCAATCAGAAACTGCACTGTGCTGTGACAAATACAGAACTAATCGTAAAAACTGCAATTATTTACAGTGTTTCCAGTTTTTAAATGAGAACCAATACTTAAAAAGCAGATAGTGTTTTAAGACTACCAGAAAGTGTATCTATAATAGGCACTTGACCAAGTCCCTTCAATATGGTCACACCGAAGAATTGTCTTCGTGCATTCTGTACTCTGTGACTTTTCAGATTATAAGGCTTCCTTCATGGTCCAATATTTTCCACTGAATTCATTTTAAAGCAGTCCTCAAAGGATTTAGACTATGCCAAATGCATGCCTAATTTTGACAGGGTGAATCCGAAAGCATTGCATTCTAATGCAGTGAGAGATACCGAGTAGAGGGCTTTATAGATTAAAATTCTAAGTCGGGCAACTTTATAAATTGGCACGCTAGCAACAAAATTGTTAATTAAAATTATGCGGCTTATGAACAGTAATGGGATTTTTCAAGATTACATTTTCTAACACTGCAGCAGAGAATACGAACCCCTTTGGCTCATAAGAACAATTGTAGTAAAGGGACTATTTGTGGGTTTATCTGGATGAGAAGCAAGGCTGTGTGCTCTACGAGGGCAGTAACTATTTTCTCACATTAAACTTTCTGCCGTTCTTGCACAGTGTTGTTGGTCACAATTTGCATTTATAAAAATATTGATCACCAAATGTTTCAACCTCATATATCTTGAAAAACAAATTATGCCGTTTCCAGGGTCGTACTGGCAAGTGGTAATTAGTGAGGTCATGGTGTCACAGCTGTATTTTAAGAACGTTTCTCTTTTTGTGTGACCACTCATAGGACCCTTCACCGGATTGCCCCTACAGTGGGTACCTCTATGTAAAAGGTTTGTCTTTTACACATTCCTGTTTGGTTTGAGGGTTTATGGGTGTTTTTTGTCCATCAAACAAGTCTGATATGATACATGTATTTTTAATCAATAGTGCTTTGTGTCCATTTAAGGGTAATATTGTTCTGAACATTCCATAATACCATAGCCCAACTGGGGTAAATTAGTCGTTTCAGATTGATTTTGCTCCTATGTTGACAGCCTGAATTAAGTTATGTGTAAGTCTGTCCTACTTAACCCTTCAGGTTCCTAGCTCACTGTCCCACATACAGACTAGGGGCCATATTTCAAAAAGATGCCCTGGGGGCGCAGCAGGTGTCTGTGTCTCTTTTCAGCAGGGAAACCGACATAGGACTTGAGGCTGGATGCACAATTATTCACTAAAAGCAAGGCAGGACTGTAAGCTCAGTCATCTTGTAATGGTAAGGGGCTGGCATTCTATTATAATACTACACAGCCTTTACTAATCAAAGTCTGCCAACTCACAGTGCAGGGTATTCTGGGGAAGATGGTTAAACTTGTTCTTGGAAGACCAATTTTGTTTGCTAATAACCTTTTACGACCAAAATACTTAAAGCAAATATTGTTAAAAAGCGTTGGACACCTGAACTGTGTACACTTGGTCCCTTAAATTGCAAATACCATACAGACACATTTGTGCCAAGACTAATACTACAAGTAATACTTTCTTTAGTGCAAAAGTTAATTTGGGGTACTGGGCTGATCCCTACTCTATTGAGAAGGATATCTTGGATCTCTCCCCTGTAACTAGAATTTATGAGTAAACAACTTTCCTCAAAGAACATAGGGACTAGAGAACAGAAATCCCATTGTCTACATCACACAAGGCATCATCTGAGACTCCCACACATTAGTAAAACAGAACAATCCATAGTTCAATGCTACTCCAAATAGTTTGCAGGGTCAAACATCCACGAACACCAAGATGGCTCGACAGATATTCAATTCTCCAGAAAGATGGTTATCGGACTCCGGACCTGACTCCCTCAAAATAATTTACCAATCTCTCCAATAACACAGCAAAACATCTCAAACACACACTCTTATTAGCACAACCAGAAACACTCATCTACATGTCCTATATTTGCTTGAAGAAAGGAACAATAAAATCAGACCTCGTCTTCTTTACAGAATGTACAGCAAGGTGGAAAAAATTGATCCACGCAGTCCTACAGATATCAAAATCCACCAAAATTCCACATGGTCTCAAATTGTCGATGTCTCTCACTCACCTATTCAAGGCAGAAGTGGCATTATCGATCGACAAGACTGGCATCATACTGGTACAAGCATCTGACTCTAATCTAGAAATCTTTGATCAATGGTTCCACAAACTATATACACACATGAGAGCGTCTCCATGCCAGAACACATCCCAAGACACACTGACCAATCAGCAACCTGAAAGCACACTAGAACAAGACCGAAACCCAATGGAAAGGCACTGTTCCACACTACAGGACTCACCGTTTACAATGCAATCAATCCAGATATACAACACAAATGACCAAGACAATAACCCAGTTGTCTTCAACTGCAATAACGACAAAAATGAAACAGTATCCTAGTCGAACGCCAATCCCTCACAATCCAGATATTACCTCTCTGATACCTCCCGGTATGATTACAATGACCAATGGAGAGGAATGAAGAGTTGAAGGGATCACTACAGACGAGTCCGTTATAACTGAGAGGAGCTTAATACAACACTCCTCCAGAATATAGTCGCTCATTGATTCCCAAATGGGTTTGACCATTATAGCACAAATACCACACACCAGTGCCCTCTGTAAGCCCACCGGCTGCACACCTGGCTCAGAGTTTTAGAAGATTCTAAGAAGTGAGCACACCACTAATGAAGAGGCAGAAAAAAACTCTACAATGACCTAAACTATCTACTGAATGGGCTTGTATTGTACAACAAGGCAAAGACCAAATCCAGACAACATGATATTTAAATAGTACACACACAGATCAATCTGTAGAGTTGATTGTTAGAATGGGGGTCTCTATTTGGCAGAGGTAGGTACCTTTCTCCAAGTAAGGTCACTTGCTTCTAGTTGGGGTAGGGGGATATACACTCTAGATAACCCCTGCTGACCCCCTTGGTCCTTGGTCCTTGGTAGCTTGGCACAAGCAAACAGGCTTAATCCAAAAGCAACATGTAAAGTATTTGTACTCAAAACACACAGTAATACCATGATAACACCAGACATGGACACCACACAAGTTTAGAAAAATAAGGTATCTTTATCTAAACCAACAAATGATCAAAGCGACAAAAACCCAGCATACATGTAACAAGAATATGACTTTTAAAAGGGTTTCAAGCAACTTGGAAATTAGGAAACTATGGATGCATGATTGCACACAAAGTACCTGTAGATGTGTCAAAATTCACAGAGAATTTCAAGAGAAATTAAAGAACGATACTGCACTGATATATGCAAAGGATCAACTAGACAGGATTCAGGGTGAACTTTTGGAATATAAAAATTATATGGTCAATCAGAAAATCAAGGGCCTTAAGAAGAACTTAGATCGGTTCTCACACGAATGGGCTTTTCCTTATGTTGAGGACCAATATTACGATACAACTCCAGTCCAAAACCAGCTATCTAAACATCAAAGAAGAGGTCAGAATTTTTATCGGGGGGTTCAAGGCAGCAGAGGCGGACTCCAAAAAATTGGGCATCCGATAACACCAGCAGTGAAGAGGAGGAAGGTGCTAGTAATTCAAGTGCACCAAATCAAAACAGGGTTAACTTTGCACCAGAAACAAGATCTGACGAGGATTTAGGTGTATTACTGAGAGCTTTTTTAGGGCAAACCCAGAGAGGCACACGAGGGGGAGGCGGGACAGGAGCTCAGAGAGGTAGAGGCAGAGGCAGGGCCCAGGCTCAATCATGGCAAACACATTCCCCACGTGTAACACGCAGCAGGGGCAGAAAGTTTCAGGCTTAATTCGAGGCTCTGACATCGAGGGTGAGAGCCCGGTAGACATTATTGTTAATCTATCTAGCCACGTCCTTACACCTGCTGAAACCAGAGTCCTTAATAAAGGGCTCGGTTTTTTTTCCGACCCCCAAACATGAAAGCTTTGTGTGTAGAATAGAACTCTCAGAAATGATGAGGAAAATCAAACTACACAAATTTTTTAAGGACAAAGAAAGAAATGGACCCTCTTTGTTTGATACTAATCTTCATCGTCCCTCCAGCTTCTGCCCCCCTATTTCTTCTCCTGGTCCTGAAGTGGCCGTCTTTGAGCAGCGTGTACTCCACGACATCAGTGTCCTGGAAGTAACATCGCATATCCAATATGAGCAAGGATGATTGGTTAGCCGTAAGATCACTGCAAGACAACCAATTGGTCACAATAAAACAGGCGGACAAGGGGGGAGCGGTTGTGGTCCTCAATACATGTGATTATGAGGCGGAAGTATTGAGATTGTTGGGGAGGCGTACCAACTATCATCCTCTTATGAGAGATCCAACATCTGAGCTGCTGGATGTGATCACGAAAATGGTCGCGGACGCTTTAGAGAAAAAGTGGATCACACCTAAAGAGGCTGATTTTATTGTCAACAGAAAATCACGGATACGGGCATTCTACATCTTGCCAAAAATTCATAAGCCTCAGCGCCCTCCCCCGGGACGCCCTATAGTCTCGGGCATCCAATCAGTGTTGGAACCCCTTTCTCAATTAGCAGATTTCTTTTTGAGGGAGGCTGTCATCACCCAAGAATCATTTGTACAAGATACGACCGACATCTTGAACATCCTTAAAGATGTTGAATTCAACCCTGGGTCCCAGTTTCTGGTGACCATAGACATCGAGTCGCTTTACACCAGCATCCCCCAGGACGCCACGCTGGTGGCAGCTGCGCGGGCTCTGGGGGATCTCGAGGTGTTCTACGATACCCCTCCTTCTTTCGTCATGCAATGCATAGAGTTAGCTCTAACAAGAAATTTCTTCGAGTACAAGAACCAACTGTACTTACAAGTATCTGGGACGTCGATGGGGGCCAAATTTGCTCCGAGTCTGGCCTGCATATTTGTTGGTCAGTTTGAGAGCAATGTGGTCCTCCATTCCTCCAACCCTTACAGGGATAATATCTCCCTGTGGAAGAGATATATCGACGACGTCCTCTGTATCTGGTCAGGTACAGAGGACCGTCTTTCTAGCTTTTTGACATGGCTTAATCAGGTGGATGACAACCTCCGCTTCACGTGGTCCATCAACAACACCACCGCTGTGTACCTAGATGTGGATATCAAGTCTGAAGGAAGTGGATTGGTCACGAGTGTACACCACAAGCCCACAGATAGGAATTCCCTACTTCATTATCGGTCGTTCCACCCTCGAGCACTCAGGGACAATCTCCCTGTAGGCCAGTTTTTATGCTATCGGTGAAATTGTTCTGATACTAATACCTTTTTAGAACAATCTGAGGAGTTGGTGAACAAACTGACGGGGAGGGAATATCCTATCAAGATAGTAAAAAAAGCTCGTAAGAGGGCC
This sequence comes from Lissotriton helveticus, assembly GCF_964261635.1. Taxonomy (NCBI): domain Eukaryota; kingdom Metazoa; phylum Chordata; class Amphibia; order Caudata; family Salamandridae; genus Lissotriton; species Lissotriton helveticus. The sequence goes on along the minus strand of NC_136067.1, from coordinate 1,738,302,604 downwards.
CTCAACACTCCCCGTGAAGCATTATTGGAAAGGAATGCCAAAGTAAAGCATGATTGCATACAGGTGATCACGACCTTTGATCCTTTGTCTACTCAAACAAGACAGATTGTAAGAAAACATTGGCCCATATTGAGTACTTCTTCGGATAAAATGCCGCCTCCACGGTTTGCCTTCAAGAGAGCTCCTAATCTCAAGAACAAACTGGTCCATACTCGTAACCCCACTGTTTCAGTGGTGAGTTCATTTCCGGTTGGCCATTATCCTTGTGCCAATTGTTCTGTTTGTACCCTTACCCATGCCACCAAAGAGGTCATTTTAACTGATGGGAGAACCTGGCACCTCTGGCGATTTAGCAATTGTAATACCTCACACGTGATCTACAGACTCACTTGCAGTTGTGGTCTGCACTACATTGGGCTGACATCACGCAAGGTGAAGGTACGCATTCAGGAACACCTAAGTACAATCAAAGCAAAAAAACTCTCCACACGCCTTGTACAACATTTCAATGAGAAAAGACATGAACCCAGGGACCTTAGATGGGTGGTTTTGGAAAGGGTGATGGGTGAGTCACACAATATTGAAAGCATATTGGCTAGAAAGGAGGCCAAATGGATCTATTCTGAGAAGGCAGACAAGGAGGGGCTAAACGATCTGATCGAATGGAATAAGGTCAGTAGATACTGATCTTTTGGGAGGTCCATGTTTGTAAACACCACAAGTTATGTGATCAACAGCTTCTATCTGTAGTCATGGATGTAACAGCGGACTATGGTGATTCTCTCCTTAAGATATTTTTTCAAAGTTTTTCCTCCTTGCCCCTTGGTATATACCACTACATAAGATCTGGTTTAAGTCATGGTTGTCTAAGATTTTCTGAGAAACCGTGTCTCCAGATGTTGGCTGCAGGCTTTAGTATTTGAGACATATGGCATTAATATAGTGTGGTTCGTAATCTGCTATTCTTACCCTGTTTAATATGAGATGTCTCTAGGGATGGCATTGATACAGCATGGTTTTTAATCAGCCACATATACTCATTCTAAATACTTGTTGCCCTGTGGGATTTATATGCAGCATTGGCGATCTCGTAACTTTACTACTTTTTATAGTGGTCTTATAAATTATGAGTGACATTTAGCAAGTGAAGTATATTCGGTTTGAAATTATTCAAGACCGAGCAGACCATTGTTTTACACCAAATACGAGATGAATGCCATGAAGCTTAATACACTTTAAGATGGCCGCCGCCATTACGCCCGAGTCCGCCCCTCCTTCGCACGTTGCGTAGGATGGGGCGTGATGGGAGGGAGTGACGAGAAGCAAGGTTTAAATCCCTGCGGTAGCGAGCGTTCGGAGCTGGAGCTCCTAAACGCCGGTGGGACGCGGCAGCGGTAAGGGGGATTAGAGGGGCGGATTCATACCTGTTTTTGACTTGGTATACCCTTGTGGGGATAAGCCGATGGAGCTATGTTGGTGGAGTTAGGAGGCTACCAGAGTCAACCGGGGTTACGAATGTGATCCAGAGAGGGGAGCTTTTTGCCTTGACTAATTTAAATATGCCTAAAATGAATACATGACCTACAGCAGTGTATTATGATCGTGGGACAGTGAATCCTTGTAAACTGTTCCATAAGAACGTATATATACATGACTGCAGAGCACTACACGGCTATAGATATGGAGCATTCGATTAAGACTCTGGGTCAGAATAGCAGAGCAAACTATTCTATATGAATGCACACATACATTAGAAAAGCGTGTTATATAGATATAGGACATTTACTTACGTGTTCTTTTTCTTTATTGACACAAGCAATTCTTTGTCTTTTCTTTTACATACCCAAATAGAATCCCAGCAGCACGGTGGATTTCGCGGGGAAACGTGATCAACTGACACAAATACCCTGACATGAGGTGTGTGGGTATGTTGTAACTACGTCACCTCGAGGTAATTGTGTTTTAAATGATTCAAGTGTCACTACTGGTATTTACCAATATAGTGGTTGGTTTGTACAGCGTATTTTAATGTTATCCACACATCATTGTCTACCACTGCAGGTGTTGAACTGAAAAACACCATGGAATGAGTGAAAGGATGAACCCCTAAGCCCTGATGAAGTTGCGATACAAGACAGCAACGAAACATGTCGGCAAAATAATACTAGGTTTGGTACAACAGTAACCAATTTTAGTTTGAAAGGTTTGCAGCCCAGAATAAAAGTCAGAGTGGCCAGCAAGCTTCTCAATTTTAGCAGTGAAAACTACACTTTTGATTTTTCACGAGGGGTGTTTGTGTTAATTTGTGTACGAGTGGGAGTTACTATTCTTTGTGTCTCCTGAGTGGTGAAATTATTTTGTTGATTTCGCTTTCTTTTCTTTCCTCTTCCTTTCACGAGTTAGAGAGAGTTACCAATGATGATAAGTGGGTAAACTGGCAATCACCAGCCAGTAACCCCTTGTGGCGGTTCTTCCGTGAGGTGCTCTCTCTTTCTTCTCACATTTTTTCATTGTATGAAAAGTGGGGTGTGCTGGTGGCAGTTGACTTGTGGTTCTTTATTTATGAATTTGACACAGTGACGCATATGAATAAATCAAATTCATATAAACAGGGAATGAAAGCGAGTTTACTTTTCCTAAATGTCACGTTTACAATGAAAGTTGTGTCTTGAAGGAGGAGTCACTTGTTGTTTATATAGGCCTTTGAGTGGGGGGCAGTCTCCTCCTTCATTTTCTTCCCCCTGTGCTCCAAGTTAAGTGAGGTCAAAATTCACAAGGCCAAACACCTACAGAAAAGAGAAGTGTCGAGAAACAAAGGGTTGCGTCAGTTCCTGAGTCCTTTGGGAGGCAATGCAACAGTTCTGCTGCACACAAGAGAAGCGATGTGTTAGATCTGGAATGTAGGAGGAAATGATGCATCGACTCCAAGATGGTTCTGGTCTGCGGGTGATGCATCAAGAAAAGTTGCCACACAGGTGCAATGCGTGAAAATCCGGAATGTGCTGCCAATCGATGTGGCAAGTGGCGCTGCATCAGTTTCTCCAATCGCGATCACATGATGTGTCAGTTCTTGCAGTTGCAGGTGTTGCGTCATTTCTGCAGCAGCACGGCGGTGGTGCCCGGAGATTCATCAATTTCTTTTATTTCTTCATATTCTACCAACTCCCAACAGCAGTAACAAACTCTAGAGTCCCAAAACTGGAAACAGGCACCACCTAGCAGGTCAGAACTCTCAGCAGTAATGTTCAGAGGAACTGGGGGTGAAGTATTTGTGTCCCTGAGAAATCATAACAGGAGGCCAGTACACATGGAGATTCTTCTTCAAGCAGATTCACAGCAAAGTTTCAGTCTTTGTTCTTTTCATAGCAGAAGCAGCAACTGCAGGCCAAACCCACAGAGCACACAGCAAATAGGCAGTACTCCTCCTCACAGATCTCAAGCTCTTATCCTTGGCAAAGATTCCTCTTGAGTCCAGAAATGATCAAATGCTCTGGGGTTTAAGGTCCATTACTAATACCCCGTTTTGCCTTTATTCTTCTTTGTGCAAGGATCTCGGCGCCCAGTCCCAACCAGTTCGGTTCTCACTGGTGCAGTATGACCACAGTTGGTGGAGACTTCATTGTGCAAGAGAGACAGGCCATATTCGGGTGCCAGGAAAACTCCTCCCACCTCTCGAAATTCATCCAAGGTTTATTCAGCTCAGCTCTGAGTCATCCATGAAGGGCCAGGCATACCTCAACCCCTCCACCCCCAGTGGCTGTCTACAGTGAATGCCCATCCCCAGCCCCTGTCACTCCAAAACTGACAGTCAATAAACAAACAGGCAAAAGCACAGAGAATGGTTAAACAAGAAAATACCTACATTCTGGAAGTGGCATTTTCCAACACACAATTTAAAAACCATCTTTATTAAAAGATGTGCTAATAAATTCTGATTTCAGAGAGCCTATCACTCTCTTCGATCTTGTCCCAATGGGAGGTTATACTTGTAAGATGTTGCAAAGTATCTCCCATTCTATCCTATGGGACAGATTGCTTTTCAATAGTGAAAAATGAAATTGGCAGTATTTCAATATCAGGACCTGTCACACATACCATTACATGTCCTACCTTTTACATACACTGCTCCCTGGCCATGGGGGTACCTTTGGCCTACCTGAGGGGTGTCTTATATGTAAGAAAAGGGAAGGTCGACATGGCAGTTTAAAATAGTACACAGACACTGCAGTGGCAGGTCTGAGATACCTTTTCAGGGCTTCTCATGAGTGTGGCACAACCAGTGCTGCAGACACAGTAGTAGCATTTTATTTACAGGCCCTGGCACACTCAGTTCACTTTACTAGGAACTTACCAGTAATTCAAATATGCCAATCAGGGTGAACCAATTGTAATAACAATTTACTCAGGGCGCATTTGCACTTTAACACTGACCAGCAGTGGCAAAGTGAACAAAGCATCCCAGTAAAAACGAAGTCCAGCACAGCATAAAAAATACAGGCGGTATTGGCAAAAAGTCAGGGGAAACCACGCCAAAGATGCTAAGTGTAACAATGACTAACAGACTGAATCACACTTGACAAAATCCACAAAATCTGACATATACAATCTGAGCACTTACTGGAATACCCAATTAAGAAAGCTGGAACACAAAATTGAAAACTTAATTAAGGGTTCAAATATGGTAAATACAGGCATCACCGAAACCTCACTAGCTGTCCTAGAGATTAAGACATTTGTACAAGACGCATTTGCCTCAAAGGCTAAAACCACTCTCATTCTGCCAAATGCTACGCCACCCAACCTTGACCATCCATTGTTCGACCCAAGAGACCATGTAACCATCTATCCACTACAGACATGAAAGACTTGCTTCTAAACTACAATGACTCATCACAGCCAGCACAACCGCCAGCCAACAGCACATTGACTGTCGACCTCAAGAAAAGGCAAAGGCAACAGGAAAAAAGACAGAACACGAACCACAAGAACCTAATTGAGATCATGCTAACACCAAACTTAAATGCTTGTATCCCTCAAAATCAACTTCACACTGCATGCTACTCAACTGAACATCAGCAATCAAACAAGCCACAGACATCTTAACAAGTGTCCTCCTCCACTAATTAGACAATCTTTTCCTGACAGAAACATGGCTAAATCAATGGTCCACACTCATGCTTGATATATTTGTGCCTCCAAACCACACTATCCAGCACATTGACCAACAACAAAGACACGGAAGAGAGAGAGCAACCATTCATGAGAATTCCCTACAAGTCAAAACTTTCCCTGTAGACAGTCTCATAGCATGTGAATACATGGGTGCCGAAATCTCCACAGCAAAGAAATCACTAAACAAAGCCCACCTCTTGTATCACCCTCCAGGAGACAACCAGCTGTTCACTGAACATATAATGGAAAGAATTACAATACACTCCATGCTACATCCCAATGCCTTTTTTTGGAGACTTCAACCTTCACTGGAATGACAAGGAAGATACAAAGGTGTCTACCCTAAAACATTCCTTGCTGATCAAAACTTGACCCAATCCTGTACAAGCTCAAAATATAACAAAGGTTCCTTTCTCGACCTAATCATATCCAGATAAGGAGCACTGACAATTGACTCAATCACACTCAATGACTGGTCTGATCATCACTTAATCCTATTCCACCTCAATACGTACACATAGACAACTAAAGGGCAAGAAACCAAACAGAATTGCTTCATCAGAGACAACAAAAACATGGACAGGATGCAACTGACCACACTTTAGAAAACCTCACTCCTCCAACTATAAGCAGAATGTTCGCGAAATAACAGACTACTACAACCAAACACTATCAAATATTATGGAGTCAGCAGCTCCACTGGAACTCAAAAAACAAAGAATCAAATCCTCCCAACCTTGGCAATCAAAACCTTAATGAGGAAATGAGGATTCTCAGACACACCAAGCAAACCTGGAGGCAGGAACTCTGAACATTACTTCTAACCAAACTATGTGGAACAGCTCAAAAAAACATATTTGGAAAGCAAAGTATTTTACTTCAGATCCCAACTCGACAATGCAAAGAATCGCCCAAGACGACTTTTTAAAATTTTCAACCAACTAACCGGGGCAAACAATGAAACCAAGATCAGCAATAACTCAGTTGAAAAATGTGAAGCTTTCTCTTTATTTTTCAAGGAAAGAATCTTTGAAATTGAAAAAGAAATTGTAACCAGCAAAGAAAGACTGCCAGCCACCTCGGATAATGATCACCATTCCGATGGCGAATCCACACCCCCAGATCAAACAATGCACCACACATCCAAGACCAGAAATCAAGCATTCTGGAGTGAGTTCAAAACTCTGAGGGCCTCATTTACAAAAAGTGTTGCATCACTGTGTAAAAGCAGCGATGCAACACTTTTAAGTGAGCCCTTCTTGGGACACGCTGGATGGGCTGCATTTATTGTACAGCACACCGTGTCTCAAGGAATGACAGATATGTCAGAAATCCTGACGTATCTGTTGGGGCAAAACCCATGCATTGCTGGAGTGTTGTCGTAAGCATGAAGCAACATCAGCATTGTATGGGAGAGGCCTATTCCCATTCCTCTGCATCACCCGTATGCCTGCTGTGAGGCAGGTGTAAGGTTGTGACACAGTAGCGTCCTCGAAGTGGCGCAGTGAAATCTGATAGATTTCACTGCGCAACTTCTACAAGTTTTTTTCACATGGGAACGCCCGCCATGCATACATTATACCTTACACAGGTATAATGTAGCACAGGCATTTACAAAGTAACGCATCTGCTTAGATGCGCCACTTTGTAAATATGGCGCAATGTGGCGCATTATTTACACTGCCGGTGTGTCAAAAAAAGTGACACCCCTGTCGTATAAAAGTGTTGCAAGTATTTATAAATAAGCCCTAATGTAGCAGGAGGTCCACAAAACCTTACTATCCATGAAACCAACTTCACATATTAACAATCTTTTCCCCTCCACAACACTAAAGGAACTCAGTCACCTTTTCTCACCTATACTGACGTAGATTGTAAATGCATCGCTAAAACAAGGCATTATCCCTGACTGCCTTGAGACTGAGAAATTGACACCCTCTTAAAAAAAGTAAGAGCAAACCCTACAATCCTGAGCTACTTTTGCCCAGTGTCCAATACCCCTGTCTCGCTAAACTGTTGGAAAAATGTGCGCATAACCAACTGAGTCAGCACATTGACCAATTCAATCAACTCGACAAATTTCAATCAGGTTTTAGAACAGGAAAAAGCCCCGAATCAGCCATCATTCACAGAATTGACAACAGCCTCAAGATGCTAGAGCGATTCTTGCCTACTCATTTTCCTAGACCGATCATCAGCGTTTGACATGGTCAATCACAACAACCTTTTCAAACTGCTAGAATACAAAATGGGGATGTCTGGGAAAGAGCTCTCCTGGTTCACATCCTTCCTGCAGAACCGCTAACAGCTAATCAAACTAGGCAATTCACTCTCAGATACCTCACCAGTGAGATGCAGAGTCCCACAAGTATTGACCATTTTTCCCACACTCTTTAACTTATATATAAAGCCGCTAACAGAAATTCTCAAACTGTTGAACGTGCTCCATCGTGGTTTGTATGAACCTGTGACTTTCATCCAGTCTAGCACAACCAGATTAAAGCGAGTAGTACTTTGTGATTTTAGGTGCATTACTTCCCTAAACCTTTGAAATTGCATATTTCTGGTTCTACAGATTGGATATTTGTCATCTTGGGCTCATTTTATTTATTAAAATGTACTCTATTTGTCTAAATTGGTTTCAGATTCTTCTTGTGTTGTGTTTTCACTTTATTTTTGTTTCTGTTCTTCATAAATACTTTACACAGTGCCTTTAAGTTAAGCCTTCCTGCTTTTGTGGCAAGCTATCAGAGGGCTAGGAACAGGTTAACTTATTGACTTTTGTGTTTACCCTGACAAGGACTGTGGTTGTTGCCTGAGTGGGGCTTCCACCACCCTCAACCAATTACCCAATTTATTACACTTGGCCAATACCTGGTGCAATCACAATCTCATGCTGAAAGAAAGTCTGTGATGCTAAGCCATCGAGCAAAGGACTCAGGGGCATATTACCAACAACTAGCGATAATTATCGCTATGTTGGCTTAGCGGCTATAATTTTATCGCCGTGTAGCGACGATTTTTATCGCTTAGGAGCCTTGATATTATCAAGGTTTTTCTCCTAAGCGATAAAAATCGGCCGAAATGCATGAATATCGCTGAAAAATCAGCAATATTCATGCATTAACGAGCAAATGCTCTTAGCCATGTTATCCACCTCCCATTGGATAATGGCTAAGAACTGCTCAGGGCAGGTGTTAGCTTTTGGAGATATTCCCGCTTAGCGCGAATATCTCCAAAAGTTGGTAATAGGAGATAGCGATGTTAGCGACTGTTTCCAGTCGCTAACATCTTGGCACACCCACTTTGCATGTCATTAGTGATAAATTTCTCTGACATGCAAAGCGGGGCCCAAGATCTCCTACTAGTAAGTAACATCGCCCTGCCCACCAAACCTTAGTGGGCTTACAACTACATTTCCTATGTTCAAGTAATGCCACTGGGGTTAAAAACCGTGAGTTACAAGCTAAATAAATATCTCTGCTTTACGATATATCACTAGCTACTTTATATTTTATGTGCTTGGCCATTGTATTTTCCAGTATTATTGCACTCCGATAAAACAATCATGTCTCCATCCTTTTTTATAGCAAGCGCGCTCCTGTATATTGGCTCGCTTGCCCAGTCAGAATTGTACACCTGTGTATGGCGTTGCCTCCAGGCAGCCGCACATTGTGATCAACTATGGAAGTTAGAGAGGCGTCCAAATGATGTTACTGTGACATCTGTCCCTCCATCTGCTCTGCTTTCCATAGACAACAAAACCCAATCCTGAGATTACACTGGCGCGCCTCTTTTATCTACAATCAAGAATGGCTTGTGAAGTCGAAATAATCACACACTTTCAACTGCAGGACTAAAGAATGATTCTCCCTTGTAAGATGTGGCCAGCTGCAACAACCGAAGTTATCAACAGCTTTTAACGAGGCGTGCAAGTTTGTTGAGCAATTTCTTGTAGTATTCCAATCCACAATGCTTAGTATTCAACTTCGCAAAATATGACTTTTTTCATGTGAAAGAGCTTTGGAAATGGTGTTGGTTTGTGCGAAAAGAGGATGATAGAACAGGCAACGAGGCTAATCAGGCTTATTTGCAGGCCAGCACAAAAAGTTGTTGTTATGAACGCCAGCGCCATCATTAGACACCGTGAAAACATTCATTGTGAGAAAACATTTTTTACATAATCGTTAAAAATGGTGGCTAACAACTGTCAGTCATTCAGTTGTGAAATTTGACTTGCCTTAATTACACTGCTGCATGAATTATACTAAATGTTGCACCTAGGCATAGGTGTTAGCGGTGCAGCTGGCATAGTGGTATTAGGGTCCAGGGGTCCTGTGCACCCTATTGTCCTTTTCTAATAGCAGGGAGACATTTTGGCAGTTCCCACTGCTTGTTTCCATGTTTGTGATGGCCATAATTTGTGCCCATTATTCTTCAGAGTGTGTGTCAATATTTTGTCATGTAAATTACTCACATCACACTACTAGGAGATAAAATATAGCAATGGCACAAACAATAGCTTTGGTGATAGATTGATTCATGCACAACGTTGCATTGTTTTACATTATTTTGACAAATAATCTAGCAAATTAGCACCAATACGTGGAAAAATCTAAGGATGTTCTTAAATAAGAAGCATAGAAGCAAACCTCAGTGACTCCTCGGGGGCCATGAGAACAACAGATAACACACCCTATGCACCCACTCTGAATGAAATCTCTCCCCCCCATCCCCCCATGGAAGTGTGCTTATTTGACTCGATGTGCCAGACTCAAGACTGGGTAGAGTACTTAAGTTTCGACTTGTTTGGCATTTAACATGGGATTCTGTATGACTTCCATAAGTTGAAGACTCAGCTGGCAGATGCTGTCAAAATCCTCGTAGGTGTTCTGCAGTACACCAAAAACACACTTGGTTTGACACTGGGGAATAAATACATCTTCCCTCCACTTTGCAGTTTGCAGTATGTGTTACATTACACATAAAAGGGGCACACTTTACTGGTTTCTTCTGGAGCATATTGCATCCAAGTAGCTCAGACACAAGGAGGTTAGACTTCTGGCCCTTGCACTCACTTTAGTTTAGGATTAAGGGTGCATGTCTAGTCTTCCTTCTCAGCAAGCAGAGAAGGACTCAAACAACAGGGTAGCAGGGTGACTTTCTACTCTAGTATCTACTGCTTCAGGAGTACACTGAAGCATGGGCTCAAGGGTACCGTTTGTAAACCTGACAACCCCCTTGAAGTGGGGATAGCTTCTGGAGTTTCCCCCTGGAATTTACTGCCATCCTGCCCCGGTCTCATATTGTCTGGGGGCAGAATAGGCTATTGTTAAGTACCTGGCCGGTGCCTTAGAAATGCATGCATGGTAGATGACAGCTCTGCCTCTCATTAAGTCACAATGGCCCATCCTGCCAACACCCAGACCCTCTATTGTGATACTGTCTAGGAGGAATACACAAATGCCAAGTGCCCACTACACCTAGTCATGTGCCCAATAAACAGGCTGCAGGCACTAAATGATTAGTACAAGAAAATGACAACTTCCTCAAAGGGACATTTTCAGAGTTGTGCCTTAGAAGCCGGCATTATCATTCAATACAAGTTTAAATTATAAAAAATTTTAGACACCAAACATGATTTTCCTAACTGTTCCTAATCAAAAGTGAATTTCAGAATTTGTCACTATCAGGGCATGTAAAACTTAAATGTACATGCCCAACCTTTTAAATACAATGCATCCTGCTCTCAGGGTTGTTTAGGGCCTACTCTAGGTGTGAAATATATGCTTTCAAAAGGAAAGTTAGTCCCAGCAAAAGATTTATTTTTCCAGGTTCAAATGGTAGTTTAAAACTGCACACAGAGTCTACCATGGCAGGCCTGAGATATGCTTTTAAAGGGCTACCTAAGTGGGTAGCACAAGTGGGAAGTACTCGTAGCATTCAATTTACAGGATCTGGGTACATGTATTGGAGAAGTGTGGCTCAATGGTTAGAACATCAGACCCTGATGCAGAGGTCTAGCCCGGGACCAGGGTTCAATTCCTCGGCGGGTCTTGGGCTCAAAATTCCACGGACCTCATAATTCTCGCCTCGGTGCCTATTCCAATCATGGAGTCCCACTCTGCAACTCTGGGCTATTTATTTAAGTAGCTTATACAGCGCACGGCTACCCCAGAAGGGGTGTCCCGGCGCTAAGACAGATGCTCAGGAGTAAAGAAAAGGCACAAGACAAGCTCAGGACTAAGTACATGACCTGGAGAACAGCCACGTTTTTAGTTTACTGCGAAAGAGGGATTCAGACGGGCAGAACCTGAGGTCAAGTGGGAGGCAGTTCCAGAGTTTGGCAGTCATTACGCCAAACCCTCTGCCACCCATTCTGGATCGTCGGAAACGTGGTACAATTAGAAGACGTAAACTGTTAGATCTCAGCGATCTAACTGATTGAGATATTACCACTCGCTTTTTCAGGTAACCTGGTCCAAGACGTTAATAGCACGAAAGGCGAGGGTGAGGATCTTGAATTGAATGCGGCTTGCAATAGGAAGCCAGTGTAGTTTTCTGCAGTAGGAAACAACCGACTGTCGATAGGGGATGTTGCCAATCAGTCTTGCTGCCGCATTTTGCACAATCTGAAGACGTTCAATCAGATATTGAGGGGCACCGGCGTACAAGCTGTTGGCGTAGTCCAGATGAGAAGTGATGAGGGCCTGGGTGATGGTTCTACGGGCGTCTAAGGGGAGATACGGGAAGATCTTTTTGATCATGCGAAGTTTCGCAAAGCAGGCTGAGGTGACCTTGTTAATTTGTGCTTTACAGGAAAGGGAGTCATCAAACTGAAAGCCAAGGTTACGTGCTGATTGAACAGGGTTAGGCGGGGGGTTGAGCACTGTGGGCCACCACAGGCTAGGGGACAACAGAGTTTTCTGGTTACAAAATAAGACCTCTGTCTTATCGGTGTTAAGCCTAAGGTGGTTGGTAGTCATCCAGGCACAGATATTATCCAGACATTGGCGGAAGTTGGCAAAGGCGGAGTCAGAGTGATCTCTGAAAGAGAATACCAGCTGAGTATCATCAGCGTATGAGATCACTCTGACCCCGCAAGACTCCACCACTCTAGCCAGAGGCGCAAGATAGACATTAAAAAACAGAGGGCTCAGGGCAGAGCCCTGCGGAACACCACAAAGAAGGGGTTTACCCTCTGATCTGAAAGGCCTGAGAACCACCTTCTGAGATCTACCCATAAGGAATGACTCAATCCAGGACAGTGCAGTGCCACCAATTCCAGCCTGCCTCAGGCGGTGTACAAGAATCTTATGTGAAACCGTGTCAAAAGCGGCGGATAGGTCGAGGAGGACCAACATGGCAATAGCTTGCTTAATCTCCACAACGGCCCCCACAATGCTAAGGATGCCTGGCTTCACCTTGGGGGTGCCCAGGAGTGGGCACTTCACAGGGAAAAGACAGGAAGGGTTCCACAGCGGTATTCATACAAGCGCCTTGAGACCCTTGCGGGTGAGTAGTGCGCTATACAAGTATCAATTTACATTTACATTACCTTACTAGGGAATTAGGTGTGAGCCAATTTTATAATGTTTAATAGAGAGAACAAGCACTTTAGCATTGTTAATAGTGGCAAAGTGTGCAGAGTGAAGTCAAACATTTTGGGGGTGACCCTTCAGAGAGGGCCAGTTACAACATATATTCTGTGGCTAATAGGAGTATATATGTGTAGAAATGGAAATTGTAGCCACCTAGATTCTCTGTTCACATTTAGTACTAAACTGTAATTAGAGCCTAAGTAGTTTGTTTTAATAAAAGAACTGCTCACCATATTTTTACATTCTGAATTAACAACCTTTAATTAGTTTAATGCAATAAAGGTAATCTAGTAAGGCAAATAAATAATGCAGGCAGGGTTGGAAGCTGCAAAGAAAATGTTCAGAAAAAAATGTCAAGTTGTGAGATACCAGTATAGAGAGGTATTCCATAAAAATATAATTTCAAAAATATTGTGAGACAAATATTGTGTCAAAAATATTTTGATATAAAAAATAATGGGAGTCAGAGTATAAAAAGCAAGAATATTGTTTTTAAGGCTTTTGTATTCTTTTTTTAAATATAGTTTTTCATAATATTCTTTTTATTCTTAATTTGAGTTTTATTAGTGTACAGGTTTACATTTATTATTTCAATGGTGAATATGTTTAATCAATTTTATTATGATTTTTTACTTGGCTATATATATTAAGGTTTTTTTATGCCATGTTTTTGGCAAGGTGTTCAGTGAGAAGTTTTTTAAGTCTTTAATTTTTAAATTATTATGTTTTTCTATACATTTTAATTTGGAATTTGCTAATTAATTATGTACATTTGTTTTAGTTATTACATTTAGTGATATTTTGTGGGCTTGAGTATATAACTTATTGTGTTAATTATGTAACCGTTTTTAATAATTTGGATGTTAAATATTTATATTACGTTTAACTTTAATGAACAGTAATTAATTTCATAGTGTTATTGCTTTTTAGAACAATGTATATTGCTATTTTTCTGTAACCAATTTAATTCATTTAGCAGTTGTTTGATTTATATAGAAGTAGGGAAGGAAGTATTTTACATACATTTTCTACATTTTATAATTGGTCTAATTGTTTCTAAAATACTATGTATAATTTCATATTTTAATGTTGTGTACTTAATTTTTAATACCTTGTTTGCATTTTATAACATTAACAGTAGATATTTTAGAGATTCATGTAAATATTTTTCGGTTTCTTTATTGTATATAGTATTTATTTTATATTAATTTAGGATAGGGGAAATTAAATCTAAGCTTTCTAAGGTTTAACATTTTCCCGATTGTTGCTTACGCTAGAAATGGGAATAGCCAATTTGACCTCTCCAAAATCTAACACTTATGCTACTGTTGCTCATGTCTGAGTGCAAATAGAAATGCTGGCTCTCCAAAGTCCAACACTTTCTCTATTGTTGCTCAAGTTAGATTGAGAATAATAACTCTAACTCCTCCACATTCTGCCACTTTCCCTACTATTCCTTATGCCATAGTGTGAATAGTACATCTGGCTCCTCCAAAGTCCATCACTTTCCTGACTCTTGCATTGTAATGTGGTGGGAATAGTAAATCAGACCCTTACCAAAATCCAAATGTAACTATTCAGATATTGATACTGTACACTACAAATAAAGTGACAATGACAACTAGAAGTCACAATATCTTCCTACTGCATAAGTCATTTGTTCCAGAGATCCAATGAATAATCTCAACATTGAGAATATAATGTCAGCAATGTCATTTTGTAGACCACTTAGAACTTATTAACACGGGAATCAATGGACTGACGGAAAGGGTAATGCAACAAGGTCAAGTCCTCTGGCAATGCATTCTGTCCTAAAGTTCTTCATCTTCAGGTCAACAGTGCAACAACTAACGTATTATAAATCTTATGTGGGGGATTCATGTGCATATGAAGGCTAGTCTATACATCCACAAGAGTTTTAAGATTGCTGTGTATATTCCTTCCTTCCAAAGAATTGTTTGCTTCCTCCTGCCTATATTTAGTGTTCAGAGATATTAAGTACAGACATCTTCTCATGCATGATGCATCACAGTTAATATACATTACCAACCAAGTATCTACCTGGTTTGATCCTGCCACCAAATTCTGGGCTCTCATTAATGCTGAAATCAATAAAATGACAAATAATATTTATCTACCCGGAATTTCCAATTGGATCATACAACTAGGGCACTGGGTGCAGGTGTGATGTTTTGTTTGCCTTTTCCCAGGTGTTTACAATGTCAAGACCATTTACATGAGAAATGCACTTAAACAGTCTAACCACAATTGCAGCCAGATGCTAACTTATTTGCTGTTACTTCTCCAGCAACACTCATAGACCTACTGCAATTTCTGCTAAATATGCAGCCCTGCGAAAAATTAAACACTGCTGCTTTTGAAGGCTTTCAGCTTGGAATGACAATGGATTGCAATAATGCAGTTCCCATTTATTTGTTTACTTTAAGACTATGCTAACATCTAAAATCCTGTCATAATCTGAGAAGGGAGAGGTGTGGCGCAGCAGCTAGGGCAGCTGACTCTTGAGCACAGGGCACATGGTTCGATTGCCAGTGGCATCTCAGCTCAGCACCATGTGACTCTGAGCAATAGCTCACTTAATTTCCCCAGGTGCCCAGCGTCTTGAGACCCTTTGGGGGTGATTAGTACATGCTTTACGAAATACTGGATTTGATTTGAGATATGTTTCTTCTGCATATATTAATTTGTAGGCAATCAAAGAGTGAGGAAAGGTATCACTGAGTAGCGAAGAGGACTGTGGAGAAAGGAGTTCTGATTTCTAATCGCCCTCGATCATACTGTGTGCTATTGGGATAATTACCTTATCATTCTGATTCTTGCTTTCCTTATCTACCAGGATTGAGAGACTGCCTAATCGCTGCTGGAAACTGCTGCATACAGAACAATGTGATATACACACACATGCTTGCAAGCAGGCGTGCACGCGCATTCGCATGCAACACACAGACACACACACACACCCAACACACACACACACAGATTGTAGACAGTTCAACAACTGTAACGGATTAAAAGGTGTGAGTTAATTTATTTCAGGACTCAACACTATATCCACTAAAGAGAGAGTAAGCATGAATGTTTTGTGGGCTTTCAGAGTGTCCATGAGAGTACTTTTGATGAAGAATGCTAGTACACTGTCAGATGCAAATATGCATATGGTCGCTGTCACGAAGATAATTATAATAATATACAGCTAGTTATAACGCACCTAGAGGGATTTATAAAAGACATTCCGTTTAGCATGTATTGTCAGTGGCTTGCCACAGGCTCAATGATAATGTAATTGATCTGACAGTTTGAGTTTGGCCATCCCAGTTCTTTGACAATACTGAAACCAGCAACATCAACTTTATAGGCCTAAATCCAAAGAATTTCATGTTGATTAATAAGTTTGTTATCATTAAATTGAGGGTAAAAACCTCGGTAATTTGTAATTAATTACATTTCTCTTTTGGTTCCTAGCGTTTTTTCGTGTAAGCAATTTGTGGGTTGTTACTTATCCTTTATACCGGTGCAAGGGATAACTCAGCTCTCCTGCTGGAAAATGAAATGTAGCATGGAGAAATTGCCTTTAGTTACCAACCAATAGGATACAAGATTGCCTTTCTCCAGTAGGGGAAAGCCATACTATGTGTCAATTGTAATATACAGTTTCCGAAAATAAGACAGCAGAGAATTGAACATCATTTCCTGATGAAATTGGTACAAGAATGCTAAGCAGACTCGTTATTTTGGTGTACCACTGCACTTAACGGCAGAAGCATGTCTATTTCCATTTTTCAGGGAAATAGAAGACGTAATGGCTTATTTTCTTCTCTTATTGCTGAACAGAGCAGGGGGACAGTCAAATCAGTCCTAAATTTGAGAATACTGTTCACACCAGGAACAGAGATAACAAAGAGAAAGGAGTATTTTTCGGTTATAATTGCAAAGAATGTGCCCGGAACAACAGATTAAAGCAATTTAAAAACACATTTGCCGCGGATTTATATAATTTGCCGTACTTCCATTTGTTAGGCATTTTGTACACATTTTAAAAGAAATATATCTAAATATATATGAGGATATTAGTAGCTTTGTTATTTTTATCTCGGAAGTATGTGAAACCACTAAACAATAATCCTTTACGATTTATATGCAGCACAGGGTAAACACACAAATTGTGCTTTTCACAAGCTGTTACTATATTTTGCAAATTGCTTTTCTTGAAAACAAATATCTATTTATAGATTCAATCTATTCAGTATCATTCTAGTAGAAGTCAGCTCCACATATTCACTAATATGTTCTCTTGGCTCTGAAGAGCGAAAGATGTATAGCGATTGGACCTGAAGTATATTAAATCAACAAACAATGCATTTGACACAGGATAATGCTATCATGGGCTTTCCCACTTGATATGAAAATTAACACATACGGCCACATGGTAATTTCTGATGTACCTAGGCAGATAGACAGTTAGATATAATCGTCTTGGGTTGCTGGTCAAAAAGAAACTCCAATAACGAGACTTCTTCTGACGATGACTACACCACCTCAACAAGATCAAGGAGATCGAACAGCACCTCAAGTAATGGAAGCTGGAGAAGCAACCAAGGAAGACCAGGACTCCTTCCCACACCACCGCTGTATAACTATCAACAACCGGAATATCCTCCAGCCCCATCACCCTGGTATCCCGGCTATCATGGTCCACTGCCTCCATTCCCCTTCTACCAACATCAACAACCCCCTCCTTTTTGGAACAGAGGCAGGGGCAGAGGAAGAGGAAGGAGAAGAGACAATCAGAAGCAGGTTCAATGGTCAGACAGCGGGAATCAATGACAAACCAGGAGCCAAGCAAAGAAAAGCGAGTGGTAAACCTGTCCCGGAGGATACTCACGGACACTGTAGAAACAGTCCTGCAGAAAGGACTCGGCTTCGTTGTTAGGATTCCCGCGTGGTCCTCTTTCTCTTGCCATGTATGGGAGCCCATGTGACCTGCTGGGCGGAGATATAAGTCCCTTTCCCCCTGTCCTCAGTGCTTGATATCTAGTCGTTTGGTTCCTGGTCCTGGGCTAGGGGCTGATTTTGTACCTTGGGACTTGTGCTGTTGTTCATGGGCTCGTGATCTGGCGTTTACATTTTTCAGGCTCTTAGGAATTCCTGCCCTTCCCTTCATTTGTTTCTGTGTCTGGCGATCCTAGGATTGCTTGGGACCATAATACCTTGGTGTGTTTTGTGTCGTCCTTCTGTGTTTGTTTGTGTGTCTGTCTAGTTTTTGAGCCTTTTAACCCGGCTGGGAACAAGGAGTAGCTGGGGCTCCAGCGCTCCTTGAGGGGATTGGTGGTCCGGCTG
The DNA here is from genome assembly GCF_964261635.1 of Lissotriton helveticus. NCBI lineage: Eukaryota > Metazoa > Chordata > Amphibia > Caudata > Salamandridae > Lissotriton > Lissotriton helveticus. Next base: position 1,738,284,473 of record NC_136067.1, on the reverse strand, counting down.
GATTACCGTTGTGATCCCCTGTTGTGTGGTGAACGCGCGAACAAGCACTTCCGCCTTATTCTCCATTCAGTCCACATCGTTGTGTGGAGGCGGAGTGCTGTTTCGGGCGCATCCGGGTTTGGCGAGTTGCACGGCGAAGCCGGTGTTACACAGCGTTCTTTCCCCTGCCTTTGCCCCCTTTCTTGTATGCGTTGAGCATATTTCTTGCCCTGAGAAGACGGAGGTTTTTTTAGTCGTTCTCACGACTTTTTCCTCCATATCCCTTTGGCTCTGTTTAAATTGGAGCGAATTTCCAGGCGCCAAGTTTCCCCTTCCCCTGCCCCCTCTCTGCCTGCTTAGACCATCCTGAATCCCTCCTCGACGGAGATATCCACCAGTCATCGACCACAGCATTTGTGGGTGAAGTACGTGGAGAACATTGGTCCTAGCAGTGAGTCCCTAGACTGAACATCTGGGATCCCTTATCTGTCTATCCCCTTTTCCCGCCCCCTGTCCGTTGCCACTCTGTTGACCCATTGTATTATTTATTCTGTGGGTCGCTTATGGGCAAGGGCAGAGGAACGGGGTAATCGTCGCTCTTGCAGTGTATGGGCAAAGTTGGGAAGGAACCAACAGAATATCAAGCCCACGTTAAATCTACATTGCCTGAGCGACGATGGATGAGTCAGGGGGGGCCACGGGAGGAACGGCTGTGGTTCCCACTTTACAGGATGTTATGGGTGTTTTATCTGCCCTACAGGAGCAGATACATGATTTAAGGCAGGAGAATGTTGCTTTGAAACAGGAGGTTGGGGTATTGATTAGCAGGGAGAAAGGGCAGCACAGCACTCAGGTTCCAGTTTTGCAACCCGCCACCTTTCAATATGGAGGTGGGCATAGCTCCGGTGGTGGGGTACCTGTAGCGGTTACTGTGAATACTCCTGTTCCAGTGCCATTGGCTCCGCCAGAGAGGTTTACAGGGGATAGCGCTAAGTTTGGCACTTTTATGAATCAGTGCCAATTACACTTTATGTGTAAACCAACTGCTTTCCCTAATGATTCGGCCAAAGTAGCCTTTACAATATCATATTTGGCTGGTACTGCAGCCCAATGGGCTATACCCCTGGTAGAGAGAGACGATCAGGTGTTGGCTAACTATCCTGCGTTTAAGGATTTGATGCATGGATTGTTTGCGAAACATGCCTTTATGCAGGCGAGTGACGCAGAGCTATTGAAGTTAAGGCAGGGTAGACAGGATTTGCTGACGTACATTTCCACCTTCAATCTTCTAGTGTCTGAAACCCATTGGCCCGAGGATAAGAGGACCTCCTTGTTTTATCAGGGTCTTTCCGAGGATCTGAAGGATGTGGTGTCACAAGTGGTGGATCCTCCGGTCAATTGTGCAGCCTTTATAGATCTTGTGGTCAAGTTGAATCATCGTCTGTCAGAGAGACGGGGGGAGAAAAGCCGTTATCAGGCGTCTCGGGGGGGGTTTGTGAGGCCAGACAATAAGACAACCGGAGCAGGAGAGACAAAAACCGTGTCTGAACCTATGGAAATAGGTGGTGTAAGAGGGCCATTGTCTAATGATGAAAAGAAACGTCGCAGAGACCTGAACCTGTGTTTGTATTGTGGTCAAGGTGGGCACTTTGCAAGAGAATGCCCTGTGAAGCCCTCTGGAGCTTCTTATAGTAAGAAGGTGGCCTGTTTGTATCATGTGAGGAAGGAGAGACAGTATGAGGTGCTTGGAGCCATAGACAGGGCGCCTAGGCACTTCATCATAAACGCTCATTTGTTACTCTGCGGGGATAACAGAGTGCTAGTATCGGTGTTATTGGATTCCGGGGCTACAGGGAATTTTCTTGACATCGCGCTGGCAGAAAAGTTGAGGATCCCTTGTTGTGTAAAGGACCAGCCAGAACCCGTGAGGGCAATAGATGGTACCGAATTAACATCTGGGTCTATCACTAGGAGGACAGTGCCTTTGTGCTTGGTGTGTGAGAACGGTCACTCGGAGATGGTGTGTTTCAATCTAATAGATGCTCCTTCTTTTGGTATGGTGTTGGGTGTGCCATGGTTGCAGGAGCACAATCCCAGGATAGATTGGGTGCAACGGTTAGTGTCTCTGGATTCATCTCATTGTTTGAAGCATTGTTATCAGGAGGCAGGTGAGAGGGAGTTGTCGTTGTCTTGCGCCGCCACTGACGTGGATGTAGTACCATCACAATATCAGGCGTTTAAAGACGTGTTTGATATTGAACAGGCGCAAGGCTTACCCCCTCACAGGTCGTTTGACTGTAAGATCGATTTGATACCAGGGGCTCCTCTCCCCTGTAGTCGGGTGTATGCTCTTTCGGAACCCGAGGAGCTGCATCTCAAGAAGTATCTTGATGAGATGCTGAGACTGGGATTCATTCGTCCCTCCTGTTCGCCAGTTTCATCGGCGATCTTCTTCATTCCAAAGAAGGAAGGCACATTGCGGGCATGTGTGGATTATAGAACGTTAAACAAGGCCACAGTAAAGAACAAATACCCGCTTCCACTCATTCCCGTGTTGTTAGATCAGCTCCGCAGCGCAACGGTGTTCACCAAGTTGGACCTGCGGGGTGCCTACCATCTAGTGCGTGTGCGCTCAGGGGATGAGTGGAAGACAGCGTTTAAGACCAAGCATGGCCTGTATGAATATCGCGTAATGCCGTTTGGTTTATGCAATGCGCCGGCGGCCTTCCAGTTCTTTATTAATGAAGTGCTTCGGGAGTTTCTGGATCGGAGTGTAATTGTGTATCTGGATGACATCCTAATCTTTTCCGAGACAGGGGCTGAGCATCAACGGCACGTGATCCAAGTGCTGCATAAATTGCGAGAACACCATCTATACGCAAAGCTAGCTAAGTGTCAGTTTAGCACCACACAGGTGGAGTTCTTGGGGTTTGTGGTGTCTGCCGGAGGGGTTCGGATGGATCCAAGAAAGATCGAGGCCATTACTACCTGGCCTGTTCCAACATCAGTGAAACATATACAGGTGCTGTTGGGATTCGCCAATTTTTATAGGCGTTTTATTTCTCATTTTTCAGATATTGTGGCCCCCCTGACGCGGTTGTTGAGAAAGGGGGTTTCTTTTGTGTGGTCCTCTGAGGCTCAGGAGGCCTTTCAGCGGTTGCTGGAGAAATTCACGTCGGCGCCCGTATTGATACATCCTGACCCTGCCTTGCCTTTCTTTGTGGAGACGGATGCCTCGTTATGTGCGGTAGGAGGGGTGTTGTCCCAAAGAGATGTTGAGACCGGCTGTATGCATCCAATCGCCTATTTCTCTAAAACCTTGCTGCCAGAGGAGCCCAATTACACCGTGGCTGAGAGAGAGCTGTTGGCAGTCAAGTTGTCATTTGAGGAATGGAGGCATTATCTGTGGGGGGCCCGGCACACCGCCACGATCTATACGGATCATAAGAACTTGGAGTTCTTTCGTTCTGCACGAGCCTTGACACCACGCCAGATGCGTTGGGTCCTTTTTTTTAATGAATTTGATTTCATTATCACGTATAGGCCCGCAGCACAGCAGGCTAAATCTGATGCCTTGTCCCGCATCCATGTAGACTCTAGAGAGTTGGGACAGGGTAGGGAGGATAGGCCTATGATTCCCGGTGACAGAATCATAGGGGCGGTGGATGGTGAGGACTTTATGTCTCTAGTGAGGGGACAACTGCGTAAGATGGATCTCGCCCCATGGTTGTCATTACCCCAAGTATCGGTCCAGGATGGTCTGTTGTATAATGAGGGTAGGTTGTTTGTTCCCCCTACATTGAGAGAACAGGTCTTGGAGTGGTGTCATTCGTCTGCCTTGGCGGCACATCCTGGGATACCAAAGACAAAAGAGATGTGCATGAGGTGGTTTTGGTGGGAAACACTGGTACAGGATGTCCAGGGGTATGTGACAGCTTGTCCGGTTTGCGCCATCAGCAAGCCTACTCACTGTAAGCCATCAGGGCTGTTGCGTCCCTTGGAGGTCCCTCCCGCTCCATGGCATACCATTAGCATGGATTTTGTGACCGAGCTTCCTTCTGTTTCCGGATTCACCTCCATTCTTGTTGTGGTTGATTTGTTCACAAAGATGTCTCACTTTATCCCGCTTCCCCAGATTCCTACGGCCAGAGAGATGGCTTTAGTGTTTATGTCCTCCATAGTACGGATACACGGGCTGCCATCTGCAGTGGTGACGGATCGGGGGGCTCAGTTTGTTTCCCATTTTTGGAAGGAGTTGTGCTCGGTGTTACGTGTGGAGGTCAGATTGTCTTCTGCTTATCATCCACAATCCGATGGCCAGACCGAGCGTACTAATCAGACCATGGAGCAGTACCTCAGGTGTTTAATATCTTCCCTGGCTTGTGATTGGGTTACGGCTCTGCTCATTGTGGAGTTTGCATATAACAACAGTTTACATTCCGCTCTGGGTATGACTCCCTTCTTTTGCTCCTTGGGTTACCATCCTAGGGCATTGGCCATCCAACCTACAGGGCGAGTGCCAGCCATAGATGATGTGTGTAAGCGGCTGAGTGAGATATGGGGCAGTGCCCGGGTGCAGTTACTGGCTGCTAAGGCCAGTATGAAGGTACAGGCGGATAAACACCGGGCTCCTGCTCCTGGTTATCAAGTGGGTGAACAGGTGTGGTTGGCTACTAAGAACCTTAGGCTTGGTGGGTCTCGCAAATTACAGCCTAGATATGTGGGTCCGTTCCCGATAGTGCAGGTTATCAATCCCGTGGCTATGAAACTTGATCTGCCCGGTGACTATCGGGTTTACCCTGTGTTTCATACTTCCCTATTGAAGCCTTATATGCCCTCCTCACAGGTGTTACCACCTCCTCCTCCTTTAGTTGTGGATGGACAAGAGGAGTTCGAGGTCCGGGCCATACTGGATTCAAAGAGAAGGAGGGGCCATCTGTTTTATTTGGTCGACTGGAAAGGTTATGCCCCCGAGGATCGTACCTGGGAACCGGCTGGGGGGGTTCACTCACCCCGATTGGTTCATTTATTTCATCGTCAGCATCCTTCTAAGCCACGCCCGGTGGGGAGGATTGTTGGGGGAGGGTACTGTTAGGATTCCCGCATGGTCCTCTTTCTCTTGCCATGTTTGGGAGCCCATGTGACCTGCTGGGTGGAGATATAAGTCCCTTTCCCCCTGTCCTCAGTGCTTGATATCTAATCGTTTGGTTCCTGGTCCTGGGCTAGGGGCTGATTTTGTACCTTGGGACTTGTGCTGTTGTTCACGGGCTCGTGATCTGGCGTTTACATTTTTCAGGCTCTTAGGAATTCCTGCCCTTCCCTTCCCTTCATTTGTTTCTGTGTCTGGCGATCCTTGGATTGCTTGGGACCCTAATACCTTGGTGTGTTTTGTGTCGTCCTTCTGTGTTTGTTTGTGTGTCTGTCTAGTTTTTGAGCCTTTTAACCCGGCTGGGAACAAGGAGTAGCTGGGGCTCCAGCGCTCCTTGAGGGGATTGGTGGTCCGGCTGGATTACCGTTGTGATCCCCTGTTGTGTGGTGAACGCGCGAACAAGCACTTCCGCCTTATTCTCCATTCAGTCCACATCGTTGTGTGGAGGCGGAGTGCTGTTTCGGGCGCATCCGGGTTTGGCGAGTTGCACGGCGAAGCCGGTGTTACACAGCGTTCTTTCCCCTGCCTTTGCCCCCTTTCTTGTATGCGTTGAGCATATTTCTTGCCCTGAGAAGACGGAGGTTTTTTTAGTCGTTCTCACGACTTTTTCCTCCATATCCCTTTGGCTCCGTTTAAATTGGAGCGAATTTCCAGGCACCAAGTTTCCCCTTCCCCTGCCCCCTCTCTGCCTGCTTAGACCATCCTGAATCCCTCCTCGACGGAGATATCCACCAGTCATCGACCACAGCATTTGTGGGTGAAGTACGTGGAGAACATTGGTCCTAGCAGTGAGTCCCTAGACTGAACATCTGGGATCCCTTATCTGTCTATCCCCTTTTCCCGCCCCCTGTCCGTTGCCACTCTGTTGACCCATTGTATTATTTATTCTGTGGGTCGCTTATGGGCAAGGGCAGAGGAACGGGGTAATCGTCGCTCCTGCAGTGTATGGGCAAAGTTGGGAAGGAACCAACATTCGTCCCCACCCTTAAAGAAAAATTAATTTTTCAAGCTTACAGGAGAACTACATTCCTTCATCAGGAAGCTGAGACTGCGCTAATTTTTTCAAAATAATGACAACGAATGGGCAAATACCACTCCAACAGACTCAGGACTCAGAAACCCTTCCAAATGTACACCTACTGCAGCTGTCACACCCAGCAAAATCTTGACTTTTGAGAAAGCCATTTTACAAGACATCAACTGGGTCCAACCTAGGACCACATTTGACAACCTTCTGGCCAGGGAAAGGAGAGCTATAAAAGATCTCAATGACAAACCGGAAATTACCATGAAACCAGCTGACAAGGGCGGCGTCATTGTCATCCTTAACACCGATGACTACAACAATGAATGACATAAACAACTTGCCAATACCACATACTACAGGAAATTGGATGTGGACCCGACTCAATCACTCTCTAAACACATTGGCATCATGGTCAATGAGGCACTAACAAATGGATGGATCACTCGGAATGAAGCAGACTTCCTGGTGAAAACCACACCAACCACTCAATATTTCTACTTCTTACTCAAGATACATAAAAATGTGATACTACCATCTGGCAGACCCATTGTGTCTGGGATCAATTCTATCCTTGAACCCCTCAGCCAATACTGCGATTACTTTCTACAACCTTTGGTCCGGAAAACACCATCATACCTGAAAGTCACAAAAGCCACCCTTTGCGTCTTGGGTTGCTGGTCAAAAAGAAACTCCAATAACGAGACTTCTTCTGACGATGACTCCACCACCTCAACAAGATCAAGGAGATCGAACAGCACCTCAAGTAATGGAAGCTGGAGAAGCAACCAAGGAAGACCAGGACTCCTTCCCACACCACCGCTGTATAACTATCAACCACCCGAATATCCTCCAGCCCCATCACCCTGGTATCCCGGGTATCATGGTCCACTGCCTCCATTCCCCTTCTACCAACATCAACAACCCCCTCCTTCTTGGAACGGAGGCAGGGGCAGAGGAAGAGGAAGGAGAAGAGACAATCAGAAGCAGGTTCAATGGTCAGACAGCGGGAATCAATGACAAACCAGGAGCCAAGCAAAGAAAAGCGAGTGGTAAACCTGTCCCGGAGGATACTCACGGACACTGTAAAAACAGTCCTGCAGAAAGGACTCGGCTTCGTCCCCACCCTTAAAGAAAAATTTATTTTTCAAGCTTACAGGAGAACTACATTCCTTCATCAGGAAGCTGAGACTGCGCTAATTTTTTCACAATAATGACAGCGAATGGGCAAATACCACTCCAACAGACTCAGGACTCAGAAACCCTTCCAAATTTACACCTACTGCAGCTGTCACACCCAGCAAAATCTTGACTTTTGAGAAAGCCATTTTACAAGACATCAACTGGGTCCAACCTAGGACCACATTTGACAACCTTCTGGCCAGGGAAAGGAGAGCTATAAAAGATCTCAATGACAAACCGGAAATTACCATGAAACCAGCTGACAAGGGCGGCGTCATTGTCATCCTTAACACCGACGACTACAACAATGAATGACATAAACAACTTGCCAATACCACATACTACAGGAAATTGGATGTGGACCCGACTCAATCACTCTCTAAACGCATTGGCATCATGGTCAATGAGGCACTAACAAATGGATGGATCACTCGGAATGAAGCAGACTTCCTGGTGAAAACCACACCAACCACTCAATATTTCTCTATCTTACTCAAGATACATAAAAATTTGATACTACCATCTGGCAGACCCATTGTGTCTGGGATCAATTCTATCCTTGAACCCCTCAGCCAATACTGCGATTACTTTCTACAACCTTTGGTCCAGAAAACACCATCATTCCTGAAAGTCACAAAAGCCACCCTTTGCGTCTTGGGTTGCTGGTCAAAAAGAAACTCCAATAACGAGACTTCTTCTGACGATGACTCCACCACCTCAACAAGATCAAGGAGATCGAACAGCACCTCAAGTAATGGAAGCTGGAGAAGCAACCAAGGAAGACCAGGACTCCTTCCCACACCACCGCTGTATAACTATCAACCACCCGAATATCCTCCAGCCCCATCACCCTGGTATCCCGGCTATCATGGTCCACTGCCTCCATTCCCCTTCTACCAACATCAACAACCCCCTCCTTTTTGGAACAGAGGCAGGGGCAGAGGAAGAGGAAGGAGAAGAGACAATCAGAAGCAGGTTCAATGGTCAGACAGCGGGAATCAATGACAAACCAGGAGCCAAGCAAAAAAAAGCGAGTGGTAAACCTGTCCCGGAGGATACTCACGGACACTGTAGAAACAGTCCTGCAGAAAGGACTCGGCTTCGTCCCCACCCTTAAAGAAAAATTAATTTTTCAAGCTTACAGGAGAACTACATTCCTTCATCAGGAAGCTGAGACTGCGCTAATTTTTTCAAAATAATGACAACGAATGGGCAAATACCACTCCAACAGACTCAGGACTCAGAAACCCTTCCAAATTTACGCCTACTGCAGCTGTCACACCCAGCAAAATCTTGACTTTTGAGAAAGCCATTTTACAAGACATCAACTGGGTCCAACCTAGGACCACATTTGATAACCTTCTGGCCAGGGTAAGGAGAGCTATAAAAGATCTCAATGACAAACCGGAAATTACCATGAAACCAGCTGACAAGGGCGGCGTCATTGTCATCCTTAACACCGACGACTACAACAATGAATGACATAAACAACTTGCCAATACCACATACTACAGGAAATTGGATGTGGACCCGACTGAATCACTCTCTAAACGCATTGGCATCATGGTCAATGAGGCACTAACAAATGGATGGATCACTCGGAATGAAGCAGACTTCCTGGTGAAAACCACACCAACCACTCAATATTTCTACATCTTACTCAAGATACATACAAATTTGATACTACCATCTGGCAGACCCATTGTGTCTGGGATCAATTCTATCCTTGAACCCTTCAGCCAATACTGCGATTACTTTCTACAACCTTTGGTCCAGAAAACACCATCATTCCTGAAAGTCACAAAAGCCACCCTTTGCCTCATTGAGAACCTCCCGGAGCCACAAGAAATCACCCTAGATCTAGAGGCACTCTATACGAAGATTCCGCAGGAAGACACCATCAGGGTCATTGAAGAGATCCTTCAGACTACTACAACCACAACACCTCTACCCATTGACTTTATCATGGAGAGCAGGGAAATGGCATTGAAGAACAATTTCTTCAAATTCCAGGACCAGATTTATCACCAGATCTACGGAACATGCATGGGCAGCACCTTCGCGCCCAGCCTGGCATGTCTGTATATGGCACACTTCGAGGCATCACATATATTAACAGAAACCAATCCCTCCTTTTTAGGAGATCAAAGAATTTTGGTGTTCTGGACGGGCACGGAGGAACAATGTACTGAGTTCCATGAATAGATCAATCATCGTGACCCGTTTTTGAAATTCACATTATCAAAATCGCAAAAGAGATCCTTTTTGGACTTACTAATTATACTGGACAACGGCAGCCTTACCACTAAGACGCACGGAAAGCCCACCGATTGAAACAGCCTCTTGCCATTTAACAGCCAACATCCTAAGGCGCTCAGGTAAAATCTTCCCTAAGGACAATTTCTCAGGTTGAGACGAAACTGCAGTACCATTTGGGGTTATGAGCTACAGGCTGAGTGACTCAGTGAGAAACTAAAAAAGAGAAATTACCCCAGACAGACCATCAGGAAGGCAAGAAAAAGAGCATGCAACAACCATTGTGATGCCGTTTTGAAAACCCATACGAAACCACAGGAAGACATCATTACCTGTGTAACCACTTTTACAACGATGTCCAACAAAGTAAAAAACATAGTGCTGAAAAATTGGCACTTCATTAACACAGGGGACCTTAACCTGGAATGCCCCAGGTTTGCCTTTAAGCCCACACAGAACTTGCGAGACCTGCTAGTACACACTAGACCTCAAATAAAACAGCCTGATGATCAAACTACTCTATGGGGACTCCCGAAGGTAACAGTAATTGCTACGTGTGCACCCTGACCACCCACACCAACAAACTCCAGCTAGGCGACATTAAATGAACACAATGCAGACACACAAACTGCAACACCAAGTACTGCGTATACATCATTAGGTGCCTTTGTAACCTTCTCTATGTGGGTATGACCACCAGACAGGTCAGGATTAGTATTAAAGAATATAGAAGCAACGCACACTGCGGCCACAGCACTCCTAAAATGAGCACACAATACATTGACAAACAGCACACAACAGAACAACTCCAATGGTCCATTTTATAAACCAATCCCCTGTGGAATACTACAATACTGTTCCATAAAGAACAGCGAAGGGTTCACAAATTACAGACAAACATACAGGGTCCCAATGATGAGATCCCCTGGATATAACTACAATGATATCCTCAGGGTCCCAATGCCATTCTCTAATCTTTATCACACTACTACTGTCCGTATGGACAATGTCTGATTAGAATGTCTAGATGCCCCGCCATCTACCAGTGACGCAACACCATAACAACCCCCGATATCACACATCAGACTCAAACATAACCACCCTATGTTTTCACTCCTGGGCTTTTACTAGACATATACACCGTGAGCACTGGGTCGTTAACCACAATCAAATGACCAGTTCCAAGTGGGGGCCTTTTAAAACATTGTTATATTCACTGGACCAACCTGCCACTCAATAGCCCTTTAACACATCCCTTGGGCTATTATGGGTGTAATCATTATGTTATTTGCAGTGTAACATTACCCTATATACTTGTTTTGACACCAAAACACATAATAATTATTTACAAGTGGGTTTCTTGCCACTCCAACATGGTGCATGCGTGGTCAGCCTCTAGGCACATTTCCTGATGCTCGGGATGCCAACACGTGACCCGGAAACCAGCAATGCACAGACACACCGGTCACCTCACTGCTACAAAATGCAGCGGCAGACACATAACAGCCTCTACAGAGATGGCGTGAGGTTGGATAGGTGAAAAGGCCTCTCATACCTATGAGAAACTGTAAGCAATAAAGCTGTATCGCTCCATTGAATTTTTTGGTGGCCACTTAGGGCAGCCGCACTTGCTTGTTTTCCCCACGATAATTTAACACTGTAACTGTTCACAACAGATCTCGAGGATACCCACAGCCGAATCTCATGGGAAATTCTTCCTGTTTTACTTGGGTGAGCGTATTACGATTAGTGTTTTGCTTTATATTTAAACAGTGACCTGTGGTTTGCCATCAATAGTGGTACCCAGTACAGTTCTTATACAGCTTAGTCTGCCTTTCTACCATGGCCGCCTGACAGAGATACTGGGTACCATATGTTTTGGTTGTCTTGCAACAACAATTTGATACTACGCGTTTTTTAATCCTGTTTTGTCGCTACATCCCTATTGCTCACTAAAGACTCACTCACTGTACCTTAACGGTAGATGACAATGTCTGCGAGCACCTCGTTCACTAATGGAGGACCCAGGCCCCTTTTTAAGGTACCCTATTATTAGGTCTCATAAATACAGATTTTTCCTATTTCTGCTTTTGTCATTCAAGAATACTACTTCCTCATCTTAAATGGCACTAGAATAAATTGTTACAGGCCACTTTTCTTTCCTATCAATCACCACACTTTCTCTGGTCCTGAAGCAGCGCATAGGATCTCCTCCTGAGACCAATAAATTGTGCGAAACATGTCAACCCCTAAACATGCCCTTTAGGGGTGTGTTTTCTGTTTATCTACAGAGGGCCATTATCTCCCTCAAAGCTGCACTAGCTCTTGTTTTTTATTGATAACAGAGGGACTCTCTCTTTAATAAATGTTCTAGTCATCCCTCCAGTCATCTTTTAAACTTTACATTACAACACTACTGCCACTCATACCCCCATGCACCATTACAAATTTATCCTGAAAAGATCTCTGATAAAATGACCCTTCGGGGGACCAGTAAGGCATTGCAACGCCGGCCCAATGAGGAGCATTGCCCACTGATGAAGCATGACATCCTTCGGGGTGTGTGAGGACACCAAGATCAGGACACACTGTCCCCAGTAATCACAGTATTAGAATGACTACAGTTTCTTTCTTTACCTCTCCTTCATAGGAACAGTGACTCTTGTGGGATATAAGGAAAAAGAAACTAGTCCTTCCAGAAGAGGAATTGTTGTCTGACGCCTTGGGTCATTAAAGTCAGGGAAGGCAGTAGGTCTGAACGGACTTCCTGTGGAACTTTACAAAGGCCTCACTACTAATATATCACAACCTCTAAAGGGAATGTTTGAGGTAGCTGTGGAAGGGGGACAATTGCCTATAGACCAGCGCACAGCTACAATTGTAGTTATACACAAGGCAGGCAAAGCCCCAGACTAGTGTAGTTCATAGAGGTCAATCTCCCTGTTAAACATGGAAGCAAAGGTGCTTGCAAACTGGCTTTATGCCACACAGAAGCACCTGCCACAATCTACAGAGGCCCTACGGAGTTTCCCACCTTACAAAATCCCTCTCACCCCAGCAGACGGCACTGGACACCTGAATGGTCTTCGACAGTATCGAGCTACCCTGTCTTTTTGCATTGCTTTCCAGGCTGGGGTTTGGCCCTAAGTTCTGTGGATGGGCAAGACTGCTCCATAAGTGCCCACTAGCTCGAGTGAAAGTCAATGGAGCATATCCAGACTCTTCCTGCTGCGAAGGGGCACCAGGCCAGGCTGCCCCTGTCACCATTGCTGTTTGCTCTAGTGCTGGAGTCTCTGGCACACTCGATTAGGATAGACCCACTGATTTGGGGCATCACAGGGCTTGGGGGCTGGGAGGAGCACATATTTCTATATGCCTACAACATGATTCTGTATCTCTCAAAGCCATACCATTCCATAGCAAGGGTTCTACATGTATTCAAGCTATTCGGACGTTTCTCGGGCTAATAAACTAGATGAAGTTGGTGGTGTTTCCCCTGTTGAGCCCCCTCCTTAACTCCCAGTGAGATGCGCAGCCCCGACCACAGTAGATAGCTTTAAATAGCTAGGGACTCAAATAACTCATGACCATCAATTGCTCCTACAGAGGAACCTCATCCCCCAGCTGAATAGACTCCACACAGATATAATATAAAGGCGTACCTTGCCGCTGTCCTTGATGTACAGAGCCACCCTATATAAAATGATGGCCCTACTGCGCCTCTTATACATCTTGTAAAATACTCCATAGCTGGTCCCCCCTACCTTTTTTAAGCAAGTGGCACAAGAGCTCATCACACTGCTGTGGCAGGGAGGTGCCCCTAGGATAGCTCTACACAAGTTACAGAGAGGGGTACATGAGGGTGGATTGGCTGTCCCTGATATTAAACTATATTACTGGTCCTCACAACTTTTGGTCATAAATTATTGGGTCTATGCAGACAAAGGGGAGCCGGTTTTTAGAACAGATAAAGATGTGATGCTGGACGGGAACTATGAGCCACTCCTCTACATCCGAAAGACAAGTCCAGACTGGCCAGCACCTAACGCAGCAGTGGTTAAGTGCTGGATTGATGCAAACAGGTTTCTGGTATGGCAGGAGAGGTTGAATGGCATGACACCCCTTTGGTGCGAAGTTTGGCTGAGGGAAGTGGCCACTTTTGTTAGGATTCAGGGGCTGGCAGACTATAGGCATTGACCACCTTGGGAATGTGTGGAGGAATGGTGAACCTCTCCCCTTTGATGACTTACATCAAGAATATAGCCTGACACTATCTCAAAGATTTCCCTACTTGAGGTTCATGCACGCCCTGCTAAGGCACATACAACGGGGCACTGTCATTGCAGATTACTCCCCTCTGGAAGACAGGCTGTTGTTGGAACCCATCCCTAACAAAGGGATATCAACAATAGACTGAGAACTCATAAATGCACTGGAGCCTCTAGCTCCCCTTCGAAGAGCCTGGGTAGATGATCTAGGTAATATAGAAGACAAAGACTGGACAGTAGCTCTGTACATGATTTAGGTTGATACAGCTAGACAGAATGTCTGTGCACAATTCAGGTTGATACAGCTTAAGATACTACACCGTTCTTGTTATCCACGCATACACCTTCACAAATGGGGTAAAACACAGATGAGGTAATGTGTAAGGGGCTGTCAGCAGGAGGGCTCCTTCTACCACATCCTATGGTAATGCCCCGTGATTCATTCATTCTGGAAAAGAGACATGATTATACTATCAAAAGTATCAGGGACGGAAGTCTTGATGGATGCCAGGTGGCTCCTTTTAATGATCAAGGGAGAGGAAGATTGGCCTACGTATACTAGAATTTAGCTGGTGCTGGCAGCGGAATTTGCAAAACAGAATATAGCCAGGCGCTGGGGTGTGCGCCTCCCCCGTCAGTTACAGAGTGGAGAGTGATCTGGACAGGTGCTAATGAGCAGAAGAGGTAATGTACAAAAGTAGATGGTGTTTAACAAAATGGGAAAAAATATGGTTCCCAAGGCGCAGCTACGGAAATGCATAGAGATGCTTAGTGCCACTGCGATATAGAAGCACCCATTCTGCAATGTAAAACAGTGAGCTTGTTATAATTCACTTCACTGTTTTGGATAGAATTGTTAATCCAATATTATGATTGATTTTATGATGATTGTGATTGTACCACCCCTTCCATGCTGTATCCTAGTAAGCAATTTAACCTAGTCGTATACATGCGCATATGCTCAATCGTGTACTGTCTTATGAGCTTGTTTAATAAAAAAGATTTTTTTTAAAAAGGAACAAATCTGTACTGCAGGATGCAAAATGTAGAAAATACCACCTGATAAAGTGAGGTTATTAAATACTACTCATTTCCAAACTTCGCTCCCTTTAATTTGTGATTAACTGGCTCTCTTAGTGCAATACATTTTGTAATGATACGGGACCATTAAATAACAGCCACCCGCGTACACCAACTCATCTGGTAATTAACCTGTTGATGTCGGCTGGGGGTGCTGTAGCACCCTGCTTTATCCATATAACATGAAACTGTTCTCCCAGCCCAGACCACCACACCTGGCACAGGTGTCTGTCTCCTTTCTACAGTTCTCCATAATGCATCTTTCTCAATTTCAAACATTGCACTGCTTTCAATCATCATTTCCTCACCTTCACATGATGCAACACCACACCCAGACTGGCCAAACCCAACATAAGGGGTTGATCAATTAAAATAGTGGCCCACTGCACCCACAGTTCAATGTAAAGGGGCAGTACCACTGCTTCCTGCTTGGTCTGTCACCACTTTACCGAGCCAATCACAGATTTATACACCCCCAGGCCACCAGTGAAAGAATGTAGACTCA
This sequence comes from Lissotriton helveticus, assembly GCF_964261635.1. Classification (NCBI taxonomy): domain Eukaryota; kingdom Metazoa; phylum Chordata; class Amphibia; order Caudata; family Salamandridae; genus Lissotriton; species Lissotriton helveticus. The sequence goes on along the minus strand of NC_136067.1, from coordinate 1,738,269,030 downwards.
CTGAACAATGTTGCTATAGCACTCCCTTTTCAACATCTTCACTCGTACCAACAACCTTGTTACACCTCCACATCACTCCAGCATATAATGTTACCATAGCCAGGTGTACTGAAACATGATCTACACCCCCAGCCCCCTCGCTAAACCAAATCATCATTTTGGGTACATATTTTAACTAATTTCTTTAAATTATCTAATCAACCATTCAATCATCCCCACTTGTACCTCTTCAATAAAAAGAGTGATATGTAAAAGCTTGACCTAAACCTTATTTGTCAGTGCAAATCTTGATTTGCTTAGTCCTTTCTTCCACTTGTTTGATCAACTAGTATTCACTCACCACTCCCCACTGTTACTAGGAATCCACACATAGAAAGCAGAATGTGATAGTTGAAGAGATGATAAAATGAAACCGCAAGAATATGAACATGACATTATTTATATTATTTGCAGAGAAGTAGCTTTAGGATGGCTGAAGTAAAGATCATGACCATCTACTACACTCACCATATGAGATGATACTCCAAAAGTGCTTACTTACTCCCCATAATTGAAGCTGGTTGCAGTATTTTGTACCTCTAAACACTTTCCTCTCGTCTTGTAAATGTTATTTCTAATGCATGTTGATTCACACCACCACGTGTAGTCCACAGTTATTCAGGCCAATAAAACTCTGAGCCATGCCACAGTCTGCTACACACCCTCTGCTGACACTTCTAGCTTGCCAATATCTGGCTCTCCAAACAGCATATGGTATTCCTTTGCTGCTACCCATGGTCTCCTGACTGGAGAAAAGAATCAAGCAAGCAGATCTTGGGCTGGCATCCCAGTTAGACTTCACTGCCTCCCCAGAGCTGTGCCCATGCCAGAATCTGATAATCAGAAGGTTTGCATTTGGGACTTTAACCGATTGGCTAGAGATTGGTCAGGAGTCACTCAATGGTTAATGAACTATACAACTTGGTGCCTCATCCCAGCTCCTCATAACACATCTTGACTTTTAGAATAACAGTTTGGACCTTCTTTCTTTGACTGGTGTGGAAACCTGAACAGGTGGACATGCATCCCCTTGTATCCAGGGCTGAGAAGTGGACTCCAGGTTTAGTTAGCTGACCTCCGTCTCTACAGGGACATCGAAAGCTACAAGAAACCTTTTCTTGGAGTGATGAGTTGACTACTGGGAAGTGAACCTGGACTGGCTGTCTCCATGTTCTGGGAGCCTTAGAAGTGATCAAGAGAAGCTATTCCAGAAAGTTGGAGAAAGTTGGGACTGGTATTTTTGTTAACTCCCTGCCCTCCAGAAGACCAGGACCAATGACCTAAGGATTCCAGCCTAAGGCACTACCTTGGCAGTGGAGAGAATTCAATTGACCCTGTCCGAAACTCATGCTCCCCAAAATAAGACTTCAGAATACCTAGCGGCTGAAGTATCTGACTTTGGTGAGACTTGCCCAGCTACAGCTTTCAGACCTATCCGGCTGGGGGTTTTCGGGGTACAAAAGAAAGATTACATCTGTTGATAGAATTTTTGACTGGATAAGGTGCAAAATAAAGAGAGGACTTTGTAAGGGGCAAAAGTGGAATTTGTCTGATTGTAATTTTTCATGCCAAATTAATGGATTCAATAAGACCTCATCCAGAGGGTATCAATTTTGAGTAGACATTGTCAGACACAGCCTGCAACCTTGCCCCACTGGAGGAATTTGGCTTCCATAAATAAGGCTATGTCAGGAGGTAAAAACTTTGAATGGGAGGAAATACTTGGTGATTGTGAACTCTACATTATCACAGTTGGCCTGAAATCACACCTAGGTCTCTGGTCAACTATGAGCAGTGACTGATTGGTGCATTACTTTGTAATGGATCTTTTTGTCCTACGACTTTAAAGCTTAGGATTTTATGTTCACCTTATTGCCTTTCTTGATTTTTATAAATTGTTTGTGGGATTTGTTTGTGTTCTGACTTGTGTTCTGACTTTTTAGTTAATTTGGTACTGCTCTACACCGTAGCTACTAGGGGTCAAGCACAGGTTTATTGACCTTTTGTGCTTTACTTGTATTGATTTTGGGCTTGTTACATGGGAAGGACTCACATTCTCCCCAACTAACACATACTTTGTAAGAGACACCATTAAGGTATCATACCTTGACCACATCATCGCATTGATGTAAATGTCTGAAAGACACCATGAATGAGAGATAGGAACTATCATCATGGAGGAAGTGGATGAGATGGGTGACAGAGACTTCCTGGGATGCCCATGCTACTACAAGATACATTTATATTTGACTTGCTTGAGGTGGTGCTTGGATGTGAGTACTATATGCTAAGTTATGTGTTTTACTGGTAATTGCCATCACAAACACAAGAGTACTATCCTGATGCTTTACTCAATTTTGTAAGTCCTCCTACACACTGCAGCACAATAGTAAAATTGTATATTATAGAGATCCCATTCTTTCACCCTTTTCCACTGGCAGTTGTAGATACCAGTTTTAGATAAGATATCTGTTAGACCTTCTGCCCTATTATGTCCTCGTAGGAAGTATTTGATAGTGGCACCAATGTTTTTAAAAAGAGACTAGTGGGAGATAAATAGGTAGTGTCTTAAAAAATGCAAAGGTTTTAATAGAAAGGTCCTTTCATTAATATTAGTCCTTCCTAGAACTGAAATGGGTAGCCTCTCCTACTTCCCCACTAACAAAGTGAACTCTCTAAGAATGTTCTTATAATTAACCTCTTTTAGGGTCTTAAACCTGGGTGTGAGTCTAATGCCCAAATAATTCATGTATTTACTCTATTTCAGTTTTCCTCACATATTGATTGTATTCAGATAACATTCCAGACATAGTTGCTTTGTCTTCAATTTTGGAGAAAGTAGAGTCTGTTGTAAAAATTAGTTCATCCTTTACATAGACCTTACCTTATTATTCAATCGAGGAAGTTTAATGGGTACGATAGCACGGTGGTCGATAAGTAATCTTTATAACGGTTCCATTTATAGGGCATACAGGCAGGGTGATGATGGGCTCACCTTATAGTCTCTCGTGAAATTACACATATGTAAGAAGAATTCATATTCATTTTTTTTTTACTTTGAGGTCATGATAACATGTTACTGGATTTACAGGTTTTCTGTTCTGAAAAAGACCAGCACCAACATATCCTTTCCTAAAAATGCAAGAAAAGTAATGCCCTTTTTCCAAAGTATCTTCTTTATAAACATTTTCTGCTCCTGCCTTTTAAGCTCACCACTTGCAAGGCAAACTTCATCTTCTGCCTCCATTACATTAAACTCTTCTCTGGGGATACAGCTTACCTTTAATAATGCAGTTTATTTAACAAAGTGGCCCTATTACCTCCCTGTTTCCATATTATCGTAGCACAGGATGCTGATCATCATGAGGCTTTAATTCTAGGTCGGCAGGGGGCCATGCACCAAAGATGTAGAACTATTACCTAATGCTTCTCCTAAAAAGCCTGAATTTAGCTTTGTCATTGCTTCTTGGACTACTCAGTGAGCGAAGAAACAACCTCCATGCACAAGTTCAAACTGTAGACCAGGAAGGCGAAGTTGTGTGTTTGTTATACCCTGGAAGAGTAGCAACACACTGCACACCACTGTGGGTATCAGGGCCCAAGAGGAAGAGCTCATCCAAGCAGTGAGACACTGCTCCCAGCTATATTTGAAAGAGAACATCCATAGTCAAAGCCTTTCAATTGGGGACCAAAAAACTCTTACGTAACATGGATGCACTCCCTGATTCCACCTCATTCACCCACATCTGTTATGAAACTGCAGACCAGAATCAGCACCACACCGGCAGTTTATGCTAGGTTCTAGAGTGGACAGGTGCACAACCTAGAATTGTATGTAAACCATATTTCCCTTAAGCCTGCAACAAAATTGGAGCCAGCATTCATTTCTTAGTACGCCAACTGAGTTGAATGTCTCCAAGACAGAAGAGAATAAACCCCACTTTACATGATGCAGACCCAAATTGCTGAAATATACATATCAAGCGCGATTTTAACCCATGTCAATGTATGTGAATTCAGAAGCCTTCTTTCATATTTAGCCTGTTATACAACACGCTTTAATACTATTCAAGGGGATAGGATCCTTCTTTTAGAAAAAGCAGTAACTTGAGAAGTAGACAGATAGGTCAGTGATAAACTTATTTGTCTTCAAGTCTGCAAGGAATAGTTTGGGAAAATATTAGGGGCCTTATTCCGAGTACGGGAGTCCTTGCGGTGGCGGTCTGCCCACCACAACTGTGGATCCACCCACCGTATTTCAAGTGTGGGGGTTGGACTGCAACAGGACTGCCAATTCTGCCTGGATGCAGGATCCTGCAGCGGTGGCACAGTGGAAAGGGGCAGGAATATGCTGGTGTTGCCACTGCTTCACTGCAGACCATATAATATTCTGAGTTGCATTTCCACCTCCCATTTCATGGCGGTGAGCTTGCCATGAAAAGGATGGTACAAATGTAACTAAGGGGGCCCTAACAAGGCCTGGGGTTGCATGCAGGAGGTAATATGTTGTGTCTCCCTGGATTTGCAGCCCCCTCCCTTCAAGGTGTGGCATGCAGAACATGGATGTATGTCACACAGTGTAGGAACGTGCTACAGGTACTGTCACGGTGGCAGACTCTTGTTAAGGGTCTCCTATGAGCCTAACACAGCCGCCGCCATGAGATTACTGTAGCACCGCCTGACCACCTGCCCCTGATTCAACTCCATGGGCTTATCTGGCTGCAGTGGTGGCGGTCCTAAAGAAGGACCGCCAAGCTTGTAATAAGGACCTAAAATATTAATCTTAACCTGCAGATTTCTAACTCAGTCATTGTGCTACTGCAATCACTTAATATTGCTGTCTCAGGTAGTATGCTTTAGATATTCTCTGAAGCAAATACTAAAATATAACGCATACAAAACATTTGTATAATTCACATTTTTGTGTGTTACTCTACATTGTCCAAACAACTACAAAATTAAAACAAATCTGAAAGAAAGCTTTATCACATACTCATGAAGTTGCAAGCCAAGATGACATAACAGAACGTACCTCGCTCACAAGATCGTCCCAGAAAACCAGTACCAGAACAATCACAGACATATCGGTTCCACCCATCCCTGCAGGCTCCATTGTTTTTACAAGGTACGCTCAGGCAAGGTTTTGCTGTTTCTCTCGAGCATGTTGGCTTCACACCAGCTGTATTTTGTATATCAGCCATTTGTCGAATGTCTTTGCTTTGGCCATCGATGAACAAGTCTCTGATGCACCCAACGTAGCCATAGTTCAACAGAGCTGTCCACACCTCTGTTGGGAATACCAGGCCTAATTTGTTTTCTGGTAGGCCTCCCAGATACAGGTCGTCATCAAGATCTAGGATCTCACTTTCTCCAGGTGCGGTGTAGGGTGTGCGAAGAGTGTTGACAGAAATGGTACCTGGTAAATGAAGACAGTAAATAATCAGTTCAGGTATACATTCCACCAGACAGAGAACATTGTGAATCTGTAATTCCTCAATAGCTTCCAGAATGTAAATGTTACAGGCTACATCAATACAATTAAGACATTCTGTTGGTTACCATGGTACCAAAATTGGCATTTTCTACCTTTACTCGTTATGCTAGGTTTTTATAATGGAAAAGTCCACCCCACAATGGTACCATGGTGTTAGCATATATAGAGAACAAACAAAAAAGCACAGTGGAATCCTTGAATTAATTTTAGCCACTGTTAATAACTCTGGGCCACATTCCAGTCCATTGTTTTTTGTTCACTGTGCCACTACAGGTATGGACCAACAATGTACAGCTCAGATTTGATACAACTCCAATATGAACAGTCAAGACCATCACCTCCAATCAGTAATACAAGCCCTTGTTTTATTCACCAGTGACATATGTACATGACAATCACATATTCTACTTAATTTTAAGTAAGCACTCCAGACTTATAGCAGCAAGCGTTTTCTCATGTTCAATGTAAATGAATACCCACTTAACATTTGAATCAATTGAGTCTCAAAACCTACTCATATTTAGATTAAAGTGAACAGGTGTTATGATTTTGAAGCAGTCTTCAAGTTTAACAAGTAGAATAAAATTACTAGTAAATGTACATTTGTGTATGGTGAGATGCACATTATACCTATTTTTAATTGAGTGCTGAAGGGATAGTTGCAAGAACACTCTGGGAATCAATAATCAGTCCTGGAAAAATATTCACAGCATTCACACACTACAGGTTGGATCATGGAACCACCATGCATGGAAAACAGCCCCTCTCCTAATAGGGAAATGTAAGAGTAGCGAAATGGCCAGTCTGGAATTAAGCAGCTGTCTCTTACAGGGGCACTGTAAAGTGGTATCACACATCATGTTTCTAACACACCAGTACTGGAAAATATAAAAACATGATGTGTGAGAACCCTTTACATTGTAAAAAAATATTTGTTCTTGTGAACTTGAAAGACCTACCTAATGTAAGTCGCATAAGCAGTTAAAAGGTCAACTCATTCAGATGGCGTGATAGAATAGGTAAAAGTATTGCATTGTATTTAATATGTGTGTATTTATAGCTTCATAGTTGGAAGATTATTATCTTTTATAACAGTTTTGATCATCGTGATAGGAAGATTGGTTACATTACATTTAAGTTCCTGCTGTCTTCTTTGACTGTAGAATGTATAGAAAACATCTCACTGATGACCATTTTAAACAGTTTACATGTAACCAGACATAGCATCAGGAACTTATTGTTAAGTGAAAAGTGGTTATCGTTGGACTGCTAATATTTGTTTAGGAATATATTATTGTTTGATCGATATCTGTGTAATCTCCTTAATTAATTACTGTAGCCAATGTTTTTAAGATCTAGGTTTTCAAATTGAAAACTTTAAAGATGTTTTTTTGTTTTTTGAAATATAAAATGTTCTTGTGAGATACCAGGGCTTTTTGCAGTGTCCTCCTACATCTGTACCCCCATTTTGACTACTAGATGCTGTTTTTATGACTGATTTGTGTCCTGGGCTCTGCTAACAAACCCGTGCTCTGATTAAAAGTATATGGTAATTAGGTATAATTACAGTTGGTACTAACGACCTAGTCCTTAGTATATGGTAGGGTATTTAGGTTTAGTGGCCCAGTAGATGTAATGCACTTAAGTGTGCACTGCTGCGTTACCTGCTGTTATTTTAAAGGCAGCCCTGCTGTACAGACTGCTTTTAAAATATAAATATATGCAAATTTGACTTTGGAATTAAAGGTACTTCAAAGTCTTAAACTAACTTATTTTTTACATGTATGTCACCCCTAAGGTCGCCCCTAGGTGCCTCAGGGGTAGGGTACCTTCTACAAATAAGCAAGAACATTTTAAAAAATGTTTTAAATTCCCTGGCGAGGGAAAAACTGTCAATTTAATTTTTCCCCATTGTAGCACATTGGTTTCATAGGGTAACATGGGAATACTTTAATAAAGTATAATTATTGATAGGAGTGAACTAAAAATATGCTTTAAAGACAAACAAAAATTAGTTATGATAAATCCAACAACTTGCTAATGTTAGATTTACTATAACTATTACAGAACATAAATTATAGAACTTGCTTTTCTAGTGAACCAAAATCCAGCCTTTCAGCAGCCTCTCCTGATCAGCCAGCCCTTGACAGGCTGAGCCAAACTGCCCTGAAGAGGTGTGAAGAGGCCTGCATAGAGACAAAGGGCATCTGATGGGAGGAGATCTTCAGGTGTACGGCAAAAAGCAGGATGGGATGGAGTAGCCAAACTGGTTTTCAAAGAGGGAATGGCAGGACAGGACACAAGCTCACCCCCATACCCTGCACCCCTAGACAAACAGGAGTCCCAGTAATTGAATTAGCAAAGGGCTCGGAATGGGAGTGTTAGGGAAAGTTGGCCATGCTAGTGGGTTGGCTTAACCAAAAACTAACCTCCAAAAAATAATTTCTCCATTTCAGAAGTACAGTGGCCTCTGGGACAAGAATACGCCATGTGGTGGAGGAAGCTGTCATACTTCTGGGTGTGACCATGTAACCATTTGGTCAGGGATGCGCACCTGCTTGTCCCCCAAGAACATTGGATGAACATTGGAGAGCTACCCAGCAACTGAAATCCCTACCTTGAACCTACAAGAAGAAAAGGACAGCCCTGCTGGACTCTTGGACTGCACAAGAGAGGACTGCACTCATAAGGACTGCACCTGCCACACACTTCGGACTTCAGCACAAAAAGAACTTTGCTTTGCTCTGAAAGTTGAAGGAGTTGCCTCCCTGAACGCAACAGGTTAAATGAGCTCTGTCTGCTTTATCGCCACCATGAAGAACCCAGCTGGACAGCGTTCAGTGGACATTTAAGGATTTGGTAAGATGCATTCTGGGTCTTGTAGTCCCAACTTCCCAAGGAGGAACTCAAGAGATTCTGAAGCCTTGGACTGGTGTTGTGGACCCTCAAAAACCACCAAAAAATGTCTGCCGAAGAAGGACTGCCCTGCTGGACCCTTGGACTGCGCAAGAGAGGGCTGCACTCATGAACACTGCATCTACTGCACTTATAAGGCTTCACAAGAAAGTGACTTTGCCTGTCTTAAGGGATAAGGAGTGGACTCCTTGATCACAACAGGTAGAAAATGCTCGAGGGACGACCTGCAACATCCATAACAAGGACAACTCCAAGGGCTATTTTACTTGGATTAACCAGGTGCACTGTGGGAGTTGTAGCCCCAGATCTCAAGAGGCAAACCAGAGCTTCTGAACCCACGGCAGGTGCTATAGACCACTTTTGTGCATCAAGAAAAACTTCTAGAAGTAAGTGTAAAAGTGCTACATCGCGGGTGGGTTGGACTCTTGACTTTGTCCCGGTCCAGCACAACCTTTTTTACCCCTTTGATGGGTATTTGATTCTGAGCTCTAGTTTTACTTTAAGTCTTTATATTTCTGGTTCCCTACATTGTTTTTTTTGTCATTTTAATCATAAAAATATTTCCTATTTTTATAAATTGGTGTTGGATTTTTATTGTGTGTCTTACTTATTTCATGTATTGGTGTTTTTAAATGCTTTTCACAGCTGTCTTCTAAGTTAAACGTGCCTGCTTTCAGCCAGCTACCAGGGGTTGAGCAAGGGAGTAGTTTATTGAGACTTTGACTGGGTCTTACTTTGCGATTTTGGCCTTATTAGTAGTGGTAGGTACCTACTTACTTCTACTAATGAACCAAGTCCCAACAGTTATTATCTCTAGGAATTACTTTAGACGATTCATTTTCAATTTGTGTCATGCTCATTACAATAAAGAGTCCTGAATCAATGGGAATTAGAGAGGCAATCTCTGCAAATTGTTGTTACTTTTGTAAACATTTCACTCATAATGCTACATTTTGCTTGGTTCTTAATGGAGTATAAACCATCAAGGGGCAGATTTACAAGCCTCTTGCTTCATTTTTTATGCCGCCGTAGTGTCACTTTTGTGACACAACGGCTGCGTAAATGTTGTGGTCCATTTACAACTTGATGCATCTAGAGAGATGCGTCATCTTGTAAAGCCCTGCACCACATTATACCTGCGACTAGCAAGCACATTGCATTTGTAGGGGTCCCCCTTTCATTTGTAGGGGTCCCCCTTTTTTCAAAAATATAACCACATTATACCTATGTCAGATATAATGTATGCAGGGTGGGTGTTCTCACGCAGGAAAGCATCATTGAAATGTGATGCAGTGAAATCTACAAGATTTCACAGCACCACTTTTAGGACGCCACTGAGTTAGAACCTTACGCCTGCTTGGAGCAGGTGTAAGGAGTGATGCAACACAGTAAGTATAGCCCTCCCCATTCATTGATGGAGTTGCATTGTGCTTGCGACATGACTCCAGCAATGGATAACTTTTGCGCCAACAAATGCGTCAGAATTTCTGACGCATCTGTCAGTACTTGCCCCATGTTGTGCCGTATTGCAAAAATGGCGCATCCATGGTGGCGCAAGGGTTTTGCAAGGAGGTGCAGGGAAACTGTTGGATATATACAGATGCTTCAGTTTCTTGTAAATCTGCCCCCATAGTTTCCAGGTTATTAACAATTTTTCTTAGGAATGCACTGACTCCTGCACCAATAAAACATTGATAGAGTTTATCACTTCATGGTATGTGAATTACATCTAGAATTAGAGGTGGTTAACAGTGAATGATGGGAAGTTTTTGACCAACTGGTTTTGCATGACATCAAATAGACAATGAGAGCGAAGCTCAATTTGTGTATGATGTTATTCAGAATCCCAAGCTTAAAAACATCGCCGTCATTCACTTTTTAACCTATTGAAAATCTTAAGTTAGTTGTGGTCCTCAAAATCATCTGCCCCTGCTTTTTAACTGCTAGAGGCTTCTGCACACATGAGAAGGCATTACACAATACACAAATTTCCAGTAAGTAAAGTTGTGCATAAAATAAAATGTCAGCAGGTGAGCAAAGAGAAAGTCAGAAACGCATCAGAACTGTATGCATGAACACCTGTGACTGTTCTAAGTTTCTTTGTGTAGCCTTGGAATCCTTTGTGAATTACAAGAAGTTGAAACCTGCAACCATGCAAAGTTAGAAACCTGTGATTGCACATTTCTGATTTTCAAGATTAGGATCAGGAAAAGCTGTTTTACAGGAGGGATGAGGAAATGCATGTAATGTGCACTCAAATCTTGAGCATTTGTAAGTATTCACAAAGTGCTCACGCAAAAGCAGTAGTAAATGTGTTTCAAGGGTGGGAACCAAAATGGTACACTTCCATTAGAGGATACAAAAAATGGGAAATAATTGTGTTTCTTTTAAAGAATTTTTTTTCCTGAAAAATGCATGTGCTTATGCTCATTTTTGACACACATATTCTCATGGAAGCCAAGGTGTATGACATTCTTACTTGCAGTTCTGGTTCATAAAGCTTTTTTGCCTAAGTGTTAGACCTGGCACCATTGGCGTGGCTCTCCCTTCCATTTGGTGCTGTTGCTTCCTGAGTTTTTGCTGTGTGTTGGACTCCATTTTGCTAGCCTAGATGCTTTGGGCACTTTGCCATTGCTATTCAATTCTAAAGGGCAAGTGCTCCCTTTATAAATTGTTGTTATGTACTAGTGATTCCATGATTGGCATATTTGATTTACTTGCTATACCCTCGCATAGTGCACTATGTGTGCTCAGGGTCTGTAAATCAAATGCTGCTACTGGGCTGCAGCACTAATTGTGCCAGTAAAAGGTAACTCTGGCCTGCCATTGCAGAGCCTGTGTGCAGTCTGGGACTGCAATGTCGATTTGGCAAGTGCACACACTTGCCAGTCCGTAAACCTTCCCTTTTCTACATAGTAGGCACCCCTAAGGCAGGCCCAAAGTACCCCTTTGGGCAGGGCGCAGTGTCTGTTAAAGGTAGAACATGCCCCAATGTGTGTGGCTGTCCTGATAGTGAATTACTGCCAATTTAATTTTTCACTACTGCAAAGTTACCTGTTCCCGTAGGACAGAATGGGGAGTTTGTTTATAACATCTTATAAACATAACTGGCCCTGGGAACAAGGTCGAAAAATAAAGTTTATTATGCCTAAACTCAGAATGTTGGGGGCCTGCCTGATCCTCAATGTCCCCTCCCAGGACAGATTCCCGACCCCTGCTTTATCAGCTCCACTGGCTCCCCATACGGGAGCGAGTGAAGTTTAACATTTGCTGCGTTATACACAAGGCCCTGTCCAACTCTGGTCCTACCTACCTTGCTGACAAATGTATTCCTTATACACCTCGGAGGTCACTCCGTTCAGGATCCAAATCTCTACTTGCGGTACCCAGAATCAAAAGGACCAGAATGGGTGGGAAGTCTTTATCTTATTTGGGCCCTCACTATTAAAATAAGCTTCCTTTGCAACTGAGACAGTGCATGGATCACCTCCATTTCAGGAAACAGCTCAAGACCGCTCTCTTCTGTTTCTGATTTTCAGTACACAGTCCTCCATAAGCCGTCGCCCAAGCGCAGAGATACCCCTTCGGGGGTCAATTCTGGCACTTTATAAATACATAAATAAATAAATAAATGTTAAAATGCATCTTTTAGTGAGGGTGATTTTTTCATTCTGCGTTTGAAAATATCACTTTTAGAAAGTAGGTATTTACTTGCCTAACCATCCAGTGTGCCTCTGCTAGGTTTGTGTATTGCATGTCTGGCTTTTGGATGACAGGGGCTGGAGAGGGGCTGCGGCTCCAGAAATCTGATGAGTCAGGGCTAGTCTGGATTGCACAGGCCTGCATTTAGAGTGGGGAGAGGAGATTTCCTTTTCACCTGAATGGGTCTGTGCTGCCTTCAACAATGCTGTCTCCACCTCCTGCCAGGAAGCTGCACAAGTGAGGACAGAACTTGTTTCGGCTGGGTACAGACACTCTCTGTCTTCAGATAACAAAGGATTTGTGAGTATAAAAAGTGGGGCCCAGACCCCAGACTTTTAGATCACTTCTGGGAATCAAGTGAAACCTTTGCCAAGGATAAGAGTCGGAGAAGCTGAGGGGGAATACTGCCTCTGTGCTGTTTGCTGACTGGGGTTGGCCTGCAGTAGCTGCTTGCTGCCAGGGAAAGGAAAAAAAGACTTTGCTAGTTGCTTTGTCATCGTGAGGAAGATCTCCAAGGGCTTGAAACTGAGCTTGCCTCAAAGACTTCACCACCAGCTCACCTGAATTTCCTTGCTGGGAATTCCAACCTGCAAAGAGGTGCCTACTGCTGTTTAGGAACTCTGGAGACGGTTTGTCACTGGGAGCTGGAAAATCGACGCATCATCAAAGTATGACCCATCCGTACCTGTTTCTGACACATAGCCAAAGAAACCGTTGCAGCGCCTGCCGTGGCTCGACAAATCGCTGCATGACACATCAGGTGTAATGATCTCCGAAGTCCGAGATCGCCCACCGATTCTGAAGCAAGCCTGCTGTGCGGCTGCACAACACCACGGATCATACCAGATCCATGCATCACATCAAGGTGCCAAGACTGTCGCCTTGTTGAGGGCCGCAGTAAGAAACAGATGCATCAACTCCCCACGCAGTAAGGAATTGAAGCATCACCTCTCCTGCGCTGCAGTAAGGAACCGACGCATCACCTCTCCTGGGTGTAATGAACAGATGCATCATCTTCCCTGCGGACATTTTGTTTGTTTTGCGTGACGCATCTAAGATACTTTTGAGAAAAATTTTGCATTTACAACTTGCATTAAACTGAACTATTTCTACCATTTAAAAGCCTTATTTTTAATACTGTATTGTGGATCTTTGTCGTTTGGTCTTGTTTTGGTTTAGATAAAGAAGACTTATTTTTCTAAACTGGTGTGGTGTCCATTTGTAGTGTTTTCACTGTATTACTGCATGTGTTCACAAAGGCTTTCCACTCTGCCTCTGAGAAAAGCCTGTCTGCTCGTGCCAAGCTACCAAGGGGGTGAGCAGGGGTTATTTTAGGAGTGTATCCCCCTTACCCTGACTAGAAGCAATGGTCCCCATTTGGACAAAGGAACCTACCTCTGCCAACTAGAGACCCCTATTGCTAACACTAAGCTTGTTTTACTACTCAAAAATTAATGAATAGGCAAAACCTATGTCTTGAGTATGCCAAAGAAGAAATGCTTTGCAAATCAGGACTTGAAATGCAGGGCTAATTCACACCGCTGATGGAAGACAAAATTACTCAAAGGAATATCTTTTTGAATTTAACTTTTGAGAGCAAGGCTCTTTTGTTCTACACTTGCAGGGAATATTGTTAGAAGCCTGCATTTGTCAAGCATAATTTCTCCATCCCCCAAGAGTAGGAGGGATGTGGTTGGTGAGTTAAATTTTTCCAGTGACCAGTAGATGAATTCATATTTTTCACATGAGCTCAGTCAACATAGGTTTATCCATTTCAAACGATTCCTGTTGGGTAGCTTAAAGTGACCCTTCTCCCTCAAATATGGCAGTTGATAAAATCTAAAAAAGTTCTGACTGCATTTGATATCAATCATGATTCTAAAACATATATCTGAGAGGACTGAGAAGATTGCAGAACAACATCAAATTGTGTCCCGAACAGAATTCTTCTCAACAAGTGAGTTCTAATGGAGTTCTTTATCCTGGGTGCACTTTTCATATTGTCCAGACATTCCATTGCCAAAAATAAGCAATGTCAGCATTACTATGAGTCATAAAACGTCATGGAGAATCTTCCACCTAGCTCACAGAAAACATGAATCAATTGAAACCAAAAACCGAGTCAGAGTTCACTTTGTAGTTTGTACTGTTATGTCAAAAATAATCCTGTGTCATTACTGGTGGCCTCTAGGCATCAGTAGTCTAACGACATTTAGAACAGATTAACCTCTCGGTAAAAACAGAGCATAATCTATAGATCGATTATTGAAATAATCCTTTACCATCCTCCCTAATCTCAGGTTCCTGGGGATTCCATTATCTAGCTTTAATGCTAGAAAACAACAGCTAATAATGTTTAACACTTTATTTGACTTCAAGAATGGTACCTGTCTTTAGAAGGTACCAATCAGCTGATTGTGAATTTCTACCTAGTTGATATTGATCTTAACTTTTAATAAGGTACATTGGGCTTATTTTGGAAAGTGGGTGATAACCCATAGTGAGAACTGTAGCCTCTATCACATTATCTGTAGGAAGGCAGATTATGGACCGCGAAGGCTCCCAGTTTTTGCTCTTGGAGCACTAGTTTTATAACCTCTGATGTGGCCGAGTTTCTCTAACATAATTTCACTGACTGTATGCTTCTATTTAAAATTGACTTCACCTAAAACTGTCAATGTCTATCTGGTAAAATAAGGTAAGCTGTTGTGTTCAAATATGGTAAGGAATTCTGCTCAAGTTGCTTGTGACAAGTATTCAGTCGTTCACGCACATGTGTAAAGGCATAGAGAAACTTTAATTGCCCGGCCCAGCCTAACATCTGCACAGGTCATGCTGTAGTAGAGGAGAGCCCTATAGTAAATTGGCTATGGCATGGTAAGAACTCATAATCCAAATGTGAATCAAAAATAAATAGTCCCTTTTATTTTTGCAGACGTTATTGATGTAGAGTTTCCTATAAATTTCAGGATCAAAAGCACATATTTAGAGACAATTTTATTTTATGTGGATTTTGTTATTGTACTTGTAAAATTAGGCTTTGTTTCTCTTAGCCAGCCTTCATGCAATATGTGCTTTGAGCTATATTGCTGGGCCCGTTAATTACTCTGCTGACCAGTAGGCTGTTCATATCTATACCTGGCACAACAGGCCCACTGTGGGATATTAGCTTCCTCTTATTAGAACAAGGATGAGCGGAGAAATCTCCAAAAGGTAATTACCCTACCTCTCTGGCAATCACTATCAAGTTGTTCTTACATGGCAGCAAAAGAATGACTGGAGATCTCTGGCTCCAGACACTACATAGAGGATTATTTAAGGCATTGGAGGGAACAAACCGAGTTAGTAGCCTGACTCGGGGGAAGGGTACTTTAAAATGTAATTTCTCCATTTATGTTCTTCAAAGTATGCTGTGCAGAGAGATTGGACAGCTATAGGACTACTTTCTAGAAGTGTCAGCCAGGGGTGGATGGGTGATGTTGTGTCTCTTGATTAGCTAGGAATTCCCAGTGTCTAGAACTTTCTACTTCTATTTTTAAATCGCTGCCCATGGACAAACATTTGGGAAGCGGAGAAACTAAAGGAGAAGGTCAGATCCGGGAGCCCTAGATCGCGCTCAAGGTCACACCATCCTGCACTCTTTCCCCCCGTTATTACCTGAGGGGTTCAACAAACTGGCCCAGCAAATTAAGTCTGGCTCTCCTTCGGATCCATTAAGACCTGCTCTCTTTAGAGACCAGTCTTTTCTGGGACGCTCTACGGTGTGTTCCCTAGTTAATCTTTCGCTGGCCTCTGGTATGGTACCAACCAAATGGAAGCAGGCGGTGGTCTCCCCTATTCTGAAGAAGTCTTCTTTGGATCCTTTGAAACCCGAGAACTACCGACCTATTTCATTACTCCCTTGGCCGGCGAAAGTCACGGAGGCCCATGTTAATCTGGCCCTTTCAGACCATCTTACTCGGGCCAATGTCCTGGACCCCACGCAGAACGGCTTCCGTGCTGGTCACAGCACGGAGACGGCCCTTCTCGCCATGGTGGAGCATTTGCGTGCAGTGTTGGATGCTGGTCAGACGGCGGCGCTTGTACTATTAGACCTCAGCGCCGCCTTTGACACCGTCTCTCATCGCATTCTGCTGCACCGTTTGGAGGAGATAGGCATCGGGGGGCCTGCTCTGCAGTGGTTCCGGTCCTTCCTTGACAACCGTTCTTTTTGCGTGGCCATCCCACCATATCAGTCCAAATTCCATCCTCTGGCCATGGGGGTTCCGCAGGGATCCTCGCTGAGTCCCACGTTATTCAACATCTACGTGAGACCGCTGGCTGAGGTCGTAAAGCAGTGGGGCCTGACTATGGTTTCATATGCCGACGACACTCAGCTGGTGGTTACTCTCAGTGGGGATGCGGAGTTGGATGCCCCTAGGTTTCAGAATGGACTAAAGGCGGTGGCCAGCTGGATGACTGCGAACTGTCTCCAGCTTAACGCAAGAAAGACAGAAATCATGATTGTCGGTAAGAGAGCGGAGCTCTGGGGGGACAGGTGGTGGCCTTCGGAATTGGGACCATCTCCGACACCGGTCTCGGAACTAAGAAACCTGGGAGTTTGGCTAGACTCTAGCCTTAACTTTGTTGGCCATACAAAGAAAACCGCGGCCTGCTGTTTTGGTGTTCTTCGGGGCTTAAGACCTGTCCTCAAATTTTTTGATGCCCAGACCAGGCAGCTGGTGATTCAGGCGACGGTAATCTCCCGGCTTGACTACGCCAGCTCTCTCCTGGTGGGGGCTAACCAGGCAGAAATTATTCGCCTGCAGCGTGTCCAAAATGCTGCCACCAGAGCGATAGTTGGCTTGCCCAGATTCTGCCCCGTTTCTCACACCCTTCGTTCCCTGCATTGGTTGCCGGTGAGGATGAGAATTCATTTTAAGGTCTTATGTTTGGCCTTTAAAATTTTGAAAGGCACTGCCCCCCTGATTCTGACCAATCTTTTATCTTTGTATGTCCCGACTCGCTCTCTTCGATCCCTGGGCCAGGCTCTTGCCGTGGTTCCCCGGTTCAAGCTTTGCCGTGCCGGGGGCCGATCTTTTCGAGTGCGAGCTGCGGCTATTTGGAACTCTCTTCCAGTTGAGATCCGTTTGATGGAGGATCTTCTACAGTTTCGTAAGGCTATCAAAACCTTCCTATTTTAACTCTATCTCACAGTTGCTCTTTTTTTCTGCTTGCTTTTAGCAGTGTTGTGTTTTACCTTGTCATGCGCCAGGACGCTCCTTTGCTGGAGCAGCTGTGCGCACGATAAATGTCTGTAACATAACATGCACATAGTGGATGATCCCCTCTCAAGAGGAGGGCCTCCTCAGGACTTCTATCTCTTTTCTCCAGTGCCAGCAACACTAGCTCTAAACCCCCCTTTCAGGACCCAGTAGAGGGTGGGCTTGTTGCGATTAATGAAATAAAGGGTTCTACTTGGACTTCTGGTAACTGGCCCCGTTTGCGGGTACGCTAGGAGTCAGGGTCAGCGGCTTGTGCTGGAAGCACAGGCACCCTGCCAGTGGCTGAAGGACAATGAGTGCTTGGAGAGAGAGGCAGGGAGAGTGGTCTGCCATGAGGACCTTGAGGTGCTGCTGCTAGGCTGACCACATTGGAAGGAGAATACCAAAAGCTGGACAGAAGGCTGGATCAGGCTCTTATTGTTTGCCAGCAGTGTTAGGAGGATGTGAAATCCCAACTGAAAGCATAAAACACCTAAATTAAGTGTCCAAGTGGGCTTTGGAATAACTAAAGTGGGTTTCCGGTACAGGTACCCAAGTGGCATCAGGAGCTCTATCAGATTAACCTCCAGTTAGAGGTGTAGAGCACCACTCCCAGGTTTAATCTGCCTGGGGAGCTCCCATCCATAATGCAGGGATCTTGTAAGCTTGGGTCTCCAAAATACAAGAAACTAAAATGCTCACCCTCTCTATTCTCACTCTATTCTCACTTCCATGACCGGAACCAGGCAGCACAGGAGCGGGAAGGCAGACAGGAGAAGAGAAAGCTGGCACCGACACTTGCATTGAACCAATAGTGCCAGATTGGTAGAGAGCCTGACTGGACAAGATTCACTTTGCTGCTGCCATGCCATCCCATGTATTCAGAATGCAGGTGCCCCACAATGACAGGGTCATCCATTTGTCAATTTAATACCCTGACAGGTACATCAAAAGTTGTGAACAAAAAAAGGAAAAGAAAATCTTCAACAGTGCACAGCCACATTGAAGGGACTTCCAATAGCAAGCGCTCTATAAGCTACCAAAAATGTGCATACTGGCAGGGTAATGTTGAAGTGTTGTGTCATATTTTGGGAAAACCAGAAGTGGTGGGACCCACCAAAGGCCCTTTGCTATATTTTAAAATGAGGTCCCCCACATTACCTGGGGTAATGAATTAGTGACCCTCTGCGTTTAGGCTCTACTTGTGTTTCATGTTAGACCTGACAGCCTCAGGATGGTCTTCCCCCCCAATGTATTGCCTGCATCCCTCTATTTTTGTGACCTCATTTTTTCTGGCTTTAGGACTTTCTGCCATTTAACAATGCTAACTAGTACTAAAGTGCTTGTGCTCTCTCCACTAAACATGACAATATTGGCTCATCCCCCATTGGCATATTTAATTTACTTATATATCTCTAGTAAAGTGCACTACATGGGCCCAGGGCCTGTAAATTAAATGCTACTTTTGGGCCTGCAGCACTCATT
This sequence comes from Lissotriton helveticus, assembly GCF_964261635.1. Taxonomy (NCBI): domain Eukaryota; kingdom Metazoa; phylum Chordata; class Amphibia; order Caudata; family Salamandridae; genus Lissotriton; species Lissotriton helveticus. The sequence continues at coordinate 1,738,250,151 of NC_136067.1, read as the reverse complement.
GTACCACCTACTTAAAAAGCCCTCTACCCATGGCTCAGGCCTGCCATTGCAGAGCATATATGTGCAGTTTACACTGCTATTATTATCTGGCAAGATATACCACTTGCCAGGCCTAAACTTCTCTTTTTCTACATATGTCAACCCTAAGGTAGCCAATGTATAACCCATAGGGCAGTGTGCAAGTATTTAAAAGGTAGGATGTGCACTTTTAAGTTTTACATGTCTTGGTAGTTAAACAACAACCAAAGTTGTTTTTTATACTACAAGGACTATATCTCCCATAGAATAACATTTGAAATACCTTATTACATCTATTAACGTGAAATCCCCAATTGTGAAAAGATGGACTTTTAAAGTTAGGTGTCTCCGCACTCACAATTTAAAATCCCAACTGATGGTGAAGTTGGATTTTAAATTGCTGTTCTGAAAATGCCACTTTTAGAAAGTTGTTATATTCTAACTTTCGCCATTTGGTGCTTGCTGCCTGTCTCTGTTCACTCCAGGTATTGTGACAACTTGGGCTTTGTGCATTCCTTCTAGACAGCCACACACAAAGGGTGCCTAATTGTGACTTCCAGGGAGATGGGGGGAAGAGCTGGGCACAGCCTCACACTTACATCTGAACAGGCTGTGTCCTGTCCACACAAAGGGTTGCATACCCTCCTGTAGTGAGTCTGGAGCCAGGGCAGAAAGAAGGGCCTCTGTGCTCTTCAAAACTTTCTTTGAAGTATCCCACACCTCAAACTCACAACTGGGTGCAAGTACAGGACCCCAGACATCATGAACTTCAGTATACTTCTGACCTGTAAAGATTCAACCAGGGAGAGGAGCTGTGCTGCTGAAAGGACCACCACTTTGGCGAACCACTGCTTTGCTGGACTTCTGCCTTGCTGTGCTGCTCTGTTGCCTGCTGTTCCTCTGCCTGGTTGAGAAGGACTGCACCTGTATTACTTGAACCAAGCGAGATTCCAAGGGCCTCTTAATTTGAAGTCTGAGAAACATAAAAGACTTCCCTCTTACCTGCATCTGCACCTGGACTCTGCCATGTGTGTGTCTGCCCTGCCAAGTTGTGCCACTGCAGTCCTGGATCCTTGGAAGTAAGGCCTCAGGTGCTTCTTCACAAACTCACGCATCCTCATAGGAACCAGCGCATCTTCACCTTTGTGTGGTAGGAACTGGCGCATCCTCATCGTTGCGTGGAACTGAGCTGGTGCATCGTACTCTGAGCAGTAGATATGCATCGCATTTGGAACCAGCGCATTGCACTCCGAACCGAAAGACCACCGCCGTAGCGTGGAGAAAATTGATGCATCTCATCCACTGCGTGGCTCGACTCAAACGCATCGCTTCAGTTGCACCTCTCCTCTTCTTCGACGGCAATGCAACCTGAATCGAGGTACTTTTGTTCAGCAAGCCTGACTGGGTCCCTTTATTCAGCCCACGCTCCATCACGGTTGGCCTGAAGTTGTGACTTTTCCCCGGTCTGGCGCGACCAGATAGCCCAAATAAGCGCTTATTGCTTCTAAGCACTATTTTCCAGTTTACTCTTTAAAATTAATATTTCAATTTCTACTCATTCGATTTTTGTTGTTTTGGTCTTGTTATATTTATAAAATTAAGCTCTATGTATCTAACCTGATGTGGATTCTTTTTGTGGTGTTTTCACTGTTTTACTTTCTGAAGTGTTGCACAAATACTTTACAACTTGCCTCTTAAGTTATGCCTTACTGCTCTGTGCCAAGTTACCAGAGGGTGAGCACAGGATAATTTAAGGTCTGCTGTGACTTACCCAGACTAAGGGGCCCATTATGATCGCGGACGGACTTGAGTCCGTCCGCGATCACCGAGGAGGAGGGAACCTCTGCATGGGCATGCGGAGTTCCCTCCTGTCCAATAAGGATGTGACCGCCACCCTGGCGGTCACATCCTCTATTTGTAACATTGCGGCGGGTGCGGCTTCAAGCTGAACCCGCCGCAATGTTGCAAATGCATACATTGCATTTGTATGCAGAAAGCGGCAAGCACCGCGCGGTGCCTGCCGATTTCTGCATACAAATGCAAGGGGGTACCATAGGTACCCCCCATGTGCACCCCCCACCCCCCCTTCACCCAGTGGGTCCGCTACGGGCCCCGAGGTGAAGATCCGCATGCTTTTTCTCGGCGGAGAAGCCGCCGGGAAAAGCATGTTTTCTCAGGCATCCTAATATGTCTGGCGGTGTCTGAGAGACACCGCCACCATATTAGGCCTTTTCTGCCACGGTTGTAAGCCAACCGCGGCGGAAAAGCGGCGGACTGAAACCAGGACCCACCAGCCATCCTAATGTGGCGGTGGGTCTTTAGTGGGTCCGCAGAGGATTTTCCGCATCCTCCGGGCCGCCGGCCCGGAGGATGCGGAAAATCCTCCATCGTAATCAGCCCCCTAGATTGTGGAAAACTCCCAATAGCACTTTGGAACTTTCACATACACCACCCACATTTAGAAACCCATGCACATTCCATGACTATCTGGGATACCGCTTTGAGTAATCATTCTGATTAGGGGCCACTTCCTGGTACTGTATAGTCTTCACTAATATCGCAGTAGAATCTGCCTTGTTGTGAAACATTCCTTCAGCACCTGCCAGGTAAATTTCATTACAGAACCATGCCTCCTCACTTTGAAGTAAGGCATTGAATGCTTAATAAAGACCATTTTACCTTGAGGAACTTGAGCATGTTCTTCCATTATACTGTGTGAAGAGGAACTACTGGACTACGTTTTTCAGAATTCAACTAAGTAACCAATGTTATCTCCCGATGTAAAAACATTTAAAAAATCTTGCTAGTTTGCAAAAGTCAATTTTTTTGTACTTATTAAAATGTGCTCCGCTATATCTCTCTTGATTTTATACATTTTAGATATATCTCTGATTTACCTCTCTTTATTTACAGCGTTAGAAATGCACCTGTCAGTTAACGAAAATACCAAAATGTGCAAACCTGAGAGGCTGCACAATGAATATTCTTTGACGTATCAAATACTGTTTTTACCAAGAATAATCATGTTTGCCAGGACTGAAATAGAGTTTCTAACATAAGATAGGCTATCTATCCTACAATTATTTTCTGTTTATTTGTTATCATAAAATAGACTACCTTCTGTATTTGTGTAGCTATTTTTATATGTTCAAGCCTACTAAATGTGTGACGCCTTTTCCATTAAAATATACATGCTTGTGCTAGAGAGCAACATATGCTTATATTTTGGATTTGTAAAGGGCATGGCTGTCCAAGCAGGTCATCCCAGTGCTGAAGAACAGCCAACAACAGAACTCAGATAGCAGGAAGGAAGGAAGGAGGAACTGAATTAAAACAACCATGTCTTCAGGTTCTAGGGCTCTGAAACAGATAAGGTGGTAGAGAGTTCCAAAGCTTAGGAGTTCGGGTACCTGAAAGAATGGCCACCTTGTCTCTGTCTTTTGATTTTAGGGACGTTAGCTAACCTTAAGTCAGAAGTGCCCTGGATGGAATCGGAATATAGAGCTTAAAGAGGTGGCATATATAATGAAGGCCTGTATTGGCAAATGTGTGGAAGGCAAAGTGAAGGGCTTTGGATTTAACATGCTTTACAATGAGTCGCCAATGCAGGTCATTCAGATAGACCGAGATGGAATGATGCTTAGGAACATGCAGCAGTCAGTGTGCCGCAGAATTTTGTATTATTTGAAGCTGCCAAATAATGTCTGTAAGAAGCCCAAGTATTTGGAAGAGCAAATAGCACTTCCGTAAGACACCTCAACAAAACACTGTGCAGTCAGGTGTTTATATGATGTTCAAGAGTTAGATTTTGATGTAGTCAGACATCAAGATTTTTCACTACAAGTTTAGAGGCTGGAAAAGGACCCAACACCTTAGGTCACTATAAGGAGAAACAAAGGGTGGGCTGAGCATCATTCCAGTCCTTCCGTCATTGAGTCTCAAACAGTTGAGAACCAATTTTCGCATTGACAGGCCTTTGCCATTAGGACAACTTGTTTGATGGACCTAACAAAAGTGGGAATTGCATCCATTCTATCCAGGTTCGTTATATCTACCACAGACGTCCAAGCCCCTCACACTGTGACATAAGTCATAGTGTGTGGGAAACAGTAATTAATTAATTTCTAAAGAAAGAAACTGGTTTTGTGGCTTTTCTATAGGAATATTATAAGAGACAAGAAGTTGTCTTTACAGCCATGAAAAGCTAGACCTGCCCTTCCATTGTTCCCCCAAACTAGCTCCCACCATAGATAATTGAGCAGTTTCAGATGAAAAATATCACCCAAACGGAAAACTTTGAAATGGGCCAGCCAGCTGGGATAGCAGGCGTGCTGCCAGGATAGCCATCCTATCCATGCCTAAGGCCCATTTGTTTTACTGTTTGGAAGCAATAAACAAACCCCAACAGTAGAGCCATTCACAGTCATATGACCCAGGATACTGGCCGAAGGCACAGACAGATGGGATAGGAAAATGACAACTTTCTAAAAGTGGTGTTTTCAAACTTGTAACTTCACCATTCAGGATTTCAAATTATAATTCATTTGAGTGTAAATAGCATATCTCTATCTGCTCTCAAGCCAAAGATTGCACTTATAAAACTTATTAACGTAAATCAGCATTAGTAAATGGGAGAGATAAATCTTACAACAGTCAAAAACAGCTTTAGGAGTTTTCACTGCCAGGACATACAAAACGTAAGTGCACGTGTCCTAATTTTTAAATACAGTACACTGTGTAAAATTAGCCTATTGTGACTTATAAGTATTAAAAAGGAAGGGTTAGACCTGCTAAAGGTTTTTTTTTGCCAGGTGGAAATGGCAGCTTAAGACTGCACATATAGGCTGCAGTGGCAGGCATCAGACATGTTTTACAGTGCTACTTTAGTGGATGAAACAATGAGTGAGGGATCCCACTAGTAGCTTTTAATGTACAGGCCATGGGCACATGTAGTACTGTTAGATAGGAACCTAAATGTAAACTAAATCTACCAACGATGTAGATGCCAATTGTACCATGTATTACGGAGAGAGAACAAGCACTTTACCACTGATTTGCAGGGAAAAAGTTCAAAGAGCCCTAATGCCAACAAAAAGGACTGGGTCCAACATGACACCCCTCTAGTCAAAAGCTAGGGTAGTATAATCAATACCTTGATGAACTTCCCTTCTTAGGCAATAGAGCGTGACAATGGCGCACTTTGTAGTGGCACTTGCCAGTTGTATGCCCATCCAAGCCTAACTATCCTCCTTACATTATCTTCTGGGGTCACTACACTAGCACACGGGTGTTGGAACTGGCCCTTCTTGCAGGGTCATCCCCAAACCTTTTGCTTCTTCCTCCCTTATTTTTCCTGACCCGTGGCTGTTGGCAATAGGACTCTGCGCACTTTACCACTGCTGATCAGTGCTAAAGTGCATATGCTCTCTGTGTAAATTGTTATTCTGATTGGATATACATGTTTGGCATGTTTGTGTCACCATGAAGTCCCTAGTAAAGTGCACTATGTGTGCCAGGGCTGGTGATGACAACTGCTACTAGTGGGCCTGCAGCACTGATTGTGCCACCCACAGGAGTAGCTCTAAAATGGTGTCTCAGGTCTGCCACTGCAGTGCCTATGGGCAGTTTAGAACTGCCATGTCCTCCTGGCCAGTGTCCCCACTGACCAGGCCTAACCCTTCCCTTTTTGTGCACATCAGCCACCCCTATGGAAGGCCCAAGGTACCCCCCTGGGCAAGGTGCAGTGTATGTGAAAGGTAGAGCATGTACTGGTGCAGGTAACATGTTCTGGTAGTGAATTACAGCCATTTTAGTGTTTCACTATTGTAAGGATATCTTGCTCCATAGATTAACATGGGGGATGCTGGCTACAGTGGTTAACAGCATTTCTTCCCATAGGAACAAGATAGGACATAAGTATCTAGTATCCCTGAACTCAGAATTTAATAACACATCTTTTAGGAAAGGTTGTTTTTAAATCCTGTGTTTGAGAACAGCACTTTTAGAAAGTTGATGTTCTCTTGTCTGACCCTTCTGTGTGCCTGGGCCTGTTTGTGTATTGACTGTCTGGTTTGAGAGTGACAGGGACCAGGGAATTCCCCAGGAGGCTGGCTGAGTCAGCCCTAGGCTGAATGACTGCATTTGCAACTTGAGTGGTGGGAGGAGTTAGCACCTGGGCCTGAATAGGACTGTGCCCGCCCCCCACAGTGCTGGCTCCACCCCCTGTGGTGCGTCTGATGTCTCTGCCCTGCACTGTGAAAGGAGAGAAGGAATCATGTCAACAAAGTGCTCCAGGGCTGGGCTTTCCCCCCACAATGCTGGCTCCACCCCGCTGCTGGGCGGCTGAGGACCCTGCCCCTCACTCTGAAAGGAAAGAAGCAGCCAGCAAAACAAAGTACTCAGGAAACACCCAGAACTGGTTCAGACCGGGCTCAGGGCCCACATGCACAGAGAGAACAAAGACTTTAGGGGTATAAGTACAGGACCCCTGACAACAGAAAATTAGATCATCCTGGAAATCAAGAAGGAACCTCTGCCAAGGAGAAAGCTGAAACTGAAGAAGGAAGATTGTCCTGCTGTTGCTCTGCTGGACTGACCTGTTGCTTTGCTGCCAAGGAGAGGGGAAGGACTTTGCTGCTGAGCTGTGTCCCCTGTCTTGAAGGAATCTCCAAGGGCCTGAGTAGAGCTGGCTCCCTGTTTTGAAGTCCCAGGAACAAAAGGGCTTCACCCCCAGCTTCCCTGAACTCTGCTGAGAGAGTTCTGTCCTTCCTAGAGTGCTTGATCCAGTTGTGGGGCCTCTGGAAGTTGTACCTGTGCTGGGAAGCTTGAAACTAAGCTTGAGTGACTTTTGAACTTGAAAAGTGTCGCATCGCTCGCTTGCGGAGCGCATCCCTGACAGTGCGAGAAGTTTCCCGCCGCTACGGAGGTCGAGATCATCGCAGCGCCTGACGCCGCTGCCAGAGACGTCGCATCCTTCGTTTGCGGGACGCACCAGACCGGTGCGGGAGAATCGAACATCGCTGCGAGTATCGTCGCAGAGCCTGTCGTCACTGGGTGAGAACGCCGCACCGCTTGCTTGCGGACCGCATCACGTCGCTGCGAGCATCGTCGCAGAACTATCGCATCGAGGAGCTGTGAGAGAGAGGATCACTGCTGGACCGCGCATCGTCGCCCCGGAGATCGTCGCAGCCCCTACGAGATCGTCGCATCGTGCCTTTGCGAGAACAGACTTCCTACGGAACCTACGCACCGGAATCCATACAAGTGGCCTTCCTCCCCATACAGACCGGATTCGTCGCAACACGCCCGCTGCTGCAGCGGGGCTGTCGCAAACGCCTCCCCAGGGTCTCAGGAGCAACGCATCGCTTGTTTTCCACCGCACCAGCTTCTGCTTTTTGGAACTTTGTTGCAACTAAAAGGTACTGTGAGTAAACGTGACGCAACTGTGAACTTTTCACGCATCTGTAGAGAATTCTATCGCAACATAGAGAATTCTAACGCAACCTTAAGACCTCTTTTTGAAACCATATTCTTGAACTGTGTATGTTGGATTTTTGTCGTTTTGGTCTTGTGTAGTTTAGATTAAAAATACCTTTATTTTTCTAAACTGTTGTGGAGTCAGTTTGTGGTGTTTTCACTGTGTTACTGTGAGTGTTGGTACAAATACTTTACGCATTGCCTCTGGTTAGCCTAGACTGCTCGTGCCAAGCTACCTAGAGGGTGAGCAGGGGTTATCTCAGAGGGTTATCTCCTTGCCCTGACTAGAAGCAATTGTCCCTATTTGGACAGTGGTACCTACCTCTGCCAACTAGAGACCCCCAGATCTAACATTGGTGGTCAGGCGGTGGGATTTGAACTTGTATTTGTACTTGACCCACAGTAATTGGTGTACATCACTAGTGAGTGCAGACCACGATGCCACCACATACTGTTTGTTTTTTCCGGTGTCCTCCTGGAAGTATTTTTGGATATTGAGACTCTGGCTAGTGTTGCACCTGTAAAATCCTGCCAAAATGGAAGTCAACTTTTTCCACCTGTGCATCTACACAGAAGAGGAGATAAAAGCCTTTTGCAAGAAGAGGGGGATGCCCATGGAGAAAGGTTCCACAAGGAGGGATCTTGAGGCATGCCTGTATTCCCATGAGGCCAGAATTTGGGAAGCAACATTAGCAGATGATTCTGAGGAGGAGGACTTCTCTGACAGTGAGGAAGAGAAAGATGATTGGCTCCTTGCTGCTGAGCAAAGGTGCAGAGAATTAGACCGGCTAAACAAGGAAGGTATGATCCGGTGGGCCTTAGCCCTGAAAGAAAAATGGGATGCTCAAGGAAGGAGCTTTGCTGAGTTGGAGGTGGAGTCCAGCTCAGATGGTGGCAGCATGTTTATGATATCTAGTGCTGAGAGAAAGGTACAAACACCCAGAGATGTGGCGCCTGACTTGAGGGAGTGGGTCGACATACACCAGGGGGTTCAGGTTTATGATGTAGTTCCAGTGGAGTGCAGTGTCCCTGAAGTAGATTGGGGGACTGGCACAGGGGACCATATTCCTAGTGGTGGGAGAGACACTCTACTGGACCCAGGCAATAAGCAGGCCAGTGAATTACTTCAGGACCTCACTTCTATTGGCCTTGACTTAAAGAATCCACAGATCACCCATGAAAAAGGGCAATTGCTTGACCCCTTCTTTTCAAACTTTTCTAGCTTGACAACTCTTGATCACATCGCCCTCCCCTGGACGGACCACTTTTTAGTTCCCCTCGTGTGGGACATCGACACTCCGTCCCCTCAACCCCCCAAAGTCAAAACTCACACCAGGCGATGGCAGAAACTAGAACCAGACACCTGGGCAGCCAAACTAAGGGAACACGTCCCCCTCCCATCCTTAGACCCCATAACTGGGGACATAGAGTTTAACACCTGGATCACCCAATCTCTAGATTCCGTCCTGCCTAAAACCCACTCGCTAAAACATACCAAGAGAGTTAACCCCTCACCCTGGTACACCCCTGAACTCAACACTTTGCGCAAAATGTGTAAAAGGAATGAACGTCTGTGGAGGAAAAGTAAAACAGAGGAAAATAAAGAAGCATTCCGCACCTCCATAAAATCCTATAAAAAGGAGCTACGCAACACCAAAATTCGTTTCTACGAGAGCAGAATTAAAAATGCTGCCTGCTCGGCCCACGAAACCTACTCTGTTCTCAAAGAACTCCTCCATGCCCCCGACCCCCCCACTCAAAGCCCTCGATCCCAAGGAGGCAGAAAGTAAATGCAGTAACTTAGCCACATTCTTTGACGAGAAGATCCAAAAAATCCTTTTGGACATACCCCCTCCTGAACCGGCCCACACGGATCGGAATCTCACCATCACTATCACCAATCCCATCCCACCGGCCAATAACCCTCAACCCTCTCTAAACGCCTTCGGCCCAGTGACAATGGAGGAGGTAGAGGCAACGATGGCCTCAATCAAAAGTGGCTCTCCCCTCGACCCCGCACCCCTCCGCTTCCTGAAAAAAGTGTCCAGGACCATCATCCCCCCCCTCACGGCTCTAATTAACTCCTCCTTTTCGGAAGGTATAGTCCCCCCCGGCTGGAAAGCGGCAGCTGTTAAAGGCCTCCTAAAAAAAACCTCCTTAGACCCGAAGGACCTTTCCAACTACAGGCCCATTTCCCTCCTCCCAGGAAACAGCAAGATCACAGAGAAGTTGGTGAACAAACAACTGTCACTCTTCCTAGAAAACAACAACTTATTGGGGGTCTCCCAGACAGGGTTCCGTCCAGGTCAGGGCACTGACATCGCCCTCCTGGCGGCAGTAGAGAAGGCCAGAAGCATTCTGGACACGGGAGGATCAGTGGCAGTGATCCTCCTGGACCTCAGTGCGGCCTTCGACACTGTAGACCATCCCACCCTAGTCCAACGACTGGGAGAAATTGGAATAAAGGGTATGGCCCTGAAATGGCTAAAATCCTTCTTAGCAGGACGATCCTTCCAGGTTTGGGAGAACGACAGCCACTCACCTATCATCCCCCTCCGATGTGGAGTACCGCAGGGCTCATCCTTGAGCCCTACGTTATTCAACGTATACATGGCTCCATTGGAGAAGAGGATCACCCCGTTCGGCGTGTCCTTAATCAACTACGCCGACGACACCCAGTTGGTTGTCACCCTCACCCATCCTCATCATGCCCCTTCTGACCTTCACAGCTGTCTCTCGGAAGTCCATCGATGGATGAATCTTTCATCGTTAAAACTGAACGGATCAAAGACCGAGATACTACTGTTAGGTCACACGGGCCCTGCCCTTCCACCTCATCTCTGGCCCAGCTGCCTGGGCGACCCCCCCGCACCTAAGGACGAGGTTAAAAGCCTAGGTGTGTGGATTGACAAGGACACGACCTTCAAAACCCAGGCAAATAAAACAGCAGGGACATGCTTTGGTCTCCTCCGGGCCTGCAGGAAGATCTTCCCTCTGCTCCCAGCCACCGCAAGGAAGCTCCTTATACAGGGCCTAATCCTAGCGAGATTAGACTACTGTAACGCCATCTACCTGGGAGCTCCCGAAGCCACCCTTAATGCGCTGCAGAAAGTCCAAAACGCCGCCGCCCGCCTTCTCACGGGCACACCTGCAAGATCCTCCGCCAAGCCAGCCCTCAGGTCTCTGCACTGGCTGCCAATCAGAGAAAGAGTCATCTTTAAGGCCCTCTGCCTGGCCCATAAGACCCTCAACAATAACGCCCCCCCCCTTCTCAAAGAAATCTTAATCCCCTATAAAGCGAAAAGAGACCTCCGGTCCAATGGAGAAAATCTTATTTCAGTTCCCAGAGTTTAAAAAGCCAAAACCGGTGGCCGCCGCTTTTCGGTCCATACGGCCAAACACTGGAACTGTTTACCACGAAGTCTGAGGACAGAATTAAACCATCTTCGGTTCAGGAAATCCTTAAAGACCCTCCTTTTCCCGCAAACATAACCTCTTTCAGATGGCTGGAAGCCTCAGGAGAAACAGCTCAGCGCTGGGATGCTCTTTGAGTTACTACGCGCTTTATAAAACCATTAAATAAATAAATAAATAACTGACTCTAGATGAGAGGTACAGGGAGAGGGGTTCCCCCATGGTAGAAACCTTGGTGTGTGTGTGTGAAGACCAGCCAGAAGAGTGTGGGTTGTGTGACAGAGACAGTCAGAAACTGTCTTGCCAGTCTCAGGAGAGTGGTGTGGGGTACTTGTGGGAGGCACTGGAGGGTGAGGCAAAGGGTAGCTTGGTTAACAACAGTGGGGGGCTGTGTGATTCATTTGTTGGAGAGCATATTTTAAGGTCCTGTTTTCCAGAGCTATGCCAACACCCGGTGGAGTGTGAGTTCTCTGAGCCCAGAGAGCTTGCGTTGGAGGCAGACCTCTTGGTGGATTCCAGAGAGTCTGAGGAGGCATTGGGGAGTGATCCCAAAAGGAGTGGCTTAGGTATCTTCCAGACCTGTGAGGTGGAAGCGGTTCAGTGTAGCCCAGTTAGGTCCCAGTGTAGTGGGAGGGGTGTAGGGGCTCATGTCCGGTCTCAGTGGAGGAGGAGTGAGTGTGGGACGGTGCGTCTCACGGTGCCCGAAACCCAGTCTCAGGGCCTGGAGGGTTCCTTGAGGGAACACGAGGTTGGGGACCTAGACTGTACTTGTAGGCCATTTGAGGAGGATCTCCTAGTGTCTGGTGAATGGGGAGTGCCTGTAACCAGGCCTCCATCAGTTCTGGTGTCTGGCAGTGCCGCTCCACTTGGGAGGGTACAGAAGTCCAGACTGAGGGGTGAGAGGGGGAAGGAGTCCCCAGTGGGAGAACCAGTGGGTCAGGGACCAGTCGGAAGGGCTGAGTCCCCAGTGAGTGACCATGGTGACCTCACTTCTGTCCTTGGGGATCTTCCCACGCTGTCAGGTGGACAGGGGTTGGGAGATCTGCACCAGGAAGACTGTCAAAGGACACATGAGTCGTGTGTCACCCTCAAGGGGGTACTATGTGAGTCCCCAGAAGTCCTGGCATTCCAGGCAAGTGTTCCACTGCAGGGGTTAGTCCCTGAGTGGGGAAGCCAGGTTCAGGTGTTGTCTGACCTGCAGGCTTGGGAGCCTAGGTTTGAGGGTCAGGCCCGGGGTATCCCCCCTGACCTGGAATACCAGTTGCAGGATAGCACCCCTGACCTGGTGGGTGAATGGTGCAGGATACCTGCCACAGGTGTCCTGACTATTCTAGAAGGGGGTACCGCTCCAGGTTGGAGGATACAGAGCCCCAAGGAAGAGGAGGGCCGGGTGTGGGGAAGCCCACCCCAGCCTCCTGTCCAGCCACCGGATACTGGTCCGGGACTGGTGGGTCAGTGCCAGGATGTCAGACCTGACCTGACAAGAGAGGGCGTGGACAAAGGGTGCCAAGCACCTGGGGCTACTGCCCCCCATCCTCTGACGCCACAGAGGTTTGAGTGCCCTGAGAGGCATGAGGCATGAGGCCTGGGTCTCATCCCTGATCACTGTTGATGGTCACTGTGGCTTGCTGTCGGTCTGTTGGGACACACCTGTGAGTAAATTAAGGTTAGGTGCTGTACAGGTGGTGTCCACAGGTGGAGAGAAGGTTTGCACATGGATTGGCATGGTGGACTCTGAGAGTATGGATAAAGTGATCCAACTGGGTTTAGGACGGCGTAGAACAGGACTGCCCTGCTGTGTGGGCCAGTTTCCGTGTTCTATCGCCTTAAGCAGGGAATCCCATTGAGGTATCGTTTGGTCTACCCTGGCTTTAGGCTGGAAGGGGGTTGTGTTGGAACTGGCCCTTCTTGCAGGGTCATCCCCAAACTTTTTGCTTCTTCCTCCCTTATTTTTCCTGACCCGTGGCTGTTGGCAATAGGACTCTGCGCACTTTACCACTGCTGATCAGTGCTAAAGTGCATGTGCTCTCTGTGTAAATTGTTATTCTGATTGGATATACATGTTTGGCATGTTTGTATCACCATGAAGTCCCTAGTAAAGTGCACTATGTGTGCCAGGGCTGGTGATGACAACTGCTACTAGTGGGCCTGCAGCACTGATTGTGCCACCCACAGGAGTAGCTCTAAAATGGTGTCTCAGGTCTGCCACTGCAGTGCCTATGGGCAGTTTAGAACTGCCATGTCCTCCTGGCCAGTGTCCCCACTGACCAGGCCTAACCCTTCCCTTTTTGTGCACATCAGCCACCCCTATGGAGGCCCAAGGTACCCCCCTGGGCAAGGTGCAGTGTATGTGAAAGGTAGAGCATGTACTGGTGCAGGTAACATGTTCTGGTAGTGAATTACAGCCATTTTAGTTTTTCACTATTGTAAGGATATCTTGCTCCATAGATTAACATGGGGGATGCTGGCTACAGTGGTTAACAGCATTTCTTCCCATAGGAACAAGATAGGACATAACTATCTAGCATCCCTGAACTCAGAATTTAATAACACATCTTTTAGGAAAGGTTGTTTTTAAATCCTGTGTTTGAGAACAGCACTTTTAGAAAGTTGATGTTCTCTTGTCTGACCCTTCTGTGTGCCTGGGCCTGTTTGTGTATTGACTGTCTGGTTTGAGAGTGACAGGGCCGGGGAATTCCCCAGGAGGCTGGCTGAGTCAGCCCTAGGCTGAATGACTGCATTTGCAACTTGAGTGGTGGGAGGAGTTAGCACCTGGGCCTGAATAGGACTGTGCCCGCCCCCCACAGTGCTGGCTCCACCCCCTGTGGTGCGTCTGATGTCTCTGCCCTGCACTGTGAAAGGAGAGAAGGAATCATGTCAACAAAGTGCTCCAGGGCTGGGCTTTCCCCCCACAATGCTGGCTCCACCCCCTTGCTGGGCGGCTGAGGACCCTGCCCCTCACTCTGAAAGGAAAGAAGCAGCCAGCAAAACAAAGTACTCAGGAAACACCCAGAACTGGTTCAGACCGGGCTCAGGGCCCACATGCACAGAGAGAACAAAGACTTTAGGGGTATAAGTACAGGACCCCTGACAACAGAAAATTAGATCATCCTGGAAATCAAGAAGGAACCTCTGCCAAGGAGAAAGCTGAAACTGAAGAAGGAAGATTGTCCTGCTGTTGCTCTGCTGGACTGACCTGTTGCTTTGCTGCCAAGGAGAGGGGAAGGACTTTGCTGCTGAGCTGTGTCCCCTGTCTTGAAGGAATCTCCAAGGGCCTGAGTAGAGCTGGCTCCCTGTTTTGAAGTCCCAGGAACAAAAGGACTTCACCCCCAGCTTCCCTGAACTCTGCTGAGAGAGTTCTGTCCTTCCTAGAGTGCTTGATCCAGATGTGGGGCCTCTGGAAGTTGTACCTGTGCTGGGAAGCTTGAAACTAAGCTTGAGTGACTTTTGAACTTGAAAAGTGTCGCATCGCTCGCTTGCGGAGCGCATCCCCGACATGGCGAGAAGTTTCCCGCCGCTACGGAGGTCGAGATCGTCGCAGCGCCTGACGCCGCTGCCAGAGACGTCGCATCCTTCGTTTGCGGGACGCACCAGACCGGTGCGGGAGAATCGAACATCGCTGCGAGTATCGTCGCAGAGCCTGTCGTCACTGGGTGAGAACGCCGCACCGCTTGCTTGCGGACCGCATCACGTCGCTGCGAGCATCGTCGCAGAACCATCGCATCGAGGAGCTGCGAGAGAGAGGATCACCGCTGGACCGCGCATCGTCGCCCCGGAGATCGTCGCAGCCCCTACGAGATCGTCGCATCGTGCCTTTGCGAGAACAGACTTCCTACGGAACCTACGCACCGGAATCCATACAAGTGGCCTTCCTCCCCATACAGACCGGATTCGTCGCAACATGCCCGCTGCTGCAGCGGGGCTGTCGCAAACGCCTCCCCAGGGTCTCAGGAGCAACGCATCGCTTGTTTTCCACCGCACCAGCTTCTGCTTTTTGGAACTTTGTTGCAACTAAAAGGTACTGTGAGTAAACGTGACGCAACTGTGAAATTTTCACGCATCTGTAGAGCATTCTATCGCAACGTAGAGAATTCTAACGCAACCTTAAGACCTCTTTTTGAAACCATATTCTTGAACTGTGTATGTTGGATTTTTGTCGTTTTGGTCTTGTGTAGTTTAGATTAAAAATACCTTTATTTTTCTAAACTGTTGTGGAGTCAGTTTGTGGTGTTTTCACTGTGTTACTGTGAGTGTTGGTACAAATACTTTACGCATTGCCTCTGGTTAGCCTAGACTGCTCGTGCCAAGCTACCTAGAGGGTGAGCAGGGGTTATCTCAGAGGGTTATCTCCTTGCCCTGACTAGAAGCAAGGGTCCCTATTTGGACAGTGGTACCTACCTCTGCCAACTAGAGACCCCCAGATCTAACAACGGGGAACCCTCCTTCTTATCTATGAAGCTCCTAACCTTAATTTGCTCAAAGATGCAACTCAGTAGGCAGGCAGTATCACCATGACCAACAAGGTGATGTGGCCCATTCCAATTCTTGGATCAGACATCTGTCCCCAACCCAGGGAAAACCCACCCAAAAGGACAATAGCCAGTAGTGGCCAGCTGTCAGTGTCAAGAACCAGGCCTTGGGCAATCCACTGCCAGACAGAGCTCCAGCGGGGCATTGGGCAGACCCCACTTCAAGCTTCTTTCTCATGGGGGTTCCCTGTCCTCTGCAATTTGTATGAATTTGGGGCAAAGGCCCCAGGTGTTAGGCACCCTATGTTGACTCTCCTTCCCACCAGTCCAGGGGTGGTATTTTGGGACTTGTCATTCAGACCAGGGTCTGAGTCCTGAGGCTTAACAGGTGCTTTCCAGGACTCCCAGGGTGAACCGCCCTCCCCTCAAAGGTGACACACTCTGTCTGTGTCATGTAGGGAAGAGACTGGTGCATGTCTCCTGTCTTCTATCTCTGTGACAGCACAGGTAACTACTCCAGGTCAGAAGTGGCCTCACCAGGTCAGTCTTGGGGTGCTCTTCTATCAGCACTGGTGACACCTGATCCACTGGTCTTCCACCTCCTGCCCCTCAATCTGGCCCTATGTATTATCCTTTTGGTGGTAGTACCACTAGAAACCTGAGCTATCAGTGCACACTGGTTATCCGCCCCTCCCAGCTCTCCTATCACTGGTGGTAACTAATTTCCCAGGATTCCGTCAATGGCATCTGGGACTAACCTCTGGGTCACCCTCCTCTGGGTCAATTCCCCACTTCATTCCAGGGACATAAGAGCAATAGGGTGGAAGATATCCTGCCTGTTGTCCTGAGTAACCCTACACACGTTTATAGGTGTACTGCTCTGGGGAAACCAGCCTTTCCACCAACATGGTGTGACTGACACACGTATCCCTTAGGACATTGACAGATATTTCCATTAACTCTGACATAAGTCATGTGCCAACTCCTTGGAGTCCACTTCCCAGCTAGGGAACAACAGGGCTTGTTTTACCCTTTGCTGCTAGCGGAAAACGCCTTGTAAAGCCTCATTGGCCACGCTTGTAGAGTTCCCACTGAACAGCCCTGCTTGGAATAACTCCCAGACACCTTCTTGGACACCCTGGTGCTGATCCAGCAGTCAGCCTCCTTTTCAAACTCTCGGAGTGCTGAGAGCTTGCTATCGATCAGCTGTCACGCAAGTTCTGAGCATGTACTGCCTCAAAATCAGATCATACAGTCCATCAAAATCATTCACTTCTTTGCCCTTCACCCACCCACTCAGTGCCTTCCTGGAGAATTCAAATAAATCCACCCACAACTGGTTTGACAGCTTGTGGCTGCCCCTAAATCTCATGCAGCACTTCTTGGGGTGAGCCCAAATTTGGTGACAAGATGAACTTTCATGAGCACACATCTCATCTGGTCATCTACCTCTAATGTAACCGATTATCCCCCACCACAGTAGACATGTGCTTCCAGAGACTCACCTACCAAACCTCCTCTGGGACCCTATGCATTCTTTGGCCTAACTCATAGGCTGAAAAACATGTGTCAATGTCATCCCCTACCACATAGCTAGGCACATAAGGGCAGATGTATCAACATCCGTGTTTGCGATTCTCAAATAGCGATTTTTTGAGAATCGCTATTTGAGAATTGCAAAATGGGATGTATTTAAAAATTCGCAATTCTTTTGCGAATTCTTAATATTCCTTAATTGCGATTAGCAAATTGCGAAATCGCAATTAAGCAATACCTTCCCATTCATTTCTATGGGCCTGGAAGCCCATAGAAATGATTGGGAAGTCATTTTCAATTTGCGATTCGCAATTTGAGAATCGCAAATTGAGAATAATTTCAAGGGTGCAAGGGTGTCATAAGGACACCCTGATGCACCCCTGAAATGAACATGTGTGCGCATATGGCGCACATACATGCCCTAAGGGCATGTATATGCGCCACATGGCACCTTTACAAATGCCAAAAAGTGCATTTGTAAAATAAATCACAAATTACCACCAACTTGAAGTTGGTGGTAATTTGCGATTTCTTAATGAGAAATCGCACAACTTGAGTGCTTGATACATAGCATTTAAGGAATCGCAATATGCGATTCCTTAAATGCTTAGGCAAAATTAAGGAATCGCAAATTTGCGATTCCTTAATTTTGCGATGCGATTTTACTTATACATCGCGTTTTGCGAATTTTCAGTCGCAAATGCTGCTTTTTTGCGAATCGCAGCGTTTGCGACTAAAAAAATGGTTGATATATATGCCCCCAGGTCTTTAGGGATGTGGACCTTTCTGTCACCACTTGACAGGGAGTTGTTGCTGCCACAATTGTTGCTGGGCCCTGCGGTTCGCTTGGCTTTCAGGTCCATCTCCTTCGGACTCACTCAGTGAGTCTCTAGTAGTTTTATTTCCACCAAGGTACTGTCAGCCTTCTTTGTAGCCCTCTTTGCAGCAGCTTCCTCCAAGCCTACTCCCAATTTCAATTTGGCTAGCTGCTGTAAGTTTGAAACTCCTTTTCAGCCCTAATGCCCTCCAGCACCTCAAAGGACAAGTGGCTGGATGACAAACTGCTCTTGGCACCACCATATGTGTGATTGCTTTTAATAAAGCACAGGCTTTTTTAAAAACAAAATAAAGCCAGTTTTCCTCAAAGGAAATTGGTATTTCTTATTAAAAGTAAAATATAAAGCTTTCTTTTAATTTTTTAAGAGTACGCAGTGGACCACTGACTATTCCCAAAAATATTTTACAACCATTCACAAAGGTTCCAATTCCAATTTGTGAATTGGTTGCCACCAACTTGAAGTAGGCAGTAAAATGTGAATGTTTTAAGACAGTATTTCGGTTGCAAAACATTTACACATACCACTGCGAGTCCTTATACCTAACCCATTTTGCAATTCAGTAATGGTTTACCGAATCACAAATAGGGTTTTGCGACATACAAAATTGCATTTTTTCTGGTCACAAATGGATTGGTTCTGCAAATCGGGCCATTTGAGACCTAAAAAAGGCATTGTACATCTGGCTATTGTTGTAGTACTGCCTTTAAAAAGCATTTGTCACAATTTGTTGCTTCACACCAAGACCAATTTTTCTATAGGAAAAGCACATGTTCTTGATTATGTTCTTGATTGGGGATCATTATCAGCAACTCAGACTGTTTTTACAACATTTTTAGATGTGATAATTAAACAGACATATCAACCACAACATTGTTTTTTAAAATGTTATACATTTAGAGACCATTGTTGTCCTCCAGCTGTGTCAGTTTTTCTTTTCAACATGTAAATATAAATCTTTATATTACATTTGTCATAGCGCACATGATCATACCATTTTTGACTTTCTGTCTTTTGTAAGGGTCAATTTCAAATGAGAGAGAGACATCAGCATTCTTTGGCACCATATTAAAAGTTGTACAATGTTCAATATTACAGATTGGTTTTCACGTCAAAAACCCCTTCAATGAGAATGGTGTAATCCTGTGAGTTTATTTGCATGAACGAAATCTACACGAGCACTATGCCTTTGAGCCAAACGCCTGTCAGTAGGGCAGTATTAAGTCTGGCCTAACATGTCAAACATTTATAGCATTTTTCATGCTTCACAAAACAGTTTTTACCTAGCCCCGATGTGTCACAAACGCTCCTTCGCAGCTGTTTCATATTTCTATGCCTTCCTGCGCAGTTTGCAATATTATAAAAGCAACTGCAGCCAAATGCCTCCCTGAGGTACGCCTTAATGAGTTGTTTGCATCATATTCATTATCTCAGCAATTTTGTTTCCTTAAACCTGTTTCAGGAAAACTCAGAATGCACACCGAGACACAGTGCATGGCTTGGAGTCATCCCGGGAAAAGGCGTCTGCAATCTTTCTGATTTTACTTGCTGAAGCCAGCTTTTATCTATGCGCGGTAATAGCGTCTGGTGTTATGTTACCGTCTGCTGTTCTTTTTGTGGTTTATTGTTGTGCATGAAATATTCATAGGTATATATTGTCGGAGCACACGCATATGTAGAAGCCTTACAAATGAAGTGGGGTAGGAGGCGAGGGAATCGTTATGCTAAACCACTTTCGACTGTCTCAATGACTGGCATAAAATGGACGATAAACTCGAACGAGACTATTCACAATGGTAACATACACTTGGAGTAATTTACATGTGTAAGATTACACTTACACTTTTGAGTAACTTTACCACTTTTGGCTAATCACTATTTAGAAATGGAAAGTTGTTCAAAAGTGTAGACATACATGTCTTCACCGTCTGCAACAGGGGTGGAGCCAAATTCACAAGGGTGAGTTACTACAGCCAAAAAGTAGCAGTAGTAAGTCCAGCACCACGCGCCAACCACTGATACTGCAACATCACATAGAGAATATCTGAGGCATGGACTTAAAATGGAACCTTTTGGGGAATAATGTTAAATGTAATTATTTCAATGATTTAACAATATAAATAAATATGATTTAATGTTAAACACAAGTTTGTAAAGCAATTGTAGAATATTTTAAGAACCATTTTTAAGTTGAAAAATAAATACAAACGTAACTTTTATTAACATTTAATCAAATAACTTTTCATTAATTCTACACCACTTTTTATAATTTTTTATACATAAAAAAGTATATCTTTTGTGTTTTGATTTTTTTCAATTTAAACATACAATTTTTTCAATTTAATTTGATATATTTGGGTGAATTGAATATTTAAATCAAATAATAGTTAATATTATTTGAGCATTTGTATTATTAAAAAATATATATACACATTAATTTACAGTAATATTTAACATAAACATATTTTGCACATTTTTTGAAGTTTCATTTTTTTTATTTCCCTATATTTTACAACAGAGAGAGCTTGAAGATATTAAAAATATTAAATAATAAATATGTTTTAGCGTTAGATACATTTTTAACCTTAAATTAAATGTATTTATATTGTTAAGCAGTTTAAATAACTCAATATATTTTAACATCAATTCCTATGAGGTTTTATTTAGCTTCCTACTTACATTAATTTCTATCGGAGGGTGTGATAGTACCAACGACTGTCAATATGCGGTGCTAGAATTAATCCTCCTCTGGGCTATAGTATATTTACTATTGTTTTGGGTCCTCTTTGGCTGTGGTAACTTTAGAAGTGCAGTTTGGGAATAGCAATGGGCTTACTTTTTTGGGTGGGTGTACGTTCCTTCCTAAACCCCTCCATGACCCTTCCAAAATCCCAACTTAACCCTCCCTTACCCCCACTTGTTCATATGTATGCCACATTTTACATCCATTCTCCTCTGTCCCTCCCAAATACTCTACTAAAACGTAAACTTGGGTGTGTGGCGACTCTGCAGTCTGGGCAGAGTTTTCCACACAGAAAAACATAGGAGAGGTAAAGCTGGAACCTCCAAACAAAGGTTTGTGTAGTGCATTCGTAGTACTATTCCTAAACATATTACAAAACGCAGTGTGAATGGGATTTGAATAATTGGCATGGCGAAATGCAATGTGCAACATCTCTTATTTCAAATCAAGGAGTTATATGAGCTTCAGCCTTCTCCCAATTAAATGCATAGTGAACTTGCTGACTGCATTGATAGTCAATGCATTTGCTTAACGCATTTCTGGTTGAAATAAATACATGCAATTCTATAGTGTCAGCAAGTTAACAGCTTTATGTTATGGGTTTGCACTGAAATGTCTGCTTAATTTTTAAATATACTGAGAAAGAAATCCAGGATTATACAACTCAAAACAGTTCTGGAGCCTTGAAACTGCCCTGTTTTTTTGCTGAAGTAATCAGTATTCCTTCTTTGTAATGCACTTAATTATTTTTTAATCATGTTTAATGTCTTTAGAATGTTTTATTGTTTATTGTTCATGTTCTAGTCTCACAGCACTTCAGCAAGCATTACTTTTCAATCAGGACTAAGAAGATAATTTAACATTCAGCACTTACTGCTAGAGTTCGCATGATGGCCACACTAATATTTTTTTCTCAATAATTTCAAAGATAAGGCTACATCTGAATTACGAACAAGCATAGCACAAACATTCAGCACTTACTGCTAGAGTTCGCATGATGGCTACACTAATATTTTTTTCTCAATAATTTCAAAGATAAGGCTACATCTGAATTACGAACAAGCATTGCACATTACAAAAGAACCACTGAACTTTCCAACAAGCTCCTCCTCTAAACATAAGCTGTCGTCAAGAAAATATTAGTGGGTCATTTAGAACCTGGTGGGAAACCCGACAATCCTCCTGGTTAGCAGCGGCCATTACCTCATCGTCCCTCCCTCGCTTCCCTTCCTTACGCAATGAGGCATCCCTGCCTCACCAGACACCCATACCACGTGATTTATCACGCGGGGACTATAAGTAGCCCCCACCCCCCTCAAACCTCCTGTTTTTTCTTTGTCTCACCTGTTGAGACGCGCGTATCACGCGCTGGCTGTTTGCGGTGCTGCGGTCTTCTTGTTCGAGTTTCTTCTTCGTTTTG
This sequence comes from Lissotriton helveticus, assembly GCF_964261635.1. NCBI lineage: Eukaryota > Metazoa > Chordata > Amphibia > Caudata > Salamandridae > Lissotriton > Lissotriton helveticus. The sequence goes on along the minus strand of NC_136067.1, from coordinate 1,738,228,239 downwards.
GATTCTTAATGGGGGTGTCTTCTCCCTCGTTGTATTCTGCCTGCTGGGCCTGGCGGTGCCGGTCTGGACAGCGCGGGGCCTTCCCTCACCGCGTCTGGAGTAGCGGTGCACTTTTGGCGGCAGAGAGGACGGGGTCCGGCTGACGGAGTCACCGGTCCTGGGTGGCTGGGGCTGTCTTTCCAGGTCAGAGGCCGGAAGGGGAAGCGACGGCAGTGGGGACGGCTGGGATCCTCAGCTGGCTGTTTCTGGTCCTCGTTACAGTGAGGGCCTCGTGTGAGGCCGTTTTTTATTATGCTTCAGTGTGTTTGCCTCTGTTTCAAAGGTTCCTGTGCTGCTGTGTTTTTGAAATCTGCTCCCTATTTTAGACAAGGCTCTGCTGTACTTCTGGTTGCTGTGTCATTCTGGCATCGCGTGCTTCAGAGCGCTTACATGTTTTGTCCTCCTCTTCTGTGGATGAGGGGACTATCCCGGCTCGCCGGACTACGTCCCTGGGTCCGGGGGATTCTTCTGCCCTGCTATCGGCTCCTGGGGTCCAGGTCTTGATTGTGGGTGCGGTGGCTCGCGCTTTGGTAGACGGATTCCTACTGCACGCGAGTCCTCTCATTTTGCGGTGGGTCCGGTGGACTCTCCCACTGGGGACTCTTCTTCTTCGGGTGCTGCCAGGCCTTCTGCCTCTTCAGGGATGTTTGTTCGCGGGGAAGAGGTTCCTGCGATTCTCCCACACGTTAGGGTGGTCTTGGGGTTTTCGCCTTTCTCTGCTCCCGTGGGGTCGGATGTCATGTTTCCACAGTATGTTATGCCCCCTGTGCTCGCTATGCACTTTCATGGTCGCATCATGGTCTTGATTTCGGGAGAGTGGCATGTTCTACAGCTCTCTTCGGTTCCCCGCTTTTGGCAGATGCTTTTCTCCCTGGAGGAGGGGGGTCTTTCTTCCTCACTCCATCACAGTGGATGCCATGTTGGCCACCCTGATTGGTCATACGGCTATCAATCAGGAGGATTGTTCTCTTACTGTTGCTTATGATATGTCTATGGAGGAGGCTCTGGAGTTGGGCTTTTCTGCTGGTAACTTATCTGTGCGTACTGGCTTTTACTCTGCTCTTGCGGCACAATCATTGGAAGCTGGCCACAGCTATTCTCTTTGGTTTTAGCTCGCTGTATTTGTGAATGCGTGACTGGAGGGCTGTTTCTTTGGAGTAGTCCTATCTTCTGCAGCTCCCCCTTTGATGACTGGATACTTTTTGGTGAACGGCTGGACAGTATGTTCTCTAAGGCCTTCATAGTTCATGTGCGTGCTTTGCCTTATGTGGGCGTGGTGTCTGCGTCTGGCTCTCGCCGCTTCTGAAATACGGCTCCTTCCTCCGCTTCTTCCTTCCGGTCTGCCCGGCAGTCCTCAGGGTCCTTTTTCATCCCGTCGGCGCTAGTTCCGGCCCTATTGGTCTTCTACCATAGCTGGGCCCGTGGATCCGTTGGTTGCCTTCATGTGGTTTTCCTGACATCAGCGGCATTTTAGCCTCAGGACCTGTGGGCAGGAGGCTGTTGTTTTTCCTGGAGGCTTGGCGGCTGGTTGTGATGGATCTCTGGGAATTGTCCGTTATCAGGGGGGTTATCTTATAGACTTTGTCCCTATTCCGCATGCCTGGGGCCCCGTCCGTGCTCCTGTTCCCAGGTCCCCGGCGCTGCGGGTGGCTCTTCTGGAGGGGGTTCGGAATCTTCTGCGGAATAGGCATCATTCCGTTGGTGGGGGTCCAGGACTTCATGACGTTTATCGATTTGCAGGAAGCCTACCTTCATGTTCCGGTTGCTCAGGCTCATCAGCAGTTTCTACGTTTTGCGGTTGGCTACTCCCTCTTCCAGTTTGCGGTTTTGCCATTTGGGCTGTAGTCTGCTCCTTGGGTCTTCACCAAGCTTTTGGCCCCTTTGGTGTCCCTGATCCACTGTCAGGGGATATTTCTACTTCCATATCTGGACGACTGGTTAATTCTTGCTCCCTCTTTCCGGTTGACTCTCGGTTACACAGAAGTGGTTCTGGCCGTTTTGAGGGAGCACTGCTTTCTTGTCATGTTCCGTCCCAAGATCGTCTCTTCATTGGGGCCCGGTTTCGGACAGATTTGGGGGTGGTCACTCTGCCCGAGGCTCGGGTGGCCAAGATTCATTCTCACATACTGTCTCTTCTGTACGGACCAGTGCAGGTGGCAGCTCGTTGGCTCCAGGTTCAGGGGGATATGGCAGCCACGGTTTTTCTGGTTCCATGTGCCAGGTTTCATTTACACACGCTGATGGCTCATGTACTGGCACATTGGTCTCCCTATTGCCTTCCCCTCTCTTTTCCGATCCCGGTTTCCCCTCAGATCATGATGGCTCTGGGTTGGTGGCTGGTTCGCGATCATCTGCTGCAGGGTGTCTCTCTCTCTCTCCTCCGGCTCCGGTTGTGGTGACCACCGATGCCAGCCTCTCGGGGTGGGGGGCCTGGCTGGGGTTCATCAGTCCAGAGGCTTCTGGTTTCCCACTCAGAGCGGGTTGTCATCGAACTGGAGGGTGTTGGAGGCGGTCCGTTTGGCTCTGTTGGCCTTCTCCCGGTTTCTGCAGGGTTCCGTGGTCCTGATCAGGCCGGACAACTTCTCTGCCATGGCTTACGTAAACAGACAAGGGGGGACCGAGTCCTCTTCTCTGGCCCTGGTGGCGAGGCGGTTGTTTGTTTGGGCGGAGTCTCATCTGTTGGCTCTTTCGGCAATCCATATTCGGGGGGTGTCCAATTCCATGGCGGATGCCCTCAGCAGGGCCATTCCGTCCTCTGTGGATTTCTGCCTTTGTCCGGAGTTGTTTGTGGATCTGACGATGCGTTGGGGTGTTCCGGTGGTGGACCTCTTTGCGAATGTGGACAGTGCCTTGGTGTCCCGCTTTGTCTCCCGCAGTCGGGAGGGGTCGGCCTGGGCGGTGGATGCTCTCTCCTGCCCTTGGCCCCGCGGGCTTCTGTATGCCTTTCCTCCTTTCCCCCTTCTTCTCCGCTTCCTGCTGCGGGTCCGCTCCTCGGGGGCTTCTGTGAATCTGGTGGCTCCGGCTTGGCCTCGTGCCTCCTGGTTTCCTCTCCTGGTGGAGATGAGGTCGGAGATGGAGTGGTTGCTGCCTCTGTCTCCGTCCCATTTGATTTTTCCCGGCGTTACAGCTGGATGTTCTGGCCCGGATGCACTTGGCAGCTTGGAGGTTGAAGGCTTAGGTCTTCTGCGTCAAGGGGTTCCGGCTGGTTTGACCTCTACTCTGCAGGCGGCTAGGCCAACAAGTCTTACCTGCGGCACTGGCGTTCTTTCAGTCGGTGGTGTCTTGTCAAGGGTTTGGAACCTACTTCCTTTTCTTTGTTTGAGGTGATGCTGTTCTTAAGGAGGGTGCTGCCTTGAGCTTGAAGGTTTCTTCCCTTCCTTTGCAATGGGCTGCGATTAAGGCGTTTAGGAGCTCTTGGGGCAATCTCTCTGATTCTGTGGGCTTGGTCAGTCGCCTTTTTAAGGGTTTGGGTAATGTTCTTCCTACCCCTCTGAGGCATTTTCCGACCTGAGATCTGTCTTTGGTCTTGGATGCCTTGATCTCCTCTCCCTTTGAACCCTTACTTTCTGTGGATCTGCGCCTGTGGTCCTTCAAGACTTTCTTTTTGGTGGCCATTTCCTCTGCTCGCCTGGGTGAACTGGGTGCTCTTTCTTCCAAACGCCCTTTTTGTCGGGTTTTTGAGGACGGGATCGTGTTGCGGCCAATTCTTTCCTTTCGTCCTAAAGTGGACTCTCAGTTCCACAGGGATCAGGAGATGGTTCTTCCTTCCTTTTTTGATTCCCCGTCCTCGGAGTCTGAGGTGCGTCTTCACTCTTTGGTTGTTAGGAGGGCTCTCCTGGTCTATTTGGAGCGGGTCGCACCTTTCCGTCTCTCGAATTCCCTTTTTGTTAATTTTGGGCCTGTGAATCAGGGTTTACGTCCTTCTACTCCTTCCTTGAGTCATTGGGTTCGTTCGCTGATTTGTTTGGCGTACAAGGAGGGGGGCACCTTTCTCCTTTGGGGGTTCAGGGTTGTTCCACTCGCTCCATGGCTGCTTCCTGTGCGGAGGTTCAAGGGGCTTCCATTTCTGATTTTTGCCGGGCTGCCGCCTGGGCTTCCCCGTTGACCTTTGCCTCTCATTACAGGATTGGACAGGAGGTTGGCTGTGCTGTTGTCTTTGGACACAAGGTTCTTTTCACTATGGTTCCTGATTAGTGGTTTTTCCCTTGTTTTCGGTGTTTTTTTATTAAACCTGTTTTTGCATACCTTCTTTGGTTGTCCTGTTTGGCTTTGTACATCTCATTGCGTAAGGAAGGGAAGCGAGGGAGGGACGATGAGGTAATGCCTCAATTACTTACCGGTAATTGCATTACTCTGAGTCCTACTCCCTCGCTTCCCTTACTTACATCCCTCCCTCCCTCCCTGATGGTCCAGGCCAACCTTTGGTATGGTTTCGGTCTATGTGGTATTACAGGAGGTTTGAGGGGGGTGGGGGCTACTTATAGTCCCCGCGTGATAAATCACGTGGTATGGGTGTCTGGTGAGGCAGGGATGCCTCATTGCGTAAGTAAGTGAAGCGAGGGAGTTGGACTCCGAGTAATGCAATTACCGGTAAGTAATTGAGACATGTCCGCCGACCCCAGGCAGAGATCTTCTAACACATATTTCAGCCCAGCATCTAAATAGGTCGGGACAATTGTTACTATGTAATAAATACGCAAACCTGAACTGGGATTTTGTGATACTGGGCACAGTGTAAACCCATACCCATCCAGTTGTGGTAAATATCAATGATGCACGTTTCGATGAATGTATATATATGCTTTGAAATTCCTTCAGCGCTAATTTATTCTATCACTGTGATCTTGTAGTTAGGTCATTTGTCTTTTGTTTTTCACATAACTCTAGATCAGACAGTCACCAATTCAAAAATATAAAGTAGGAAGAGGTATCTTATATCATTAGAGCTATTTCTTATCAATACAAAAACATTAAATATGTGTTCAAACACTGATCGTTTGGGCTGCTATTGTCTTGTGTCAATTAGTAAGTCATTCAAGAGTATGAATTAACACGTTAAATAATGTGATTTAGTCTAACCATTATGAGGATAAAGACAACATCACGTGTTGGTTGTGTTTAAACTGTGGAAAAAATCTGTATACTCATTATCATGAACCTATAGCAATCATTGACTATTTAAATACATCGGAAAACGAAATTCTCTTTATGTGCATTTACAAACAAGGCTTCATCTTTCCTAAACATATGTACCCTGAAAGAATTAAACCAACAAAGTGCCCAAAAAGATCGCAAATTCAAGTTGAAATGTGAAGATTCCCAAAGGTCTTGATGAGTTTCACATGATTCCTAAAACGTGCTTGCAGCTGTGTTGGACAGTGGATGAATTCAAAAGATACAATCCGCGAGTGAAGTGGGTCAACCACTGAGCTATTGTCTAGGGGGAATTTGATAAAGTTGGTATTTGGGCTAAGTTCTAAGTCAACTTCATCTCCAGACTATAGTTCTCTGTTGTCTCTCGGAGAGGTTCACAAAATTTAGGGCCCTATTTATGAGGTTGTTTGCATTGCTCTTGCACCACGCAACATGGAAAAAGAGTGACTCAAAGCTTAAGACAGATTTTTTATGCTACGCAAAGAGTGACTCAAAGCTTAAGACAGATTTTTTATGCTACGCAAAGACCCTTTGCATGACTCTAAGTGGCTCCCATACTCTGGAGTAATGCAGCACAGCACAAATAGCTGGTTGCATTATTCTGCCCTGGGTAGACATTACATGTTCACTGCATGGGTGTTTCCATGCAACTCGTGTGAATGTCAATGCATCCCCAGATTTAGAGGAAGTTGGAAATTTTGGAATGCGCTAAAAACGTACACTTCCTCCTCGTTCTCTTCATTTTTAAATATTTCATGTGTGCTGCATTCTGCAGGACCTGAAAGCTGGCATTGATGAGGCCACTTCTGTTCTGATGGGGCTGCCTGTGCTGTCACATAGATGGACATCAGGAGCTCTGGGGCAGACAGAGCATGCATTGGACAGATGGATTGTGTTACTCTTGAGGAGAGCTGTATGCCCACACTAGAAGTATTGGACTGACAAAAAAGTATCCAGTGTCAGGGTCCAGACCCTGGTCTGAAAGGCCAGCCATGTGATGTAGTGAAAGAGAGTGGAATGTGGGTGTGTACAGCCTGAGGTTGACCCCCACTCTGAAAGCTCACAGAGGTCTAAGATGCCTCAGTGAAATTCCTTAGCCAGTGACTTAAGGACAAGAGGGTTAGCCCAGGGGAAGGAATGTAATGATTCACCTGCATTGCCCTCTTGGGAAACTTTCAGGGAACCTTTTGTGATGTCAGGGAGGGGAGGGATAGTCATTGTGCTTAATTCTCACCTCAAAGACTTGACCCTGGAATGTGGAACTCACCCTGGACTGAGCATACAGAAATGGCCTGGACTGTCTCCAGCTATATCCCAGGAACCTGCATAGGACTCCTTAACAAGCCATAGCTAGATGTCAGGCCTCCCCAAGGCGCTGGATTTAAGCATTCATCTGTGAGTAAGATGGCCAGTGACATAGTGCAGGAAACTATGACTCTGGTTGTTTTTTCCCCACTCTACTTAGTAGGTCAACTTAACAGTTGAGTAAAAGAAAATACAGCATGTAGCACAAGTCAGTTTTCCTCTCGAAAGATCAAGAACAGTTACCATGATAAAAGACCAGTATAAGAGTTACAAACAATGTTATTGGTAATTCTACTCAAAATAAAGGGACACTGTTCCGGAGGAGGGGTACCCACTCACTCAGAGAAAGAGAAAGAGGAAAGAAAAAACAGGAGACAGGGGTTTCCTAGGGCTAGAACCCACCACTGAGAGGGGAGAGCAAATTTTCTCTCGTAATGTCCTCACACACCCGAAAGATGTTATGCTTCATCATTGGGCATTTGCACCTCGTCGGGCCGGCGCTACAATGCCCAACGGGTCCCCCAAAGGGTCACTTTCGTGGAGATCTTTTGAGAAATTTCGTTTGGTGCATGAAGGTGTAGGGGGGGGCAGTAGTTACAATGTGAGCCATTACATTGCAAGTCATTTCAAAGACTTGCTGTAGTAAATTATACTATCCCTAAGTCCAGCGTGCCCCCTACAACAAGTTCTTGAAACAACTTGCGATGTAATAGTTCGCGTTGTAACAACTCAGTCTTTGTAACGACTGCGTTGTAAAGGCATGTGATGTAACGCATGTGATGCAAGGGTATATATTCCTACTAACCATCACAATCCGACAAGTGCGATGATTCTGACTATTCCAGGCCTCTAAAGCTATAAGATTGACTTTGGCGGCAGCAATTGGTAATTTTTCATTTATTCTGAATTAATACACAACTGTTGTTATGCTTTTCTCTAAATGAGACAAACAAGGCTACCAGGGGCCATAAGCGCCGGTGTTGACAATTAAGTACCGGTGCCAAGCAATAGGAACCACTGGTTCAAGTTTAGCAAAATACATTCTTAATACCCAGAAGTAAAAGAGAAAAGAAGAAAAAGATAGTACAACCCACCATGCCTCCCCCAAACCCATTCTCTTGATTAAACATACGGTACATGGGGGCACATCTAAACAGGAAGGGCCTGTGTATCCTGCAAAAGACATCAATAGGAAATTCGGGGAGGATTGTCTGTTATTTGTTCCTGCACAACCCCTGTGGCACAATTCCTCTAAAATTTAAACCAGGGGAGAGCTCTTGTTCTAGTGGGACAAGAACATAAGGGTAGGTCTTTTGAAAGGAAATTTGCAGAGCGCCCCAAACATATTAAAGATTTTTGTAAGAATCTGAGAGAATATCAGCCATACGTTCCATCGTCACTGCCCTCCATAATCTTGTGTGCCACTGAGTCAATGAGTGGGCTTCCATGCGCTTCCACGCTGCTTCCACTGCCAGTTTGCCCCCAAACATTACCACATCACTGAATTGTCTCCGGTCATTTGACACTTAAGTGAATTGCTTCTTAACCCCAGAAAGGCAAAGCCGAGATAATCCAGAACCGGGTATCCCAAGGATTCCTTAAATTGGGACAATATTTTGGTCCAGATGTGACAAATGAGAGGGCAGTCCCACCAGATGTGTTTTAAAACCACCTAAATGCGTGCATCCCCTCCAGCAGAGATCAGGTATAGTCTGGGGAAATATTTGTTTGAGTTTGGTGGGGTATAGGTACCACTCAAAAAGGAGTTTATAAAAAGCTTCCCTCAACCCCATCAAGTAATTGAAACTGGAAATTTCCCTCCAAAGTTTAGACCAGTTAACCTCTGGAATGAGGCCCCCTATTGTTTATTCCCAGTGCTCCACATGACGAGGCTTAGGGGTGAGTAGAGTATCTATTAGCAGGCTATAAAGAAAAGAGATGTTCCCTTTAGTTCTGCTGCCTTTCTGGGTGAACCGCTTAATAGGCGTGAGGTCCCTGATGGCAGTCTGTGACATCTTTGTTTGGAGTAGCCAGTGTTTTAGCTGGCTATAACTGAAGTATTGAATGGAAGGAGAGTGAAAATCCCTTTGGTCATTCTCAAAGGTTTAGAAATCCAAGTTGTGGAACTGGACAGAAAGAGTGAGACAACTTTTTTTTCTTCGCCCTCCAAGCCTCGAAGGGTCCCAAGTGTAACACAGGAGGGAATGCTGGGTTAAAATGAATTAGGGTGAAGGGCAAGGGGAAGGTCGTGTGCATCCCCAATCTAGTCACCCTGTCCCACACTCTAAGGGTGGGGCGTGTGGGGGTGCTCAAATAAGCATTGGGAGGTCAACCATTTTCTGGTTTCCACAGTAGGTCACAGATAAATGTGCCCACCACGGATTTGCTCTGAAGCGAATAGCACTCAAAGGGTTAAACAAAAGGTCGTCCTGGACCAAGACAATTGTAATTGTAATTGTAATTACAAAGTCAAGAGTTCATTACACCTACTTCCAGAAGTGTTTCTTGAATCAGGAAAGTGGTCCACTGCAACAGCCGAGGGTTCAGAAGCTCTGGTTTGCCTCTTGGGGTCTGGGACTACAACCCGCACAATGAACCTAGTCAATCCACGTAAAATCCATGTGAAGCCTGTCAGCTGGCTTTGTCCTCATTGTTGATGTTGCAGGTAGCCCTTCCAGCACTTTTCTACCTGTTGCTGATCAGGGATCAGGGAGTCCACTCCTTATCCTTTCAGTAGGCAAAGCCCTTTTATTGTGAAGACTTGTGAGTGCAGCAGGTGCAGTCCTTATAAGTGCACTTCTCTTTTGTGCTGTCCAAGGGTCCAGCAGGGCAGTTCTCCTTCTCGAAACTTCTGGATCTTCTTTCAGCAGATCTTGTTGAGTGTTCAAAGTGTCCACAACATCAGGGGTCTAGAAGCTCTGAGATGTTACTTAGGAGGTTGGCATTGCAATTCCTACAATGCACCTGGCCAACTCCTGAAAAGTCCACGGGACACACCCAAGATGGGGCTGCTTAAGGGAGATGGTGCAGGTGGGCTCTGATAACCGGTAACTTGCAGGGAATCCACTCCTCAATCCTTGTGAAGTCAGGCAAAGTTCTGAGGGTTGTAGTACAAGATTGTGCAGCAGGTGCAGTCCTTCAGATTGCCGTCCTTTGGATGCAGATCAGGGTTCCAGCAGGGCAGTCATTCTTCTCCTTGTTGTTTCAGGCAGGAGATCTGAGTTGCTTGGCAACACTCCCATATGTATTCAGTGTTCCTGGGTATCAAGCAGGGGGGCACCCCTGACCAATGGGATGCAGGGCACCATCCTCAAATATGACCACTTCCTCCAAAGTCTGGCATATTCTTGTCCCAGAAAACACTATTCTTCCAAAATCCAAAATGGAGAAAGTCTCTTCTGAAGAGTTAAATGTGGCATAGCCAACCTGCTGCTGTGGCTAATATTCCACAACACTCCCCTTCTAGCCCCCTTGCTGATCTAAATACTGGGGCTCCTGTCTGGGTGGGGGTGCAGGATGTGGGGGGTGAGGCTGTGCCCTGTCCAAACTGTCATTCCCTCTTTGAAGACTAGTTTGGCCCCTCCACCTGCCTTCTGCTTCTGCAGTTTCAGTTCCCCTACCACAGGACATCCTTTGTCTCTCTAGTAGGCCACTTCACACGCACCTCATTGAGTCTGCTTAGTTCAGCCTGGCAGATGCAGGCCTTTCAGAGAAGGGCTACGGGAAGGCAGGATTTTGGCTCACAGAAAAGAAAGTACTATAACTTATTTTCTGTAATAGTTAGAACAAATCCTTTATTAAAGTATTCCCATGTTAGCCAAAGGCGACAATGAATTACAATGGGGAAAAACAAAATGGGCAGTTTCCCCTTCAACAGGGCATATACAACATCTTTTATAATGTCCCTGCTAATAGTTGCAAGGCACCCTACCCTTGGAGCACCTAGTGGAGGACCATAGGGGGCTTATATGTAACAATAAGACAATTTACTACTTTGGAAGTACCTTTAATTCCAAAGTCGAAGTTGCATATAATTCCACTTTAAAAGCAGCCGGCAAGGCATTGCTGGTTTCTACAAATGACAGCAGGCACCACAGCAATGCACACTTAAGTACATTAAGTCCACTGGGCTTCTAAACCTACATGCCCTACCATATCCGAGGGACTTACAGGTAGGTTGTCAATATCAAATGTAATTATATCTAACTACCATGCACATTTAATCAGACTGCAGGCCATGGGTCTGGTTTGCAGAGCCAGGGCACAATCCGAGCCGGAAAAACAACATCTAGTAGTCAAAATGGGGGCAAAAAGTAGGGGGACACTGCAAACAGGTACTGGTTTTTCACACCCTTGTAAAGTGATATACCATATACCCAGGGCCTGTATTTCAAATGCTGGTAATAGACTGCAGCACTGATTGTGCCTACAACCAAAGTAGCATTTCAAACCTTTCTTAGGCTAGCACTTGCAGTTCCTTTGTGTGAAGTTTAATGCCACTTCAACTTGACATTTAAAACTACTTGCCAAGCCCTACTATTTACTATTTACTATTTTACTACATATCAGTCAGCCATACAGTAGGCCCTAACTAACTCTCAGGGCAGGGTGCCAGGTAAGTAAAAGGTAGGACATTTACTTTTATATTCTGTATGTCCTAGTAGTGACAAAACAACCTTTTTCATTTTTCAGTACTGTGAGGCCTACCCCTCTCATAGAACAGCATTCGAAATTCCTTAATAAACGTTTAAGCTGTAATTCGTGAACAGAGAGGAGAGGCAATTTTATGTTTGATATGTTTGGAATGGTAATGATAAATCCTCCCTACTGGTGAAGTTGGATTTACCCTTGCTGTTTTATGACTTTAGAAAGTGGACATTTCTCTGTACTTTCTGCTCTTTGTGTCTCTAATACAGGTCAGGGTCGAGTGACAGCTACACTTTGTGCATTCCATATAGACAGCCACAAACACAGGAAGGTGAGGTGCATCTGCATTCTGCGCACTCAGCTGCATTCATCTGTATTCTGATGGGTCTTCCTGGGCAGGGTGGAATGGGAGGGACTGAAATGTACGCTTTAGTAGGTAGTGTCCTGTCCACACAAAAAGCACTGAAGTATCTGCCAGGTTTAGCCTGGAACATATGACTTGGTTGAAAGGGATCCTTATGCACTTCAAAGAGCTCCGTTGAAGTCACCTCTCATATCAAAGGCACTTTTGGGTATGAGTACTTGGCGTCTGACCCCCAAAATCAGACACTTCTCTATCTTGAACTGAATCTCTGTCAGAAGGACTGCTGTGCTGCTAAATAACTCTTCTGGACTGCTTTTCAGAAAGGACTGCCTTTTCAGCTTTTTGCCATACTGCCTGTTCAAGTGATCTCCAAGAACATGCTGGCCTACATCCTGTTCTTCTGAAGTTTCAGGGACACAAAAGACTTCCTGCAATCCTGTTGGTGGTGCTGGACTTTGCCTTCCATGAGTCCTACTCTTTCCTGAGGTGCCTCCTCTAAGATCTGGGCCTCAGAAGTTGGTTCTACATCTGTTTTCATTACAAATGGATGCATTGTATCGACTGTGTGAGAAACTCCACCACATCTCTGGCTTCACCGCCAACACAGCAGCTGCCCAATGACTTGGGTTCCACAGCCTGCGTGGTTTGATGATGATGCTCTCCGTAGATCGACAACAACACATTGCCTTCACTTCAGCGAAACTCCATGACGACACAGCAACCTGACTGTGTGGAAAAGATTGAAGAATCAAGCCCTCATCATTGATGCTTTGCTCCATCCACGGTAATTTCTCCTCAGGCCTTGCATGGGTCCTGTATCCGGCCTGCCCCCCATCATGGTCCATCAGAACTTTAGAATTTAATTGGTTCATTGTGACCGCAGTAACCTTTTGACCGCTGGGGATTTCTAAGTAAAGTCTTTGGTTTATGCTTTAAAAATTCATACCTTGACTTCTAGGTATTAGATTTTTGTGTTTTGGTCTTATTTTACTCTGATAAATAATCTCTATTTTTCTAAATCTGTATGGAGTCTTTTCTGATGTATTAATTTTGTTATTGTGTGTACATGTTGCACAAATATTTTACACATTCCCTTTATAGATAAGCCTGGCTGCTCTGTGCTAGGCTACCAGAGGGTGAACACAGGTTATCTTATTGTGTATCCACCTTACCCAGACTAGAGTGGTGATTCCTGCCTGGCCTGTGTGCATACTTCAGCCAAATAGGAATACAATTTCTAAGAGTAACGGTAAGAAAGTAGGGTGTTGGATGACTGGGGTGTGAGCTCTGGTCAAGCAGAAACCACAATCAATGTCAGGTTAAGGCACAAACCAACCCTAAATTAACGTGTGCTCAACCCTCTGGTAGCTTGGCACGGAACAGTCAGGCTTTTAGCAGCAATGAGTAAAGTATTTGTGCAACACTTCAAACAGTAATAAAGTGAAAAACACCATGCCAAAAAATCCCACACAAGTTTGTAAAATCGAGATTTCTTTAATAAATAAAACAAGACTAAAATGACAAACTCCAATCAGTAGAACCGGACATATGAAATTTGAAAAGATTTTGGTGAAAATAGCACCAAATATCACAAAGCGCCAGGCCAAGCCAAGGTCGCCAGTTCATACTGACTGTGATGGAGCGTAGACTGTCTACTGGGACACAGTTAGGCCAACTAAACAACGTACCTTAAATCCTGGTTTGCAGAACGTTATGAGAATCAGCATCAAAGATGCAGCAAACAGTTAAAGCAATGCATCAGTTCGAAGGTGAGACAAGGCTGTGATGTGAGATTCTGCGTAGTCACCAAGTATCCAGTTGGCAAGGTTTGTGATGCAAAGTCTTGTGTCGAGGAATTATTGTGCAGTTGGGGCAATGCATCAGTGCGAAAGAGCTGTGAGGCTGCTTAGGTCCACCTTCATGGTTCCAGGACTGGGGTGAAACCACTTGGCAGGGTAGACTCACAGATGAGTCCAGGGGCAGGGTTGTTGGAAGCATGTTATGCCCCTGAGACTTCAGATCACGAGGTCAGCCAACTAGCCCTTGGAGTCCCTCTGAGGTTCTGGGTTCACAGAGATGTAAGTTCAGTCCTTCTCACCTAGGCAAGAGGGCAGCAGGTCAGCACAGAATGGCAGCAGTCATTCAGAGCAGCAGAGTGGCAACTCCTACAGCAGCACAGCAGTCGTTCTTTCTGGCAGAGTATCCACAGGTCCAGAAGTATGGTCCATCAATCTTGTGAAAAGGTTTTTAACAAAAAGATTAAGGATTGTACGCTCTTATAATTTGTAAGGATTATTGGGATGTCCATTAATTTGATGGCTAATGTACGAATGATTATTTGATGCATGCATTGCACATACGATATTTAATGGTGTAGCAAACTTTGCTTTAATTGTGTAATTAAAAAGAAATTGACATGGTATTGTATTTGAATTTTGGTGATAACAATAAAAATGTATGGTATTTTTTAACAAGGCGACAAAGCAATAATTAGTTTTATTTACTATTGATGTAGATACATGTTTGATGCGTCCTGACTGGGTTATAGTAATATAAGTGGAGGTCAGATATAGATTCATTATGCACAGAACGTTTTCTATGGTATACTCTACCCTGTCTCATTAGGTCTGAAAGGGTGACTCTTTTGAGTTGGAAGTGGCTGTCTCAGAGGAATACACAAAGGCCCACTGTCAACTACACCCAGTCAAGTGAGACAGAGACAGGCTGCAGGTACCAAATGGCTAAGCCAGAAAAATGCCAACTTTCTAAAAGTGGCATTTTGAAAATTGTAATTTCAAATATGACTTTATCATGAGAGAGGATTTTTCATTACAATTCCAAAGACACTGAACCTGGACTGGTTGCCTGCTCCCATTAGAGAATTACAGCTTATTAAATGTAGTGTTGTAAATTCAAAGTTATTATAAGGGAGAGGTAGGCCTTGCAGTAGTGGAAATGAATTTAAAGAGTTTGTCACTACCAGGAGATGCAAAACTTAAAAGTATATGTCCTACTATTTAGATACATTGCATCCTGCCCTCTGGGCTGTCCAAGGCCTAACCTAGGTGTAATTTATATGTAATGAGAAGGGAGTTTTGGGCATAGTAAAAGTTTTATTTTGCTAGGCGGAAATTACTGCTTAAAACTGTGCACACAGGCTGCAACGGCCGACATCAGAAATGTTTAAAGTGCTACTTACGTGTGTGGCACAATTAGTGCTGCAGGCCCAGTTGTTGCATTTGATTTACAGGCCCTGGGACCAGGTAGTGAACCTTTACTATGAACTTACAAGTAAATTAAATATGCAAATTGAGTACAAGCCAATTCTACCTTGTATGAAGGAGAGACCAGATGCACTTTAGCACTGGTTATCAGTGAGGTGAGTGCACAAAGTCCTAAAGCCAGCATAAATGAACACAGCAAATAGAAAGGTTTAAGGCTAAATGTTAGGATGTAAACCCTGACAAGGATGCTAGGCATAACAGGAACCCATTTGGGCTTAGGTTTTTCATGGAGGGAAGGTCCCAAAGTGCTTCCACTATTTTGTCTCTATTTGGGGTGCTTCCAAAACCCCATGGAATTGCCACATTCTGCTGAGGGGCACCTCAGGGCATCCAGGGAGCTGTAAGAAGAGACAAGTTCTTGAGTGACATGGTCGTGATCTCTAATAACTTGGCCTGATGCGTTCTGCAGACTAGGGAATAGTCTCAGTTCCAAATCCCTTTTGGCTAACCAGTATAGTAGTTTCCAAGCATGCCAGCATTCGTTGAGTCAAGTAACCAATGCTGTAGAGTCAACCATATGAGTGCTAGATGTTTCTGTGTTTTATCACTGTCTTGTGGTGTTTGAAACCACTCTAACTCACTTAGAGAGGTTTCTAACTTGTAGGCCATTTTATTCTCCACCTCCTTATCCTTGGAGTGATATCAAATAAATTCCCCCACAACACTGCTTTCACGGTCACCCAGAATGTTGTGGAGAAGACCACCAAATCAGTAATTAATTGAAAGTCATCAGCGATTAGAAGTTACATCCATTCTGCAAAGTGTGAGTCCAGGAGCCACCATGCAATCAGTCACCACATGCCCCTCCAGTTCTGCAGTCATAGTCTAATGATGATTCTTATGGGTGCATGGTCCATAGGGCTCCAGGCAATATACTGTCCTTATCTAAGTAACTAATATTAATAACCAGAATAAAATGTTTTATCTATTCTGGCAGTCAATTTGTGTGCTGTTAAGTACTGCGTGAATACCCTTTTATGCTTGTGTGTCAACTGCCAGATGTCAGTCATTCCAAGTAATTGCACCCATTCATTCAAAACAGGGGACTTGTGGGTAGCGTGAATTCTCCTAAAATCCATTACAGTGTTGATTATTAAATTTAAATCCCCTCCTACCACAAAAATACATACCATCAAGCAAAAGAGAAAGCAGCCCCCCAGGGTGCTGTTCACTTGGAACGGGAGCAAAAACACTGAAACAAATATTCATCTGGATTCCACAAGGGTACCTTCCAGGGTGGTATATCAGCCTAAGTGGTCAGTGTGAATATCAATGATTTAAAGAAGAAAATGTCTATGAAAGAGGATTGCTCTGCCTCGGGGGTAGTGGTAAACCTATGTTGTAAGCCACAGTATAGCCACTGCAGGTTACAATCATGCATTTATTAACAAGTAAGTGGGTTTCTTCCAAGTGGAGAATCTCTGGAGCATATTGTTTCAGATAGTGAAGGATTTCTCCATGCTTATCCTTGCTATTAAGGACATTCTTGTTCTAGAATATCAAGTTAAAGATGTCTCAAAAACATGCCAAGTAGTATCCAAATGAAAGGACGTGGTATGTATTGCTGCATAGAATAAGAAGCTCAAAACATGAAATACAAACCTAACTAAAGTCCCAACTCCCGCAGGCCCCACACTTCCGAAACTGAATTATATGTCATCTCTTCCCAATCTTTGACCCAAAAGGTGGAGGAGTAGCCAAAGAGGAGCTGTCTAAGTGTTACATTAACAAAGAATAATTGTAGGCGACCCATCTGTTTGGTATGGGACTCTTTACAGATATCCCAAAAATGTCTTCACCCTCCCCAAACATTAAATGCAAAGGCAATAAAAGAGAGTTCAGAAGGTTCTGAAAAGAATACTAACGTCATTTTGTAGCTGTGTTCTCAAGCTGTGGCACAATGGTAAGGATGTCACACAGTGAGGATCTCTCGCTGCCACTGTCCTTGTGATCTATGGCTGGTTTCTCCCATCCGTACCACCAGTTGTGGTCCTGTCTGATCGCAGGGCCCTAGGCTGAACCCCCTGCGTCATCCCTCATGGGGGGCTTTAGGATTGTCTATCTGTTCACTGAGCTACCGTGCATAGAGGCCACCCGGTCCTATGTCTCTTGGAGTCCATCCCTCAAGCCAGTCTCACGCCTCCTGTGGCGTTTCAAACATGTGTGTTCTCTACACATGAATAACTTTCGGCTTTGCTGGAAACAAAAACATATAAGTGAGCTGCATTGCTTTCATCTTTTGTTTAATGACGAGGAAGGATTTCCTTAGTTGTTGCATGTGCAAAGAGTAGTTTGGGTAAACACTAATCCTTAAAGGCTCAATGCATAAGATGAAGGTGTGAAGGATTGCACCCCTGAAAGAGTAACCCAGGAAGCAGGCTATGATAGGTCTGAGAGGCTCACCCAGAGGGGCTCTTGTTGTCAGGGAATGGTGGGCCGAGAAAGCACATAGGCAGGAATCCTGCTACCATCCAGGCCCACAGCTAGTCATCTAGGAAATGTTCTGATTTCGTCTAGACCTTCTGCCATGCCTACAAAACAAAAGTTGTTCCATTTGAATCTCCCTTTTGCCAAATACACTCAGTACTCTATGTGATGCACCGCTTCTTTTAGAAATGAAACATAGGCATTCACAGAGGTTCTTTTTTTGTCTTTGTTGCACAATCAGCAATTTTGCAGAGTTCTTGCTGTGCAAGGCTCACCTCCACCCCTATGCCTCAAATCTGGGACTCAGGGGTGGTGGGTGTATAGCATAATGCTTGGAAAAAGTTTCCTAGTGGTGACTTCCACATCCAACATTCTGGGTAGACAGGCACCCCTCCTGGTGATCAGACTTTGTTGTGGGTTTGGCATACTTATCGATCTTATTCTTTTGTTGAGTTGTCACAGGGGGCTACATCTTCCCCATTATGGTGGTCAAGGGGTAATTTAGGTGCAGAGTCTACACCACGACTTCAGATTAATGACCATCACGACCCAAGAGGGACGACAGGCCAACCCTTCACCTCTGGCTCAAAGTCAGCTTCTGCTGCATGGGAGCCTGAAGGTATCTGGTGCATGGGTCCTCACTGCACAGACAATGGTAATAGCTGCCCTGCAGGGATCAGGGCAGTATCAATTCTGCTGACGGCCCACCACTCCCAGGGGTGTATCATAGGGCATTAACTGGGCTGAATCACGTCATGTTGTAATGTTTGAGTTCAAGTGGCGCAGCCATTTCCGCCCCCTGGCATCAGTGACCTCAAGCGGCTAACGTCTTATGGTTGCCTGTTTGCTACCTGATAGGCACTTATTGGGCATCTGTTGTATTATGGTGGGGGAGCAGGAAAGGGTAAAAGCCCTAGAGTCGTAGTGGTCCTCCTTGAGGGGGGAGGTTTGAACCACCACCCCAATCTGCTCTGGGCACACTTGTCGACTGTCCCACTTGCTTTGACTTTACGCACCCATATTGATCAGTACAGTAGAATCATGGGAGGAAGGAAATGTCTGAGAAATCCTCAATTAGCCCTGGAGAGCCCCTGCCCGACAGGCTCACCTCTCATGGATCAGTTCCTCCTCTGAAGCCGAACAAGCCATACAGCTGCTTCCGCTTAGCCTGAACGAGGTAAAGTAACCACAAGCTCTAAGTCAGCGGGAAACTGTGCAATGGGTTCCTGATAGGGGCGGCTCATGCCCCTATTCCACATCACTGTGGCTTCTGCAGTTCCCCCAGTCTTCAGAGCGCAGTCTAATACCTCACGAAGCCAACAGGCCCTTCACAGTTATTCACTTATTCAATTTTGAAGCATTCTCAGTGGGCCATGAATTTTCCCTCATATTAGGATTTAGGGCAAGATGTAGGTAGCCAAATACCGGTTGGTAACGGCCGAATTCGGCCGTTACCGACCGGTATTTGGCTTTTGAGATGTAGGTGGGTAGTTATTTACAGAATCGGTATATTTACCGATTCGGTAAATTTACCACTTCGGTATTTTACCGAATCGGTAAACATACCGATTCTGTAAATCCATATGTAGGTGACACTCCTAAGAGTGCCACAGGCCCTTAAGAGTCGGTATTTTACCACCCAATCCTATTGGGTGGTAAAATACCGAATTCAGGTGTGCATGCACATCTGTGCATGCACACCTGTGCAATGTGACACACAGACATGCCCTTAGGGCATGTATGTGTGCCACATGTCACACTAGCCTGTACTTGGGGTGCTAGAGGGTGTCAAAGTGACACCCCCTGCACCCTTGCAGGATTCGGTATTTACCGATTCTGTAAATACCGATTCTGTATTTCCCATTGATTCCTATGGGCTTCAAGGCCCATAGGAATCAATGGGAAATACAGAATCGGTATTTACTGAATCGGTAAATACCGACTCTTACAGATTCGGTAATTTTTTACTTACATCTGCCTCCTTCCAATTTACCGACTCTTAAATACTGATTCGGTATTAGTCGGTATTTAAGAGTCGGTAAATCTGATTTACCTACATCTGGCCCTTAGTGCCGTATGACCATGCTATTCAGTACTACAGTGCACTCTGGCCTTAAACCAGTAGAGATAAAATGGGCTTCGCCCAATTGGTTTTCCTATATGTTTCGTAAAACGATTGTAGATGGCAGAGAAAATGCGCTACTGGCATGGGATTTAAACATCATATGTGCACTGCAGAATATATTTACACCACCCATGTATGTGACAAGAATATACATCTGACAGGAGCTTCACTGTCCTCTGGCTTGGCTGCAGTTTAAATGCACTGACATGACTCATAGCTTGAAAAATGTGCATTTGCAAGGTAGGAAAATACTATTTTTATATATTCAAAAACAACCCGCAAAGTGTACCTTGTAAGCTCATAGAGCAGCTGGTTAATATACATGTAAATAGGGAACACTACAAATTGGGATTAGTATCCTCAAAGTGAAATAAAAACCCACGTTTTTTTTAATTGTGTAGCCTAGCTAGAGTTTTTACTACTGGAATTAAAATCCTTATTTTCTATTTCTACTCAGGGAAACAGTAGAATGTGCTTTAAAGTTATTTCTCACTTAGTTTAAAAAATCTGATTTAATGGTAAAATATTATTTTTGATATCGTAAATATATAAAGTAAATTGATAACAATCTACTTTAGGCTGTCTGAGCCAGAACTGGCTTCAACCCAGTTGACCACACATCACAACCCCGAACCTTCAATACGAATCCTTGGCTGGGGAGAGTTAATGACTCTGGTTCAGAGAACAACAACCTGCCTCTGAGCCCAGGAAGACCAAATGGGTTTAACTTCTGACCACTTAGGAGGGAGTAGTAGTCAGAAAAAAGGGCAGCTTCAGCACTACTTCTTTTCAATTAGAGATGCAACAGAGAACTTCTCTAATTCATTACCAGGACCCTCCCAGACAGCTTGGCCCCAATAAATGTAGGAAAGATAACCAGTTATTATCCAGTCAAATGGGAGGAGAGCTTATCACAGTAGGGCATGACAAAGCCTGCCAGGTGGCAGCTGTGTTCTGCTATCTTGAAACTAGTGTTCCTAAGTAAATTTACTGTAAGACAGAAAGGAAGTGCTGCAAAAGTTGAAGCGGCTGAATGAAAATAGTTATCTTTGGGCAGTAGAATTGCTCCAATCACTTCTTCATAATATACTAATATACTGATTAAACTAGCATCTCAATCACCACTATCTCAGAGAAGTGATAGATCTGAGATGATTCTACCTGAAGATGAAAGCCTTGCTGTAAGAATACTCCTGGAATACTACTGGGCAGTGATAAATTACTCCGGAAGTGAGCCATGAATCCTGTTAGCACAGAGGGACTATTACTGCTCTCTAACAGCTCTAACAGGTCAAGTGGTTAGTCTCCAATTTACCTGCTTCAGGGACACAAAAGCCAGAAGGACTCTCGACTCCAGGAGGACCCAGATTACCTCAGAGAACTGGGCCCTGCAGGAGACATGGATTAATAGAGACCTGGTGCTCAGAAGCCTTAGCTGAAGAGCTAGGGTCTGCAGGATTTACCTGAAGGAATCTTCTGAGAAGTTGGAGGATATGGACCTGATTTAAATGTTGCCAAGTAACCCACACTCAGTCAGGGGAGCAGATCCCATGATGATGATTATTTACGGATGGGAGCAGCACAACTGTGTTGCTAGAACATGGCACATGGGATTGACCACAATGTTTGGTCAATAAGAACTAATATTAAAGCATTGGGATTGTCACATTGCTGCTTCAGTGTGTATCAGTTAATCCAGGAAAATGAATATGCCTCTCGGCTGAAAAGTAAGATAACTTCCAATTTACACAACATGACATAATAAAGCAGATTCTTTGGCAAATCAATTGTTTTGTATGATTTTCTGATGGAATCTGAGCACACTGATAAATTTATGAAATTATGATTGAATTTTTAGATTTTTAACTCGGAATTACAAATAAAACATCTACAGAAGATGTTCTGATGAGAGGTTGTCCATTGTATAAGATAATAACTGATCAAGCAATAATACTGATTCAATGAAATGTGTTTTACCATGTACCTAATATCTATTTACACCCTATACAAGTTATTGTCAGTTTGCAAATTACACTGAGATTGTAAACTGTGTAGGAGGCTGTTTATTTTTCCAGGTACCTAAACTCAGTTACTGTTCTTCTATTTTACATATCAGTAATGTGTGTTGTAGGAAAATGGCCCTTTTTACTTGATTATCCCTATTTTTTTTACATTTCTTTTTGCGGGTCTTTAAACTCTGCATACTGAGGCACTGCTGACCAGTGCATGTATACTGATCATTCAAACAACCTTCCCCAGTATAGGCTGCAAAATGGTACCCAGGGTATGCTTGTTAGGTATCACTGGTTGACTGCAGCTCATATTGGGCCACCATTAAAATGGCAATGCAAAGCATGCATTCAGGCCTACCTGTCAGCCTGGGCATGCAATTTTAAACCTACTAATGCAGCCTGGCAAACTAAACCTTTTGCCAGGCCTAAACCTTCCTTTTTTGTATCTATACATCACCCCTATAGTAGGCCCTAAATTCATATAGGGCAGGTTGTGTGGTGCTTGAAAAGCAGGACATGTATATTGTTAGAACCTGGGTTGGTACATTCCATCCACCCCTTTCCCCTGACCCCTGTTGGGTTCTCCCACTGTGAAGCTTACTATAGAATGTTCAAGTGTTCTCCAGTGAGGAGAGTGGATAACCATTAAACCAGTTGTACTGCTTCAGCTGTGTCCTGTGTCTCAGTACTTCTATATTTCCAACACTGGCGACGGAAACTGTGCAGGGGACAGTGGTGGTTATCTCCCCTTTGTGTGCTCTCTCCACACGGAACCAGGAAGAGTTTGAAGTAAGGCTCTGTAGCGCGGAAACGGTCTATCTCTGTGTGGATCGAGAAGAAGCTGTGGAGGATTGACTTTCTCTGGGGTTTTAACGCTATTTGAGAAAGAAGATAATGCGAAGGAGCATGTGTGTCGTCCATGCGTATGCCAAGAGGTCACCCAATCGTTAAAGTGTACCTGCGTGAAGGGGGGCAGCCCAGCAGTTGTATGCGGAGAGAAAGAGAAGTTCCTTGTGGTCTGCTACAGTGTTCAGGCGGTGATCCCTATCTAGCGTTTCGACGTCCCACTGCGAGCCTGTGAGTAGAAAGCCTGGCCAACGTACACATCTAGTTTGGTGGCGTTTTGGAAGTGTACTCTCCTGTAGCATTGCGAGGATAGACTTTGGTTGAAGGGTCCGCGAGCAGTGTCTCAGCTCTGCGACGCCTCTGAGGAAATTAGCCCGCCTACCTTCAGTGTCATCGTGACTGTGTGCATCCGGGGCCCAGCAGTGTTTCTTCCCAGCGCCTGCGCCTGCATGGGGAAAAGGGAAGCATCGTGTGTAGTATCTCACGTCAGCGACGCCTCAGTACGCAGCAGCCCGCCTTTCCTGTCAGCGACCTCAGTCATCCGGGGCCCAGTGTGGGTCTTTCCAGCGCCTGCGTCTGTGTGTGTAACGCGAAGCATCGTGAGTAGTGTTTCACGTCTGCAACGCCACAGCGGTAATCAGCCCGCCTTTCCTGCTAGAGGTCTCTGAGGCAACAACGATCGAGGCCCAGCAGCGTTGCCTGTCTGGTAGCGTTTCAGAGGTATTGTCCACGAGTGTATCGTGACGAGGCAGCCTGCATAGAGGGCCGAGTTTTTGAGGTGAGGGAAGCGAAGCGCTCACTCCTGTGTGACCTCCTGTCAGTGCAAACGGAGGTAACTTTTGTGACTGCTATTTGGCCTGCTACATTTCCATTGGATAAGACTGAGGAGAGGGATTCCAGTGTGATCTATCTTGTCTGCATATTGTTTTGACTGAATTTTTCGCCCTGCCTTCAGAGGGTCAAACTGTGGTCAACTTTCCTGTAGTTCCCTGGGAACGGAGAGTTCTGTTGAGAAAGGCATAGAGTTCCTTTAGGTTTCTATTCCCCCCCTGTGTAGCAAGGTCTGTCTGTCAATTTTCGCAGTCCACCATGGCAGCAGCAAGCATGAACCAACCCCCGCCCTTCTTAAATGACATAGGGGAACCCGAGATAACCTGGAAAGAATGGGTGAAGCTTTTTGAGTCATACCTTATAGCGATTGGGGGACAGAGGTTTAACTCTATAAGGAAACAGCATATCCTGTTACACAATTTGGGGGTGCAAGGGCGAAAAGTATATGAAAACTTACCTGTACCGGAGCGAGATGAGAATGCAGTGGGGGAGGTGGATGTGTTTGTGCAGACCATGGAGAAATTAGAGAAGCATTTTGGGGACAGGATAAATGTGGTCTTGGAGCGTCATAGGTTCTTTAAAAAATGTCAGGGGAAACAGGAGTCTGTACAAAATTATGTAGCAGTATTGTGGGGATTGTCTCAGCTTTGCGAATTTGGGGATCTCACTGACTCCTTAATAAGAGACCAGTTGGTGAGGTGTACCAATAACCCACGCATCCAGGAGAAACTGTTAGCCAAGAATCCAGGGCTAAAGGAAGCCATTGAGATAGCAAAGTCAGTGGAACATACAGCTAGATGTGTTAAGGAAATGAAACCTGAGGGAGAGATAGTAGCTACTATAAATGATGCAGAGGAGAGAGTAGAGGTATACAAGATGAAGTTCAGGGAAAATACTAGTACTAAAGCAGAGCACAGGGAGAAAGGTCCAAAGTGTTATCGGTGCGGCAGTAATAACCATTTTGCCACTTTTCTCCAATGCCCAGCAAGATATGTCACCTGCAAGAAGTGCAACAGAAGGGGGCATTTTGCCAGGGTATGCCGTGATGGTGAATTACACCCTAGAGAGAATGAGAGAGGTACTGAAAGAGGTGCTAATAGAGAAGTGAAATGCATTGAACAAAAAATGGAAAAGCTTATTTTACAGGTGAAAGATGTTGATGACACGGTTAATTCCATATATCCAAAATGTGAAGTATTAGTTGATGATGAACGTATTGAAATGTTTGCGGATTCTTGTTCTCCGTTCACTTTGATAAATAAAGATGACTATGTGTCCATGGGAGAAAACAAAATTAGCGATCTACAGAACCCTGATATCTCGCCTTCAGGATACAATAGGGGCAGTATACCCCTGCTAGGGATGAAGGAGGTACAGCTACAATTTAAAGATAGGAAAACTCATGGAACTATATATGTGGTCAAGTCTGGGTCAAACCTGTTGGGATGGGTCCATCAAAAGGAGTTGGGGATTATTCTGGATCCCAATAGTGCAGAACAAGTGCTGCTTACGGAGAAGTTCCTGGGAGGTAATAAAAAACTGCGAAGAATTCAACCAGCTGTTCAGAGAAGAACTAGGGTGCCTGCACAATTTCCAACACAGGATCAAGCTAAGACAAAATGCCAAACCAGTAGTGCACGGGTTGCGCACTGTGCCCCTCAAACTAAGGGAGCCCCTTGAAAATGAACTGCGCAAGCTATGCGACTTGGACATTATCCAACCAGTTGAATGCTCTGAGTGGTTAGCCCCAATTGTTCTCGCGGCAAAAGCCAGTGGTGATGGCATCCGCCTCTGTGTGGATTTGCGCAGTTTGAACGACTGCATCTGGGTAGAAAGACACCCTTTGCCAGTCATAAACGAGATGCTAAGCACGATGGGCCCTGCAAAATATTTTAGTGTAGTAGACCTGTCCATGGCGTACCACCAGATCGAATTACATCCAGACTCGAGGCCCCTCACAGCGTTTATTACGCCGTTTGGTGCCTTTATGTTCAAAAGAATGCCGTTTGGCCTCGCTTCTGCGGCAGCCATTTTTCAGAGAGTCATGCAGAAGATCCTTGAGGGAGTAGAACACACCTTGTGCTTCCAAGACGACATTTTGGTGTACGGTAAAGACTCAGAGGAACACGACAAGGTACTAAGGCAAGTTTTCAAAAAACTCATGGATGCAGGCCTGACGGTAAAAAAAGAAAAGTGCAGAATTAAGGTGAAGCAAGTCGAGTACCTGGGCCATTCCATCACAGAGCAAGGGTTCAGACCAAAAGGTAGTTTGATCCGCGCAGTAAAGGAAGCGCCTAGTCCGCGCAACAAAGAAGAACTTAAATCCTTTTTGGGACTCATGGAGTACATGTCTAAGTACGTGGAAAATTTTGCAACTAAGTGTGAGCCCATGAGAGAAATGTTGAAGAAGGACAAAGAATTTGTGTGGAGTGAGGAGCAGGAAGCTGTTGCCAACACCTTGAAGGAAGATCTAATCAACTCACCTGCTCTAGGTACTTTCGATCCTACCAAAAGAACCATCCTGGCAACAGATGCATCGAACTACGGTTTGGGGGCCACCCTAGTACAGAAGGATGGAAGTGAAGAAAAAGTGATTGCCTATGCGTCCAGGAGCCTTTCCCCACCAGAGAAAAACTACTCTGTAATAGAACGAGAAGCCCTGGCGTGTTTTTGGGCGGTCAGGCACTTCAAGTTTTTTCTATGGGGAGTGGGGTTCACGATACGGACGGATCACAATCCCCTCATATATGTGTTCTCTGTGAAAGGTTTAGAGAACTGCACCCCGCGCATTAGCAGGTGGATCCTGGGATTAGAACATTATAATTTCAAGATCGAGCATGTGCCGGGCAAGGAAAATATCATCGCCGATTTCCTGTTGAGGTCACCGCTACCGGAGGAAGAGGGACCAGAGGAAGCACTGGACAGTCCCATAATGATGATGGATTTCCCGGCCATCACAGAGAAAGAGTGGGAAGAGAGTACGAAGGAAGACAGTGAATTTAGGGTACTTGTGGAGCAGATAAAGAAAGGATGGCCGAAAAACAAAAGAGATGTTGCAGCAGAACTAGAAGGGTTCTGGGAAGTACGTAATGAACTGTGTGTCATTGAAGGGAAAGTCTACCGTAACAACAGAGTAATTCCACCTAAGGGATTACGGAAGAGAGTGATAGACCTGGCACACGAAGGTCACCTTGGGCGAAGCGCAACAAAAGGAAGAATAAGAACGAACTTTTGGTTTCCCAAGATAGACAACATGACGGAAGAAACTGTAAAAGAGTGTGGAGCATGTGCTAAAAGCGACAAGACTAGAGTAGTACACAAGTCACCTTTGTCCCCAGTGGAAGTCCCAACCAAGCCATGGAACAAGCTTGCGTTAGACATCATCGGACCCATGCAAAACCTTGGAGTACAAAAGAGATTCATGTTAGTTCTGATAGATTACACCTCCCACTGGGTGAAGAGAAAATTTGTACATAACATCAACACCAGAGCAGTGATCCATTTCCTAAAGGAAGTGTTTTGTGAAGAGGGCATCCCCTCCATTCTAGTTACCGACAATGGGGTACAATTCACCTCCGAAGAAATGCAGAATTTTCTGGAAATGTCGGGCATCAGACATGAGACCACAGCGCTTTATTGCCCAAAAGCCAATGGAATGGTAGAAAGGGCAAATAGAGTAATCAAAGAGAATATCCAGCTGGCCACCATAAATGGACACGATGTTGAGGATTGTCTGAGGGAATGCTTGTGGGCATACCACACGTCGCCCAATAGAATAACTGGGGTCTCTCCTTTTGTGTCCCTGCGCGGGAGGGAGCCTAGTACCAAGTTCAACCCCTGTTGGTTAAATGGAGGAGATGTCAGGGAAGTGGACAGGGAGGAGGCAGGAGAGAAGGTCAAACAGCACCAAAATGTATACAAACAATGGTATGACAAGAAGCATGGTGTGAAGTTTCAAAGGTGGGAAGTGGGGGACATGGCGCAAGCCAGAAGGAACGTTAAATTGGGGACTGACATCAGCAAGTTCTATTCTCCCAGCAGAATTGTCAAAGTGTTAAAAAATGTTGTTCAGTTTGAAAATGGTCAATGGTGGAGTTGCGACAACATTGTGAAAGTGCAGCCATAACCCTTCCCTTCAGGAATCACTGTTACTCCCCTTGGGAAGCCTGTTAGCCTGTTCATGTGCATCAGCATCCTTTTGGGGCATGTCTAGTGGGAACTCTTTGTAAGGAAGGGAGATGTGTTAGAACCTGGGTTGGTACATTCCATCCACCCCTTTCCCCTGACCCCTGTTGGGTTCTCCCACTGTGAAGCTTACTATAGAATGTTCAAGTGTTCTCCAGTGAGGAGAGTGGATAACCATTAAACCAGTTGTACTGCTTCAGCTGTGTCCTGTGTCTCAGTACTTCTATATTTCCAACATATATTTTATGTTTTGCACGTACAGGTAATAAAAAAAAACCTCAACGTCATTTTTCACTGTGGCAAGGCTGGCTTTCCCATAAGAAAGCACAGGGAGACAATGTGTCACCCAGAAACCTACTGGCACCCTAATTAGGTATGACATGCCTCCCGGAGCTGAGTCAAAGGGCGAGGGGCTGAAACTCCTCTGACAGGATGTTATTTTGTGCCATGCCCAGGAACTCAATTAGCTTCAAAGGGAATCTACCCTGTCACAGGCAGATGTAGTTCACATCTGAGCCTGCCTCTTCTATTGTCCTGCAATTCAGCCAGGCTATACTCCCAGCGGGAGATGAACTGCCTCAGAACCAGTTTGCCCATTATCATAGCCACACCTCTGTTTGGGCACAGAGAGCTCTGCACAGGGACAAGAAAAGCTGTGCTATGTTGGATTTAGCTTAAGAGGGCACTTTGGGATAGTTTATAGTAAAACACACAGGGGTTTTTGCAAAAGTGGGTAGGGTCACCCCAACAAACCTTTATACTATTGGGTAGGAAGTGGCCAGGAGTTTTCACCACGAGTGGCCGGGAGTTTCCCCCACCCACAGGATGGCACTGGGCATAAATGTGGAAATCCCTTCAGAACCTTACTAGACCTCTTGAATACAGATGGACTGCACCTCCTGGTGGGGCCAGTGAGGAGAAACTCAAGGGCTGTACCTGCTCCCACCTACACCCAAGACTGAAAAGTGGACTCCAAGGGTCAATTGGCTAATTGTGGTGTCCCTATGGTCTTGGAGCCCTTAGATAAGTGTCAGTGTGTACCTCTCCTACCTAACCCTAAAGACTGGGGTTGTGACATGTTTTCAAAGAATTTTGTTGGATAATTGACAGAGCACAAACCTGGCAAGCTATTCTACCAAAAGTGCATTGCCACCTGGGCAAAGATTTCAGGTTTCTCCCACTCATAGCTTTTCTACTTCAGCAAATCCATTGACTCTGACACGACAGATAAGGTATCCAGCATTAAGGATGCCCTGTTTGGAAACAGCATGCAGGTATGCCCAGATGGAGGTGTCTAAACTCCTAAAAAGTGAGTACGGCCAAAGGTACAAATCTTCATTGTGCAAAGGGGCCAAAAGTATCTGGCTTTGAAGGAACCTCCCT
This sequence comes from Lissotriton helveticus, assembly GCF_964261635.1. NCBI lineage: Eukaryota > Metazoa > Chordata > Amphibia > Caudata > Salamandridae > Lissotriton > Lissotriton helveticus. The sequence goes on along the minus strand of NC_136067.1, from coordinate 1,738,199,637 downwards.
TGGGTGAATGTATGCTGCTTGGTGCTTTCTTGCTAAATATCAACTGCTTCACCAAAACTTTGTCTGGTGGCTATCCGGCTTTGAGGAAACCATTTCAAGGTATAGACTGCTACCTTGTCCAACTGAGGAATTTTGACTTCTATTTCAGAGACAAAGTCAAAAGGTAAAACTTTCATCCTGAAGGAACCTGGTCTCTGTATCAAACCCACGTTCCATTGGGCCACCATTACACTTTACTCTTGTCCAGTTTAGCATGACCAGTGGGCTGTGGTTGGAACTTTGCACATTTTGGCACTATCTAAAACTTAACAAATTCATATCTCTAGTTCTCATTCCACCAGCTCTGGTGTCTGGCAGCACCTCTCCATTCAGGGGGGTGCATGAGTCCAGGGAGAGGGATGAGGGGGAATGCAGTTCCCATTGGAAGGGCCAGTAGATCATGGGTTGCCAGCTCTGAGGTCAGAGCCCCCCAGGACTGACCCTGATGAGGCCACTTCTGGCCTGGGGGTCTTCATGATCTGTCAGATGGACAGGAGGCGGGAGACCTGCACCAGGCAGACTCTTACACACTTCCAGAGGAGTATGTTTCCCTTGGGGGGTTGATGTACTCCCCCATAAGTCCTGGTTTGCCAGGAAAAGGTCCAGCCTAAGGGTACAGACCCTGGGTTTGAGTGCCAGGTTCAGGGTGTCCCCACTGACCTGGAGAAAGGGGCAACATCTAACAGTACCCCTACCGGGTTGTCTTTTGAGGGCCCTGCTCCAGGTGAGAGGGTGCATGGCCCCTGTAAGGGGGTTGGGAGAGGGCAGCCTCATCCCTGACCTCTGCCCAGTCTAAGGGTACAGACCCTAGGCTGGGATCCCAGTTGCAGGATAGAACCTCTGAACTTGTGAGCAAATTGTGCAGGGCACCTGCCACAGGTGCCCTGACAATTCAGGAAGGGGTACTGCTACAGGTGAGAGGGTGCAGAACCCTGAGGAGGAGGACTGGGTGTGGAAAGCCCACCCTAGCCTCCTGTCCTGCCGCTGGGTACAGGCCCAGGGCTGGTGAGTCAGTGTCAGGATGACATCCCTGACCCGACCGGAGGGAGAGTGGACACAGGGTGCCAAGCACCTGGGGCTACTGCCCCACACTCTCTGATGCCACAGATGTTCAAGAGCCCTGAGAGGCATATGGCCTGGGTCTCATCACTGACAAATGTCAGTAGCCACTCTGGCTTGTTGTCCTGGTGGTCAGGGTGGCCCCTGGGGGCGACAGGAGTCACACCCCAAGGGTTGACTGGACCACTCCACTGTGTTGTCCATGCGGGTACTGTCTGCCTGTTGGGACACACCTGTGAGCAAGCTAAGGTTAGGTGCTGCGCAGATGGTGTCCCCAGGTGAGGAGAAGGATTCCCCATGGATTTGTTTATTGGCCTCTGAGAGTATGGACAGAGAGATCCAACTGGGTTCAGAAAGGTGTCGAACCAGAACGTGCCCCTGCTGTGGGTGGGCCAGGTCTAGGTTCTATCACCTCAACCACGGAAGCCCATCAATGGATTGATTAGTCTACCCTGGCTTTAGGCTGGAAGCGGGTTGTGTTAGACGGGGGCTGTTACAGCAGTTTTATCCCCAGATTTTTTGCTTTGTGGCCTTCTGTTTTTGACCTGTTTTTGTTGGTTTTATTCTTTGGGCACTTTGCCACTGCTGACTAGAAGCAAGGGACCCTATTTGGAAAGGTACCTACCTCTGCCAACTAGAGACCCCCATTTCTAATACTTGTCAATGTCATCACGGAGCGTCACATAATGTGTTTCAACATTTCAAGAATGAAACATCACAACAGGGAAGTAAAAAAAAAAGAAGAAAACCAAATCCACCCTAAATCCTACTCTCCTTTATCTTCCCACCTATTATCAACCTATAGCAGTAAGTGAGGCAGTCAAAGCCACATGAAGACCATCAGCCCATACACCATTCAGTATGTTTATCTGAATTGTTTCTCTGTAGATATGATTAGAGGGAAAGAGAGAGAACTAATACGGGTCTAGGAAGAGCAAACAGCTGCAACTTAGGATCATATGGCCGCAACACAGTATAGCATGAGGAGGTGAGTTTTTGGAGCCAATAGTCCCACCGACCTGCAGTGGTTATTAAGGTGCCTATTCTTCCCACAGCGGTGGAAAGAGAAAAAACTTATTGGCTGCCACATAGAGGCAGAGGGCAGACCTGCAACAAAGGATCACATGACCACAACACAGTACAGGGTGAAGAGGTGGGCTTTCAATGCCACTAGCCCCAACCTCCTGAAATGGTTCTTAAGGTGCACATTCTTCCTGCATCACGAGCCACGCTCAACCAATGCTTAAAGGTAAAGTTGGGCCCATCTGCGCCCATTATAGCCCACAAGAGGTTCGGCTGGTAAACCACCCTCGCATATACTGTTGTCCTGCAGGATTTCCTTGCGAGCCATGCACGTAGAATCAAGGCTTTTAATTGCAGTGCAGCCATTTCTTATTTTTCTGGCTCTGGTTCTGGATTAGAATCTTATTTTCATTGTAGCAAACATAGCCATGGGGAAGAGGAAAGTCAACTTATCAAATGTGGCTGACAAACGGCCAAGTACAAATATGACCATTTTATTGTTTATCTATAATTCAGGGAAGCCCTTACTGAGGAAACTTCTAGTGAGGAAGACCATCTGGCCCTAAACGGCAGTACGGTCAACCCTTTAAGGGACCAAGTGGAGTCTTTTTCCATTGAAGTTTTTACTGAAGGTACTTCCAATTTATGTGGCTCAACACACAGTAAAGTTGCACCTGTAGACCACACTCTGAACCCCAAATGCGCATCAGGTCGAAAAGCAGAAGCACTGTGATAACAAGCAAGTCCCACCATGGAAGCAAGTTAGGACGGGAGGTAACAAAGGGAACCATACACACAATCATGTGCTATTTATGAGGCCTTGCAGTCACCAAGATGCTTTTTTTTAAAACTGGAAATGTAAATTAACTGTTTGTGATGCACTCAATATACAAATTGCTAAAATGTAGAAGGTGGGGGAATTGGGAGGATCTGTGGGGCTCATCCCTATGTAAATGACAATTCTCTTGAGTAAAACAGCTTACTTGACCACCACTACACATAATGTTTCCAACATTCCCCTTTAGTACCACCTCAGCAGGCACTACCAATCTCGTTCATCAGAGACCAACATGAGGGACGGGGCTGCTGGCGGTATAGCTGACAACACAGCTAATGTTACTCTATTACCTCTGAACTTTCCGTCAGCTTCCCATGTGGCTCAGCCAAGTGATCGTACTGGTAGGAACTCTCTTCATAATAACACTCAGAGCATAGACCTTAAGCGACCAGGAAGGGAACCCAACAACCAGTTTTTTGGGGGGATAAGCCTTGCGATTTGGTCATTCAGTTGCCACCCGGATCTAGCCCCTATGTATTAGTGATGGCCGATGTACCCTCTTAAGGGCAAGGAAATTGAAAGGTATCAGCAGCTCAAAAACAAAGTCACACACTGGCTGAGGGGTATAGTAAACCTTGATCAGTCCTTATTTGAAGAGATTATAATGGTCCGGAGAGTGGGCTGGATAAGGAACTCCCATTAAACATGCCAAGGCAACTGTATAGTCATACACTTTTGTAATGCCATGAGGGTGAGCTACATCCTTTACAATCATACTGCTTCAAGAAGTACAATGCTAGTACTCACCGTGGACTTGTTCTATAAACCCAATAAATATGAGGCTGATGTTAAGAGGGGGCAAATCTCAGGCAGAGTGGTGGTCCAGTCCAAATGTAACATCAGAATTAGGGTTCCAGCCTACACTATAGGAACTGCTTTGAACCACTGAGCTGGGTAAATGGCCCAGAATGAATGGCCCTCTACTCCTGGAGTAGGAAACTCTGTTATTTTTAATGTCTCAAGCCCACTCAGAGACTTTAAAGTGTTAAGCTGGAATATATCAGGGGTCCACAGCAAAATATCTGCTGAGGAGTGGATTAAGAAGATTTGCACTTATGATATCATTAGCCCTCACAAGACTTGGAATACAAATGGGGTTATATACCGAGACGAACATGTTACATTTGCCTCCACAGCCATTCCTTCCTCTCATGTTAGAGCCAGAGGGGGAGTAGCAACAACAATGTTAATTAAACTGTGTTTGAGCAGTAAATCGGAGGTGATTGCCTTTAACTCACCCAACATCCTAGGTATTCTTTAGTCTTTTCCAAAATCACACGGGGTGTTGACAGGAAATGTTTATAATTCAACCTCAGTTAGAGATGAGTATCACAATGTCGGGATTCTTAGAAAGATTTTACTTGATTTTTCCCATTGTGCGCCCAATTATCAAATATTGATCAGTCAGCTACATCTCAAACAAACCAAGTAGGGTGATTTGTTCAATAACTTGCCCTCAGATTATAATCTCGTTAATTTGTTTAACAAGGGGGAATCTAGTCTTGAAGAGAGGGCTCCCATGTTTAATGGGGGGGTAGGTCTATAATTGATTATATTTTTATTTCAGCAGGTTAATTTTTTCTCCTTGTAAACGTTAAAGTGGAATAGGATATACACAGTGATCATAGCCCTCTCTTGGCCACTTTTTTGTAAGATGAGATGTCCTAAGATTCTGGGTACTTATATAAGGAATCAGTCAGATCAAAGATCAGGGTCGAAGGGTAAATTGGGCTGAGATCATAGATGTTGACTTTATAATAAATGTTTTTTCTACTTGCCCTCACCACTTTGCCTGCATTGCCGCCTGAACCGGGGACTCCAGCCCACAAGAGCCCTCACACCAGGAATTGCCAACGTGAGTTTTTTGCTCCCGGAGGGGCTTAGTCATTGCAGGGCTCCCGCAGCACAGGAGCACTCATCGCCACTTTGCCTGCATTGCCGCATGAATCGGAGACTCCAGCCCCCAAGAGGCCTTGCGTCAGGAGGCACCGATGTGGGTTAATTGCGCCCGGAGGCACATACAGTCATCGCGGCGCTCCCCCAGCACGGGACGCACACGGTCGTGACGGGCACCGCCCTGGTGAAGCCCAGGCCAAGGGCGGGCCCGTCTGCACCCGTCTGTGGCTGTGTGAGGCCGGGTCAGGCTCACTCTCCTATTTGACAGAATTATCATCTACGCTAACTTGGGCTGGAGCGGTGGAATTCTTTTGTACTTCGGCACGGTGATAGAGGGTCAAGGAAGCAACCTAGGGCTGGTGATGGATGACTGCAGGATAGTGATGATTGAACAAGCTTATGTGAGTACTTTCTTCTTCGTTACCCCTCTCTTTTCTTTTATAGGCCATCATTTGGCTTAAAATCGCCCCAATATTTTGCAGGACAGAACAGGAGGAGGGCTTTACCCTGGGCGAGGGACCCGTGAATGTAAGCAATGCATTTGCACCATTGAGGGACCTGAATGAAATTGGTTGACTACAAGAAGGGGGGGGTCGGGGGGAGGGAGGAGGGTAGAGCTATTGACATCCAGCCTGAAACCATTGGTACATCATGTGTGAATGAGCTGACGAATTCAGGGATAATAACACAAACCCCCCATGAGTGCATGGATCCATCACAGTTGGCACTACATAGCATAGAGAGGGCTACCATTGCCCCTATTATCGCCCCACCCCTTGCCTCCCAGGAGGGGTGTATAGCGGGCGATCTAAAAATAATCTAATGGAATGTAGCTGGTTTAACCAGCAAGTTTATGGACAAGCATTGGCTCCATTATTTTAGGGATTTCCATATAACTTGCCTCCATTGAAGGTTATAAAACTTTCTTCTGCCCAGAATTAAGGTCGGGTTCAGGGAAAGCAAGGGGGCCCTAATATTTATAGACCTGAGAATTTACGGTAGGTGGAAGACCCTGTCATGGGATTTGAATGTCGCCCAAGGACTTACACTCTTAAATAACACCTACAGGCTAGTTTCAATAAATTTTTATAACGCAAAATCACACTCTAAGGGATCGACTAGCCTCGATGAATTAAATATACGGCTGGAGCAAATACATGATGTAGGTCTGTCACAGTTCAAATTAATTTTAGTCAGAGAATGTATTCATCATCTGTGTCCTAACTTAAGGGTGATCCATTATGATTGGTCATCCTGTACACTTAGAGAGGGTCCACACATGGTACATAATAAGGAAGGGCGGGACTTGAGTGGCCTTTTAAACACCTATGGGTTATCTCACCCACAGGACTTGATTGCCAACCAGCCGGATATAGCTGTGCCCCTACTTACAATGGAAGAGGCTGCTCATCAATTATTGACTTTATTTTTCTTTCCCTTACACTGAGAAGGTTTATATTCTTTTTTTAATATCAACTATAGCTTATTAGTGACCATAATCCGGTGACCATGTCACTTGTTGCCCCTCGTCATCACCCAGCACCAGACAGAGTAACGGTGTATGATTTCAGCAATTGATCAACATAGGGGATTACGCTGGGCACAGGTAGACACTGTTGCTTTTAAATGTTCACTTTTTAATATAGGTAAGCAGGTGATTCTGAAATGTCTAGACTCAGAAGTGCAAGGGGATGAACTAGCCGAGGCCTTTAGTGATATCGCACAATTAGTGGATGGTTTCCTCAAAGCACCATCTCTCTCCCCTAGTACGGACGCCCCAAGATGTTTTGATGGGCAATGCTCTCAGACCCTCAGAGATTTAAAATTGGCCCTCAAACAGTCGCCTAGAGACAGGGATTTGGTGGCAAACTCTATAAAATTTATAAGCAAGCTGTCAAGGGGCGGAAGGGTCAACAACAACCAAAGGCCTGGGAGGAGGTAACAGAGGCATCTGAGATAAAGGACTCCACCCATTTCTGGAGGGTCGTTAACAACCCATGTTTTAAAGATTCGAATAACAATGGCAGGTTCACTTAGAGGGTTTGTACAATCACCCCCAACGAGCAGAGCAACCTCAGGCCCCAAGTACTGAGCAGAGAACTGACCCCATTACCTTCTCTCTGGACAAGGTGAGAATAGGAATCGAGGGTCTCCATGGAACGAGGCGCCGGGACCAGATGGGATCCCGCCAGACCTCTTCCGATGTAACACAGAGGTATGGGCGCAGTTCTTAGTGAGGGTTTTATATGTGGCAGTAGCATCAGTAACGCCAGCATCATGGCCCAATGCCACCATTGTTCCGATCTTTAAGACAGAAGATAGTGTCAGCCCACATTGTTATCGCCCCTTAACTCTTATTGATGTGAAAGTGAAGGTTCTGGGGCAGGTGGTTTTAATCAGTTTATCGGAATGGGCAGAGGTCAACCAGATTATAACAGATGTCCAATATGGGCTCCGACCTAGTAAATCCACTGCAGATCAATGCCTCAATCTTTATCTTATCACTGCTAAATATGCATTAGCCAAATCAGGGGCATTGTATTTAGCGTTTATGGACATCACTATAGCCTTTGACCAAGTGAACTGATGTAAACTCTGGACACTCATGGGAGAACTCGGGTGGACCCGGCAATAATTAACAACCTAATGGCCCTACACTCGAATACCATGGCAGTAGTTAGATATACACAGGAGTGGACAACCACGGATCATTTCAACAATTCTAGCGTGGTCAGACAAGGTTGTTTATTAGCGCCGTTTTTGTTTACATTAAATATCAACTGTCTTGACTCTGCCCTGATGGCCTTAGAAGCAGACACCCCGAGGATAGGCACAAAACCGGTCCCTGTTCTGCTCTATGCAGACGACGCTGTACTCCTCGTACGTACCCCACAGGGCCTGCAGCTTTTAATAGATGGTTTTGTGACTTTCACAAATAAGATAAATCTGTCTCCTAATCTACCTAAATCATACATAATGGAAATTTGGAAGAAGTGCATGAAGCCTCATAATTACACAATAAGCACACACACCTTAGGTAAAGTATGGGCCTTCTCATACCTGCGCATTTTATTCAACGGAAAACTGAATTTTAAACATTTATTAGAGGAGAAGTGCCTTGGTTTGATAGGTCCACTGGAGTAATTGCTAACTTTGCTCATAGATTAGGCGGTTGGTCACCTGGGTCGATTTTAAAGTTATATAACTACCTTTGCTGTTCCACAGTTTTTTATGGTAGCAAGGTTTGGGGATTTAAGGTGGTAAACAAATTACAAATTGAAGAGAATAAACATTTCAGGCGCTTACTGTGAGTCCCTCACAGCACCCCTGAGCATATTGTTCATGAGGAATTGGGGTCTAAATAAGTTTCTGACATGGTGGCTGTTAAACCCTACAAACCTACCTTAGCAACCCTGCACTGGCTGCCTATTAAGAAAAGAATTCTATTTAAAGCTCTTCTCTGGTGCTATAGAATTATCTCTGATAAAGCACCGTCCTACCTGGCTGACCTCGCCGTTCCCTATGAGCCTAACAGATCCCTTCGCTCCATGGGCACGGGTTTGCTCAAGATTCCTCGGATAAAAAAAGCTCGAATGGGTGGCCGTTCGTTCCGCTCATTGGCAGCCAACAAATGGAACTCTCTCCCCGCCAACATCAGGCTTTCTAGTAATGAGCTCACCTTTAGAAAACTCCTAAAAACTCATCTTTTCACCCTGTAGGTCTCTTCCGCAGCCCCCTGATTCTTCTCCACAGCGCAGGGACACGCCTGTTGGCGTCACCATGCGCTCTATAAACCCCTTTAATAATAATTAATAATAAACCCCATATTGTGCTGGGTGAAGATCTGTTCCAACAAAGAGGCAGGCTTTCATAGGCTGGTAAACCAGGACAGTCTTTCCCTTGATCATGCGCTACAAATCCTGTGGTTAAAATATGTAAAGGACACCCTCTCTCCATGAGTGTGCAGACCTGTTTATTAATCCTGATGAGTTGGGATCACAGTAAAAGCGCTTATCCAAGATCTGATTTTTTCATAAGTTAACGCGCAACGTGAAGATAGGGAGCTTAACAAGCCCACGGTTAGAGAACACATTTTAGTTAAGTCAACACAGGGCATGGAACCATATATATCTCTTACAACTAGTGCACTTGACAGATTTTTAATTACATGTTTTAGGCTGAACTTATTTAATCACCTATTTGCTGTACCCTCTGGCTTTAGGGTACACATAGAACATAAAGGACCCTGTGGCTGCAACAATAGGTCTCCACAGGACACCTTACATTTTGTCCTCCTCTGTCCACACTACTCATACCCAAGAAGAGAGTTCCTGAAGGGGCTTTTAAGAAAGATTAGATTTAAACCGACACACGTTGCCTTACTGTTTTTACAATTGTCATCAGATGTTTTTACACTTTTCTTTGTCTCAATTTTTTTACGATCTGCTTTAAAGTTAAGAACCACTAGGGATATTTGAAGCCCATAAGAGTCTTCGCTAATTTTGCACTGAATATTGCGGCTAAAAAAGTATCAACCAAGGATTTTATTGTTTATATACTCTTTAACCTGTAGTAAAATTTGCTGGAGGCACTGTGAAATTAAGAGACCGTGGGGGGCATTTAAACAGGTTAGAAAATCAGTTTGGGAAGTAATAATAATAATAATAATCTTTATTCAGCATATAAAAATATGACCATAAAAGAAACATATTAAAATATATATACATCAGGCATGAACATATTTTATATATAAAATGTGTTTTAATGTACATATGGTTTCTTTTATAAAATCTGTTCATGCCTGATGTACACATATTTTAAGATGTTTCCTTTTTGGTCATATTTTAATATGCTGAATAACGATTATTATTATTATTATTATTAGTACTTGCCAAACTGATTTTTTAACCTGTTTAAAGGCAAAATCCATTAATCCACTGATGTCAGTATTTTGGAAGCTTTTCCAGCATTTGTGGGTTTATTAAGTTTTCCCTTACAAGAACTGGTCAGTGCCTTCTCCAACCCACTGCAAATGGTTTGATAAGAAGTGCGCCTGAGCTAATAAAAAGCTGCTGGACACCACTGCTTGGCAATTCGGGCTAAACTGCTCCCATGAGGCACAGGGTCAGACTGATTTGCATATGGCCATGTCTGAACTGGGGTGGCAGATTGGGCTAAAGAACAGTGATGGATTAAACCCAGATCTGTTGACTGGGTGTGAGTGTTTGATTGGTTCAGATTCTCCGTCCATCACCACCCCCTTTTGTACCGCTTTGGACACCCGGCAAAGGCAGCCCTGTAATAAGGAAGAGGTGAGGAAGGCTAGGGTCATATAGAGCTTGGTATGAAAAGAATGTAAGAGTAATCTAAAATATGAAGTATGGGAGAGCTGATTGATGGCAAGTGCCTCCCGGGATAGCATGACATTCTGGACGGCACTGAATAGTCCACTGTTTAGCTCAAAGCAGCTGTCAGATCAGGCCTTAACCATCACAGCCCAAGTGTGGACTGGCTATTTTGTGGCAAACCATATCTTGTGCTCAGGAGGACTTGAGGTTTACTTTCCAGGGGTGGATGTGTCTATACCTTCAGTATAAACTCCTGGACCTGAGAGCTGAGAGGGCACCTGCAGATCTGTACAAGTATCAAATTGACTAGTGGGCACCCCTGCCAAACCAGCACCTAAATGCCATTCAAGTTTCTCTGCTGCCCTGATGGCAGCAATCTGTGATTGTGTCTGTGTTCAAAAAGGGGAGTAGAGAAGACACTGCCTGCTACCGACCCATCTCATTGGTGGACTTGGAGGTTAGAATTATAGGCTGTGTACTTTTGGATCATCTCACCGCAAGGGCAAATAATCAGAACATTGGTCAGACATACAATATGGGTTTAGATCAGACTGTGATTCACGCTGAGCAAAACCTCAACTTACATCTGTTGATTACAAAGTATACCCTAGTAAAGGGCGGGGTGGCTGAATTAATTTGGCCTTCATGTACCTCAGGTTTGCATTTGATAGGGTTAATAGAGCTAATAGCTAGCCAATGCCAAGGTCCATGAGGGACGAGACGGCATTCATCCCTTTTTTTCAAGATTTGGACAATGCGCTTACAGTCTCAGAGAAGTATGGCCCAAATGAGGAGTGCACATAGCTCTTTAGTATGAAAGGAGGAGCTCGTCAGGGTTGCATCCTAGTTCACTTTCTTCTCATTTGCATTGTAATTAAAGTTTAATTGAACTGGGGCTAAATGTTCTGAGTGTGGGTGGTCAACTGCTACCTGCCCTTTTATATGCTGATGATGCTGTTTTAGTTGCATGTACAGCAAGGGGCTTGCAACGGCTTTTAGACCATTTTGTTAGTTTTATGGATAGTCTCTATCTTACGACTAATTATAAAAAAATCCATGACATGATGGTTGCCCCAAAAGCACTAAAATCCAAACATCCATGGCAAGGGGATAACATATCGCTAGGGTAGAATATTTTTCTTACCTAGGCATTTTAGATGTTTCTCACCTTAACCGGCAAACGTTGTTAAGCAATAATATGATGATGTTTAAATGTGCCATCCACGGTATTTGTGATTTTGGCTGTAAAATCTGGAGATGCACACCCATCGCATCCTTTACCTCTAGGGTGGCTGTGGAGTAAGAGGCTTTTGCCTAGACTAAGAGTTCAATTAGTCAGTTCATTCTACTCAAAACAGTGAATGGGATGGAACTACTTGAGCCTGGACATGTTTAGTCACCATCATAGGCAGTTGACCTATTTTAGGTTAAACCAGATCAATCACTTAATGTTCTCTAATGGTGGATGGATAAAATAATTTGATCTGCCAATATGTGTCTGTGACAATATTCCAATCCCTGACACTTTGCGTTTTATTATGATTTGGCTTACGTTTGGCAGTTTACGCCACAAATATACACAGCCTCTCCTGTTGTCCATGAACGTCAGGCAGGTGAGACCTGCCTTACTGTTTTTACAACTTTTATCAACACATAAAGTGTGATTCTTTTTATCATTGTTTACATTAATCGGTTAAAGGGAAATTGATGAAGATGTAATTATTTCTGCCGCTGTATTTTTATTATATGCCCTTAGAATTTTTTTTATGGGATGTTCACTTGTGTGTGTACTTTTATGATTTTTATGAGGAAAATCTAATAAAGTTTAAACTCACTGACTGACTGACTGAGTAGAACTGGAGAGGTGGAGTTTGATTAAAACATTGAAGAGCTGGAGTTTAATGAAAACATTGTGTAAGTATTTTAAGATGTTCTATTAATAATGTAATAAAGCAGACGTGTGGCAATTGCAAAGTAATTAGGTAGGAATGATGAGTGATTACCAGGCACTGACTAGCAAGTAAGCGAGGTCAGATCGTGGAGGTGCAGAGGGGGAGGTAAGCGGTGTGCTGCTTGCAGGCAGATTATTGAGGGCAGGTTTCGACGTCGCACAAATAAGAGGCAGTGAAGGTCATTATTTTGAAGCTTTTCAATGACTCGTTGGTGAATGACTTGCTTGTTCTTGCTGTGTGTAGGTGGTATATCTTCACATTGAGTTTAAACTACTCCTAACTTCTCCAGACCAAAAATTATACTGAGATATCAAAAGTTGAACTAGACATTCTATTGTAGACTTTTGTCTTAAGTGTTCAGGGTTAACCACCTATTAGAACACTAAGTTTGTTACAGAAAGGTCCCCATAGGTTTTATGCACAAAGAGATGGTTTTGGGGTACAAAGGATATGCACTCAGAGAAAGTATAAAAAATAACAGACAATAATTTACTGATTTTTCAATAAGTACATTACCTGATCGCCCGTCTCTTTGAAAGTCCACATGATACCAATCTCCGTCATTCACCTTCTTTTGCAACGCCTGTATTTTATTTGTACCTGATCCCATGTCCAACAGAAGGTAGAGGTGACCATCAAGCATCTCTATGGCAAAAAAGTCCACCTTGACCATTTGCGGGTGCTTGGCATCTCTCTGGCGCCTTGGCTTGCCATGGCTAAACAGTATCAGTCCATTTGGCTCTGTGGTACGGAAATCAAAGGATATCGAGCCAGTTTTCTTGGCATTCCACTTTGGCAATGAAATGAAGGATTCAGGGGTCTCAAATGTGATTGGATCCAGAGTTGCCACATTCTCACATTTGAATGCAACAACACCATGGACCTTCATCTTGGCGTCTCCCTGCTTTGCAAGTCGAGACAGCTCCAGCCTGACATCATTGTTTTTGTACACAACCTGCAAATAAAACAAATGTATTTTAATACAGTACCTCTAAATTACCTGGAACAACAATTGCATCTTTGTCAATGGATATCTAGAACTTAGTGTTTACTGCATTTTCTTTTTGTGCTCATCTTCACAGATTTAGGTTTCATTTGATATGAGTACAAACACCAAATGCCACTCTCTTATTGAAGCTCATTGGTATAATATGACACAGTCACACTTAATGTCCATCACTCTCACATCCGCCCCACTGTGTACTGTATTTGATATCTCGAAAGCCTGCATTTCACTCTCTCCTCTCTGCTGATCGAAGGTATTAGGTTTCCTGCTATCTGAGCCATTTATAACGTACCAGTGTAAAATTGCACACAATCTTTCACATATGTAGCAAGGTCAATTTTTGAAGTGTAACAAAGTTCCTGTAGACAGCTTAATTTTCAGCATCCGTCAATCCTATCAATTACAAAGCATGGGGAAGGGGAAAATATGTTGGATGTTGAAAATTAATTTTATATTGAGAGCTCCTTGTACATTCTCTTAAAACAATTCTAAAACCGAAGTCAATTTGAAAAGAAAAAGTCTGAAATAATTATTTTTCTGCATTGATGTCAAATGATTGTACTTAAATTGTTTTTATCTGATCTGCACATATTTAATGGGTTTTATCTGAAGATCATATCACAGCATAGAATGACGCATTTGTAACTACAATGGAGTGAGATTCAAAAGAGTAGACTACTTGTACAAAAAGTTATTCTAATAACAAGGAGATAAACCACCTGGTACCCTACAGTGACGAGGACATTATATTTGGAGCTTTCAGATTGTAATATTATTGATAAATCCATTCCTGAATTTTCTGTGAAGTTCAGGGAGGGAGCTGAACAATTGTGGGAGTAAGTAAAAAAAGAGGCCATTGCTGGGGTGATACAGCAGACCAATGCTGTAATTAGGGGTTGGAGGTTCTCATGGTGTTTCACTTTGCTGAGCGGCATAAAAACTCTACAAGATTCCATGGAGTTCCATGCAGCAAACTCAGCACAAACTCTACCACAAGGCGCTGCAGAGGGCGCTACTTCTTTGCTGCTGCGCAAGTAGATTTCCTACTTGAGCGTCAGGTCACGACCCCCTCGACTGACCGCACTGAGAAAATCTCACCAAGTGTACTCCTCTCACCCGAAAATCATGCTAGGGGGTGCTAATTCTTCCTCTTGCTCACTAACTTACCAGTGGCTAACCGCACAGAGGAAAAACTCTGCCATGAGGTGGTTGGCGGAATTTGGCAGATCTCTGCGTTCATACGGAATGCGGAGTGGCCAAAACTTCGCCAACTAAGCTGAGAGATCACAATTTATCATCCTTCCATAGCTATAATCAGGGTAGGGAGTAAAGGTTAGCCATCCACTGAGAATGGATGCAGAGTCTGTCTAAAACCCAGCTATTAATGCAGGCGTTTGAATCATTTGTGCATCAGTATTTGGCCTCCCATGTGGGTTTGGTGTAGAATCTGACCAAACATTAGGTCCTGCACCCATGCCCATCTGTGCATGGCCAATGGTCCACGGTAGTGGTGGTTGACCGCCTGCAGGAGTGGGGCAGAGGACCTGACTGTCAGAATATGAGTGACAAAAATATCATATGGTATAAATACTGGGTCCTGAGTAATGTTTACAAAACTGTTGTTCCATTTGGTATGCGTTTTATATTTAGGATACAATATTTCTTTAAAAATATAAATTGCCTACAGTTTCGTGGTACCATATACTTACAATGCAGATTTGCTGTATGCTACTGAACAATAAAAAGGCTATAGAGTAGAAGACTAGAGTGAGTGAGAGATCATACCTGGCCCCTACTAAACCATGCACAAGGAAAAGAAAAATGTAGAGTGTATCCATTCATTGCCCAGCATTGAGGCTGGATTTGATATGTTTTTGTTCTGTAAAGGGATCATGTTGCAGGGAAAAGGGAATTCCCTCCTTGGTATGGAAAATTCCCTGTTTCACATCAATGAAAGCCTGCCTTTCAATGTGTCAAATTTTGTTGTTATGTTGTGGTATGTTACAAGCTTTTAAATATTGTAACCATCACCATTTCCAACTGCACCTAAGAGCTGCATACCTCCTGCAACTTTGACCCCTATTGAAATTATAATTACAATAGGACCTTTCAGCACAAACTATGACAAGGAGTACGACGTGCTTGCTCATGGGAAAAAGATTGTGTGACTCAGAAAACATTTTCCGCTAAATGCAGCTCTTCCTCCTGAAAATTCTTAAGTAAATCACTCTGGAGCCTACAGTAAGACACAACTGCTCCCAGCAAATGTTATGTTATGTTATTTTTATTTGTACCGCGCACAGCTGCCCCAGCAAAGGGGCGTCCTGGCGCTTTGATAAGGCAAACACAACACAGCACTGAAAGGAAACAGAGGGGAAATGTAACACATCATAAAGACTAAACAAATAAAAAGGTCTTGATGGCCCGTCTGAACTGAAGGAGCTCATCTATGGCCCGAATTTGCGGAGGGAGAGAGTTCCACCAGCTTGCCGCCAGGACTCGAAAGGAGCGGCCACCAACTCTACTCAATTTAAAATGTGGGACCACTGCTAAGTTCTGACCCAGAGATCTAAGAGTGCGCAAAGGGACATAAGGTGTTACCAAATTCTCTAAGATTTGGGGGGAAGTACCTCTAAGGATTTTAAACGCAAGGCAAAGAACCTTGAATTTAATTCTCTGCTGCACAGGTAGCCAATGGAGAGAGCGCAAGGATTTAGACACCGAGCACCGCCTAGGCAGACCTGTCACCACTCGAACCGCAGCATTCTGAACTCGCTGCAGCCGAGAACGTTCTGATTGGTTGATCCACGCCAGTAGTGAGCTGGCATAGTCCAAACGAGACAGCACTGATGCTTGAACCACCAGTTGTCTCGTGGGTGCATCAAAGAATTTGAGGATAGGTCGAAGTCCTCTAATAATGCCATAGCAAGAAGCTGCCACCGTCTTGGTATGACAAATAAAACTGAGGGATGGGTCAAGCCACACCCCCAAGTTTTTTATCTCTGATGCTGGAGAATGAGTCACACCCAAGTCCGAAGGCCACCACTTGTCACCCCACAATGCCGCCTGTTTACCAACCACCATAATCTCCGTCTTCCTGGTGTTTAACTGGAGACAGTTGGAATTCATCCAGTTAGCCACTGCCCGTAAACCATCACAGAACCTGGGAGCCTCCAAATCTGAGTCCCCACTCAGTGTGACCGCCAGCTGCGTGTCATCTGCGTAAGAGACCATCGTCAGGCCCCACCGTTTGACGACCGCAGCCAGTGGTCTCACATAAAGATGGAAAAGGGTGGGACTCAGCGATGACCCCTGAGGGACCCCCAGTTCTAACGGGTAAGATGACGACTTGCCGGGCGGGATCGCCACCTGGAATGACCTATCCGTGAGAAAAGATCGAAACCAGCCAAGGGCGAGGCCGGAGACGCCCACCTCCTCGAGTCGCTGAAGCAGAATCCCGTGCGAGACCGTGTCGAAGGCGGCACTGAGATCTAATAACAATAGTGCCGCCGTCCAACCAGTGTCAAGCACGGAACGCAGATGTTCGACCATCGAGAGGAGGGCCGTCTCCGTGCTGTGACCCGCACGGAACCCGTTCTGAGTAGGGTCAAGAATGTTAGCCCTAGCCAGATGGTCTGAAAGAGTGGCGTTCACGTGGGCCTCCGCAACTTTCGTGGCCCAAGGAAGTAAGGAGATTAGGCGGTAGTTTTCAGGCTTAAGGGGGTCAAGGGTCGCCTTCTTCAAAATTGGCGTGACTACAGCCTGCTTCCACCTGACGGGAACCACTCCAGAAGAAAGGGACATGTTGATCAGAGACAGAACCGGGGTGCGACAGACCGGCGCCAGCATCTTAAATAGGGCCGGTTTCAACTGATCTACTGGAGATCCTGACTTGGTTTTAAGACTGAGAGAGTCAAACACCTCCATAGATAGGGGAGGCAAGATGGAAAGGCACTCCCCATCACCCAAAATGCAACCAGCCCGCTCCACAGCGGGGGAGCCCGTCGGGAAAGTGCGATAGATGGCTTGCACTTTTTCCCGGAAGAAAGAGGCCAGGCCCTCGCAGTGGGTGTCCGTACATATTTCCGCCGCAGTTGCTCTCTTACCCATCAGATCCTTTAATACCTTAAAAATGAGTTTCGAAGGGTTGGCAGAATTCTGAAACTCATGGGCATAAAAGGAGGCTCGTGTTTGACACACTGCCCTGTGGTAGATTTTAATCTTAGCAAGATAACAAATCTTCAGTTCTGGGTCGAACGACTTCCTCCATAATCTCTCAGCCTGTCTACAGGCTCTTTTAAGAGATGCCAAGGCACTATCGTACCATGGGCTCGGTTCCTTCTCACGGCACTTGGACCAACACATAGGGATCAGAGAGTCAGGGCCCCAGAGATCCACTCGCAGAAGGAGTCATATCCACGATCAACCTCAGCGAGAGGGCCTAAAGGAGCATCCTCAAGCAGATGGTAAAAATCCTCCAATCTTAATTTGTTCCAATGTCGTTTAAGGACGAGTCTGTCCTGAGATAGAAAAGGGGGATCAGACAAGGAGCATGCCATTTTCACCAGCAGATGGTCTGTCCAGACCAGCTGGGAGGTACCAAGAGCTCTAAATCCTTCTAAGTTTGTAAAGAAGGGGTCCAGAATATGGCTGTCTCTATGTGTAGGGGTGGTGATCAACTGAGAGAGTTGTAGCGCCTCAAGATCCGCCAAAAAGCTCCTGATGGCGGGTAAGGAGGGACAGTCAAAATGGAGATTAAGGTCTCCCATAACATTAAAATTCGCACATCTTAGCGCCTCTGTGCTAACATAATCAGGGAGTGCAGCCCTGAAAACCGAGTCACAGCCCGGAGGACGGTAAATTAATAAGCCAGAGAGAGTAAAATGGTGGCTAAACGCAATTTTAAAAAGAGCGCTTTCACACCCAGGAAGTTTAGCAGCTTTCCATTCACACGGATAGCATCGTTTAATGGCCATAGCAATGCCTCCACCTCTAGTCGCCCGATTTAGGGTGAAGATAGCATAGTCTGGGGGGAAGGCCAGGTTAATTATAGAGGAGTCAGAGTCCTGGAGCCAAGTTTCAGTCAGGAAAAGCACATCAGGGGAACCATCGATAAGAAGATCGTGAACCTCCTGATAGTGCTTCACCAATGACCTGGCGTTTAGGCTCCAGATACTCAAGTCCCGCAGTCCTACCTTCTTTTTATGTGGAACTAGGATCCCTAGTGAGCGAATGAGGGATGGGGACTCAAGTGACCAAGCACCACAGCTACAATGATAAGGACCACATAGTGGGTCCACGGGCAGGAGATCGCAGCGTATGGTTGAATCCCGAATGGCCAATAGGTCAGCCCGATTAAACATAATCGGAGACGAAGTCATGATGTCCAATCCCAAATACTTATCCAATCAGGCCGGGTTATCCTTGAGTAATTTACATGTAAGAAATGAGTACGGCACAACCACTAGCATAACATACTTTGGGAATCAGACCAGAATTGTTGAATTGTAAATCCTCAAAAAGCATACACTGCAGTCCTCTCATTGGTATATTGTACAAAGTGCATAGATTATAAATACTACATGAGTGAAGCTCAGAAAAAGTACCAAGGGATGCACTTGTGGTAGCACGTGCCAGTTTCTAAAACTAGGTGTATGCGTGCCTCAAAATAGCCTCTTATATTAGTCTGTAACATTTACTGTGAACATGATCCCAGGATTCTATCATGTATTTCAAACCGCAAAGACTTGTCAGTTGGGTACAGCGGTTTCTGTATGTTATCATCTTGACAAGGCACAGGCAGGCTATCTCTTTTCTATTGTGGCAATAATCCCCAAGTGAATTCAGAAATGTGTATATATTTATCTTCCTGCAACTTTCTTTTTAGAAAAATCATTTGTGCTGATAAAATACGATATATGCAGGGAGGAT
Source organism: Lissotriton helveticus (assembly GCF_964261635.1). NCBI lineage: Eukaryota > Metazoa > Chordata > Amphibia > Caudata > Salamandridae > Lissotriton > Lissotriton helveticus. The sequence continues at coordinate 1,738,180,545 of NC_136067.1, read as the reverse complement.
GGCAAATTAGGTGAACTCTAATGAATGGCTATTCCAGTGTAAGGAGTGTGAATCCTAGCAGCCAGACTGATTGTTCTATTTTCTCTTGTAGCTAAATAGAAATCCATGAAATTGGTAATAGTTTTTTTTTTTACAGAGCTTTGGCCCACATGCATCAACATTGCCATTTGCGATTCCTTATTAGTGAAAAATAAGGATTCGCTAATAAGGAATCGCAAATGGCTATGCATGAAGAAATCGTTAAAAAAATAGCGATTTCTTAAAATTCCTTAATTGCGACTCGCAAATTGCGAATCACAATTAAGGAATACCTCCCCATTCATTCCTATGGGCCTAGAGGCCCATAGGATTGAATGGGAAGACATTCTCAATTTGTGATTCTCAATTAGAGAATCGCAAATTAAGAATGCAATTTCAAGGGTGCCAGGGTGTCAAAAGGACACCCTGTTGCACCCCTGAAATCTGCCTATAAGTACATTTTGCACACGCACATGCCCCAAGGGCATGTGTGTGTGTAAAATGGAACTTTGAAAAATGCACTTTAGTGCATTTTTCAATGTTTTTGCAAATTATCATGAAGGTCAACTTCATGGTAATTTGCTCCCCCTATTAGCGAAATTGCTATTATTTTTAGTTTGATGCATTGCATTTAAGGAATCTCAATTTGAGATTCCTTAAATGCAATCGCAATTTAAGTAATCGCAACTTTGCGATTACTAAAATTGCGAAAAGTACAAAAATTATGATGCATCCCAAAAGTTCAAATTGCATTCGCAAACGGCCGATTTTTGCAATTCACACTATTTCGAATGCAATTTTCAATGATGCATGTGCCCCTTTATATAGTGCAAACTTGACCCGAAGCTATCGTGTATCAGAGCGCTTTACACAAGCACCATTTGCATTACATGAGGACCTGGGGTGCACAGGTGATTATTTATGTGCAGTAAGGGACACATTCCAGCACATAAACTATCATTAATGGCAATTTGCTCCTTCTAAAAAATGAGGAGAAATAAAAGTATTTTTGTCCGTTGGGCCACTCTAACGCCTGCTTTTCAATGGTGTCAGTTTTTGGAGTTGCCTCAGATTTACGCAGCCATGCAAATCTGGGGATGCATCAAAAAGCAATTGGTGGAATGCCCACAGCAACATCCATTGCACCCTTTCATGCACAGTGATTTGTTTAAAGGAGCCGTAGTAACAAGGCCATGAAAAGCCATGCAGGGTGGCTTTGCGTGGCCTTGTAAATATGGGCCAGCACACAGCGCCACTGGAGCGTCAAAAAAAGAGACCCTCCGGTGGCTCTAGGGGATTGTAAATATGCCCCTTTGTTGATTTGCAAATAGTTTTCTTGAGGCTAAATTCATTGCAGTATTCCTGAAGTGCTTTGGCTAAGTTTCTGATACCCTTCATGGTTGGTGGGATCTGAAGTACCCTTTGGAGTATAAACAGTTGACAATTCTTGACTACAGAGATTTGTAGTAGGGAGCGTCTGTGACCTATGGGTGGTAATGGTTTGACAAAGCATTACCATAAAAGCAGTCAGGACTTTTGCAACAAAAAACAACATTTCTCGTAAATGCCACATTTGCCCGGTGGCAAACACATATGTCAGAGATACATTGTGCCCCCTTTTTATTTAAATTTGAGATTGGGTTCAGACTTCTTCAAGAACAAAAGGACAGCTATAATACAATTTAACCATATTCTAGCTCCTAAGCACTGATATATTTTCATGTGGTTTACTGAATTTACACCACAATATAAAACAATAAATTAGAAAGCCCATGAATATTAGATGCATTTGTTTACAATATAATGGTATGTACCCTGAAATTTTAATGAGTAATGTTGCCAGTGAACTGGGATTTAATTAAAATAAAAGTTACTAACCGATACTCTTCAGCTGGGCACATTTAGCACCTGATATGCTGTAAGAGGCAACTCGCAGAACAATGGCTCAGCGAAAAGGGCCTTTCCTTCAACTGTACTTTTAAAGCAGCTCACTGCTCCGCAGAAGCAGGTAGCTCTCCTGTAGTAGACGACTAATTATTTGCAGTAAAAAATGACACTTGATGTATATAGTGAGGGCTGTGTGTAGCTACCATTAGTGCAGCAGGTGCATTGGCACCAGGCCCTGGGACTGTGACGGGCCTATTTTCCCTAATTATGGCTGCATTTTACTACCAAGAAGGGGCTGCAGAGCCGATCTTCCTTGCTTGAATGGGGATTTCATGGCTCCCATGCCACTCAGATGAATAGAAGGCATGGCCTAGTTTGTGATTCACTGATTTTACTACTATGGCGGGTACAAAAGAGAAGGAGTTTACCTTTTTCATGTACAAGCAATGACTGCAGTGGCGTAACAAAAGCCCCCCAGCCCCTGCGGTGCGCGCAGGGCGAGCTCCAGGGTCCCCCTCTGGCACCGGCAAATCCCTGGCCTCAGAACTTTAAAATGGGTCTCGAGCATGTGAGGGGGGCAACATCTACTTTGCAGCCCCCCTACCTCTAGCTTCCTTACGCCTCTGAACGATTGCTGTTGTGGCATATATAGGCTTCTGAGTTCTTTTGAGCCAAAAAACATGTTGCCGAAAATCGAATTACATGCCCCCCTTTTAAGTGCAATGGGCCACCTAGATAAATTAGCTTTTATGATCTGTCTAAGTGCTATATTTTGGACCCAAAAGTAGGTAGCAGACATGTTTCCTGCACATCTCTTTGTGGCCCTCAGTCTAATCTTAAATAATTTTTAACGTTTTAAGGCGACGAAACAAGAGCTGGAGGAGCAAAGAGATTCACACATTTTCTGACAAAGACAGCTACATTTGTGGGAAGACAGAAGTGATTAAAGAGTTATTATGGAGTTGCTTCAGTATGTTTGGGGAGAGAGCACACGACCGGTTGAAAATGTTGCCTGAAAATCTGATAATATAACTAAACAAAGCAGAAATTAACCTGTTTGTGTTTGATACAGGAGTTGAGGCACACATATGTTTTTTCAAGATGATTATGATGCCTGAGGTGCACTACAAAGATCATGGTGAACAAATTATCTCTTGTTTTCTATTGAATGTTCATGAAAATCCATGCCTATTTAGGGATATGTTGCATGGGGAAGGGGAAAGCGCTCATGTCTTTTTTTATCATAAACGACTCTGGAACTTTTGAGCATTCAATTGTTTAACTTTTGTGTTTTTTACAATCTTTGAGCGATTTTTATTTTAACTGTTAGCTTCAGGTCATGCCATTATATATCAATACAGAAATGTATGTGTGCACTCAAAAAAACAATAACAGTACCGTTATGAGGATTGCAAAAATTATTCCATGAAAATTCAGTGGAGCCACTAATCTGCCAAAAACAAATTAAATGTAACCTTTGACTCAGGAGCGTAACACAAGGCCTGTATTCCCTACAGCGTGAGGGTGATCTCATGTTCCTTGGTGAGGGGGGGGGGATACTGGAATTATGCAGCAGGGGAGAACCTAATCGTGAGCTCATTTGAAATTATGTGGCAAAAAAAGCTAAATTAGTTGGCATTTATTTTATTTATTTATGGCATTTGTAAAGCGCTCTGCAACCCTACGGGCATCCTGGCGCTGTGTACATATGGCTGAAAAAACACTGTGCATCAGAGGAGGGATAATAGCATTAAATTCTGTAGGTTAGATTTTCGGGAAGAGCCATGTTTTCACCTTTTTTCGAAAGGCCATCAGTTCATTATTTTTTCTGATGTCAGAAGGTAGACTGTTCCACAAATGAGCTGCAGCTATGCTAAAGGCTCTGCCACCAAAGGTGGCTTTCTTGATCCTGGGTATACTTATGAAGTTTGAAGAAGAGGATCGAAGAGACCGGGTAGGCTCATACCAGTTAAGTTTGTTTTGAAGTGGTCAAGGGCCTAGCCCATGTACTGCCCTAAAGACAATGCATAGGGATTTAAAGCAGATTCTCTGATGTATAGGTAACCAGTGAAGATCAGCCAGGGCGAGGGTGGTAGAGGATCTTCGCTCTCGAGAAAGTGCTAGTTTTGCTGCAGCCGCCTGGATACTCTGAAGTCTGGAAATCAGATAGGCAGGGGATTCCAGTAAAAGGGCATTACAGTAATCCAGGCGACTGAGAATGGTGCTCCTAACTATAGTGGCTCTGACCTGTGAAGGTACAAGGGGTAGCAGTTTTCGCAGTCCTCGCATTAGAGCAAAGCAGCTACTAACCTGCTTGTTAACATTGGTCTCTAAGCTCAGACTGTTATTAAAAGTGACTCCGAGGTTCCTTACTGATTTCACTGGGGTTAGTGAGTCCCCTAGCGCCGGAGGCCAGAAGTCTGTAGGTAGACTTTTGGGGATTCTTCCTACCGTACAATGCATTATTTCAGTCTTGTCACTGTTAGATTGTAGTGAATTCTGATTTAACCAGAGTGTCATTTCCAACATGCAGGTGTGGAAGGTCTCAAGTGAGTGTGCATGAGCACCATCCAGAGAAATCATCAGCTGCGTGTCGTCCGCGTAGTTGATCACGCTAATGCCGTGAGCCTTGATGATGCTCATCAGGGGTTGCATATAAATGTTGAAAAGTATAGGGCTAATTGCAGACCCCTTTGGGACCCCATGTGGAACTTTAACAAACTCTGACTGGTATGGAGGGATAGCTACTGCCTGCCATCTATCCATCAGGTAGGAGCGAAACCAGTCAAGCGCAGCTCCCCCGACTCCAATTTTCCTCAGTCTTGTCAGCAGGATGTCGTGACTCACCGTATCGAATGCGGCGAACAGGTCCAGCAAGATTAAGGTTGCTGATTCTCCCCTGTCCGCCCTCATTCGTAAGTCGTCCAGAACTGTCAGCAGAGCTGACTCCGTTCCGTGAGCTGGTCTGAATCCAAATTGCTCCTCTTCCAGGATGTTGTTAGTTTCTAGGAAGAGGGCTAATGATCTGCTGACCCACCGCTCTATGATCTTTATAGGGTATGGCAGGAGCGATATAGGTCGGTAGTTTTTTTGGCAATTTGGGTCCAGATTTGCTTTCTTTAATAGTGGGGTGACAACTGCCAATTTCCAGTCTTTTGGTACGGTGCCTGTATGGAGAGATTGGATGCACAGCTGATGCAACACTGGGAGGATTTCATCCCCAAACTCCTTTACTATTTTGTGCGGTAGAGGGTCCAAAGGGGATCCTGATGACGTGTTAAGGGCTATTCTTGAGAATTCTTGCTTTGTAGGGATCTCAAAATTTTCCAAGACGGCCTTTGGAGAGGGACATCTTGCATTTTCCACATTCTTCTCCCTGTGCTCTGGATTACTATTATCCTGCACCGGAGGGATAGAAATACCTTTCATTCCCTCAACAATTTTAATGATTTTCTCCTGAAAGAATAATGCCAAACCGTCACATAGTTCTTGTGAGGGCTTGATTTGGCTGTTAGCACAAGCGGGATGGGATAGCTCTCTGATTATCCTGAAGGTGTCACGAGATTTATTGGAAATATTAGATATTAAGTCTGAGAAGTGGCTTGCTTTGGCTGTAGTGATTTCTTTCTTATATTGTACAATTGTAAGCCTCCATAACAATTTCTCCTGTTCCGAGTAATTTTTCCTCCAAAGCTTCTCAGCCTTTTTACAGGCGCTTTTCAATTCTTTCAGTTTATCCGTATACCAGGGCGCGGAGGGTTTTCCTCTTTTTCTGATTGTTTTCAGAGGTATAGTAACATCAAGTTTCTTGGTTATCTCTTTGCAAAATGAGAGATAATTTGTAGTGACATCGCTCTCTAAATTGAACGAAACCCCAACTTGACGAAAATCAAGCTTTCCTTCCTCTTTCCTTTTTAGCAGGCCCTTCCAATCACGACCAATGAAGGTCCTAGTCTGCACATTTGTGGGTCCTGTGTTGATCAGGGTGTGGATGTTAAATAGAAGGAGGTGGTGGTCTGACCAATCTACTGGAAGAATTGTACCCATAGTAATTAGATCCTCCGCCGCGAATATTAAGTCCAGTATATTTCCTTGTTTATGTGTAGGGGTGGTTACCCATTGTTTCAGCCCCAAATTATTACAAGATTGAGTAATGTTATAAAAGGCCGTATGTAGTTGGTCATTGTCCCATACGTTAAAATCTCCCAGTACCAACAGCCTACTATGAGAAATTGATATATTGTTAATAACAGCAATCAGTTCCTGCTGTTGTGTAGCATTGATATGCCCCGGTGTCCTGTAACAGATTAGGCTCGTGAGGCAATGGCCAGAATCATGTTTGATCGAAACCCCAAGGATTTCAGCACATAAGACTGTATCAACATCCAGGGTTGCAATGTTTAGCTCCTCCTTGAAGATGATTCCTATTCCTCCTCCTCGTCCTATATTCCTGGGTTTATGAATAATTTTATATCCTGCTGGGCATGCTGGCCCTAGCTCTGGTTCCATTCCCGCGGCCATCCATGTCTCGGTTAGGAATAAAATGTCTAAGTTGTTGGACTCAATCAGTAACTGTATTTCAGTGGCATGTTTCAGGAGGGATCTGACATTTAGTAATCCGCTAATTAATTTGCCCTTAATGGTATGCTTGGATCCAGCATGAGTTGACGGGATATGTCTGTTATCAGAGATCAGATTAGGTTTCAATAAAGATTTATGAGGGAGGGGAATAATATTCGGCAGACGGCCTTGGCAGTTAGGACAGGGGTTCTTGTCCTCATGTGCTATATTAGGGGCTAGGCGTGGGCAGTCGGCTGTGTCTGCCAGTGGATTTAGCTGCATAAGTGTTTCCCTACTGTATCTGTGTGCCTCAACGTCCAGAGTTGGTCGACCAGGGGGGGTTGCCCTTAGCCCGGTCTCGGCGCGGACGAGCGCAGACGAGCTTGCCTTAAGCGCGCCTTCGGCGCGCAATCGCAGAGCCCGCTGCGCTCGTCCGCTGAGCTTCTGGTAAGGACACATCCTTTATGGAGGTGGAAAGGGTACAGAAGGGGTGTGGCTATAGTAGGTGGGCGTGCCTCAGGAATCCGGCCAATAGCGTCGGTTCACAGAGAAGTACCCGCCCGCGTCAGCGTTCTATCCGCTGTGCGGAGGAATTAGTGCAAATTACGCTTTTAAAAACACAAAATATCACACAAGTAAAGTTTTAAAAGCAATCTAGTCCCTACTCCCGGCTGTGCCTCAGGAGATTCAGCTATTAGACGCTGCGCTTGTAGTCAGCGCGCGTTTTATCGTAAAGGGGGCGTGGCTATAGTAGGTGGGCGTGCCTCAGGAATCCGGCCAATAGCGTCGGTTCACAGAGAAGTACCCGCCCGCGTCAGCGTTCTATCCGCTGTGCGGAGGAATTAGTGCCAATTACGCTTTTAAAAACACAAAATATCACACAAGTAAAGTTTTAAAAGCAATCTAGTCCCTGCTCCCGGCTGTGCCTCAGGAGATTCAGGTATTATAATGCAAAACTTTTTTTGGGGGGGGGGGGCACTGGAATTATGCAGCAGGGGAGAACCTAATTCTGAGCTCATTTCAAATTATGTGGCAAAAAAAAGCTAAATTATTGGCATAATGCAAAACTTTTTCTGAGCATTACTTCATTATTTTGTCATGTGTAAACAGGTTAACAATGTCTGGGCACAGGTATCATTCCATTAGTACCACATGCTGCAAAATGCAACAGAAAGGTGACCAGTCAACCTCTGCAGCAATACATGTCGCAGAGTTTTAAGTAACTTGATCTGTTCAAGCTCAAAACATTTTTATTTGTTAAAATCTGTCTGCAGTTTATGCAGCAGACCAAGTATTATGTGGCAAATGTGACAGATCACTTACTACGCAAAAACACCGCATCCTCGAAATCACTTAATTCCATTAGTCTTGCCCCGCCCCCCCTTGTCATCTTTGCCCTTAAAATCTGCCTAGGTGTGTTATAGGGTCCTTTCACATACGTCAGAGGGAGGCCCCTTCAGTTATCTTCTGTCTAATTTTTTCTTGAATATATCACCATTTTAAAATATGTTTCCATTCTAGGAACTGTGCCCGCACCTTCAGCAGGACCTGCTTGAAAACTAACACTAAATCAAGAGACCGCATCACTCGTGTGTTGTGCTACCCCCCTAATTGGCAATTTCTTCCTTGGTTCACTTCCAGAATTGTGTTCTTTCGCAAAGAATGAGGCACCACGACTGCTTTCACTGGCATTGCTTGCCACAGTGGCGAATATTCCTCTTTAAAGCCCTCTCTTTTCAGCCACATTCAGCTATGATTCTTTCTGTCCATAATATGATTAACCTCTAATCAATAAATGCCCCATTCAACACTACAGTGTGATTCATGCAGGGTGGAGGGATGCAGGTTTCTCGTTGTTTTTTTACTTCTTTTTACTGCCATTACCAGGCCTTCCCGCATTCATAACACATATGTGGTTACAGGGTGGTGTTATACACCTTTTTCAAAGACCATTCCCTGAAGGCTTGGCTCGCACTGAAATTCTAATGGTGGTCGTCACATAGAGAGCAGTGGAACTGCTGCATTTATTATCGCCACGACTTTTCTATTATTAAAACACAAAATTCTGTTCAGGAAATGTGCTAAGTGTAAACAGACAAAAACAGGGCTGTATTTTTTTTTTATATTTTTTTTTATAAAACGTTATAGAAAAACCTGCCAATTGAACAAGAAAAAATGGGTCGCTCGCTCTTTGCAAAAACTAGTGTTGTTAGCATTCTCTCTGCATAACTTTACACTGCAGGATGTAACACTTCACAAGGGAACAGAAATACTAAAATAGTTGTCATTATTAGAAGCTCCTAATAAGGGTTAGCTCTGCATTTATTTTGTCAGGGTTCTATGCGATTGCTGCCTTATCAAAGGCATGATATAAATATGACATATTTTCCTTAGCGTTTTTTATCGTCCTCGGGTAAACCAATATGTTTAAATGCCAAAGGTTGTTATATAATACGGAGGCTTCGAATGTTCTTCGACTACCAGATCCCAAAATGTACTCAAACAAATAAGTCAGCATTCATAGTTCAGACAACACTGAAAACAAACTTTTGCTCTACACATTTGGTACAGCAACATTTGTGGCAATCAAATGATCTTCAAGTACTGAATTGAGTCGTAGATGTCGTGCAGAACAAGGCGTGGTGACCCTGGAAGGTCAAGCTATAATCCAGCTCTCCTATAGAGCACCTACATACCGCTGTAAGGCTGTTCTATAAATGCTGAATACAATCGGCCTTAAGTCCTATCTAAGGTATACAAATTCATAATTGTCTTCATAAAAATACTTGCTATGAGGTGAACATGCGTTGTCATTCCTTCATTGGTTTGGTGAAAATAAAATGAATGTCAGATAACTTTGTACATCAATCACCAAAATGCCTGGGGTAGAGGAAGTGACATCATACGCCATTTGACATTTACTTTCACTCACACACACATGCTTACACTACACACACACATTCTCACATACACACAGTGTCTCATAAATAAACGCAATCACACCTGCAGGCACGCACACAATATACATTTAAAATCATTTTTTGCTTAACCTCACCTGACAGGAAGAGTCCTCTTCCAGCTAACTGTACATCGTATTTTATTACACTAATAGTGTAATATTATTCTCCGCAATTAGTGTAATAGAGAAATGGCAGAAAATAAGAATAATGGTTCCCCAACCACCATCCATATGGATGATCTACCCCTGTGTCCCTGTCACTGATTTTGCCACTTCTGAGGCCAGGGGTTGCAAAGGTAGTGTCAGAGGTCTCAAGGGGCAAGTCAGGGGTCACATCTGTGACATCTGGCAACCCCAAAATGATGTCCATGAACATAACCCATCATAAATCATTTTGTTGTAGGAACAACACCAATACTTGATACAATTTTCTTCCATTATGGTGGAAACAGTAGATGATATGGTTTCCAGGAGCATTTACTCATAATAAATCCAATATGCACACTTCCTAACCTCTCATTCTGTCAAATAATTATGCACAACCTCCTATAAATTCTCGTTTCTACTTTAAGCAAAATAGCAGATATTAATAGAAATATAAGTGCTTAGAAAAAGTTGAAAAAGGGTGTAAACATTGACCAGTATGAGACTGCGCCTGAAGCCCAAGAGCGGATTAGGAAACAGTTCATGGGCCACAATGCATGCAAGAAAAAGATGCTGGCATCTTTGACGTGGTTTCCCCTGACCTTTTGCCTCTACCACCTGTATTTTTGATGCTTTGCTGGATTTCGTTTCTGCTAGCTTAGATGCTTTGGTCACTTTGCCACTGCTGATCAATGTCAAACTGCATGTGCTCCCTGTGTAAATTATGGATACAATTGGTTCTCCCTGATTAACATATTTTATTTACTGGTAAGTCCCTAGTAAAGTGCTCTGAAGTGTGCCAGGGCCTGTAAATCAGATACTACTAGTGGGCATTAGGCACTGATTGTGCCACCCACATGAGTAGCCCTGAAAAGGTATCTCAGACCTGCCACTGCAGTGGCTGTTTGTAGTTTGTTAACTACCATGTCAACTTGGTAACTGCACCCATTTGCCAGACACTAACCATCCCTTTTCTTACATGTAAGGCACCCCTATTGTAGGCCCAAGGTACTTCCCTGGGCAGAAGGCAGTGTATGTGAAAGGGAGGACATGTACTGGTGTGTGTGACATGTTCTGATAGTGAAAAACTGCCAATTTCGTTTTTTTTGACAATTGAAAGGCTATCTTGCACCATAGGATAGAATGGGAAATGCTTTGTAACATTTTACAAGTATAACTTCCTATTGGGACAAGCTTGAGAATAAAGTTTAGCCTCTCTGAACTCAGAATTTAATAACTCATCTTTTAGTAAAGATGGTTTTAAAATTGCATGTTTTAAAATGCCACATTATGTCCATCATTTGTTTGCTGTAACACTTTTCGGCCTAAGTGGGATGGGTATGCCCAGATGTGGGTCCCTTGCTCACTGTGCCACTGGATTCAAGCTAGCCTAGCTGAAGAAGGGTGACATACCCTGAAACCGGTCCCAGGATGCTTGTTTCTGGTCCAGGGCAGACCTGGCCTGGCAGTTCGGTCTGGAATGTTCCCATGAGGCACAGGGTCAAGACTGATTTGCATATGGCTGGGTCCAAACTGGGGTGGCGTAGTGGGCAAAAGAAAGATGGATTTAACCCTGTCGTGCTGGAATCCTGATCTGAACTAAGGGCCTCCCTGGTGAATACTGCACCTGCTGCACTATTGGGTACTACAGCTCCGAGGACTTTGCCTTACTTCAAGAAGGAGTAAGGAGTGGACTCCCTATGGCTACAGGTTAAAAGAGCTTAACTGACCCTGCTCCAGCCTGAGCCCCCCTCCTGGAGTGCATCCAGTGGATGTTTAAAGGGGTTGACAAAGTGCATTGTGGGAGGTTTGATGCAGCCCTGCCAAGGACCATCTAGGAGATTTCAGACCCTTGGATTTGTGTTTTGGACCCTTGGAACCTACAAGTAGACCTTCTGGAAGGACCTCTTAAAGTTTGAGAAAGTGTTGGGAACTATTGGAAAAAAGTTCCATAAGGTGACCGACCTGACTGTGAGGGCCAAGCTGGCCACCTTCAACCACGACCGCCCCTGATTCCAGGATTCTCCCACTAAAGAGCTCTGGTGGTCCGACTTCCAGGATTTGACCGTGAGCTCCCTGAAAGTCAAACTGAATGAACTTTCACTGAATCTGGCCTGGTGAAGAGCAGCGAGGGCTCTAAGAAGGAAATGCTCCAGAAAAGCTTCTAAGTGTGAAGGTAAAATTTTGACTGGGGTCTCCCGCTTAGTGTATCCAAGCAGGGCTCCATCGTGGTTGGCCTGATACTTTGACTTTCTCCTATTCAAGCTCAACCAGATGTCCCAGGGTGGCAATATTGGTTTCTAAGCACTAGAAAGTGTTTATTCTTTAAAAATTAATTCCTCCGTTTCCCTATATTAGATTTATTCATTTTGTTGTCATTGTAAAGATAAAAATATTTCCTATTTTTATAAATAGGTGTGGGATTTTTATTGTATGTTGTGTCTTACTTATTTACTGTATTGGTATTCTTAAATGCTTTACATGCCTGTCTCTTAAGTTAAGCCTTATTGCTCGGTGTCAGTTACCAAGGGTTGAGCAAGGAACTCATTTATAGAGACCCTTTTTAGGACCAAGTACATTGTCAGTGGCCTTGTTACTGGTGGTAGGTGCATACTTACTACAACCAATAAACCACCTTCCTACATGCTGTTAGCAAAGATGATTCTAGGTTAAATGTAGACCCAATATAAAGTATGTGTACCAAGAGTAGATAGGGACAGGTGTGTGGCATTTACCCTCAACGCCTTGCATTTAATAACAGTAGCAATGCCTCTGATAAACACTACAACATTAAGTGGGAATTTGATGCTCTGGAGCATATTGTCTTCCCAATGCACATTACAACTCACAATTAACTCCAGCATGTGTGGGCACCCACAAACAGTTTAACGAAATTTAACTTCCATCTAATAAATTCTGCAGTCATCGGGCACTGCTTACCTCAGCCCAAAAACACCTGGGGCCTCATTTACAACCTATTGGCACAGGGCAGCACCGCAAGGTTTCTTGCTGCGTTGCCCTGCATCAAAAGGAAAGGGCAGGAATGTGATGCATTAATGAAATAAGGCGCATTCCTGTCCTCTCTGTCTAAGCTGGAGCACAAATTGGTGCCTAGCGACAACGCAGGCAGCCTTGCACCATGAGGCAAGGGAGTCTGCGTTGTTGTCACAATTGTTTTTGTGCAGGAAGGGACATCTACCTGCAACAACAAAAAAAAGGCGATATGTGTTGCAGAATGCACAAAATTTACAGCAGCGCCCATGGAACACCTCCTTGACGTAGATTATGTCAACGCAGTGCTTTGTGCTGCCTTCACTTACTCCATGTATATGAGGTCATGCAAAGCCACATAGGGTATCTTTGCGTTGCCTCATAGATATGACTGAGAAGCCTGCGCCGCTGGAGCCTCATAACATGTGACTCTTCCTCTCCGGTGGCGCAGGCCTCTTGTAAATGAGGCCCTGGATTTGTATAACATGTTCTGACATGTCCACATTGCACATGCACGTTTTAGTAATGTTGTTCATTGTCAGAGGAGATCTAAAAAAAAGAATCCACTAAAAAAATGTGGCCTACATACACAGAAGAAAGAGAAATACAAATTCTGACCTCGTGTCGGATTGTACGGGGAAAGACGACATGGTACACGGTAGATTTTATTTAAGTAAAATCGAAGCTTGCCCTATAGCGATTTAACCCGTTATTAATCGTTCAAAAAAGACCTCAAGTAATAATGTAACTGTGGTATTTTTAATGTGTGATGCAGGGTTCCAACTTTAACTTTTGGAAAGTGCTTTTACTGAGAGCCTTAAGTTATGCATTGGCAAACATAGCTGTGTCTAGTGGTGACAGTTCAAAAGTCCTAAATATCGCGCAGCCTTCAGAAGGGAAACAACAAAAGGGAAGCGGTTTTTATTATTTTTAGAAGCGTGTCAGGAGAGTGATGCTAATTGTTGTCAGTGTTTCCGCTCTCGCGGGTTCGCGGGTCCGTGGAACAGGATGTGCTCCTCGGCTCAGACTCGGGGAGGTGATGCGCGCTCGCGCTCCTCTCTGCACGCCTTCCTATTACCGGCTGCCAGACGGGCAGGTCCTCGCGCCGCGCGGTTGCCATGTACACGGCTCTTAATGAATGCCTACTTTCGGTGTCTTTATTTCCCTCGGCGCAGGCTCCTTCAGACATCTTGGCAGTTGCTTGGCAGTTACTGGAGTCGCGGAATCAGGAAAGAATGCAGCCCCAGAAAGCAGCTGGGGTTTCGCAAACCCACAGAACAATAAAAATATATATATATATATATATATTTTGGAGAATATGATAGCTGACCAAGCTATCTGAAAACATCTGCTACTGCACTCCAGAAGAGCTACAGGACGTGAACATTCCGTGCTCAAATATTTTCGTAATTACATTCCACTGTATTGGGAATTTGTTTTATTTTGAGGACAGCAAGGCAGCATATTGGAACGATGCAGCCTTTCAGTCACCCCTGACTGTGCTCGGTCAGAGAAACAAGAAGGGTACCTGACATCTGTTGAAGACCAACCAAAAAACATTTCTGTTGAAGACGAAACTTTGTTCTTTTGACAATATAATTTGTGTTGCACTTGTAAACATCCAGGGAGAGAATTTGTTAAGAGCCCAAACTGTGTAAATTCGGGGCCAGTGCAAGATGGATTCATTCCCTGCAGTGCTCATCATTGTCAATGAGGCCATCTTTATGAGGAAGCATCATTGTATGATGTATGAAGCAGGCCCAACAGTACACAGGCCACCTGATGCAATGTCATAGCTCGACATTTTGACATGCGTCCCTTTAAGGTAAACCTTGCCACGCCAGCGTGGCACTTAGCATCCCAGGCATCAAGAGGGCAGAGAACAGTCAAGGACAGAACAAAACCCAGCAGCTGCTTCAACCAGAGGGGATGATGTTCACTCCTCGGTGAGTTCTCTTTGTGGAGGGCTGCTTTCTGCCTAAGAAGGTTGGAGCCCTTTGTGGGTGCTTGTGTGGCAAACATAATGACATCTTGAATTTCTAACGTTGGGGGCATGTGTACGAGTCATCTCCTCATCCTTCTGACTTGCAAAGAGTGAGAAGCCCTTGCTAGGAGCCCATTTTCCAATGAAGAATGTAAATCACCAAACCTTTCCATGCATTGCATACAACACAGCCTTTCCAAAGGCATCTGTGCAGCTCTTCCTTGGCAAACGCATATGAATCCAGACATATACTCCAATGTTCAGCATCTTTCCCCTTCAATCACTCTCCTCCTATGCATCCTTGTTAGTCCTTTCCTTATTTCCAAATGTAAAGCCTGGCCGATCATCGATGAACATCCTTTAAAACTAAAAACTCTTTATTTATCTATAAAATGCGGGGAGCCCTCGGATCCCTCTATACAAGCCATTCTATGAAGTCCAGCTCTTTACTTTACAGAGTTTCACGCTGATCAGCAATGCCTGCCCTTTAAATGCACAACTAGAGCCAACGTACTAGCTCCTCAATTTGTCATAAAAAGTCTTCAAATGACCAGGATATCTCTTTTGATGCCAAGGCCTGCCCCGGCCGGCTGCATGGCCGGTTCTCGTGCTATGTTGTTGGTCTTCTCCAGCTGTTAGCGGAGAAAGCTTTCCTGGCAGGGTCCCATTCGTATTTGCCTGCTAGTGTCCGTATTTGCCTGCTAGTGTCAATCTGCATCAGGCCAGATAGGCCATATTATTTGTTAAATGTCTCCATACTGGGGAAGGGAACACGCAGTGGGGAGCTTTCCATGCAGCTCCAGCTACCCACGGGGGACCAATTGCCAAGCCACAGAAAGCAAGGCAAAAAGATGGATTTGCTACTAATCTACAATTTATTGGTGGCATAAAATACATAAAAAGATACTACATGGATATGCGCTGAAAATCATTAATTGACTTATTAGTAGAAGGAGAATATAAGGACGCAGCCGTACGTTCTTCAACAGCTACATTTTTTTGTATACTTCAGGAGAAAAGAGGTGTGGATGTCAGCTAGAGATACTTTTACTAGGTGTTAAGCAAGCATCAGCATTAACACAGCGACAGCACAGCCTTGAAAACACCACACAGCGAGACAAGGACACATCTCTCTGAGCCACAGACTGCAGCGACCCAGAGTCCATGCAGAGGCCCAGCGTCGGATTGGTAACGGGGGCGTTCGGGCAATGCACGAGGGGCCGGGGGCCAAGTTCTAGCTGTGGGCTGCTTTTGAGCAGCCTGGGGGGGGGGGCTGAGAGGGGGCGTTTTGGGCAGTGTCTCTGTTGTTCGAATATACCCCCAGTGGGTGTCTGAGTGGCCTTTCTGAAGGGAGATGGGCGTCCATTACCTCCGGTTTAGCAACAGGCAGAGGTGTCACCCCCTTTCTCTCGCTGGGCCTCCCATTAATGTAGGCATACTGAGCGGGGCAGGGGGCCTGAGCAGAAGTGGTCTCACTTGTTTTCAATTGTGTTTCACCAGTGTAAACTGAGGCGTGCATTTTTATTTAGCCCTCCCCGACCACCCCCCCCCTTTTATATAAAATTACGCTGAAGCAGTGAAAGGCATTATGCAAATGTGGGCCGATTTTTGTATGCGTGCCCGAACCGATTTTTAATCCCAATCCAACCCTGCATAGGCCTTATGGTCACCTATTTCGGATTTGTTTCTGACCAGGAACCCCAGCTTATTTCTCAAAGGAATTCTCATGTGTAGCTCGGAAATGGGCAGCGCCGACACATTGCAAGAAACCATCCTCATGCGACATTCAGGAACTAATCCCTCCCTGAACCACATTCTGTCTGGCATGCACACACTGCCTCTGCCTTGTCCTGGTCGTGGTGCACTGTGTTTAAATGTGTGGAGCACAACCACAGCACAGGTAGGGGCATGTAAAAGGCAATCCAAACAAGAAGCACTGCATGCAGAGGGACACGCCGGACTCGCAGGGGGTCCAGTGCCAGGGTGGCAGACCTCTGAGTGGGCGTAAGACATCAAGCCACTGTCATGCAGAAATACAGCCTTTATTCGGGACGATCAGCCACAAACACATCACAATTGGCTCTTCACTGATTCTCCGCGGTACAAAACACTGTCAGAGAGAAAGATTTCCGTCTGGGTCCTTATTACTGGAATAAGAGAAATGTTTATTCACGTTGATTTTAATAAATTATCTATAGTGATTGTGGGTCTCTTTTTCTGATTTCTGGTCACGTGCAAGAAATAGCAAAGTATGAAAAATACAGTTTGAGTAAAAGTTAAAAGCGCGTCTGTAAAATGCATGTCTTCTGTTATCATTCTATAAGGTGTGTCTTGAAAAAGATGTCATATTTAGTTTGCTCACTACCTGCAATTAGAATGGGGCTGGGGTAAATATTTTTTGATTCAATATGTACCTTCGAAATACTGCCTTTGTATCATTTAAGATATGGACTCCTGTAAGGACGTGCCAATGCTGATCCACTTAAAGTGCAATTGCACTCTAGCACCACTCTCTAACTCCAGTTGTCTTGAGTCTGTCATCGATATGTAGGTGAGTACCCACAATATGAATTTACAGAGTAATTTGACTTCTCAGACATATAAGCCCATGTTTCATGCTAACATTTGTCAACAAGTAAAACAAGAAAGTAAACCAATGCATCTCAGCATCAGATCACAAGAATCATCACGGAGTGAATCTGATGATGAACATAGTTGCAAGTGCTGTTCTATAATAAGTTTATGAGCACTGTTCCTCAATGCCTGTTTTAGTGGAGACAGCAATTGTTTAGACGTCTCAACTGGTTCTTACATTTAGTTTTTCAACATTGTATGCTGGTTTTTAGAATGACATGAAAAAATGCAAATTTGCACTTTTGTAAAAATGTCATGATTGTTCTAAATGTTGCCACACAATTGTATAAATAAAGTTGACTGACCCTCCCTTAATTGGCCTGCTTTACAACTGCACACGTTAAAGCAGAAGAGCAGTAAGCAGCAAGCAGGAGAGCTATTTACGTCCTCTTCTGTGAGTGATACTACAAACTTTCCTACAGCTTGCCTAATGCAAGCAAAAGTTCCAACATGCCACCCACAGGCAGAGCCAGAAGAAAAGAATGGCAGAGACTAATATTTGGAAGGTATGTTATGTTAAATCCCAATTTACTTTGTCACTTTCTCTCCCATGAATCATTTGGCCTCCTGTGTCCCTTGGCTGCCTCAACATCATGTGCCCTCATACCCTGTGCCACGAGGCGCATGTGCCCTACTATCTCGTTTCACCCAGTCTCAAGTCTTCCTCCAACCCCACAACACTAAACTGCCTGTGTAATCTTCCCATACAACACCGGTCCTACTATGCTCTCCTAGACCAAACAATCCAACCTAATGTGCCCTCCTTCTGGTAAACATTGTTTACCACGAAGTTTTTACAACGCGGTACCTTTAGCACGCAACCCTTACAACGCAAGTCGTTACCACGACTTGCGCTGGAGGGCGCTAAAGGATTAAAAATAGTAAATTTACTGTCCCAACACCTTCCCTAGGGTCCACGGGGACTGGTGCTAGAATAGTAAATTATACTATTCGAAATCCGCACCCCCAACGCAAGTCGTGGTAACGACTTGCGTTGTAAGGGATGCGTGGTAAAGGGATGCGTTGTGACGGTACGTGTTGTACCGTCATACATCCCCTCCTTCTACGTGCCACCTGGCCTCATGTTTGACTCCTTGCTTTAAATGGCATGCTTCCGGTGCCACCATCCACCTGAAACGGCAAGCCTCGCATGACCTTTCCACCGCAGCACTGGACCTCCAGCATGCCTCTCCCAATGGTACCCAGATTTCTTTGACCCTGTCACATGCTGTGGCCAACATGACATCTGGCTTGTCAATCTAAAAGACAGGAAGGTGAAGGGCCTGCAGAAACTCTGACAGCCCCTCCAGACCCCTAAAATGACCCCAAAAATTATTTAAAATTTTCTTCATGACATTTTCCAGTCAGAACTGTCTGCATAATATTGTCGAGAGTGGGTTTCAATCATCCCAGCAAATATGAAAGCTATATGGTACCAGCTTGGATTAGATATTAGGGGGATTACAATGCCAGCCAGAAGCCCCAATGAGGTAATCATATACTACTGACATGTTTATCCAGTAACCCATTCTGAATGTAAGAAAGGCCATCGACTCATCACTTGTTACAATCAGTGATAGCAATACCTATTTTTTAAAGTGGTTAACCACAAACGAATTGCAACATAAAGACCTATAAAAGAAACACAATGTTATACATTTTTCAATACTCTTTTTCTATCAAATTGTCTTTAGTTTCAACATTTTCTTGACTAATTTGGCTTACAGCCATTCAAAATAAAATTTGACAAGAAAATGTTGAAACTAAAGACAATTTGAAAGAAAAAGGGTATTGAAAAACGTACAGCATTGTGTTTCTTGTATAGGCCTTTATATTGCAATTAGTTTGTTGTTAACCACTTTAAAAAATAGGTATTGCTATTGGGGAGCCTTTAGTGTCTCTAAGGCTTAGATCAGGAGGTCAGCAGACGAGCCCTTTGAATCACTCTGGGGTCTTGGTTCAAGATAGGGTGCAGGTTCCGTTCTTTCTCCCCAGGCTAGAGGGCAGCAGGTCTGCACAGAAAGGCAGCAGTTCCTTCAGAGAAGCAGTCTAGCAGGCTGTCAGTCCTTTCAGCAGAGTCTCCACAGGTCCAGAAGTATACTTTAATGATGGTGTCTGAGGTCTTTCTTTTACACATTTATGCCCTGGTTCTGGAAGGTGGGAGAAGCTTCTAGACAGTGGCTTTAAAGTGCTTAGAATTCCCTACCTCCTCTGCCCTGGCTGCAAGCTGGCTTAAGTAACAATGCAAGGTTATTAGGCCTTTTGTTTGGAAACAGGACACAACCTATCCAGGTGTAAGTGTGGCTGGGGCCAGCTGTTCCCTTTTATTCTGGGAGTGATGGACCATCCAGTCACACCTATGCTCCCATTGTGTGTGGCTGTCAAGCAGGAATACACAAAGCCCAACTGCCAATCTATTTTTCTAAATCTGTTTGGGATTCGTTTTGTGCAACGTTCTCACTTTATGAGTGTCTGCATTGCATAAACACTTTACACATTGCCTCTAAGCCAAGCCTGACTGCTCTGTGTCAAGCTACCAGAGCATTTGATTGTGAATTCACTTTGATTGTGACAAGGATTGTGACAAGGATTGTGGTTCTTTCCGGAGTAGGATTACAACCCCTCAATCAGTAATCCAATTTTTTACACACATTATTGGCAAATACCCACAAATGTCTAACTTTTGGGATTCAGTATTAACACCATGATATCACACCCCGGTCCTCTTCATTTGTAGACTTAATCCTGTATTATCTCAGCAAAAATGTCTGCACACATAGGTAGCTATTTCACCAGAGTATGTGGATTTCAAAATAAAAATGAGGATTCTCTGATTAATATCTTCTTTGGAAGTAAAAATTCAGCATCACATTTCAGTGGGTGTCACAAATGGATAATAAAATCTTGCAAACATATCTGGCATAGAAGCCCAATGTAGGGCTTACTAAAAGACTAGAGACTTTACATTCTATTTAGAAGGTGCTGGATACATTTAGCTCATAGACCCTCATGAATTGCCTATAAACTCTGGAGGGCATGGTAGCATCCTGGTAGTTTTCCTCATGGACTCCAGTTGCTGAAGGAATCCAAAATCACTTGATGAGAATGCCAGCAATGTGAAATAATAGGAACAATTGGATTTGTTAAATCTAAGTACACTTTCCTAATTAATTCCAAGGGTCCATCATATGATGAGGACCTATTTCTTTCCCAGCGAGATATTATTCAATTTGGCAATGTTTTCTCTGGGATCTGAAATGAGCAACTCTTTAAATGGCCACTCTTAACGAGGGTCATTAAGTCTAGAGTAGTCTATGTATTCACTATGGGATGATAGAGAAAATAGTTTGTTCTCTACTGCTTATCTTAAAGGTATATTTTGAAAATCTTAGTAAGGAAAGTGAGCACATATAAACAGGAGAAAGCCACCTTGTTGTAAAATATCACTTTGCTAAAACTATTTGCAAGGTAATTTTGGAGAACTTTGATGTAGCACAGTTTCTCAGATTATGTCTGTTAGACTTGGCATCTTTGGCATGGTTTCCCCTGACTTTTTGCCTCTACCTCCTGTATTTTTGATGCAGTGCTGGTTTCGTTTTTGCTGGCTTACATGCTTGGGCCACTTTGCCACTGCTGATCAGTGTCAAAGTGAAAGAGCTCCCTGTGTAAATTGTAGTTACAATTGGTTCTCCCTGATTGGCATATTTGATTTACTAGTGGGTCCCTAGTAAAGTGCACTAAGTGTGCTAGGGCTGGTAAATCATGTACTACTAGTGGGCCTGCTGCACTGATTGTGCCACCCACATGAGTAGCTCTGAAATGGTAACTCAGACCTGCCACTGCAGTGTCTGTGCGCAGTTTGCAAACTGTTATGTCGACCAGGTATGTGCACCCACTTGCCAGGCCCCAACCTTCACCTTTCTTAAATGTAAGGCACCCCTATAGCAGGCCCAAGGTACCCCCCTGGGTAGAGTGCAGTGTTTGAGAAAGGTAGGACATGTACTGGTGTATGTAGCATGTCCTGATAGTGAAATACTTCCAATTAGGTTTTTTTACGATTGAAAGGCTATCTTGCCCCATGGGACAGAATGGGAATTGATTTGTAACATCTTATACATATTAGAGCAATATAGAGAAATACAGTTTAGTATGCCTGAACTCAGAATGTTAAAATGCATCTTTTAGTAAGGGTGATTTTTACATTCTTTGTTTAAAAATACCACTTTTAGAAAGTAGGTATTTTCTTGCTTAGCCATCCAGTGTGCCACTGCTAGGATGTGGATTGACTATCTGGGTTTGGAGTGTCAGGGGCTGGGGAGGAGCAGTGGCTCCAGAGAGCCTGATGAGTCAGTGCTGGGCTGAATATACCTCGGCTGCATTTAGAGTAGGGGGAGGAGATTTCCTTTCACCTGAATGGGCCTGTTCTGCTTTCCACAATGCTGTTTCCACCCCGTGCCAGAAAGCTGCACCAGAGAGGACAGAACTGGTTTTGACTGAGCACAGGGCTTATCTGCACAGAGAGAACAAAGACATTTTGGGGTATAAGTATTAGACCTAAAAGCCCTCAACTTTAGACTACTTCTGGAATAGAGAGGAACATTTGCCAAGGACAAGAGCTGGAGAAATTAAGGAGAAGTACTGCCCTTGCTCTGTGTCTGGGGTTGGCCTGCAGTTGCTGTATTTGCCAAGGAAAGGAGAAGGACTTTGCTGTGTGCTGAGTGCCCTGCTTGAGGAAAGTCTTCAAGGGCTTGAGTAGAGCTTGCATCCTGTTTTGAAATCTCAGGAACACAAAGACTTCACCCCCAGCTCCCCTGAACTTCCTTGCTGGGTGTTCTAACCTCCCAAGAAGTGTCTGTGACTATGTGGGGCCTCTGGAGATTGTTTCTGCTGCTGTGAGCTGGAAAGCAACGCAACAGCAAGAAAATCGACGCATGACTCTTCTTGTGACAGTTTTCCGATGCAACGCCGTGGTGCGAGAAGAATCCCCACGCATAGCCGTGCTGCTGCTGAAACTGACGCATATTTCGCCGACGCATTCAGCATTTCCATGCATCGTCCCTGTGCAGCACGTTTTCACCAACGCATCACCCGTGGATCGGATGTTGCAAAATATATATGTATTTCCATATAAATTCAATTGTATGCACTTCAAAATATATCATGCTTAGATATATCGCACTAATATGAGGCCTGGACCTACAAAGGGCTTCCTATCAGACCTTTACTGGACAAGCTTCAACAGCTATTCTGTACCCCCTTAGAGGTCACTTTGCTTGCCCTGACTGCATGATATTTCTTAAACTGGTTGTGCAAGTTGCTTACACAGTGCCGAGCTAGCCTTTCTGGTCTGCTCATATACAGCTGTTTATAAATGGCATGGTGTAGATCTTTCATATCCATGTTAGCCATATTTGGCTTGTTGCCTTATTCTAGTTCAGCTGACATGGCATTACTAAATGTATATTGCACCCAGAAACGAGCCACTCAGGGAAGAAGCAGTTTGAGAGCCCCTAAGGCGGGAGACCTGACTTCTTACTTGCTAATTAGCAATGATGCATGCATTTGGTACCAATCAATACATTTTGCTCTGTTTCTGAGCAAACTTGCTATGTCTGATGAGTTAATTCATTTGCTCCTGGGAAGATGCCAGTATTTCCCCATCATCGGAGTCATCTCAGAATTGACGCATCGCTTCCTCCTACAGAGCGGACCCGACGCACTGCTCCTGTGTGCCCAGCGGAACTATCGCATCGCATCCAAGAAGGTCCCAGGAACTGACGCATCTCCATCGCTGCGGCTGTTTTGCTTGGTGAATTTTGTCGCAACGACAGGTACTTTGCAAGAAATCACACAACCATAGTTTTCTATGGACTCAGTTGCTAAAACCTTTTGAAAGTAATTTTTCTTATTACTTGTACGTTGGATTTTTGTTGTTTTCATCTTGGTAAATTTAGATAAGGATACTTTATTTTTCTAAACTGGTGGGGTGTCCATTTGTGGTGTTATCACTGTATTACTCTGTGTTCTGAGTACAAATTCTTTACACATTGACTTTGGGATAAGCCTGTCTGCTCGTGCCAAGCTACCAAGGGGGTGAGCAGCGATTATCTAGAGTGTGTATCTCCCTTTTCCTGACTAGAAGCCACAGGTCCCTATTTGGACAAAGGTACCTACCTCTGCCAGCTAGAGACCCCCATTTCTAACAATCTCAAATTGTCATTGCATGTTTTATTAGTTCCTCACATTCCCACAGTTTACAAATACATGAAGGCTTACTTGCTCTCTCTCTTATAAATGACACCTTGTAATTTGAAGCGTTGAAAAAAAATCCTTTTTAAATTGAGAGGACGTCAAACCATCTCTTACTGCACAATAACAAGCAATCTTTTGAAAACTCAATATATTATAATACTATCTCAGATGCATAATTTGCATTCCTAATACCTTCTTCCTTTCTTCGGAATTAACATATATGTAAAAGGGTACCACTAGCCACAACTGAAAAATACCACTCGTGTTTCGAATTACTGACCTTTTCTGAATGCTTTTGGTCCCAACCATTCTCTTGATTTCTCTTTATAATGGATTGGATTCATCCCAGAATCAAATTCACAATATACAGCACTTTTCTTGAAAAGTATGTCTGATGATATTTGTGGAGCAGATTAAATTGCTGATGGTCAGTGTTGCAACAAACATCTGATTGATGCAGGGGCTATTCAAAGCTAGCTGTGCTATTTTTTTCTTTCTCTTCCACAGTTGCTAGCTCCATCTCTCTTTTGTTTTCCCTATCTTGAATTCTCTCCCTTATATTATCTCTGTCTGTCTCTCTCAGTCTTCTTTTCTGTTTTTCTCCCCCTCTTACATCTTACTTCTCTCTTCTCCCTATTTAAGTTTAATTAAATTCTCTTAACACTACTTTGTTAGCTTATTGATGTTAAAATATTCCCGAAAGGATTGCTACTAGCTCTCATTCTACTTCTCTTTTACTCATCTCCACTTTCTTTTTATATTCAGTTCTCTCCCCGTCTCTCTTTTTCTCTACCATCCCTCTCTACCCCCAACCCTATTGCTTTCTCTTTCTCCGAAAATCTTTACCTCTTACCTCTTACTTCCTTCTATTTCTCTTCATCTCTCTTTTTCTCTAGCTTTCATTCTATCTCAGTTCAATTCAAAACAATTAATATGCCTGGATTATTGATTTACACCTTCTCTTTCCTCGTTAACTTTCAATTCCTTAAAGGATTCAATGTTAATGTTGCTTACCAGTTACTGGAACTCTAACATGCTGAAATGCATCTGATTCAAAGTCTTGTCTCCTATAGAAAGTCAAGTGGCCTGATTCACAAACTACAGTAATGCATAGGTGAAGTAGTACTCTTGCACAATGGCTTCATGTAATCATACATGAAATTCACATTGGTGTGCACCTTTGTTTACATGTATAGTTCTCCGCTATGGGTGTGCAAACTCTGTACACATAGAGATACACGTTAGCAGTAAATGTGTCAGTAGTAGTTAGGGGAACCTATAGAAAATGGAAAGATATCTATTGCAAAATGGGAGGAGAAAAGGTAAACGTAAGGAAGTGGAAAGGGAAGAAAGAACACTTGGAGCATATAAGACAAAAATATACCTATACACCTAATAATAGAAACATTAAGGTTGTCTTTTGAATTTAACATGCCCACATACCCTCATAACTGTGGGTGGGGTCACATGTTCCTAATTCTAGGTGTAAACCTCCATTTGCTAAATTGTATTTAGGCAAAATATTTCGAAGTAAACATAGGTTCACATGTGGATTTGTCTTTGGGAATCAGACCCAAAATGTTTCTGTATGGTAGGAGTAATATTCTGTTGGAAAATGGCCCTCTGTGACGTGTCACAACCCACTTTTTGTATTCCTTCTCCTATTTTTCTGAGCTTCTTCTTTTGTTGGCCTTAGAACTCTGAGTGCTGTGCCCCTGCTAACCAGAGCTAAAATGCATGTGCTTCTCCCCTAAAAAAGGTTACATTGACTTATCCACAACTGGTATGTTTAATGTACCTGTAAGTCTCCAGTAGCGTGCAGTACCTGTGCCCAAAGCCTGTAAAAGTAATGTTACTAGTGGAACTGCAGTAATTATTGTGCTGCCCATACTAAAAGCCCTTGAAACACTTCTCAGGTCTGCCACTGCAGAGCCTGTGTGTGCAAGTTTACTGCCATGTTGACATAGCATTTAAAACCCTATTGACAAGCCTTAAACTCCCCTTTTGTTGTGTACATGTCACCCCTAAGTTAGGCTTTAGGTAGCCCATAGAGTAGGGTGCTGTGTAAGTGAAAGGTAGGACATGTACCTTTACGTTTTACATGCACTGGTAGTAAAAAATACCTAAACTTTCACTACTTTGAGGCCCACCCTTCTCATAGGTTACCATTGGGAATTCCTTTTACACCTTTAAGCTGAAATACCTGATTGAGAAGGAGTAGCTCTTTTATGTTTTATATCATTCAAATGGTAGTGATAAATCCACTTTGCCGGCAAAGTTGGTTTTAACATTACTATTTTGGAAATGCCAAATTTAGAAAGATGGCATTTCTCTGCTCTTAGAACTCCGTGTGACTGCAGCCTGCCTCCCATAGATGTCTGGGTGGGTGACAGCTGGATATTGTTCATTCCCTCTCGATAGCCACACACAAAGGAAGGGTAGGTGTGAGCCATCTGCATCCTGGGCAGGATAGGAGGGAGGGGCTCACATGTACACCTGAATGGGCAGTGTCTTGTCCCCCACAGAGGGTTTTTACCCCCCTGTAGTCAGTCTGAACCGGGGGCTGGTAAATGAGGAATTCTGTGCACTTCAAAGCCCTTCTTTGAAGTCACTTCCACTTCAAAGGCACAACTGGGTATAAGTACGGGGTCTCTGACCCCACCAAATCAGAGACTTGTGGACTGGTTAAGAAACTCTGCTACGAAGAAGGACCACTGTGCTGCTACACAGACTTCCACTCTTCTGGACTGTGTCTCTGAAAGAACTGCTATTCTTCTGCGCTGCCCTGTCATCTGCTTCTCTCTGCCCCTGCTGAGGAAGAACTGGACTCTTGCTATAACCCAGAGTGATCTCAAAATGCATGCTGACTTGGCTCCTGTTTTTAGTCACAGAGATATCAAAGTCTCACCTCCTGTGCCTGGTCCATTGGAAGTGGATCCAGGTGTTTGCTCCAGTGGAAACAGAACCGGTGAATCGCACTTGGAACAAACACATCTCCTCCAGAATAAATGCATCGGAACCTCGACATATCCCCTTGAATGCATGGCGAAACTCAGTCCCTTTGGCTTTGGAATCAACACATATCAGCTTTGGTGCTTCTTCTTCAGAACCGGCACATGGCCATCATTGTGTGGAGAAAATCAAGGCATCACCTTGACTGCAGGGATCGATTCCGACGCATTGCTCGGCTGTGCCATGCATGTCAATGTTGTGACTAGAATCAAGGTGCTTTGCTAAGCGGGTCTAGCGTGGTTCCTGTATCCAGCCAATGCTAATGTTCCATTGTGGTCAGCCTGAACTCTTGGCTGTGCCCTGATTTAGCATGACCAGATACCCCCCATAGGCACTTAATGCTTCTAAGCATTATTTTTACATTTAATCTTTAAAAATTCATATTTCAAATGTTACTCATTAGATTTTTGTAATTTTGGTCATGTTTTATTTTTAAAATCATAATCTATTTTTCTAAACTGGTGCAGCGTCTTTTGCGTGGTGTTTTCACTGTGTATTTATGCAACACTTCGAGCAGTGTTCCACAAATACTTTACACATTGCTTCTTTTAAGCCTGCTTGCTCTGTGCCAAGCTACCAGCGGGTGAGCAAAGGTTAATTTAAAGTGTATTTATGACTAACCCTGACTAGGATTATGGTTCCTGGTTGGTCAGGGCACATACCTCTGCCCACCAGAAAACTAATTTCCAAGAGATTCAAAAGCCCAATTTTAGAATTTGGGTGAGCAGACAAACTACATATAGATGGCGGATTTTATATCTTTCATTATAAATTCTGAATAAATAACAGCGCTTATGTTCAGCAGTGCTATGATGGTAGATGTCAGAAATACACTCTCGGGGATTTTCTCTTGAATGACAGAAAGGTTATCTCTTTTTCAGTAGAATTGTTTGGACTTTTTAAAATTTGTTAGTTCACTCTCATTTTTTCATTTGTTTATTGGCATTAATGCAAATGCTGCTGGCCTAACCTCGCCTAAATGAATTGTTTTAAAAAAAATATGTTTTCTTTCTGACATGAAATGTAAATATTTTATATATGCAGATAGTTTTTCTTAATGTGCAGCTCGTCTGCTGCTTTTTATGGATGTATTTTATGTGATGTTCTTGTGTTCGATTCTTTGCATGACTTGTAAAAGTCGAATAAAGATATTCTGACTGACTGACTGACAGAAAGGTTATCTCTTTTTCAGTAGAATTGTTTGGACTTTTTAAAATTTGTTAGTTCACTCTCATTTTTTCATTTGTTTATTGGCATTAATGCAAATGCCGATAGAATTAAATTTTTATGTGTGAGGACACAAGTCCCAAAATATGTAACTTAAGATTATAGACAGTTTGTAATGTTTATATTTGCAAACAGAACAGGTAATGTGCAATATTGTTGTGGAGAAGGAAAAACAGCAGTTAAGTGAAAGAAAATTTACTTTTAACCTCATGGCAGTGTTGGTATCATGAATGCACGGGAGTTATGCTTGGGGATCTACCTTTTCACGATGAGCAGTGAGAGTATACATTTATGTCCTTTGCTTTGGATCATTAGTACTAATGAAATCTCAATAAAGTTTGGGAAGTCTTCCAAGATGCTCACTTCCATATTTACTATACTGCAAGTGAATGGCACAGACTACATTATTATGGGAAAGAAGACCTTGAATAACCCCATCCAGATTCTTAGATGACATTCCACTATAAGTGTAACCTCCACATGTTTGAAAAGTTCAGCCCTAGAGCAAGTATTTTAAGCTTCACTGCTCAGAAGTGTTCAAATGTTCTGACCATCAAACAGCATGAGATCAAAAATCTAATTAAACTTAGGGATGTAACTAATGTTAAACAATTCAGACCACCCTTTCATGCTGTCTAATTGTAGGTCCCACTGTGAAAACATTTGTGGGACAAGAAATTAAAGACTTTTGAGATTAACTTGTGATGTAAAATGAAAATATAAACAACAAATATGCAAAAGTGAATTTCCTTATTGCAAAACACAATCCCACCTCGCCACATCCAAAGGCACGGCCCGACCAGGTGAAATTTTCAAAATTGCAGTGCAATATTTCGCGATTCAAAGATCATAGCAACCAGTCGACAGATGGCTAGTGCTCAGCATGACGCGTTTCAATCGTTTCCTCACGGTCTTGATCACATCAATATATATTCCAGAGGAAATTTTTAAACTTAAAGGCATTTGATAAAGGTTGAACTCCGAAACGCATCATGCCTGTTTAAGTAAATGGTTGTTTTTAATCTCCGCAGTGTCGCCTCTTCTACTTCGAGAGAAGAAGATAGCCCTAGTATATATATATATAAAACTCACTTTCTAACTGCTTTTGGGAAGCACCTGGTTCCCATCTCCGGCAGTTTTAACTGCAAAACGGAATTTGCGATATATGTCCTGACGTGCACTTGTGGCCTTAATTATATTGGCAGCACCAAACTACAAGTGCACGTCAGGATTCTGCAACACCTGAGAGCTATCTTGCATAGCGATCCGGCCTACCCGGTGGCACGACACTTTAAGGCCAAACATTACAAAGACTTGAATTGTTATGTTATGTTATGTTATGTTATGTGGTCTCTTTTATAGCGCACGGCTACTCCAAGGAGTGTCCCGGCGCTTTGGCAAAGAGAACTGGGAAAAAGTACACAACACAGCAACTCAAAGAGGGCCGAAAGAATATCATTGGGAGAAAAGCCAGGTCTTCAACTCCTTTCTAAAGGAGAACAGACTATTGGCTTTCCTTAGGGAAACAGGAAGCTCATTCCAGCATCGAGGTGCCAAGTATCGAAAGGAGCGACCTCCAATCCGAGCGCGTCCGATGGAGGGAACAACGGCTTTGGCCAAAACGGCCGACCGTAGAATCCTCCTAGGCGCGTAGAAGGCCATACGCTTCCCAATGTATTTAGGGCCAATCGAATGAAGGGCCTTAAAAGCAAGGGTCAGAACCTTGAAAGTAATTCTCTTAGAAATAGGAAGCCAGTGCAGTCTCTTAAGCAGCTCCGAGGCGTTTGCCCTACGCTGAAGATCAAAAATGGCTCTCGCTGCAAAATTCTGCACGATTTGCAAACGTGCCAGAAGATATTTGGGCAGGCCGAGGTAAAGGGCGTTCGCGTAATCCAAACGCAAGTCTATCAAAGACTGAACAATGATTTTTTTATGTTGCAGAGACAGCAGCGGGAGAAACTTCCATAGCATTTTCAAAATGCCAAAGCATTTCCCGGACAGCCCAATGATCTGGGGTCTGAAAGATCATATTATGTGGTAGGTGACATCCCCAAATTACGGAGAGGGGGAGACAGAGCGCTGTTACTTAGACAGCTGGAGACGAATATGATATTACAGTTTGATAGTATATGGCCCAATGGGCTAAATAATTCCGAAGATATGTACACCCAGTTATAGAGTAGCAGGTGTTGTTTATCTTTTCAGCCTTTTTGTATAGATGTGCATCTATTTGCTGACCAGACTACACACTATAGATGAAATCAGCTCAGAGACTAGGCAGTCAGGGAGTTGGGTTGTGCAAGTGGATGTATGGGTAAGTGCGTGGTTGTTTGACTGGGGATATGGGTAAGTGAGTGGGTATGTGAGTGGCTGTTTTGCACAGTAAATGTGTGAGTGCTGTATAGAGGAGGAGGAGCCAGGCTCCAAAATGGCTGGGTGCTAATTCAGCTCCACCAGCTGTCTACATCTGGGGCTGTGATCTGCCGCTGAGAGGGAGCCAGAACACGCTTTTCCCGCGAAGCAGCACGCAGGTGAGCTGAGGTGGCTTGCCGAGCAGCTGGGAGGCTGTGCAGCCTTCTCGCTGGTGCCATAGGATCATCGGCGCTGCTCCTACGGAACACTGCTGGAGCCCACACTTTGAGCGCTGCCTTGCCCTGTTCAGAGATATTGGCCTCACAGGATGTCTCTGCCCTTCTTTCTGGGCACTCCACATGCCGCTCTGGTGCAGGCCCACATAAACGAACCTAGCAGCGCAGAGCCTGCTCAGGCCTAGGATAGCGGCTGGAATTGGACCGCAACCGGATTACTGCGCATGCTACTGGGAACTTGGCATATTTTCTGTGGTGACTATTGCTGGTGGTGAACGCAACGTTCTACTCACCCCTCCCCATTGATTATATTAGAGCTCTCCTGCCACTCCCTGAGCCTCAGTGGCTGCCAGTGTGGGACCCTGCCCTTGGCTCTGTCTGTCGGAGGCTCCACGTGCTTTCCTGCTACAGCAGCACCGGGTCCTGGGGGCATGCTCTGAGGTCTGTGGACGGTCCAGGGGTCGGTCACTTGACTCTGAGACATTTAACAGGGGGTGATCCCCTGATAACAGCTTTACCCTCCCTCACCTGTGTAGTGACTGCTAACATCGGGACTTCTTTTGGGCTGAAGTGTGCATTTGTGAGTGCCCATTTTGTATGTTTATGGCCTGTTTCTATAATTAGACTACCATGTCGTCCTCCTACATCTGATCCCAAAGATGGCACCCCCTTCTCTGATCTGGAGGATCTGATGAGCATGGAAATAGAAATGGCCTGCTCCTTTCCCAGGTTTCAATGATCTGCTGTGCATAGAAATAGCAATGGGCCTGCTTCCTTCACAAACTATGGTGGCCATCTTTGAGTGGTCATTCACTTTACTTATACTCACACTCCTGGTCCCTGCTATGTTTGCCCAACATCACATACTGGGTGATGTCGTCTATCTTCAAAATGGCGCCGGTCAGGCGAATTCAGGTCTACGCCCGTGTGGTCCCCAAAGGTGAGCAGAGGGGCATGAGACATTGTTTTCGTCCTCGTCTTGTTTTTCAATGTTTATTGAATGCACTAGCAATGGATCTAACTTTAATGTAACTGTAATTGATGTAGCGCTGAAACACTCCTTAATCCTTATGTCAAGTGCCCTGAGACCTCCAGGTCTAGCCTGGACTTCCTCGTCTCCTCGCTGTGTCTCCTACCCCCTCCCCTACCTCTTCCTTCCCTCATTCTTTGCTTGCCTCCCCTATTCCTTCCCTCTCTCCCCTGAATCTCTTTCCCCACCTGCTTTGTTTATCCTCGTGCCTATGCTCCACTCAATCTCCCTCCCCATTGCCCTTTTACATTATCCCCTTACCCTCCTAAACGCCTTGAACCAATGGATGTAAATTGTAATTGACGTACCTTCTGTAATAATGTGTAATTTGTAACCTATGCAACCCTACCAGCCCGACTCCCTTTTATGGCCCCCTCTAGTATGCCCTTGTCCAAAGCACTCCGACTCCCCTTGTTGGTGATGGATCCAGCATTTTTGCCCTGGAGTCTCAGAGACCCTTCTGAGAGAGTCCACAGTGACAAGGGAGTCTCACATAGTTGAGGACTGGGTTTGATCCCCTTACCACTGCAAACCGTCTTCTACCCAGCCAGAAGTCAGACACTGTGTTCATGCTGGGTTTCTACCCCCTTCCCCTCCTCCTCCCTCCTTCATTCTTCTAAGTGTGCCCATGAGCAAAGCACTCCTCTCCCCTTGATGGGGAGGAATCCAGCATCTATGCCCTGCAGTCTCAGGGACCCCGCTGAAAGAGCCCACCGTGACAAGGGAATCACACAAAATGGAAGACTGGGAATGATCCCTTTACCGTGGGGCGCCATCTCCCACCCAGCCGGACATCAGACACAGGTACTTCCTCGTCTCCTCGCTGAGTCGCCTACCCCAACCCTTCCCTCCTTCATTCTTTGCTTGCCTCCCCATTCCTTTACTCTTTCCCCTGAATCTCTCTCTCCCTGCTTGCTCTGTTTTTCCTTGTACAAATTATCTGCCTAATCTCCCTCCCGTTTCCCTTTTACATTACCCCCTTACCCTCTACACACCTTGAACCAATGGATGTAACTTGTAATTGATGTACCTTCTGTAACAATGCGTAACCTGTAACCCATGCAACTCTCCTCATGTAAAGCGCTCTGATACCTCCTGGTCTAGCCAGCGCTAAATTAAACTCAAGTAACTAAATAAATAAATAGATGAGTGAGTGAGTGAGTGGGTGCATGAGTGATTGTATTGATGTGTGAAAAGGTATGTAAGTTGTTTTGTGGATGAGTGAGAGGATGTGTGAGTAGTTGTATGAGTGAGTGAGTCGCTCTGTTAGTAGCAGTATTGGTGAATGAGAGGCTGTGGAAGTAGCTGTAAGGGTGAGTGAGTCACCGTGTTATTGGCTGTGTGGGTAAGTGGGTGTGTGAATGGGTGTGGGTGTGTGACTGGGTATGTGTGTGGTTGTAAGGGTTTGTGAGTGGGTGTGAGTAGTTTT
The DNA here is from genome assembly GCF_964261635.1 of Lissotriton helveticus. NCBI lineage: Eukaryota > Metazoa > Chordata > Amphibia > Caudata > Salamandridae > Lissotriton > Lissotriton helveticus. Next base: position 1,738,147,830 of record NC_136067.1, on the reverse strand, counting down.
GTGGGTGTGTGTGAATTGCTGTGTGAGTGAGTGGTTGTGTGAGAGCTGTATGAGTAAGTGTGTGTTTCAGTAGTTGTATGGGTTTGTGAATTGGTATGTGAGTGATTGGGTGCATGAGTGGGTATATGAGAGGTTGTATGGAGGTGTGAGTGGGTGTGTCAGTGATTCTGTGGAAAATGTCAACAGTGAAGTCATTAGTGATGTCATTTGAGATGTCATCAATGATGTCATAAGTGATGTGCCTGACCATGTCATGAGTGATATTATATGTGAGGTCATAAGCAGAGTATTGTGGGCGTAAGTTATAGTTAGCTCAGGTAACTGTAACTGCTGAATTTCACTGGTTTTGGATGAGTAAAATCTGAGCCTAACTACAAAGTCCCTATAACCTTTGTTTTTTTTCAGTGAACTTCTAAGGGTTTTTTAAAATTCTATTTCCTTACTATAAAGTCCCTGCAACCTTTGTTTTTTTCAGTGAATTTTAAAAATGTTTAAATATCTATTTCCTAACTATAATGTCCCTGTAACCTTTGATTTGTTTCTGTGAATTAAAAAATAAAAATGTATTTCCTAACAGTAACGTTTGAGAGTGGGAGTGTGAGTGGCTGCATAGGTAGGTGAGTTTGAGTGTGAGTGGCTCTAAGGGTCTCTCAGTGAGTGTGTTAGTGGGTTTGTGGGTGTGTGAGTGGTTGCATGGGTCTATGAGTGGGTGTTGTGAGTGACTGTATGGATGTGTACATGGCTGTGTAAGTGGGTGTGGTGTGCCTGTATGGATATGTGAGTGAGTGCTTGAGTCTCCGAGTGGGTAAGTGAGTGGGTTCATTAGTCTCTGAGTAGGTCTGAGTATGTGCAGGAGTCTCTGAGTGGAACTGCGAGTGGGTGTATGACTTTAAGTGGGTCTGTGATTGGATGTATCAGTGTCTGAGTAGGGTCTGTGGAAGGGTGTGTGAGTGTCTGAATGAGTCTGTAAGTCGGTGTGCGACTCTCTGACTCTCTGAGTAGGTCTGTGAGCGGGTACATGAGTCTCTGAGCAGGTTTGTGAGTGGATGCATGAGTCTCTGAGTGGCACTATGAGTGGGTGCATGATTGTCTGAGTGGGTCTGTGAGTGGGTGATTTTCTAAGGTGATCAGTGACTAGTTGCATGATTCTCTGGGGGAGAGGGTCTATGAATAGGGACATGAGTGTCTGAGTGGGTCTGTGAAAGCATGCAAGATTCTCTATGGAGATTCTCTATGGGAGCCTGTGAGGGGGTGCAGGAGAGCCTGAGTGGGTCTGTGAGTGGGTTTATGAGTCTCTGAGTGAACCTTCGAGTGTGTGCATCAGTGTGTAAGTGTATGTGTGCCTCTGAGTGAGTCTGTTGGTGTGTGTGTGTGTTTCTCAGTGGGTCTGTGAATGGGTGCTTGAAAAGATCTGTGAGTGGGTTCATGAGTGTCTGAGTGTGTCTGTCAGTGAGTGCGTGAATCTCTGAGTGGGTCTGTCAGTGGGTGAGTGGGTGAGTCTGTGAGTGGGTGCATGAGTGGGTCTGTCAGTGGGTGAGTGGTAAATAAAGTAGGGGGCACACAGGAGGAGGTCTTCATTCCAGTTCCCCCTGTTATTCATCTTGCCTGCAGTCTGCTACCCTCTGCTCGTTTGCATTTAGTTTTTCTGCCTCTTCTCTGCTTGCTACTATCAACTATTTTGCCTCTTTCTGCTCATTCTACCCATTATTTTGTTTCTTTCGGCTCCCTCCTGACCTTTATTCTGTCTCTTACTGCTCATTTCTGACCTCTATTTTGTCTTTTTCTTCTCATTCTGCCCCTCATTTTGCCTCTTTATGCTCGCTCCTCATCTTTATTTTGTTTATATCTGCTAATTTCTGACCTTTATTCTGCCTCTTTCTGCTCCCTCATGACCTTTATTCTGCCTCTTTCTACTCATTTCTCATCCTTATGTTGCCTCTTTCATGGCATGGCATGTGGTTAACTACCACAACTTGATTTTTGTTTTCTGAATGAGAATTGAAAATGCAAAATACAAGTTACTAAACTTTTTAAAAAGTGTGTGCTATTTTCATACAACTCTGAACACAAATAGACTGAAATGCTCTACAGAAAAAACATGGCATATTCCCATAAGATCTATTAAATATAAAATAACAATATCAAATCTGTAACAAGGTAAAATGTTCAATGCAAATGCAGGACTATTCAGCTTCACTTCTCTTTAGCTATTAAACGTTCTCATTGTCGCCCAGCAAGTAACTAAAAACCTAATTAAAATTAGTAATGTAATTAAAGTTAGACATCTTAGATTAGTATTCCCACTTGTCCAATTCCAAATCTCACTGTGAATCTGTTGTGAAACATGCACTTAAAGTCAGTTCTGTTTAAGGTGCTAAATAGCATAGAAAATAATCACACATAGGCGAATGGGAGCTCTAGTAATTATGATACATAAAGATAGCATTATCCCTTTATATAAATTCCCATAGCTGTCTCTAAGTCTTTCTTTGATTGAGTTTATTTTGAGTATTTTACAAGCATAACGTAGCATTGTGATGTTAACTTTGTGGACTTGACAAGGACTTTCACAGCTTTGAAGGCCACAAAGGGAGGTGTAGGGCCAGAAATGCAAGCCTTTGTTTGCCATACCAGGTAGTGCTTGCAATGCTTGTAAAATAAATGGTTGGTCGGTGATGTTTGATGTTCAGTGGATTAGTGTTTCAGAACAATTCTCACTAGGGAGCTACATTAGGAGCAAATAGCAAGTAACTTGAATTGCTTGTGACTTAGCTCACATTTTGAAGGTGAACCCTTAGTGATGAACTGGTCTGCCTCGCATACGCACTTTATCTATTGGCTTAGACATATATGCATTGGGATCAGAGGATTGAGGGGCAATATCCACATTACCCAGAACCCGAGATGGAGTGTAAGAAAATAGTAAACAGAAATGTCATCTAATTGTATGTTTGTCCTTTTTCTTTTCATTTTTTCCTAATACATTGTAGTGTGCAAGTGCAATGTTGGTGAACGTGTGCCACAAAAGTAAATAAATAAATAGTTGTGATGTAACACAGACAAAGCATTTTTGTCAAAAGCCCCACTCCATCCACTTAACAGGGAAACAGAAGTGCTCATTGGCAGTCACTTGAGCATTTTTGTGAAGGGGGCCAGAGCAAACTACAAGCCCCGACCAGCACCACAGCAGGCGTCATGCCAGCGCCACACCTGCGCCCGGATGTGCTGTTTAAGTCGCTTGTTGTGCTCCTGCTGTGTGGGACATGCGCAGGAAGCGCCCTGGCAATTAGTAAATAGCGCTCATTTTGATTGTAAGGACTATGACGATATTTTGTTTGTTCAAAGGGTTGGGTGGGTTTGCCCTATGCCTAAAACGCTAGACGGGGATTGTGTAGTGATCAATTGTAGGTCATCTGTCAGGACAAGTGATTACTTCAGAGTTCTATTCCAATGTCCAACAAGAAAGTACGTATTAACATTTTGCTGCATGGCTTTTTCTACCGTTGCTCACAGCCCCACCTCCCAACAAAGGTCAGTATGAATCACCACACTTTTAGGCAATCAGTTATCTCCTCTGAACAAATAGCTATTCCTGTTAGTAATAGATTTGATCTTCTCTTTGCCTTGGATCAAAATGTTTGACTTCAGGATACTTTTCCTTGCCCACCTAGCTGTAGCCCCTTTAGCCCAGCCATCGATCACCCAAGCATACCATCTATAGATCCTTCAACTCTAAGTGTTCAAGGTTCGTCGCGAAGAATTTTAAGATGGAATATTGCGGGTATCAGGGATAAGCTGGTGGACCCTGAATGGCATAATTTAGTTACTGATTTTGACGTTATCTTGCTCCAGGAGAACTAGGCCCTAGATCCGGTTGGTTGGGATGGATATGAAAGCTTGTATGTGGCAACAACACCTTCCCCTGGTCATAGGCCACGAGGGGAGCTAATAATCCTTGTCCGATTTTCAGCTAATCTGAAGGTATTTCCAATCCCCCTAAAGCACAGTGGAATTCAGATCCTATGGGTGATTATCTCTAAAGATTTCCATTTTTTTCTAGTTAATTTCTGCAACTCTATTAGCGACCCTGTCTTTGGGCTCTAGTTTGTCAACAGAAATGCCTACCATTGTGGGATGGGGGAAAGGGACCATCACTGATTACATTTTTATCTCTGGGTCACTTTTTGGTTATGTCAGCTCAGGGGTGGTACATGAAACCAACTTTAGCGACAATAACCCACTAGAAATTGTGTTGGGCCTTAATGTTGGTTGTGGCATAAATCCTGATCCAAGCCAAACCGGCTTAACTCTCAAAGACGGGGGACTCAGGGCAAAGTGGCGCAAGCCCCCAATTCCAAAATTGAACACATCTGTAGTCAGTCTTGATGTTGTTATCATTATACTTGAAACTTGGATCCCACTCCTGAGGCGGAAGCCGGGAGCTGGTGGTACGCTATTCATTTACTTTTAAAATTGTTTGACTGTCACTCGTATTTACTGTGTTTTTAAAAAACGAAGCCTACCTCCCCTGATCTCACTTGGGGTTGAAACCCACTGCCTGCATACCGAACAGCCGATTTGATCGCTGTCGCGGTCATAGGTACTTTAGCGGCCGCCATCGCCGCCGTGCTCGCTGGCCACGCCCCCTCGAGGCCACGCCCCCCCGCCCTCATTAAATATGTGCATTGGCAGGAAGCGCAGCGGACGAGCGCAGCGGGAGCGCCGTCTGCGCGCCGAAGGCGCGCCTAAGTCTGCGCCCGTCCGCGCCTCGGCAGCGCGCAGGGCCAGGCACTCTGCAAAACCCGCACTGTATGAAACTACTTCCCCTATCACATACAATACTGATGACTTGAGGGCCTTTAACTGCAATCCCCTATGTAATTGCGCCCCTTGGAACGTCCTAGACTCTACTTCACGAATTTGTTCTGGGTGTCATTTTAAATTCAATCTCTCTGATCCCCCTTCCCCTCCCCTTTCTAACAATGCGGGTGAGTTACCTATTCAGGCTGCTCTTATCAATGCCCGCTCCTTACCAAAGCATTCAGAAGAAGTGCATGAATTCATCATTGACAAGGGTCTTGATATCCTTTTTATCACGGAGACGTGGCTGAATGAGAGCTGCGCCCCTGTGGTTGAACTAGCAGTTCCCAGAGGGTTCAAGATCACCAGATTGGACCGTAATATAGGTAGGGGAGGAGGTCTAGCCGTGATATATAGGGAGAAATGGTCTCTGAGGAAAGAATGCACAGGGGGGATTAAGGATGGGGAAGCTTTGGAATTTTCCCTGGCCCTGACCCCTCAATTCACCTTGGGGGGTCTGTTGATTTATCGTCCACCGGGTCTTTTGGGCACTTTCATCAAATCCCTGGAGAAGATCGTCATCCAGAGTGCGCTTAGATTCCCACACTTTTTAATGTTGGGAGACTTCAACTTACATATGGACACGAGTCGAGCTCCCGGAGTAAAAGACCTGGAAGAGATTTGTAATCTTGGCCAGTTGGTGCAACAGGTGCGCTCTGCCACTCATGTAGGGGGTCACTGCCTGGATTTGGTATACTCTAACTTTAACATTTCAATCGACCCACCCCTCCCTATCACCTGGTCAGACCACTTTCCAGTTCATCTCTCCTGGGACATTAACAACACTTGTGTGCTGCCTAAATTCAAGCCTGAGGAACACCCAAGAAGAATTATTATTCCGGACTTGGTGGAGGCCCTTATGCACACTGCCCCAGTGAAAGCACAAAATTTGGATGAAGCCGTTGATAATTTTTCATCCTGGATAGACTCTTCCATTAGATCACTACCAGAGTGTAAAGGGAAAAATAACCGTAGGGCCACCCCACATCCCCTTGGTATACTGAACAATTAAAGATTTTAAAATTAGGATGTAAGGCGCGAGAGCGAGTATGGAGAAGAAATGACTGTCCCATAGCAAAATCTGAACTCCGAGCAGCTCAACATAATTACTATGCGGCGATTAAGACGGCCAAGGGGGAATTCTACGCGGCTAGAATTCTTTAAGCTAAGAACAATAGTCGAGAAATTTTCTCCATTGTTAAGAGCTTCACAGCCCCGGTGGCAGAGAAGATGTCAGCCCCGATCTCTACAGATTGGTGCGAACAACTATCCACCTTTTTTATCGATAAAATACAAAAAATTCAAGATAGTCTCAAACCCTCTGACCAGCCACCCCCTATGCAAGCCGAACAACCTCTATTTGACCGACTACCCTCATCCTCACTATGCCAAGTAATAGAGGTTAAAGCCGAGATGTCTAAATTTACCTATGTTGAGGAGATTGATGTGATGACCATACTAAAAGCTCTGAAGTAGGGGTCTCCAGCAGATCCATGCCCTGCGAGGGTTCTGAGTGGAGTGGCCGAAGTAATTACCCCTATGGTTACTGCTCTGGTCAATGAGTCACTAGCTTTGGGAATGGTCCCCGCCCAGTGGAAATAAGCCAAACTCCTCCCTCTGATTAAAAAACCCACTGCCGATCCACTGATTACATCAAACTATCGGCCCATATCCCTTCTCCTAGCCCTTGCCAAAGTATGCGAGAAGGCCGCATTTCGGCAGCTGGAGAGGTTCGTGGAATCCTCAGGGGCACTTCATCCGGCCCAATCGGGGTTCCGTACCTCTTTTAGCACCGAGACTGCACTTGTGGAGATGGCAGAGGCCATCAGGGAATGCCTGGACGGAGGCGGCAGAGCGGCTCTAATTTTATTGGACCTCTCTGCCGCATTCGATACGGTGCCTCACCTCCAGCTTCTGTCTAGGCTGGAGGATTTTGGCATCTCGGGCATGGTCCTTGGGTGGATCAGGTCTTTCCTGTCTGACCGGTCCCAACAAATCTCGTTACCTCCCTTTCATTCTTCTAACCGCAGAATTGAGACTGGAGTACCACAGGGGTCGACCTTGAGCCCCCTTTTATTTAATGTCTATTTAACACCTTTGATTCTGCTGGCAGAGAACTTGGGTGCAAAGATAATGGCTTACGCTGACGACACCCAACTTCTCCTTAGCTGGAATAAGGAGAATATCTGCACTTCAGGAGCTCGCCAATGCCTATCCTCTGTATTTGCTTGGCTAGCAAGAGCCTGCCTCAAGTGCAATGAGGACAAATCAGAAATCTTGCTCTACGGCCAATTTCCAACTGACTTTAAAGATTCCATTTGGCCCAGTGGATTACCTTGCCCTAAGGGAGAGGGTGGGATAGCTAAGAACCTTGGAGTCTGGTTTGGTGCCGATCTGTGTTTCCGTGACCAGATTTCTAGACTGGCTGGGACTTGCTTTGGAACGCTGACCACCCTTTGAAGATTCTTTCCCCTTCTCCCCCAAGCGGCCAAAGAAACAGTAGCCAGAGCATTGGTGCTCTCCCGCCTGGACTACGCGAATGCCCTTTACATCGGGGCACCTGACTTTCTGATTAGAAAGCTACAAGTAGTCCAGAATGCGACGGTGGGACTCCTCTATAACATCCCGAGGAGACTCAGCGTTCGTAAGCAATTGAGGGAGCTCCACTGGCTTCCAGTGGCCCAAAGAGTGCGTTTTAAAGCTCTGGTACTCGTTTATAAAGCCCTGCATGGACCATGTCCACCCTACCTTGCAAAAAGATTTGCTTTTTATCTACCGACCCGTCAGCTGCGATCTGCCTCCCGAAAGCAGGTAGTCGTTCCCAGATTTAAGAGAGTTCGCCTGGGGGGGCAATCTCTGACGGTTAGGGGAGCTCAGATGTGGAACGCCCTTCCTGATGCTCTAAGATATTCTCCCAACCTGATCAATTTTGAAAAATTGTTAAAAACTCACCTTTTTACACATCATGAATAGCTGTTCCCCGATTACTCTGATTCAGTTTCCTCTCCGCGCCAGGATAGTCCCGACTAATAGAGCGCGTTATAAATCAACATATAACATAACATAACATTATAGACCCCTTGTTAGACCTTGAAACATCACCTGCCTTAACTGTGGAAGCATTTGATCAGTTTAATGAGTCTACCATCAATATCATAAGGGATATGGGGAGCAAATCTAGGGGTGCAAAACCAGGCTGGTTCAATAAAGCATGCAGGTCAGCGTGCAATCAGCTGCAGGAGGCACTTAACACCAATACCCGTATTCAGGATATCATCAAGGAGGCTAGGAGGGCATACAAATTAGCTCTAGGGAAACGGAAGGTAGAGCTCAAAGAAGCCTCCTGGGATTGGTTGGTGTCCACTTGCTCCTCTGGAGACTCTAGGGGTTTTTGGGCAGTGGTCAATGAAAGGCATCTTAGTGTGGCCACCCAAGATGACATAGGCTCCTTTGTCTCGTAAGCCTTTTGGGTCGCCCACTACTATAAGGTGTATGCATTGGACAAAAACCTGCCTATAAATCAGGGTGTTGCTAACCTGTACCCACTCGAGATCAGGTTTGATTACGAGGAGGTCTATAAGGCAATCAATAATCCAATAAAGCACCTGGGCCAGATGTGATACCAATGGATCTATACAAGAGAGAACCACAACTCTGGGCTTCAGTCTTCACCAACGTTCTTAATGCTGTGACCCTGTTAGTGTGAAAGATTGCAGCAGGAATCGCTGTTAGCATGAGCGGAAAGCCATTTTGTACTTGTCAGCCATTTTAGTTAGCCATGTGCTTACTCCCTCTTCCAGAGCCTTGCACATGCTCAGAAAAGCCTAGCTATTAGCAGGCACGTGCTCTTAGTATAGAACTGTCAGGCTATTCTTGCTGATGTAAGGAAAAATATCTCTCCTCCCACTTTGTTGAGCAAGCAAATTTTGTATAGCCATGATAGTCAGTAAGCATGCTTACATGTGCCAGGACCTACCCTTGGTTTTACGCTGACTATGTAACATATGCATATATAAGGCACCTGTTCTCTATACTCCTTAGAATGCCTCCAACAGTGGCCTGAGAGTACCGTATGATGCAGTCTCCCTCATCTGAGTTTAATTAATGCATTGTTTTATATTACAGCTTCCCTGCCAATTTCTTCTTTGTTGGTTTAAAAGGACCAGGTGTATCAATGAACCCCTTAGAAGGTGTTTATTTCTTCATTAGGTCTACCGCCTTCTTGGAAATCTGCTACCGTAGTCCCAGTGTTTAAGAAGGGGAACCGGCAGGACTCCACGTGTTATAGACCAATTCCCCGTTTAATTCAGTGGTAAAGGTAGTAGGGCGTATCGTCCTACATCGAGAGGAAGCTTGGGCCCAGGAAAAAAATATTATCTGCCCCGTCCAATATGGAATTAAGGAAGGGATGGGTACGCTGGAACAATGCTTTAACCTTATAATAGGGAAATATGTTGTGGCGAAACAGGGCTCCATTTTCCTTGCATTTATGGACCTCAGTAGTGCCTTTGACCGGGTAAACGGGTCTATGCTCTGGGATATTCTCGGGGTATTGGGCTTGCCAGCTTAGCTGATTGACTTTCTTAGAGCCCTACACGTGGATGTAAATGCTTGAGTCACATATGGCACGGAGGGGGAGACAACTGAATCATTTAGCCTCCCACGGGGGTTAGGCAGGGATGTGTGATGGCACCAATTTTGTTTTTGATATATGTAAACAGACTGAACACCTCCCTGAGCGAAAATGGGATTGTTTTGCCTAAGGTAAAGTCTGTTAGTGTTCCTACCCTGCTTTATGCCGACAACACTGTATTGATGGCCAAAACGGCTAATGGGTTAAAACTTGTCAAGTTCATGGATGATCTGGATCTAGATACAAAAGATACAAACATTTCAAAGACCCAATATATTTTTGGCGGCAGGAAGGCAGCAAAAACAAGATCTGTTGACATCAGGGGCCAAAAAATCTCAAGGGTTCTCACCTTCCCCTATTTGGGTGTATCTTTTGGCCAGCAGAACTGGCATTCTAGTATCCCCATTTGTTGCTCTAAATTTACTGAAGTCATTGGGTTACAAGCCTATTTTGCCCCTGTTGCAAATCTACAGAATGAAATGTCTCCCAGTCCTGACTTAGGGTGCAGCCATTTGGGGGTACCGTGAGTGCAGGGTGATCCAGCATGAAGAGTCCCAATTCTGTAGAAAATTACTGGGGTAGGGTCCAACTAGTTCCTCGTTCGCCACCCATGAGAAACTGGGTTTGGATTATGTAGAGGATCAGGTTAAACTGGCTCCATTGTTACTTTGGATTTCAATTTGGCCTGATGATAACTGTGGTTTAATAGGAGCATGATTGAGGACTGTTTGGAGTGCACATATGGCTAAAAGATACCGTGGATAAATTATATAAAATCTTCTGCCCGCGCCCTAGACTGTATCGACATTTTTAACAGGCCTTATCTCCTTAAAAAGGGTGATCGGGGTCGTTTTAAGGAACAAATTTTAAATAAGTTAAAAAATTAGAGGGAAACTTTGGCATTGGGGAAAAACTACAACAGATCCTACCTGCTGCTGAAAGTCGTTGCTGCCATTGAACCTTATCTCATAGTAGTTAAACAACCTATGGACAGATCGCTGCTTACAGAATTTCATTTGGGCTAATTAACCGTACAATGATCTGTTTCCCTCCGGGTCAGTATATTTTCCATGCCCTTTTAACTTGCACTTGTGATGATAGTTCACCCCAGACCTTAATACACTTGGGGGCATATTACCAACGTTAAGCGATATTTATCGCTAACGATGCTTAGCAACGAATTTTTTAACGCTAAGCATCGTCAGAAATTATCGCAGATAAACCTTGCTATTATCAAGGTTTATCGCAAATGCGATAAAAAACGGCCGCAATGCATGAATATCGCTGAAAAGTCAGCGATATTCATGCATTACCGAGCTAATGCTCTTAGCCATGTTATCCACCTCCCATTGGATAACATGGCTAAGAACTGCTCAGGGCAGGTGTTAGTTTTTGGAGATATTCGCGCTTAGCGCGAATATCTCCAATAGTTGGTAATAGGAGATAGCGATGTTAGCGACTGTTTCCAGTCGCTAACATCTTGGCACGCCCACTTTGCATGTCATTAGTGATAAATATCACTGACATGCAAAGTGGGGCCCAAGATGGTTGCTATCTCCTACTAGCTGTTGCTAACTGGTGTTAGCGACAGCTAGGTAATAGGGAGATAATTTTATCTCCGCTTTCTTGGCTTTTAAAGCCAAAAAAGCGGAGATAAACTCCCTTGATAATATGCCCCTTGGTTTTATCATGTAAACTGTGCGAATTATTGCGCAAATGGTACCTATACCACTTTTAAAAGTGAGGGCTTTTACCCAATTTCGACCTTCCTTTTTACACAGTTATTACCTCACCAGCTGGTGATGTAAGCAGTTACTGGCTACTTATATTGGAGCAAAATAATGTGGCCTAGTAATTAATGATGTGTATGTTAGGCTGGCCTGCTAATTTAAAAAAGTTCCCTAAATGCTCATATATTGTGTTAACTGAATGAAACGTATTGGATTGTGTTTAATAAGGTTTTAATGTTTTATGTGTTTTTATGTTTTTATCTTTTATGATTATGAATGGTGCATAATTGAATAAAGATTTATATCAATCAATCGATCAATCAAGTGCTCACTAATTGTAATACATGGCCTGTACTTTACTCACTAAAAGTAAGAGGCCTATTCACCAATAATTTTTGAGTATTTACAGTAGCACTTTTTTATGTGCTCTTTCATACAATTGACAACTACATATCTAAAATGGGGTTACAATGGGATTGTCAGGGAATAATTATGTACACATAGTATACATATAAAGGACTGTGATCTCTGTATATTTTTACTAATAGGGAGTTGGACGTTTTGGGTTGATTCCGGAAGACTTGGAAGAGTACATAGAAGGCGACTTCTGTAGTATTACTTCCTGTATTGATAAATGCTTTTTTGCATCACCCCCCTTTCAGCAAAATACTTCAATATGTTTATATCTATTTCCACAGATGAATAATGTTTCCATAATAAATAATGTCCCTATAGGACAATATTCATGACAATTTCTACATATTCCACAACAGAGTGTAGAACCGCTCTGCCATCAAAGTAACCTACACTGGTGATAAACATTGATTGGCAAATCAGCCAACTTAAAAAGGAAGGCCATTGTATTAATGGTGTGACTCTAATATCATTATACATCAACCCTTTGCAGCTGAATAATGAACAACAACATTTCTTCTCAATGGATATATCACTCTATACTCCAGACATTTGAGCAAATACTGGTGTACTCTGAGCTAAAATATTGAATTCTTATTTTGGATTCTTAACTATCTAAACCAAATACATGTAATGTTGCTACATAATAATCTTATGTGTTCTAATTATTGACTGCTCTGCTCTTATTGCTCTTTAAATATAGCAGAAATGCCACTTTATTAAGTGACTATAGTTTCTAATTATTTTATATGCCATGAATACTTTGATTTTAGGGGAAACTGGAGTTTGCACCTGAAGTGGGATTCAGAGTTTTGCAATAACTACCAAATATCCACAATTTTAGAGTACACATATCCCAAAAGAAAAAAATCCTGTGAGTTTGATGAAAGCACAAATAGTTTTTAAGTGCCTAAAAATTTGCAAATACTGACGCTGCATGTGATGCAAAATACCACATGCTGAACTCGGGATGGGTGCTGGTACTACCCCTCGTAAATACTTTACCCAAGGCTATTGGTGTTTACTCTGTGTGGTATTACCACTCAGTGGAATAGCTAAGTGGGGTTGGGGAGGTGGTCCGCCCTAGGCGGCACCTTTTTTGGGGGTGTACCAGGGGATCGAGAGGAGCACCGCCCCACGAAAAGGAGGAGAACGTAGGAAACACGCCTGGCAGAAAAAAGAGGAAACAAAGTTACAGAAGCTGCTTGAAAAGGCACACAGCCAACAGAACCTGGCATGACAGACAGCCTTCCATGTAAAGAACAGGTCACACCATAAGGATCCAAACCATTTACCAACCAGGAATACATGTCCCACAAGAACATTTGCCCTGAAGAAGACTTTTCACATACCAACAGCCCAGGTCCACCCCAGAAGGTCAAAACGCATAGGCGTAACCAACATTGAGGCCAAGAGCTAGCATCCACTGATATTGCCAGTGCACAAGTGGCACTTCACGGAAATCGTAATTTGGGACGATATCCCGGCTTAACATCAAATGCTCTGACCTCCCTAGGGCCACAGAATAGTATCAACATGTAAATTAGAGAGAGGACCAAGTGAATTAGGTCCCTACAATAAACACCATAAGGACACTAGTTACACTATGTGATGCTTAGTCACCCTCAGGATTCATCCTCAAAAGATTTGAGGTGTGAGGAGTTTGTAAATATGTGTTGTGTATATGCATTGTAGAACCGTACCATCAGTCATTTTTAAGTCTTTGTAAAGGTAACATTTCTGCAAGTTGAAGTGTTGCACGTTGTCTAAAATAATGTCACATACCAAATGTTTTGTATTATCATGGTGTAATATGTAAATAATCCATGTATATGTGAAAATGTGTGTATTCATTTGAAGAGTAAAAAAAACTATACACAAATTTGGCAAACTATCGGACAAAGAGCATTCTTTAGAACTGAAAATCAAGTACGGGGAGTGTACGTTTTTTTATTCTCCTTTATTGTCAGACGCCGCCCCGCTCGTTGTCGTCTGTTGTTAACAGCACCCCCACCCCCCCACCCCTTGGGGCATATTATCAAGGGATTTATCTCCGCATTTTTGGCTTTAAAAGCCAAGAAAGCGGAGATAAAATTATCTCCCTATTACCTAGCTGTCGCTAACACAGTTAGCGACAGCTAGTAGGAGATAGCGACCATCTTGGGCCCCGCTTTGCATATCAGAGAAATGTATCACTAATGACATGCAAAGTGGGCGTGCCAAGATGTTAGCGACTGGAAACAGTCGCTAACATCGCTATCTCCTATTACCAACTTTGGAGATATTCGCGCTAAGCGCGAATATCTCCAAAAGCTAACACCTGCCCTGAGCAGTTCTTAGCCATGTTATCCAATGGGAGGTGGATAACATGGTTAAGAGCATTTGCTCGGTAATGCATGAATATCGCGGACTTTTCAGCGATATTCATGCATTTCGGCCGATTTTTATCGCTTAGGAGATAAACCATGATAATATCAAGGCTGCTAAGCGATAAAAATCGTCGCTACACGGCGATAAAATTATTGCCGCTAAGCCAACCTAGTGATAATTATCGCTAGTTGTTGGTAATATGCCCCCTTGATCGTTGTTGCGTCTGTCGCCAGCAACACCCCCCACCCCCCCCCCCCTGCTCTTACCTGCTCCAGCCGTCACTGGACAGCAAACTCAGGCATCACCCTGAGCGGGAAAAACTCTAGCTACGGCACTGTTACCACGATAACGGAGGTCTCAGACCGAGATCCTCAGTGGAGAAAGTCACATGTAAAACAACTAAAACTATGTGCAGTAACGAGGATTGCTACACAAAATATCTAAAAAATAAATAAAAAAAAGGTTGCCCCATCACTGATGATAATATGCAAATTATTTTCTTTTTTCTTTAGGGGCTATTTGTTCATGAGTTTGGTCCCGATTCTTGCAACAGCCAACCGTAATCGGCAAGCGTGCTTGCAAAATGTATCTGAAAACTCAAAACCGCACTCCTGCACTTTTACAGCATGCAACACAGTGAGATATCTGCTAAGGCCTGAATATTTCATGGGGTCACTCAAGTATACACTGTGTGGCGTCCAACCTGTCGTCTTTCACTTTGTTATACCAATGTCAAAGCATGAAGCAGTATTTTCTAATCAAGAGCAGCAATGGTAGCAAAATAAGGAAACACTTGTTTCTTTAACGATTACATTTCAACAGCAACATTATTTCTGCCGGGGCTACTAATTTACCAAGTGCCATCCAGTCAGACTCAACGGGGATAATAATATATTCAGCCTCTCCAGAGACCACAGACAATTCACCTCGTCTTCTTCGGATCAGAATTTATTGTTCCTTACATGTGATAATTACCGGTGGTACAACAAGGGTACTAGGCCGTGAACATCGGATTGATGCACAGAAGCATTTCATTCTGCTTTCTGCTCCTGAAGCAGTTTATGGATCGACAGACACATGGCACTGCTGACACTGCTTTTCTACTTGCAACAGCAAAATTAAAAAAGTGATTGGCAGAATGCTAGCATACTGCTTAAGTAAACTATGTTGGAAAGACTAGCATTCCTATATAAGCATGTCATTTATTTTCTATTTCACAGCAGTGGTGCTGCTAGAATGCGCTTTACTCACGTGTAACATATTATTACAAGTGAGTAGCGATTTTAACAAGCTTTCCGTTTAGATGTTCCACAGTGGCCAGGTTTCAGGGTCTTTCCCTTTTATGTGACTTCACTTTTGAAGGAGGGAACCTAGGGGCATATTACCAACAACTAGCGATATGTATCGCTAAATGGGCTTAGCGAGTTTTTTTTTATCGCCAAGCATCGCCGATATTATCGCAGAGATAACGTGCTATTAGCAACGTTTATCTCTAAAGCGATAAAATATCCGTTGATAGCGGCGAAATGCTTGAATATCGCTGAGAATACAGCGATATTCACGCATTAATGCCAGTAGGGTCTTAGCCATAATATCCACCTCCCATTGGATAGCGACTGTTTTTAATCGCTAACAGGTTGGGTACGCCCACTTTGCATGTCATTAGCGATAAATATCGCTGACATGCAAAGCGTGCCCCAAACCGCTCGCTATCACCTAAAAGCTGTAGCTAACTAATGTTAGCGACAGCTTGCTAATAGGGCGATGAAATTATCGCCGCTTAGCGGCCGAAAACGGGAGCTAAAGCGGTGATAATTTAATTTCACCCGCCTTGATAATATGCCCCCTAGTTATATTTCCCAGCAACTTTCTGCAACTACTGCACATGCAAAAACTATTGTTTTGTTGCAGGGTCACACTACAGCCACCACAAGACCCTCCAACAGCCTAAAGCCAGCCCATGATACCAAACTGAGGCGTGAGAGAAACGAAGGGCACAAGCAGGACTTTCTACTAATTACTTTCAGTAAAGAGATAGGCTATTTTTTTTCCAAATATGTTGACCTTCTAATTATTTTTTTATTTACAGAGTTTTATATGGCGCGAACTTGACCAGAAGGTATCGGGTAACAGAGCGCTTTACATAGCACCAGATTTGTTACATGAGGACACATTCATTTTTTTGTTTGTTAGGCACAGGGTGTTTAGGTGATTTGCCCAGAATCACAGTTTGTTCAGCGTCATTGCCAAGACTCGAACCCCGTTCCCACGTCGACCGCCCTAGCCATTAGGCCAACTCCTTTCTCCTATTATTCCCTGATTATTAAAACAAAAACATATAGTATGAAATAATGTAATAATGATAATGTATTAACAGAGATATAGCAAGTCGCCTGGGTTTGTTGTAGACATGGAACTCTAATATGAGTAGCAGTATCCTTACATTGTACAGTTTAGGTACATTATTCCATATATGAAGGATTATAATGTGTCAGCCCTTGCTTTTGCTGTTGCACTTCACATGAATATTTAGGGGCTTATTTATGAGCCCTTGCGCCACTTTTGCGTCACTTTTTATGACGCACCGGCAGCGAAAATGTTCGCCATGTTGCGCACTATTTACAAAGGGCTGCATCTAGGCAGATGTATCACTTTGTAAAGCCCTTTGCCACGTTATACCTGTGTCAGGTATAATGTATGCAGGGTGGGTGTTCCCCCGAATCAAAGCCTCATAGAAGTGGCGCATTAAAATATATAAGATGCGCCACTTCTAGGATGCATTTGCTTGAAAACCTTTCGCCTACCTCATAGCAGGCATTAGGTTGACACAGTTGATCATAGCCCTCCCCCTGCATTGCTGGAGTGGCGTCATGCTTGAGTCAGTAATACTGATGTATCTTGCTTGTGACATGATGAGTCATGCAGTACATATGACGCATTAATGGTGCCACTAGGAGGGCGCACTGAGAAGTGTTGTATCGCTGCTTAGTCCCACCGATGTGACACTTCTTATAAATAAGGCCCATCGTCTTATTTCATTGCACGTATGAGGTTTGCTCATTTGTCATTTTGTTTGCAAGCAATCTAACCTGTCTGTATTCTATTATTTCTACCTAAATATGCTGTAGATTCTTCAATATCCTGCTGTTAATTTTATATTCATGTTTAGATTTAAATAGAAATTGTACTTACACTTTGCTTTCAAAACAGGTGTCATTAGCATTACACATAACTGTATTAACTAAACTTCAACAACTAGCAGTTTTTATTTTAAATGTTCTAACTATGACTTTTAGAATGGATGTGTATTGCGCCTTCTGAATATCCAGTTTAGACTTGCCCGACAGGCATGTCTTGGCTGATTGGCCTTTCCACAGAGCACTAGAGAATCCCTTCCTTCAGATCTCTATTGTGTTCATAAAAGGTGTGAATTGCCCATGGATATGAGATTCTGCAAAGTTAATTGACTTGCTCAGTCCTCTCGTTTTTGACAGCTCTCTATCAAATCAGGCTGCCACTGATGAAAGGCTTGCTCATCGAAGCAACAATGTGTCTCTAACTTATTTTTTGGACCTGGCAACAGGGACGTTTTGACACTTCCATCCGTGACAAAGAACATCAAGCATTTTGTTCCACAAAGTAATGTCAAAGCAGAAGAGGTCCATTTAATCCTATTGAAGGGAGATGGTCACCTAGGCAGGCAGTAACCCTGCTCGATGGGGGAAAACTCACACTGGTGACTGTAAGAAGTGAAAATCAATTTGTTCATGAATGAACCGATAAGATTGGGCTCTGGTTGGATCTAGAATTAATCAAGAGGTAAACATAGAGAAGGGTATTTTTCATCATTTCTGAAAGAAAGGAAATATGGCCCAGGACAAATGATCTCAGTACAATTCTCCCTACCATTCCCCAACTACAACTCAACCACATGCCATCTCTCACACGGCATTTCTGCCTTATGGGATTTTCAGGCTTACCAGGTCCGAGTGTAGTGAGCGTATTGGAGCGCCTCCTATTTGAGCCTTTCATTGTCATGATGTGTGGTCTGATGTGAAGCCTATAGTTAATTTGTAAAACAAAAGATGTGCTGGGCCTCTCGTCAGGAGGCAGCTTTCACTAGCCCATTTCTTCTGTTAGCACCGCCAAAAACAGAACCAACTACTAACCATGAAAGTGGGGAGAGGATGTGGTGTAATGGACAGGGATGCTGACTCTGGAGCTGGGGAACCCGAGTCTCGGCGTAGGCTCAACATCCTGTGATTCTGGGCAAATCACATAATCTCTCCGTGCACAAGTTAAGGACCCAATGAATGTGTCCTTCACTGGTGCTCATAAAAAGTGCCGGTGTTGTTCTGATGCTGAGCCCCAGAAACCACTGGTTCAATTTAGTCACTGTGCAAAGATGACCCTGAACCACCAAAACACTGCAACTACAACAAATAGCAATGTCTAGGTGGTAAGAGCTGAGGGCCACTCCACTGATGACACTGACAGCTTCTGCCTTGCCCTATTTCCTCCTGGACATCTCATGTCCAAGCTTAAGACACTGACCAGACAACTTCAATGACCCAACACAACATATAGTTTTCTGGCTTCATGTTGACGCAGACAGCATAGTATTTTTTGAGTAAAGGGGAAATCGGGGGAAAGACTTCACCCTGTTAAAGACTCGGGTACCTTTAAAGCATTAAAAAGCCATAAGGGGTAAAGATGTGGGTGTAAATGCTCCAAAACCCCTTTAATCAGGTTTCCATCTGAACTTGTATAAAAGTTGGAGTTTTTTTGCATTCCCTTGAGCCTTAATTCAATATTCTAATGACTTGCACAAATATCTCTCAAAAGGTTTAGGAATAAGATGGTTATCTTAACTTTTGTATTTAGTTAATTTAGTGTTTACTTACCATTTGTAGAAAAGCATTACTTAATATTTGTTTTATAAACGACATGACTGTTTCTTTATTTAGTTCTTCTGGGTCCGGTGAAGGGGCTATGCAGGTGCCATAACGGGTGCTTACTGCAGGAGGCGGTGTGCCATATTGCTATCCACCCTCCCCCCCATGATCCATGGCGCTCAGATTTGTAATGGCCTTCAATAAACTTGGTTCCACTCTATTTTTTGGAATCTTAGTAACCGTGTAATTTTTGTAACTTTTACAATTTTTTTACACATAAAACCCAGGTCAGGGTGGGCCTTAGCGCACCCATACCGCCGGGTTTTGGTACACTACACTAATCACTTTGGTCCTGACGAATGCCTGATTAATTTCAACACATAGGCTGAAACATGTTGACCTGATCACTGCACTCAAGGATAATCTTGGACTTATAATCCTGGTGCTTTATCGTTTCACTTTTTTTATCCTGTCCAATTGGCAAAATCAATAAATTACCTTTTTGACCTAATTGTGACATTTTTAAACTCTTCACTTTCACAAAAAAGAACCAGCTCTGCATTAACTCTGGCATCGCAGCACACTGGGGTGGCATTCGGTCACTCCCGGTGGTGCCCTATGATGAAGCATGTCACCAACTAGTGGTGAGTCAGGGCTTTTTTCAACAACCTATTAAGGTTTCATTCTAAACCAACATAGACTCTGTATCAGTCTCACTTGCTGACAAATTAAACTTTTTTGTCTTGCAGTCACTCTAGTGGTGACGCTCCTCTGTTGCTTCTGTATGTTTCTTTATTTTGTCAGAGATGTTTTGACAACAGAACTCCCTTTGAATCTATCTCACAATCCCTCCAATGGTGTTACTGCTCTGTCCTCTCTCACACCAGCACCATCATCTTCAGCCTGCTTCCATTAGCTGAGACCAGTCGTTGCAACTGGGACTTTCCTTGTGAAAAGGTGTGCTGCCCATAGGGCTGCTTGCAATGCATTCGTTGATGTTTTACATATATTGCACGTTGACTGCACATTCTGGTCTTAGTTTCTGTGGGCATGTTAGAACTGGGGGTCTCTAGTTGGCGGAGGTAGGTACCACTGTCCAAATAGGGACCCTTGCTTCTAATCAGGGTAAGGAGGAAAAACTCTTAGATAACCTCTGCTCACCCTCTGGGTATCTTGGCATAAGCAGGCAAGGCTTATCAAAGTCAATGTGCAAAGTATCTGTACCAACACTCACAGTAACACAGTGAAAACACCACAAACTGACTCCACAACAGTTTAGAAAAATAAAGGTATTTTAATCTAAACTACACAAGACCAAAACGACAAAAATCCAACATACACAGTTCAAGAATATGGTTTCAAAAGAGTTCTCAAGGTTGCGTTAAAATAATCCATAGTTGCTTCACGTTTTAGTCAACAGTACCATTAAATGCGACAAAGTTCCAAGTGAAAAGCTGTAGCGTTAAAAAGCAAGCCATGCTTCACTCCGGAGACCCTGGGGAGGCGATGCGACAACCCCGCTCGATGTTGCGGGCGTGTTGCAGTGACTCCGGTCTGTACGGGGAGCGATGCGATACCTTGTGTGGATTCCAGTGCACAGGTTTCGGTGGAAGCGGATCGCAAAAGGTACGATGTGAGGATCTTTGGGGCGGCGAAGATCTATGGTGTGGCGACGATGCGTGGCTCAGCGCTGATCTTCTACTCTCGCTGCCCCTTGATGCGATGGCTCTGCGACGACTCTCGCAGCGACGTGGTGTGGTCCCCAAGCAAGCGGTTCGACGATCTCACCCAGTGATGCCATGCTCTGCGACGATACTCGCAGCGATGGTATCTTCCCGCACCAGTCTGGTGCGTCCCGCAAATGAAGGATGCGACGGCTCTGGCAGCGGCAACAGGTGCTGTGACGATCTCGGCCTTCATAGCGGCGGGAATTTCCTCGCACTGACGGGGATGCGCTAGGCAAGCGAGCGATGCGATAAACTTTGCAGAAAGTTCCTTAAATCTTGGTTTCCAGCTTCTCAACACAGGTACAACTTCTTATGGCACCACACATGGGCCAAGCACTCTAGGAAGGACATAACTCTCCCAGCAGAGTTCAGGGAAGCTGGGGGTGAAGTCGTTTTGTTCCTGGGACTTCTTAACAGGGAGCCAGCTCTTCTCAGGCCCTTGGAGATTCCTGCACGCAAGGGGACACAGCACAAAGCAAAGTACTTCCCCTGCTTTGCTGCCCTCTCCTTGGCAGCAAAGCAACAGCAGGTCAGTCCAGCAGAGCAACAGCAGGACAGTCTTCCTTCTTCAGTTTCAGCTGTCTCCTTAGCAGAGGTTCCTTCTTGATTCCAGGAAGATTTAATTTTCTGTAGTCAGGGGTCCTGTACTTATCCCCCTAAAAGTCTTTGTTCCCTTTGTGCAGGAGGGCTCTGAGCCCGGTCTGAACCAGTTCTGGGTGTTCCTTGGGCACTTTGTTTTCCTGGCCTCTCCTTTCCTTTCAGAGAGAGGGACAGGGTTGACAGACGCCCAGCAGGAGGTGGAGCCAGGTGCTACCCCCTCCCACCACTCTAGATGCAGATGGAGCTTTTCAGCCCAGGGATGGCCCACTTAGACTCTGGGAGCCACCCAGCCCCTGCCCCTCACAAACCAGACAGTCAATTCACAAACAGGCCAAGGCACACAGAAAGGTCAGACAAGAGAACATCAACTTTCTAAAAGTGCTGTTCTCAAACACAGGATTTAAAAAACACCTTTCCTAAAAGATGTCTTATTAAATTCTGAGTTCAGGGATACCAGAGTTTTATGTCCTATCATGCTCCTATGGGAAGATATGCTGGTAGCCACTGTAGCCAGCATTTCCCATGATAGTCTAGGGGCAAGGCAGCCTTACAATAGTGAAAAACGAAAATGGCTTCCTTTCACTACCAGAGCATGTCACCTGCACTAGTACATGCTCTACCTCTCACATACACTGCACCCTGCCCAAGAGGGTACCTTGGGCCTTCAATAGGGGTGTCCAATGTGCACAGAAAGGAATGGGTTAGGCCTGGCTAGTGGGGACACTGACCAGGAGGACATGGCAGTTCACAGACTGCACACAGGCACTGCGGTGGCAGGCCTGAGACACCATTTTAGGGCTACTCAGGTGGGTGGCACAATCAGTGCTGCAAGCCCACTAGTAGCATTTATATCACTAGACCTGGCACACTTGGTGCACTTAACTAGGGACTTCTAGGTGATATAAATATGCTAATTATGGATAACCAATTACAATCACAATTTACATGGGGAGCACTTGCACGTTGACACTGATAAGCAGTGGCAAAGTGCTCACAGCATCTAAACCAGCAAAACAAAAATCCAGCACAGCGTCCAAAATACAGGAGGCAGAGGCAAAAAGAGAGGGGAAACCACGCCAAAGATGCCAGGTCTAACAGGGCAGATGAGGGAACCTATGTCCTTCTTCATGCGCTGTCGTTCCGAAAGGATCTGACGCTCTGCATTAAGTCGCCTTCGTTCACCTGAACTTGCCTGTGGCTGCCCTCAGTTACCTGTCTCATCACTATCTGTGCTGACATTACTATTAGCCCAGTACAGTGGAAGTTTAATTTACCACACTAATTAGTCATGGTTATGTGCCGCAACAAATAGTATGGACATATGTGGTGGAGTAAAGTTTCCATGTTCTGTGTGTACTTACTAACTTGTGCATTTTCTCCACAAGTGTCAATGATCTGTGGTCAACATGCTGAAACAGCAATGTTGCAGTGCGATGACAGCACTGAATTTTATATAACCATATTTCCCACCTTCATACATGTAGAAAGCAGCTATGATGGCAAGTTACCAAACTCCTTAGATTGAGCTCCATGCAGCATATTAAATGTTATTGAATAAACAAGTATTTTTAAAGCGCATGTTCACCCATAGGCCTCTTAACGCTGAATAGCAGGGGCATCATTTATGAGGTTTTGCCGTAATGAAGCGCAGCTGGTCTTCCTGCTGCGCTTCCCTACGGCAAAAGAAAAGGGCAGGAATGCGCCGTATCTATAGGATACAACATGAAAATTGCCTCAACCACTCTTACTTGAACGAAAAAACGTTTTCAGGTTAGAAAAACATTTATTACATCCCAACCAGGCATGCTTATTCAATGCCAATTATTTTTAAATTTTAGAAATATATTTTAACATCAATAGACAGAAATAAGGACTGTACATTCAATTTATATACAAATGGTTTGATACACATAGAAACAAAACAGTGTCAAAATAATATTTGAACATCCAACATCCTACAAAAAAATTAATACATAACAAAAAGCAAATATCACATACATATAGAGTCAATGAATGAAAAAATCAAAAGAATGGGGAATAGAGAACAACTGAATGACTCAAAATTGATAATATCTGAACTGGCCAAGCCTATTATTGTTTATTGATAATGCTCTATTCCACCAAAGCTGCCATTCCTGTGCTTTTTCCCTGCGCCGGCGCACAACGGGCTGCCTGCGCTAACGCAGGCACCTTTGCACCATGGTGCAAGGGTTCCTGCGTTGCGGGGATGATTATTTTTGTACAGGAAGGCAAACCTTTCTGTACAGAAATAATCACAAGAGGCTTTACCTCTTTCCATGTGTGCTGCATTCTGAAGCACATATAGAAAAAGGAAAAACAGGGAGAAATAAAGATATTTCTCCCAGTTGCGCCTCCCTTACGCCTCCCCTGTGGAAGCGTAAGATTTTGGCACTGCCTCAGATTTACGATTTCTCGTAAATATGGGGCAGTGTCAAAAGGCCATGGATGTTGCTGGGAACGCCCCTAGCAACACCCATTGCACACCCCTTTAACGCAGAACACTGCGTTAAATGGACTGATATTTATGAGGCAGCATTAAGCCAAAAAAATTGGCTTAGTGCTGCCTGATAAATATCACGCAGGCTTCTGCGCCACGGAACGTCACAAAACATGACGTTCCAATGGCGCAATGGGCCTCATAAATGAGGCCCCAGATGTTTCTTGTTACCAAACAGCACTCATTTCATCGACCTCAGACGGATGAAAGGCTGAGCGGACCTGCCAGGATTTCAACCTGTAACAACGAGGTCGAACACAGACCCCAACATTGGATGCATTAGTACACTAACCCCCAAATGCATCAAGCATCCATTTTGTGATTCCTTATTAGCGAAAAATAAGGAATCGCTAATAAGGAATAGCAAAATGGTATGCAAGAAGAATACACTTTTAAAATAGCGATTTCTTAAAATTCCTTAATTGCGATTCGCAAATTCCGAGTCGCAATTAAGGAATACCTCCCCATTCATTCCTTTCGGCCACGAGGCCCATAGGAATGAATGGGAAGAATTTTCAATTTGCGAATCGCAATTAGCGAATCGCAAAATGAAAATGCGATTTCAAGGGTGCAGGGGTGTCCAAAAGGACACCCTGTTGCACCCCTAAAATTGATCTGTGCACATATGTTGCGCACATGTGTGTGCGCAACATGAAACTTTGAAAAATGCACTTTAGTACATTTTTCAAAGTTTTTGCAAATTACCATGAAGTTGTACTTCATGGTAATTTGCGAGCCCTATTAGCGAAATCGCTATTTTTTAAACTTTAATGCATTGCATTTAAGGAATCTCAATTTGAGATTCCTTAAATGCAAGTAATCGCAATTTAGCGAATTCTCAATTTGCGATTTTTGCATTTGGGATGATGCATCCCAAATGCAAAAATACCGGTCGCAAAGGGGCAGATTCTGAGAATCTATCCCTTTGCGAGCGGTTTTTAGCTTCATACATCTGGGTCTTAGCCACCAGACACGCCTGAACACGAAAGATACAACGTCCATCACATAGATTTTCATCAAAAAGACCGATCCACCTTTAAGTAAAAACGCCTAATACTGCTGCAGAGTTGTCCAGGGCTGATGATAAAGGGGGGAGAAAACTGCCACGGAGTACTATTTGTACTCTTTTCCTCAGCATCGGCTCCTCAGTGCATTCCCATCAGCAGTGCTGTGCCTTTGCTGGAGGTATTTGATATGCATGTTACGTCATTTTCATTTGGCTTTGCCTAGCAGTCAGCACAAACCTAGCTTTTCTAAATTTAGCATTTTAATAAAGGAGAGGCCTGTAAACTTTACTCTGCTGCACTCTAGCAGGCTCCCAGTACTTTCTCTGCAGTATTATTTCATCAACTGATTAATACCATGGGCACTTAATGAGTCACTAAAGAAGAATGAATGGTGCAATATTTCATATTTGTTAAATACATATAGGCGTCATTCGTAGAGCAGTTCTAATCTCGACTCAGGTGCAAACAGTAATCTGAACCCAAATTAGGACTGCTCCTCCGGTGCAAACAATGGAAATGTGTTTTTTTTTATCTTCACTTGCATGCATTGCACCAGGTAAAACCTTGAAAAAGGACTGTGGAAAGAAAATGCAATATTCTGAGTTTTTCGGTTCGGAACGGTGGTAGAAGCAGAGTGTTACCACATTAACTACCAATTCGGAACTACTAGAGACATAATGGTGCTTGAGCAAACAAGCTCTGCGCTCCCCTTATTTCCCCCATGGTATTACCACATCATCTGAAAGGGGCACTTGAATTCAGGCACATGTTTATTGACGCCCTTTTTGGATCAAATGCCAGTGCTGCATGCCAAAGGCGCGTGCACCTTGCACGGCTATCATTATTTGACAGAAAATAATACAAGACCATACATTTTTTTTCTACATAGTTAACACGAAGACTCAAAAAACGGACAAGCTCCCTCTCTCTTTGTGTACTTATGCTGAACTGATGAAGAAGTATTTCCGGTATTACCGGAACGAGGACATGGCACTTGTTAATCTTTCTCTTCCAGGGTGAGAAACACACGAAAAAACCTGGCACTCCAGCGGAATGCTACTGGTACTCACACCACAAGAAGGAAGGATGTCATGGGCCTTGTTTCAAGAACCGAGATATCGCGACCTTATCCTGCCAGGATCAGCAGCCCCCTCCTCTCCTCCTTGCGACGAGTAACACCAGGATCCATTGAAGGGAGGGCTGGCTTTAGCGCTGGTGGAGCCCAGAGCGACACTCATTTTTGGTGCCCCACACCCGATGACAGCCTCCTCGAATTCTCTCACTACCACCGGGCAAAAGTTCCCCTCATCCCTCCAACCATTAGTTACTGCTAAACACAGCCTCCCGCCTCGAGGTCAGCCCCCCTCCATAGATCAGCGCCCGGTGCACCTGCACAGGTTGCACTGCCCTAAAGCCTGATTGAAGGTCTCCTTGATGCCAGTGTGAAGCCACTCTTGTTTCTGTCAGCATCACATGTCGCATGATCCAACCCAGGGCAGTGTCCCTGGTCGGACTTTTCTAGCACAAGCCATGGTTTTCACAACAACGTGAGATGAGACTATCTCCACGGTATACAATGCTTGCAGCGCCTGAAAGGGTACTGCTGTCTTCAGTGCACAAGGTGGTGTGGCATAGAGGCTCCTGGAACAACATGTGCATCTCTCACTGGAGTATTCCTGCACACAATCCAATCATATTAGTCAATAGCTTTCTAAAAGGATGCTGGCAGCAGTGTAATGGAAGTGCAAGAACTCAAGCCTGGAGCACCAATTAGGTGGGGAAATTATGTGACAATTGCTGAAAATTCAATAGTTACCCCCCGCCGGGCACGAGGAGGAGTGGTCTTTTGCAAAACCCATTAATGCAGGAGAAATATACAGTAAAATATATCGAATTGAAGGACAATTTGGGATAATAGCAAGCTTCTCTGATAAACTGGGAAAAACCGAATGCCAGTAAAACATGTCTTGCCTTCGTCTGGTGAACGAAAGCAGTTATATTTTAAAGCAAATGACAAACGGGAAAAACTGGTCTCTTTTTTTGCAGTTTTATATAGCGCAAACTCAATCCAAAGGTATTGGCGCACTTTACATGAGCAGCAGTTAAATTACACAAGGACATATTCATGCTTGTTGTTGTAGGTACTGGAGGACATGTGTTTTGTCCAGAATCACAAGACGTCGAATGGATACCGAGACTTGAACCTAGTTCCCTAGTTCGAAAGTCGGCAGCTCTGGGTTGCCACATCCTCTTCCCTCTGCAGACCATAGAAGACATCAGAGTTTATCTGGAAGTGACAAGAAAGGAGCTCCTCTCAGATCATCATGAAAGAAACAGAGGGAACAGATCTAAAGGACGCGTCAGCAATCTCCTTCTCCATCCTCTAAATCTGCAACAGAATCAAATGAACAGTGTCAAAAGGAGAAGTAGAGTAGTCTATTGTCATCCCTCCCAGAGAGAGGAAGGATTGCACCCTCCAGCAAGCAGGTGGCAAAAGTCCAAATAAAACGACAGGGTTGTGAAGATAGGCAATGGTGGATACAAGATAGAGGTCTATGCTATTTCTCTATCCTCTGGAGTTTGAAAAATATATGCAAAAGTGTTGTCAAAGATATCACAGATCCAGGGTCTGAGGGATAAAGTTGATATCTTCATACGGTAAGCAGTAGCTTGAGAGCCTCCTCAGTTGTAGTGCCAAATGACTTTTTCAGTTTGTTGTGAGTGCTCCACCTGGCAAAACACTCTTTGGCCAGGAACACTGAAAATCCTTCTAGCATTCCTGTTCCTGAGTAAGAAAGTAACAGCTTCATTGCCAGGAGAGCAAAAGGGTTCAGGATCTTCACTATTATCTTTTTAATGAAAAAACATCCCAAAAACTTGATATTGATTCTAGCTGCTAAAAATCGGACAGTTCTTCCTACAACCTATTTCAAAATGTGCTTTGGAACATCTTTCCAATGCTACTTGCAGAGGAATTTCTGTCCTCCTTTTAACTCTTCACTATGTCTAACTGCACATCTTGGTACACCAACCTGACCAGAGATTTCTACAGTTTGCACAAAATGTTCACCAGTAATGATTCAAGGTTCTCCTCTTCAGTCACAAGTCAATAAGGAAGGGATGGTCCATCAGTAACTGGACTAGTGTCTGGTCCATGCTCCACCCAAGAACAAACATAAAGACCATTTCAAGGCTCTTTAACTTTCCAGAGGATCGTGATTTCTTGTTGTACTGGGAAAGCCGTACCAGTCAACAGTACACGACCTACAAACACTGGTGCCCTGTTCTGGACGGATTGGGTCAGGGTGCTCCATCCTCAGGGCAGACCGGTAAAGCTCAGGGCCAGATGCTCAGCTTGTATGATTCATACATTGTTTGTATTGTGCATCGACACTGAAATCAGGTGCACAGACCACTGGAGAATCCTTGGTGAAGATGTTACAATCTAGAAGAATGCCAAGACTTTTCCAGTCAATCCACCCCTGAGGTTGACGTTTAAATGTCCTGTTTTTCCGAATAAATGTGACACTTCCAGGACGCCGAGTGCACAGTTGGTGGCAGTTACACGTCACCGAGGATACACTAGTGCGCTACTGCAAAGTGTGGTATCTTCACAGAGGAGCAACTGAACTCTTTCTCTGCCAACAAACACAATGCGTGACTTCGTTAATTTCCTCCTAGTGTAATCTGCCTGCCTATAACACTAACCACAATATTGCCGAACTAACCACCACTATACGCTCTGGCACTAGCTGTCACAGCTAGAAAAGTGTATTTGGAAGAATAGGACACACATCATTACCAATCGAACCCCTGCCGTAATCAGAAATTAATTTGAAAATATCCTTTCAGCGTTGCTGATCAAAAGGAATCCCTCATTGGAGGAGATGCTATTGATTCTATATATACATACACGACAATAGATGGTATTGAATCTATATATACATACACGACAAAACAGGACACGGCCATGAAGTGTATTCCCCCAAATGCGCACTCATTTAGGACTTTTGTTTTAAAAATAGAGACATTCACTGTCATATTTTAATTAATACCTCGTCAAGTTTCACTCTCAATATCGCTTATGGCATAAAATGTGGTGGGTTGTAAAAAAGAATGGCTCTAACATAAAGCACACCCCGGCAATATCCATAAAAATATATGGGCGGAAAGAAACAAAACTTAATGATACATGAAAGAGTGGAATGTTCTGTCGGCAAAGTGCAGGACAGCTGACGACATCATAGTCGCCTTTATTGATGGCATAAGTGTTACCAATGAAAAATACATTTATCAGATAAACGTTTGTCAGCGGGGTATTTGGAGTGTGCTGTGCTGTTTCTTTGCACTAACATGAATACATGCGTTTACCTGTCTTACTTATACATTTTTATTTGACTGATATGTAATTTCTAAAGTCGGCACTCAGTGTTTAGAGTGCATTTGCTGTGTTTTATGTAATTTGCTCCGAGGAAAACCTATTAGCTTATATAGACCAAATCTCTAATCACTTTATACTTTTCTCTTTAGTTTCTTATTGTTAAAGGTTTTTCTTTTTTTTTTTTCATTTTATCAAAATGAACCATTCCTTCATTTCCTGATGTATGGTCACAATTAATACTCATGAGCCACAAGATGGCAGCATTGGATATAAATCAAATACCACAACATGGATTAATGGAGAGCAACATTGTGGTGAGGGGCTATATCATACGACCGAAGAGTCAGAGACCAGCCGTGTGGAATATTGAAAAAGCGAAAATGTAGTACTTTCCCAGGTACTGTACAGATATCATGGAAATCTAAACACGAATTCCAATAATGTCCAGTACCAATTCCTACAACACTTCCAGTCTGATATTTTTCAACTGCAGCCACAGAATAAAACCAAACGGGATATAATAACCCTGAAACATCACTGCAGGTAAAGGCGATCTTCTTTCTCCTGCTATACTGACTATTTGCAATGGTGAAACTTCCCGACATTTGGTCTGTTTCTTCAAACCACAAAATCAGTAAATTGGCCTGTTGAAGAATTCAAACGTGCCTCTAAGGCAATGTACAGAGATTCCAGATTTCATAAAATAAATCTTGCAATTTTTGGTGAGATGCTTTCTGGAGTTATTGTTTCTTCCTCGAAATGAATTAACCCTAGAAGTATTTGAAAACAGCACAAACACCTAAAGGATAAAAGCAAGGAAGCCTTGCTTTTATCATAGAACATTCCATCTGCTCTTTGTCTAGGTAAACAGAAGAATGCTTCATCTACAGTGGACAAAAAACCAGAAGCAATATGAAAGACTGACGGGAACTCAATTTTATCAACTCAACATTGTTCAAAAGCGCAGAGGCCTTTACAATTGGGCATTTAAATTAAACGTCAACGCCACTGCAGTCATTACAGCCTTCGAAGCTCTTGTCATCAGAAGTAAAAAAATAATTAAAACAACTTAATGTGTTTCCAAAATGTTAAAGAGCAAAGTTCAGATTTTCATGTTTCTAATAGGTTGTTCTGGAAATGGAAAAACGTGACTGCCGGAACTCACACATTTGGGGACAGACGTCTGCAGTGGCAGACAGGGACAGAATCATGGGGCAGATTTATGTTAACTGGCGCATCCCCAGGGATGCGCCAGTTAACATGCGCCACAGTGCGCCACTGCTCCGCCACCCATGGTGCGCCGCATTTATGATGCGGCGCACCATGGTGCAAGGCAGTGAAGATGCGTGACGCATCTCTCGGCGCACGGGCGGCGCATTGCAGGAGTCATATCGCAAGTGCAACATGACTCCTGCAATGCACAGGGGCCACCTGTTCAATGTATGGTGCGTCACCCTTACGCCTGCTTCAAGCAGGCGTAGGGAATTGACATAGAAAGTGACTGAGTGAAATCTCATAGATTTCACTCAGCCACTTTTAGGAGGCGTTCCTGCGCAGGAACGCCCCCCCCTGCGCAGGAACGCCTCCTTATGGCACAGGGGTTTCCAACGTGACGCATCCCCTAGATGCGTCACGGTGTAAATAGGGCGCATTGTTTGCGCCGCCGTTGCATCACATTACGTGACGCAATTGCGGCGCAAGGAGGCGCAAGAGCCTCATAAATCTGCCCCAATGTTTTTTACAAACTCTGCCGCAAGGAAATTGACTCTAAGAGAACATGTGCAAGTAAAGCGGTTCTAGCTTACTCAATTTCCTGCTCGGAGACCTTAAGGCGTGGGGGCATCTTCTTCAGAGATATACGTATTGTCTGCAAGTCTCAGAGTACAATGCTGGTCAAATAGTGTATACAACAAGGGGTGGTGAGGGACAGAGTCTCTGAATTAAGCAGAATACTCTCACCCAGTCAAGACATCAGGGCTAGATCCAACACCGTTTTTTAGCTCATTGCACCATCCCAGTTTCAGAACCTGGCTGTATGCAAATTATCTGTTCCTGTCCCAGTGCATGATGGGAACAGGGCAAACCAAACTACAAAAGCCAATTCTTACACTGGGAAGGAAACAAGCTTCCGGGGACCGGTTTCTGGCATTACAGCCGTCTTCGGACCGGCTTGCTTGAATCCTGATGGTGCAATGAGCAAGGGACTCATGTCTGAGTATACCCTTCCACGCTTAGGGTGGACAAAATTATTTACAACAAGGGGTGGTGAGGGACAGAGTCTCTGAATTAAGCAGAATACTCTCACCCAGTCAAGAGATCAGGGCTAGATCCAACACCGTTTTTTAGCTCATTGCACCATCCCAGTTTCAGAACCTGGCTGTATGCAAATTAGTCTGTTCCTGTCCCAGTGCATGATGGGAACAGGGCAAACCAAACTACAAAAGCCAATTCTTACACTGGGAAGGAAACAAGCTTCCGGGGACCGGTTTCTGGCATTACAGCCGTCTTCGGCCCGGCTTGCTTGAATCCTGATGGTGCAATGAGCAAGGGACTCATGTCTGAGTATACCCTTCCACGCTTAGGGTGGACAAAATTATTTACAACAAGGGGTGGTGAGGGACAGAGTCTCTGAATTAAGCAGAATACTCTCACCCAGTCAAGAGATCAGGGCTAGATCCAACACCGTTTTTTAGCTCATTGCACCATCCCAGTTTCAGAACCTGGCTGTATGCAAATTAGTATGTTCCTGTCCCAGTGCATGATGGGAACAGGGCAAACCAAACTACAAAAGCCAATTCTTACACTGGGAAGGAAACAAGCTTCCGGGGACCGGTTTCTGGCATTACAGCCGTCTTCGGCCCGGCTTGCTTGAATCCTGATGGTGCAATGAGCAAGGGACTCATGTCTGAGTATTACCACCCCCTTTATGAATCGTTTTGGCCACCACAAGTGTGGAAGGGTATGCTCAGATGTGAGTCCCTTGCTCACTGCACCATCAGGATTCAAGCAAGCCGGGCCGAAGACAGCTGTAATGCCAGAAACCGGTCCCCGGAAGCTTGTTTCCTTTCCAGTAAAGAATTGGCTTGGTAGTTTGGTCTGCCCTGTTCCCATGATGCACTGGGCCAGGGTCAGACTAATTTGCATGTAGCCAGGTTCTGAGCTGGGATGGTGCAGTGAGCTAAAAAACGGTGATGGATCAAGCCCTGATCTTTTGACTGGGTAGGAGTGTTCTGCTTAATTCAGATACTCTGTCCATTACCACCCCCTTTATGAATCGTTTTGGCCACCACAAGTGTGGAAGGGTATGCTCAGATGTGAGTCCCTTGCTCACTGCACCATCAGGATTCAAGCAAGCCGGGCCGAAGACGGCTGTAATGCCAGAAACCGGTCCCCGGAAGCTTGTTTCCTTTCCAGTAAAGAATTGGCTTGGTAGTTTGGTCTGCCCTGTTCCCATGATGCACTGGGCCAGGGTCAGACTAATTTGCATGTAGCCAGGTTCTGAGCTGGGATGGTGCAGTGAGCTAAAAAACGGTGATGGATCAAGCCCTGATCTTTTGACTGGGTAGGAGTGTTCTGCTTAATTCAGATACTCTGTCCATTACCACCCCCTTTATGAATCGTTTTGGCCACCACAAGTGTGGAAGGGTATGCTCAGATGTGAGTCCCTTGCTCACTGCACCATCAGGATTCAAGCAAGCCGGGCCGAAGACGGCTGTAATGCCAGAAACCGGTCCCCGGAAGCTTGTTTCCTTTCCAGTAAAGAATCGGCTTGGTAGTTTGGTCTGCCCTGTTCCCATGATGCACTGGGCCAGGGTCAGACTAATTTGCATGTAGCCAGGTTCTGAGCTGGGATGGTGCAGTGAGCTAAAAAACGGTGATGGATCAAGCCCTGATCTTTTGACTGGGTAGGAGTGTTCTGCTTAATTCAGATACTCTGTCCATTACCACCCCCTTTATGAATCGTCAAATAGTGTAGGCGGTTAATATAAGTGGTGTGCTTCAGACATGTGGATATGTGTCCATGTGGGCGTGCGAGCCTGTGTGTGTGTGTGTGTGTGAGAGAGAGAGAGAGAGAGAGATATTCAGATCACAGGTTTAAATCATTATAAATAGAGTGTACAATGTGGTGATCAAATATGTGTATTCTACATAAGAAAAGCTGAGCGGTTTAATACTTTATTTGCAGTGGTCCTTGCTCGACCCCCAGGTCGCAAGTTACAATACACATTTGTATACATTGATAATAAAGCAGTTTAATGAATTATGTGCCCACTCTAGATAAGCACCAGCAACCTGCGAGACATAAGGATGAACCTCTGTAGGTTTTAATCTAGTTTGTCATTGGTCTGTGGTTGATAAACAATCATTTTCAATGCAATCGGTCTCACCTTTGGGAGCTTATATGTATTTAGCTATGCAGCACATTAGCCTGGGTGCTGAAACATCTACTGTTCTTTAACATGGAGGGAAAGTAAGCACCAAACTGCGTGACTCACCAGGTATGGGAACACATGGAGAGAAATATTGCCTTTCAACGGGAAATGGTATAGTCCAAAGCTCTGTTTTCAATATAAAATCAGGGCCTTCAGTGGTCAGATCACTGAAAATTCAAGATTTACAAAAAATATTATTGTCTACTGGTACCCGTGAAAGACAATTTCTATGGACTGGAATCTAGAGAATGCTAAAGTGAATCTGTTATTTTACTGACCTCTGCTGGTTGTTTTCTATCAAAAAAGGTAAATAGAGGCAGTAGCCAGAAAAGTAAAAAAAAGAACGTCCCTCATCAAAAAGCGATTCTGGTATTTTACTGTCCTCTATTGGTCATTTTCTATCAAGACGGTTAAATAGAGGCAGTTGAACAAGCAGAATGCAAATCTGTTTTTTTATTGACCTCTACTGGTCGTTTTCTATCAAGACTGTTAAATAGAGGCAGTTGAACAGAAAAAAAGTCCCTAAGTGGAAGCGGACAAGTCCCAGGGCTGATCTCCAGAGCCCACCAATTACATACACATATAAGTATATAATAAAGTATATACAAGAGGTCTCGAAAGCTCAACCTAAAAAGGAGTCCATTGAGCTGCAAGACACAATTCTTTAAGTTTTGCGAAAAGTACTTCATTGTGTGGAAACTGGTACAATTCACACAGACAATCATATCTGTGATAGTTCTACATTGCACAAATAGAAGTTTATGTGTTTTCAACTAGTGAATTGGCAAGTGTGTTTTTGTTTCTTCTGAAAAAATATTGAGACTGGCTCTGATGGGGTTCTGTATCTCATCTGACTCTTGCTCCAATCAGAATGGAATGCAGACAAAATGTATTACCTATTGTATATAAAGTTTGTCATTTGCAGCCGAGTCACACTGTGACACAGTGTTTCAGTGGGTTCACGCCGGTTGCATGACAAAGCACGCACTGAATGTGCGTGACACTGCTGCCTGTGTCCTGATGCCTGCACATTACACTGGACTGGGGAACAGTAAGGGTGGTTAATTGAGGCGGGCTTGGTACATGGTTCCAGCACAAGACTATCTGCCAGACTTGGATGGAATACAACTGGTTCAACTCAATGACAACACTACTGTCTGCTATTCCAGAGCTCAGCAACTGTTACAGATAGTACTTTCTACAATAATAGATTTCCTAAAGCGGGTTCTTTTATATTGCCTTAGTTTCATGCCTTGGGACTCCATTGGTATTTCATGGTTCAGGCCAATGACTAAAAAGTCAAATGAACTAACATGGCATTCATAAACATTATTTTTTTGACATGGCAAGCTCTTGCAATTTTCTTAACCTAAGAAGAATGTGGACCTATTTGAGGGAATGTGCCCTGCCGTGCTACAACATTTTACATTCCTGCATTCTCATTGCAATGCAGGAAAATGCTGGGGTTTCGCACATTTATTTAAGCCGTTGTATGTGGGTTGCGGTATTTTCCATTTTGCAACAGCAGCTTTTGAGAAGGGTATGCTAAATTAAACATATGACAATTACTGTGACAAACGACAGCCCTCTTGGATAAGCATCTTTGTGATTCATTGGCATCTTTTAATGAAATGCCAGTGAAGCCTTTTAAAGTGTCATTCCATCGAGCACAGAGAAGTCAAGGGGAGAGAGAGAGAGAGAGACAGAGAGAGAGAAAGGAAGGAAGGAAGTGGGCAAGAGAGAACCAGAGTTCTGTATTCCCGTTTGCAGGATAGACCTCTGCATAATTTTCGGAAAGTGATTGGTATTAAATGTATGTATTAATCCTTTTTAATCCTTGATTAGCCACAGTAAAGGATTTACTCGGCCAAAAAATGTAAATGAATCATCTGGCTCGATGGCTCCCAATTTTGCAGAGCAGGAACTGCTGACCCCCAGGTATCTTTTCGTTTGCTTGAGCTCTTTGCTTGCTTCTCTTGTTGTAAGGGTTCATAAAGTCATCAGGAGGAACATAAAGTGAACCAGGATCTGAGTCAAAAGTCTGTCATTTCGCAGTCTTGCCCTAATCTAAACACCTCAACAACCAACAGAAGGCTGTTTTGGGTCTAAGGATTGTGTGGGTGGACCACCATCAATCAATCAATCAATCAAACAATCAAAGAACCAATAAATCAATCAGCATTTGTAAAGCTCAGCACTATCTCCCCTAAGGTTACCTGGGCACAGTTAAAATGCCAGGTCTTGAGTTTCTTTCTGAAGTCCACCAGAAAAGGTGGTGTTTGAAGGTGGACGGGCAGTTCATTCCAGGTCCTGGCAGCGATGAAGGAAAAGGAGTGACCCCCACTGCTGCTTTGACAGATGCAGGGTGTGTGTGTAAGGGCGAGTGAAGTGGGATGCAGGTGTCTTGCTGGCATGTGGAAGCTCAATCGATGGTTGATATATGATGGTCCTTGATCGTGTAGAGCTCTGTATGCTTGTGAGAGGACCTTGAACTGGAATCTCTTCTGTATGGGGAGCCAGGATAGGTTTCGGAGGTGAGCAGTGATGCAAGTCCATTTTGGGAGGTCCTGGATGTGTATTGCTTTGGTGTTCTGTAATATTCGACGTCGTTTAAGGAACTTGGTGGATATTCCGGCATAGAGACCTTTGCTATAGTTGAGGCAGCTGGTGACAAGTGCCTGATTGTCGGTCTTTCTGGTGTTGATGGGGATCCATCTGAAGAGTCTGCGGGGCATGCAAATGGTGTGGAAGTAGGTGATTGCGCTGACTTGTCATTTCAAGGTAAGTTGTCTGTCAAGGAAGATGCCAAGGTTGCATGAAGGGTCTGTTGGTATGGGTGCAGGTCCGAGTTCTGCCAGCCACCAGCAGCGGTACTATATGGAGGTATTTTTTCTGAAGATCAGTGCTTCTGTTTTTTAAAGTTGAGCTTAAGGCAGCTGTTTCTCATCCATTTTGCCACGTTGGTCATGGCGCTGCAGAAGTTGGTTTTAGCATTGGAGGGATTCTCAGTTAGAAAGAGGATTAGTTGGGTGTCGTCAGCTTAGGAGAATATGTTAAGTCCATGTGATCTGACATCTGTGAGGGGGTCATGTAGATGTTGAACAGGGTGGGGCTGGGTGCTGATCCCTTGGCTACGTCGCAAATTATGTTCTTGGGTGTGGAGGTGAAGGGAGGCAGTCAGATGCTCCATCCAGGAAGAAAAGAACCGGTCCACTTAAGGGCGCTGTGCGGTATGCCAGCGTTTTTGATTTTGTCGATGATGGTGTCATGGGAGAAGGTGTCGAACACAGCACAGAAGTCAGGGAGGAGCAGGGCCACAGTTTCTTCATGATCGAGGAGAGTCCTGATGTCATCTCTAGAGGCAATTAGCACACTCTCAGTGAGATAGTTGGCATAGAATCCTGATTGTGAGGCGTCAAGCAGGTGGTTGTGTTCTAGGTATTCGGTGAGCTGTTGATTAATGGCTTTCTTGAGTACTTTGGCTGGGTAGGGGAGCAGGTTGATCGGTCTGAAATGTTTGAGGTCACTGGGGTCAGAAGAGGGCTTCTTTAGGAGTGGTCTGACCCCTACATGTTTCCATAAATCTGGGAAGGTTGCTGTTGATATGGAGGTGTTGAGAATGCTGGTGAGTTCCATGTTAATTGGGTTGGCTCTGAGGTTGAAGAGATGGTGGGGGAGGGATCGTTGTGCACCTCGGAGTGGATGGGCAACATGATAGCTGTGGTGGTCTGGGTGGTGAGTGGAGACCAGGTGGTTATCGGTTGGCTGGTGTTTGCTGGTAGGTAGAGTTTGTTGAGGCTAAGAGGAGGGACTTGAGTGTCAAAGTTGTTGATGGTGGCAATCTTGCTTTTGAAGTAAAATGAGAGGGTGACACAGAGTTCTTGGGAGGGATGAAAGGTGTTCTCTGTGGCTGTCGGGTTGGATGTGTTGGGGTGACAGGCACTTGATGCATTGGGATGGTGGGTAGTTTTAGGCCCACCATGTGTATGTTTAGAGAGTGGAGTGAGTTGGTAGTTTATAAAACTTAGAGCTTGTTGACCAAGCTGAGAATAATACATTCCTCATTGACCACAATAGCAGGCGCATTAGTGATACTGTGTCCAGTAACAAGTCATCATGCAAAGATCCATTTACTAGATAATCAGTGGCTACCAATGGCTTGGGGGGCATTAGGAGAGTTGTGAAGATATTAAAACTGAACAGACAAAGGAAATACTTTTTTTTATTGTTAAAGGCAGAAATACTTACTTAGACTGTGCTATCTGTAAGCAGTGTTCATCCCTAATGCAAAAATCTTCACTGTTTCGTTTAGGCAAAACATTTAGTGGATACCCTGGGCTGGTGTGCAACATTTTTATGTAATTGGGATAGTGAAAGCCTAATCATGTTTAATATGTTTCTCCCCCGTGAGTTGCAATCTGTGGTTCAAGACAAATTAAAGAAAAAAACGATAGCTGGATTTGCTTGAATTATTCTGTGCCACTTGTAATTACTCTGAGCTGCAATGGAGTCATCAATTGTTTTGTGGAAAAGGGCACTTCAAACAGGGGGGCCAACCATAAGCAAATCAGTTCTGATTCTAGTCCAATTGGAATAGTTCATCCTAAATTGCAAAACCAGTTCCTCTCTGAGAGGGAGCAAAAGCAACCCCAGACGGGTTTTGGCCTATTTGGGTCTCCTCAGCAGGGCGCTGCTTGAAGCCAATGGCACAGTAAGCACATAACTCATATCTGAGCACAACAGATACTTTATGGAAATTATGGGCCTACTTGGTGACATAATTAAAGGCGATCTACATTCTGGGAAGTGATGTTAACATGTTGGTGGAAAAATAAATGCATAGGTGCTAATCCTGTGATAAATATTGGCAAAGTTTAGCCTAAAAGTAGTTGAAATTTAAAATAGCCATGAGACTTTTATATATGTGTAGATCAATGCAATGGGTAATCAAGCAGTTCTTCCACTCCATAGTACACAACTGTTTATATAGAAAAGATTATTTTTTCAGGTGAAAGCCTGCAAAGACTCCAGAAGGCTTAGGGTCTGGCAAGAGGGTCATCCTGCGGTTCTCCTTCGCTACTTGATACAAATATGGCAAGCCTGCAAATGTAGGACTCAATATTGATAGAGATCACATATATTAGTAACCCAGATACGCTACTAGGAAGACAAAAGTTTGTGATGAGTAAGGAATCATGATGCTTAAGGGCAGATATATCAAGAGATTTTTTAGTCGCAAACGCTGCGATTCGCAAAAAAGCAGCGTTTGCAACAAAAAATTCTCAAAATGGTATGTATGATGCAAAAATTAAGGAATCACAAATTTTGCGATTCCTTAATTTTGCGTAAGCATTTAAGGAATCGCAAATTGCGATTCCTTAAATGCTATGTAAGAAACATTTAATTTTTGCAATTTCACCTTAAGAAATCGCAAATTACCACCAACTTGTAGTTGGTGGTAATTTGCGATTCCTTTTACAAATGCACTTTTTGGCATTTGTAAAGGTGCCATGTGGTGCTCATACATGCCCTTAGGGCATGTATGTGCGCCATATGTGCACACATGTAAATTTCAAGGGTGCAGCAGGGTGTCCTTAAGACACCCTTGCACCCTTGAAATTATTCTCAATTTGCGATTAGCAAATTGCGAATCGCAAATTGAGAATAACTTCCCATTCCTTCCTATGGGCCTCTTCGCCCATAGAAATGAATGGGAAAATATTCCTTAATTGCCATTCGCAATTTGCTAATCGTAATTAAGGAATTTTAAGAAATCGCAAAAAAATGCACATTTCTACATACATACCATTTTGCAATTCTCAAATAGCGATTCTCAAAAAATCGCTATTTGAGAATCGCAAATAGGTATTTTGATACATCTGCCCCTTAGTGTATTATGAGGCTAAAGTGTCCTACCTCAGTTCCTAATAAATGGATTTATACCATGGTTAATAAAGCTGGAAAACCAATAGCCTAGCTAAGCAAATGGGATGATGACACTAGGTGTGTCCAAGATATTAAAAATGTGAATGTTGACGGAGTGGACAGTGATGTGGCCGGAGCACAGGTTGCTGCAGACTACTTTTTGATATTTTATGAAATTTCTGAGACCAGGTAATGGTGAGGAAATGTTCATATGTATATTGTGGAGAAGTGTGGCTCAGGGGTTAGAGGCAGCAGACCCGGAAGCTGAGATCGGTCCTGGACCAGGGTTCAATTCCCCGCCTCGGCAGGGTCTTGGGCTAAAAATTCCACGGACTCGATAATTCTCGCCCTGGTGCCTCCTCGACTCACGGGTTCACACTCTGCAACTCTGGGCAATAGCTTGCTTAATCTCCACAACGGCCCCTCGCGGCGGGATGCCTGACTTTCACCTTGTGGATACCCTGCTATCTCACAGGGGAATACCAGGAAGGGTTCCCTAAGCAAGCGCCGGGACACCCACTGCGGGTAGCTGTGCGCTATATAAGCTCAACTACATTTACATTCTACATTTACATTTACAGTAGACTACTTCCAAATATGGGCAAAAATAGTATGTCAACCATATATGAGGCAATCACAAATGAGGAAGTTCTTCATACTGCTTCACAAATAGAATCTGGAACCGACCTGGACTTACAAGCCATCTACCAATCAGATTTAAAGGCTTTCTCATTTAACCTCTGGAAATTTGTTAAACACGTGCCAAGAGGCCTAAGAAGAGTCCAGTCTGCCCGTCTTGTATAAAATTGCTTCAAATGGCTTCAGTGAGGAAGGTCAGGGTGCTGATAAGTCAGATTTTGCTTGAGAGCAAAACTAGGAAGAGGTGATTTCCTTGGAAAAATTGGTCGTGCTCCTCAACATCACCCAATGGAATGACAAAGAGCTGAGGATATCCTTAGATCTTTTAAACAGAGGTATTTATGATGTGGGCATGTCTGTAACTTTGAATAAGCCTTTCACCTGGCTATGGGGACTGAGCGGGTATCTGATTCAAAGTTGACCATCAAAGATAGGCACGCACACAGTGTTAAAGTTTACCCTCACACTCTGAACTGGAGACTATCCCCAACAATTTAGCCAGGAGCTTGTGAAGCATGATTGGGACATGGTCCATAGCTATTAACGAACTGACCGAGAGGGTATGGTAAAAAAACATTGTGGTAGGCTTAAAACACCTCACAGGATTTACAAAATAGGACCAGATTGGCAATTCTAAACTTGGAGACACAGGAATGGGGTGGGGTGGGCTTCATGAAATGTGATCAACTGCATCAGGAGCACGATTTGGATAAGACAGAAGAGTTTAGGTATATTCAACTAAAACACACTATTATAAAGTATATACCCCTATATGGAGATTTGCCAGAGAGCACACTTTAATACAACCTGGTTGTATATGAAACGCTCGGTAAAAAGGCTGCTTCATCAATTTATAGAACCCTGGTAAATAGTTCACTGACTTTTCTAGAATGACTCAACATGAGATAGGACTACGCGGTTTAGATGACCCAGACTGCGAGAAAGCCCTACTGTGCGTAAGTCAGGTATTACGAGTGGGATCTCAATTGCTGCAATTAACAATCCCACACAAGATTTAGTACAAAAGGGTGTATATTTTTCATTTTGGGATAGCAGCAATAGCTACATGTTTCAGTGTTTCAGGACATG
Organism: Lissotriton helveticus; assembly: GCF_964261635.1. Taxonomy (NCBI): domain Eukaryota; kingdom Metazoa; phylum Chordata; class Amphibia; order Caudata; family Salamandridae; genus Lissotriton; species Lissotriton helveticus. The sequence goes on along the minus strand of NC_136067.1, from coordinate 1,738,106,609 downwards.
ACACTTCTTTTAACGTTCACTGTGATCATGTCCAAAGTTTTCAGTTTCTGGAATAATATTTCCAAATCTTTAGATGCTATACTGGGCAACCCATCTAACTTTCAGATGAATAAATTGATTACTGAGATATGAATTTAATGCAAGTCTGTAAACCTTTAGTTAATGTAGCGTTTCTGTAGCATGAAGAAATAGTGCAGTAGCCAACTAATACCAACAAATTAATCATGGTTTGTAAACACCAATTGGTGAATTGAGGTCAAAATTGTGATGTATGAAAGCAGAGGTTGCCAGCAATAATTTGTAAAGCTTTGAGGGCCTGTGGGCAAAATACCCAGAACTTGGTTATGCCTAGAGTAAGACATGAGAAAGAGGAGGGCTACACAGGAAATTATAGAGTACATGTTTTTGATATTAGCGCTTCTAGGTAGGGCTCAATGCAACACAACTTCCGCGTAGACGGATATTGCTCAGAATATGGCGATCAAGTGGTTAGCTCGGCCAGGCTGCTGTAATTCTTTTATTATCAATGCTGTGTTTTTCGGAGAGTGTGGGGTGTTAAATTTGAAAATACCCAATCACTTTTGTACAATTGAATATAAATATATATATATATTCACTGAAAAAACCATAGGTTATAGACCATATATAGTTAGGAATTAGCATTTACAAAACCTTGAAAATTCACTGAAAAAACCATAGGTTATAGACCATATATAGTTAGGAATTAGCATTTAAAAAACCTTATTTTACTCACACAAAACCATTGAAATTCCATATATAGTTAGTTGCACTAACTATATATCGCGCACCCGCAATCCACTGCTGATCATGTCACATATTACATCATTCATGACATGGTCAGTGACATCACTGATGACATCACTGATGACATCTCAAATGACATCACTGATGACATCACTGATGACATCTCAAATGACATCACTGATGAGATCACTGATGACATCATCCAGTGACTGTGTGTTTCTGTAAAGTTTAAATATGTTTTACATATTGAAGAATGAGTAGATGTATAAGTGTCTGGACGAAGGATTTAGTAGGTGCATGACTGAATGTATGAGTGAGTGATTAAATGTGTCTCACTGAGTGCATGGGTTAGTGACTAAACTGTCTTAATTTGTGCATCATAATGTCTGTTGTTCTGTAAACTGCTGCATGTGTTGATCAGTAGCTATATGATTAACTATATGGGTTATTGATTGATTGTCCAAGTATTTGTATAGGAGACTGAGTGTGTGTGTGGCTGGCTGGGAGGTGTGTGACTCTGTGCCGATCAATGTGTACTTGTATCAATGATTGTATAAGAAAGTAAGTATGTGTTAGTGTATGTTTCAAAATGTAAGGTGCTCTATGTTTAACTGTATAGACAAGAAAATGGAAGTGTGATTGATTCTTTACAGGACTGACTAGGTGTGTGAGTAACTCCATGGATGAGTGGCAGAGTGTAAGTGTCTGTATAGGTGTATGAGTGCATATGATAGTGTTGTAAAGATGAGTGATTGTATGTATGAATGATTGTATGGGTGAATGAGTGAATGTGTGTGTAGACGTAGGAATCAGTGAGTACGTATGTAGTAACTAGTATTGGTGTGTCAATGGTTTCAAAAATTATACTCTGTATTTAACACTGGGTGAAACAGAGGTTATATTAAAACGTGAGGAGATGCATTGTATTGTCACATGAATGATATCATCAGTGATGTGGTCATTGATGTCATTTGAGATGTCATCAGTGATGTCATCAGTGATGTCACTGACCATGTCATGAATGATGTAATATGTGACATGATCAGCAGTGGATTGCGGGTGCGCGATATATAGTTAGTGCAACTAACTATATATGGAATTTCAATGGTTTTGTGTGAGTAAAATAAGGTTTTTTAAATGCTAATTCCTAACTATATATGGTCTATAACCTATGGTTTTTTCAGTGAATTTTCAAGGTTTTGTAAATGCTAATTCCTAACTATATATGGTCTATAACCTATGGTTTTTTCAGTGAATTTCAATGGTTTTTTAATAGCAAATATCATAAGCTGTCGAATGTCAAGTACGTGGTAAGTAAAAACATTTTCGTGTTTATGCACACTGATCTGCTTTGAATACTGCCCCCCACCCCTCATTTCTATTAGGAGTACTCTCTCTTTGCAGATAGTGAAGGGTAGTTAACGCAGCCCTTTGCCCCCTTTGTAATACGTCGTGCCTGCTTCTCTCTCCATTTGATTGATTGTTCTCTTTGGTTCATTCTCTATTTACAAACAAGCACAGAGTCGCAATACTCTGTTTAGTCTTTGCAGATAGCGAAAAATCGTGTAAAAAAACAAAAGGAATCGAGCAAAATCAGTAGGCCACTAATGGGATCTCTTTTTGACCTCGCTAAAATAGAAACATTAGGAACAACCTGTTGAAAATAGCAATGCGTATGTACATAAGCGGCGTTCATTTGTGTTCACAGTACCCCTTGTTGATTGTTTCAATCGAGCATTGAATTGTTCGAAGTTAATTCTCTTAAGGATCTTCTCTACCTGCAAACGAGGAAGAATAGGAATATTCTCTCTCCCTTTGCCGATAGTGAAGGGTAGGTAACGCAAGCCTTTAACACGTCGTACCTATTTCATTCCTCATTGATTGATTGATTGTCCGAACATTGACTGTTTGGGAATTAGTTCTTTTTGGAGGTATTCCCTGTTTGCAAATAAACGTAGGAAAATCTTTGCAAGTAGTGAAAGGGTACGTAATGCGGACCTTTCTCCCCCGTTGTAATCTGTCATGCCTATCTACTCCCCACTGATTGATGCACCTTTTTCACCCGGACCATTTACTAGAGATACGTCATCTGGCCCGACCAGAGAGCACCCCTAGTGAAAAGGACATATGCAATAATAACGAAGTGATCACTGTATCCTGTTAACAGAAACTTTACCATGAAACAACCTGGAAAGAAAAAAATAGGAAAACGAAAATCAGTAGGCCACTGATGAACATGAACTTTTATTAAACAACAAACAAAGAAACGATAACATAACGTAATGATAAAACCTATTAATGTCCTAGAAACAAGAAAACGTTAAAGTATGCCAGTGGTGAGAGACCAGAAAAACAGTCCGAGAAACCAAATCACCCCTCGCTGTCCCAACTCATGCACTCTGAAAGTTCAAAGTTTTGAGGAGTGCTTGTAACATTGTCTGAAGCCTATTTGCAATTGCTTCATCTTCACTATTCTTAAAGTAAGTGGGGGCTGTTGTGATGCGGTGCCACCCTGAACCGCTTGACGGAGGCCCCCGAGGGACGGTGTCATGTCGCGGACTCGGAGGGGGCGCTTGGCTCCGGCCCCCTCCCCAAGTCGTGTTGCCCTGGTGTGGCCTGAGATCGCCCCCGACATAGGTGGCCGGCTCCCGGGGTCAAGCGGAACTTTTTTCCTTTTGGTGACTCTTCCATTCTTCACCTTGTCCCACAATCCGTTTCACCTAAAGACACGCTGTAGTGGGGCACCCCTTTTCCGTTTCATTTGCCATTCAGCCCGCTTTTGCTACACTGTGCCTCTTCCGCTATTCAGCTGTTTACCGCCCGCTCTTTCGACTACAGCGTCTCGCTCACCATGTACTTGAGTTGCTCCCGCTCTTGCGGTGCAGCGATAGGCGGCTGCCACAGGACTCTCAAAATGGCGGCCATCTCTTCAGATTTGGGCGTGGTCCACTAAAATGGGCCTGCGACACCTTGGAACTCGGACGCTTGTCTGCTAGAGCTTGGGCTCCATTCTCGAAAGCGTCCCCTCATCCTTGAAGATTCTACAAAAGTCTTGGGGGCCCCCGACTCCCGCAGGCTTCTGGTGGGGAGCGCCTAGCATGATTGCTCGTGGAATGGCCACGACGGAGCTACGAAATGGTGGTGCTCTCATGCTAACGCCAGCTTCAGTCTGAAACATCCAGAAACACTGTAGACTACCAATTCGATCAGTTCCGGTAGCGCTCCAACGTGACCCGGTAGAGAAGAACTTGCCCTCCCCTCTTTGACTGATGGTTCTTGTTGCCTGTCCCTTCTGTTGTCATTTAACAGAACTATTTAGCCTGCTGAAAGGGGTTGTGTGCCGTCCGCTGGTTGGTGGAGACATTTTGACTATATTCTGGACCTGCGTTGTCGCGTAATGCGTCATATGACGTGCCGCGTTAGAAAGTTTAATAAATTATTAAACACAATAAACAATCCTTAAAAAATAAAAAAAAATAAAAAATAATCAACAATCAATTAACAACAGTATTTGAAAAGTCTATCATTCATTTTTCATTGCAGTACGCTGCCCAGAAAGCTTCCCGGTTCCCGGACCGGGCGCTACCCACGCAAAAAAACAAAAAAAAAATTTTTTTTTTTTTTGCCCCGCGGGGCCGTTTTAAAGCCTCCACATTAAACCTAGGGGGTCAGGGAGGATCTACTATGCCCCCTTATGGTTATTTGCCCCTTTGTTTTGGCCTCCTCTTGTCTCTCGATCCTACCGAGAGACAAGATGGCGGCCGCTACGGACTTTTTGGAATGTTGACAGACGCCAGAGAACCAATCAGCTTCGCTTCACAAAGCTCCGTTGCGCGAAAAGTACGCGTCCTGGAGCGCTGCCCAGAGCGCGCTTACAGATATATATCTTTTTTTAAACGTTAATTTCTCAAAATCCACTGGAGCACATATATTGAGACCTACAAAAGGCACATCGGGCTACCAGTCCCTACAATTTTGCCAAGTTTCGTGCAAATCCATTCAGCCGTTCGGGCTAAAAGTGAGGCCAACCGCCCTATGGAAATTAACATGGGAAAAACGCGTTTTGGGACCCCCCTTTTTTCTCGGCCCCCCCTTGACGAACCCCCCCAAAATTTTCAGGGGCTGCTCAGAAACAAAATGTGCCATTTTCCTGAAAATTTCAGCCAATTCCGTCCACAAACGCCAAAGTTATTAGACATAGAATTTTCAAAAATCCCATAGAGAAAAAATCCTAACTATATATACCTACTGGCGACCGCCAGTAGGTAATATATATATATATTCACTGAAAAAAACATAGGTTATAGACCATATATAGTTAGGAATTAGCATTTAAAAAACCTTATTTTACTCACACAAAACCATTGAAATTCCATATATAGTTAGTTGCACTAACTATATATCGCGCACCCGCAATCCACTGCTGATCATGTCACATATTACATCATTCATGACATGGTCAGTGACATCACTGATGACATCACTGATGACATCTCAAATGACATCACTGATGACATCACTGATGACATCTCAAATGACATCACTGATGACATCACTGATGACATCTCAAATGACATCACTGATGACTACATCCAGTGACTGTATAATTCTGTAAAGTTAAAATATGTCTTACATATTGAAGAATGAGTGGATGTATAAGTGTCTTGATGAAGGATTTAGTAGGGGCATGGCTGACTGTATGAGTGACTGATTAAATGTGTCTCACTGAGTGCATGGGTTAGTGACTAAACTGTCTTAATTTGTGCATCATTATGTCTGTTGTTCTGTAAACTGCTGCATGTGTTGATCATTAGCTATATGATTAACTGTATGGGTTATTGATTGGTTGCCCAAGCATTTGTATGGGAGACTGAGTGTGTGTGTGGGTGGCTGGGAGGTGTATGACTCTCTGCATAGATGTGTGAGCAGTTGATTGACTAGATGTATGGGTTCAAAAGTGCATGTGGAAACAGCTGTATGGGCGGTTGACTGTGTGCATGAGTGTATTGGTGAGTGAATGGATATCTCAGTGCTACATGTCAAAGTAAGTACATATGTAAAACACAGTACATGTGAGAGTTGACATATATAAATAACTGTGCATAAGAGCCAGTGAATGTGTGAGTGGCTGTATGGATCATTGTGAACTTGTATCCAGGATTGTATAAGTGAGTAAATATGTTTTAGTATATGTTTGAATAAGTAAGGTGTGTATAACTGTATAGTTGAGGAAATGGAGGTGTGATTGATTCTTTGCATGACTGACTAAGTGTCTGAGTAACTCCATGGATGAGTGACAGTCTATGAGTGTCTGTTTACACTGAGTGTATCTAAGGTTATATTAGAGTCTGAAGAGGTTCATCGTATTATCACATGAATGATGTCATCAGTGATGTGATCAGTAATGTCAAATGAGATGTCATCAGTGATGTCATCAGTGATGTCATTTGAGATGTCATCAGTGATGTCATCAGTGATGTCATTTGAGATGTCATCAGTGATGTCATCAGTGATGTCATTTGAGATGTCATCAGTGATGTCATCAGTGATGTCACTGACCATGTCATGAATGATGTAATATGTGACATGATCAGCAGTGGATTGCGGGTGCGCGATATATAGTTAGTGCAACTAACTATATATGGAATTTCAATGGTTTTGTGTGAGTAAAATAAGGTTTTTTAAATGCTAATTCCTAAATATATATGGTCTATAACCTATGGTTTTTTCAGTGAATTTTCAAGGTTTTGTAAATGCTAATTCCTAACTATATATGGTCTATAACCTATGTTTTTTTCAGTGAATTTCAATGGTTTTTTAATAGCAAATATCATAAGCTGTCGAATGTCAAGTACGTGGTAAGTGAAAACATTTTCGTGTTTATGCACACTGATCTGCTTTGAATGGTGCCCCCCCCCTCATTTCTATTAGGAGTACTCTCTCTTTGCAGATAGTGAAAGGTAGTTAACGCAGGCCTTTGCCCCCGTTGTAATCCGTCGTGCCTGCTTCTCTCTCCATTTGATTGATTGTTATCCAAGTATTTACTGTTTTAGAATTAGTTCTCTTTGGTTCATTCTCTATTTACAAACAAACACAGAGTCGCAATACTCTGTTTAGTCTTTGCAGATAACGAAAAATTGTGTAAAAAAAAAGAAAAGGAATCGAGCAAAATCAGTAGGCCACTAATGGGATCTCTTTTTGACCTCGCTAAAATAGAAACATTAGGAACAACCCCTCATGACAAATACAAAACTAGTGAGATGAACTGAACTCCACACAATGATGGCTGCAAAACAGCTCGGCTCCGCCACCCACCCCGCCCAAAATAACGATAAAGAGCGGCTGCCATGATTGGTTGCGGAATGGCCACGACGGAGCTACGAAATGGTGCTGCTCTCATGCTAACCCCAGCTTCAGTCTGAAACATCCAGAAACACTGTAGACTACCAATTCGATCAGTTCCGGTAGCGCCCCAATGTAACCCGGTAGAGAAGAACTAGCCCTCCCCTCTTTGACTGATGGTTCTTGTTGCCTGTCCCTTCTGTTGTCATTTAACAGAACTATTTAGCCTGCTGAAAGGGGTTGTGTTCCGACCGCTGGTTGGTGGAGACATTTTGACTATATTCTGGACCTGCGTTGTCGCGTAATGCGTCATATGACGCGCCGCGTTAGCGCATCCGGAAGTCATCCGGGGCGCGCAGCGCGTAACGTAAGCATAACAAGTCATGTGACTTGTTAATAAAACTTTTCATTGGTTCATTTTACTTTTCTTATTGTAATGATGAAAGGCTTGGTCATATGACCTAAAAATTACGCTTTTCATTACTTCCGAACATTATTTTTTCTTAAATATATGTTATAATGTTCCAGGCTAATGTACTTTCCCGGAAATTTTACAACTGTCCTGCAAGTAAAATATATTCTTTTTTCGAGAAAAAGAGCGTTTCTTCGTCCCATGACGGAGCCGTTGAGCAAAAGAGGGTCGACCTGCTGTCTTAGTCGCCGATACGCCTGAATATGAGATTCTTATCGATCACTTTATGTTGCAGGAATAGAAAACACAACAGCCCTTGACCATTTATCTTTACTGCGTTCCTTCGTATTATACCTTTTACCATTCATGTAATTGGTCTGCTTTATTTCACTTGCCTTTTAATGATTCTAAAACAGTGACTATTATTAAAAACTTTACCAATGTATATACTACTACCATGTTTTCTTTTAAAAACCTTTATTGTGAAAATGTCATTATACAAATACGAGCCTATAACCACGTGGGCCTGCCACGGAGCAAACTGTAATCGTATATGATGAATAGACATTTACACTGTAGAGGAACGTAACGGGCGGGCCATTAGGTTGCAAGAACTAAGGTGTCTAACAGTTACGGAATTGGTGGACGTACATTTTATAATTAAAATACGACAGGGCCAGTTACAATAAAATTATCTAGATATACATTTGCGGGCAAGTACCATGGGTGACGTTAATTCGAACTTTCAACAGTACAGTAATCAATAACACATCAGAACTTAATATCAATAGGGATGTCGAAATATTCAATCAATTCTCGTCCCCGCCCGCCATGTGCTTCAAAACTGCATACGTATCTCGTGATTTCAAGGTTCTGCAACCAGTACACAACAAGGAGTTACGAGTCCCATTTATTCCGGCGCCATTTTGGGCGAGGACGGGCAGGTCCAGGATATAGTCAAAATGTCTCTACCAACCATCGACTATGATGATGTTCATATGCTGTATTTATTAGAGTAACACTCATCTGTCCACATGAAATTAATTTGCCACAATCTAAACATGTCATTTTAATCTTTCCAAAGTTCTTCTAAATATTTGGGACCGTTTCCCTTGCCTCTGAAGCTCTCAGTGCCACTTCTTTGATGAATGTACTAGCAGGTCAGGGGTTCTCCTCCAAATCTCTCTTTTATGCAGCACTATAATTAATTGGTGCCACCTCTCCATATGACGATGCATGGTATAGTTACCACAACTATATTTTTTTTCGGTTCCTCTGGAGAGTTCATCGTGGCAGATGAAGCGTGTAACGTACCGGGCATTTACCTTTTTTTGCATGTACAGGAAAGGAAAAAAAAATCGAGCGTCCGAGTTCTAAGGTGTCCCAGGGCCATTTTAGTGGACCAGGCCCAAATCCAAAGAACAGGCCGCCATTTTGAGAGTCCTCTTGCAGCCGCCTGTCGCTGTAGCATCAAGAGCAGCCGAAACTCAGCTGAATGGCAACTGAAACGGTAAAGGGGCGCCCCACTACAGCAGACGAGCCTCCACCTAGGAAGGCCCATTCACGCCGCCTCCCCCCCCCCCTTCGGGCACCCCACGCCGTTATTCGGAGCAGTATTGTAGGATGGCCACAACAGTGCGGCAACTTGCTAGACATCACCTCGGTGGTAACCGAATCTCAACGCCTTGTGGTGTCTTCTATTCAGAAAACATTGTTATGCTGCCTTCGACCTATTCGCCGCAAGTGCGCATACAACTCAACTGCATAGCTTGCTAGACACCACCTCGGTGCCATCCGGATCTTGGAATGTCAGCGCCTTTTGGTGTCTTCTCTTCAGAAAATATTGTTGCGCTGCCTTTGGCCCCATTCGCACATCAGTCCGCTACTGACGCCATCTCACAGGCTAATGGGGCGCCCCACGCCGACTTTCAGCATTGTAGGATGACCACACCAGTACAGCAACTTGCTAGACATCACCTCGGTGCCATCCGGATCTCGGCGCCCCACTGCAGATGAAGTGCCTCTCAACTATGAAACCACCACGGTGACATCCGGATCTTGGCGCGTTGTGCTGCCTTCGGCCTATTCGCACATCGGTCCGCTACTGACGCCATCTCACAGGCTAATGGGGCGACCCACGCCGAGTTTCAGCATTGTAGGATGACCACACCAGTACAGCAACTTGCTAGACATCACCTCGGTGCCATCCGAATCTTGGCATCTCAACGCCTAGTGGTATCTTCCATACAGAAAATATTGTTACGCTGCCTTTGGCCCCATTCGCACATCAGTCCGCAACTTAGACATCACCTCGGTGCCATCCGGATCTTGGCATCTCAGCGCCTTGTGGTGTCAGTCAGAAAATATTGTTGCGCTGCCTTTGGCCCCATTCGCACATCAGTCCGCTACTGACACCATCTCACAGGCCAACAGGGCGCCCCACGCCGACTTTTACCATTGTACGATGGCCACACCAGTGCCACAACTTGCTAGACACCACCTCGGTGCCATCCGGATCTTGGCATCTCAGCGCCTTGTGGTGTCTTCAAATCAGAAAATATTGTTGCGCTGCCTTTGGCCCCATTCGCACATCGGTCCGCTACTGACGCCATCTCACAGGCCAACGGGGCGCCCCACGCCGACTTTCAACATTGTAGGATGGCCACAGAAGTGCGACAACTTACTAGACACCACCTCGGTGCCATCCGGATCTTGGCGCGTTGTGCTGCCTTCGGCCTATTCACACATCGGTCCGCTACTGACGCAAACTCACAGGCCAACGGGGCGCCCCACGCCGACTTTCAGCATTGTAGGATGGCCACACCAGTGCGGCAACTTGCTACACACCACCTCGGTGCCATCCGGATCTTGGCATCTCAGCGCCTAGTGGTGTCTTCTATTCCGAAAATATTGTTGCGCTGCCTTCGGCCCCATTCACACATCGGTCCGCTACTGACGCCATCTCACAGGCCAACGGGGCGCCCCACGCCGACTTTCAGCATTGTAGGATGGCCACACCAGTGCGGCAACTTACTAGACACCACCTCGGTGCCATCCGGATCTTGGCGCGTTGTGCTGCCTTCGGCCTATTCGCACTTCGGTCCGCTACTGACGCAAACTCACAGGCCAACGGGGCGCCCCACGCCGACTTTCAGCATTGTTGGATGGCCACACCAGTGCGGCAACTTACTAGACACCACCTCGGTGCCATCCGGATCTTGGCGCGTTGTGCTGCCTTCGGCCTATTCGCACATCGGTCCGCTACTGACGCAAACTCACAGGCCAACGGGGCGCCCCACGCCGACTTTCAGCATTGTAGGATGGCCACACCAGTGCTGCAACTTGCTGGACACCACCTCGGTGCCATCCGGATCTTGGCGCGTTGTATTGCCTTCGGCCTATTCGCACATCGGTCCGCTACTGACTCCGCCTCACGTGCCAACTTATTTTCTCCGCATTTTATACCCTATGCCGCATAACAGGTCATGTGACTTGTTTATAAAACTTTTCATTGGTTCATTTTACTTTTGGTTTCCTAATGATGGAAGGCTTGATCATATGACCTAAAAACAACACTTTTCATTGGATGAAAACTTTTTTTTTTCCCAAACGATGAAAGCCCCACCTTGTTTCTGGATGTTTCAGACTGAAGCTGGCGTCAGCATGAGAGCACCACCATCTCGTAGCTCCGTCGTGGTCATTCCGCGAGCAATCATGGCAGCCGCTCCCCACCAGAAGCCTGCAGGAGTCGGGGCCCCCAAAACTTTTGATGAATTCTCAAGGTGGAGGGGACGCTTTCGAGAATGGGGTCCAAGACCTAGCAGACAAGCGTCCGATTTCCAAGGTGTCCCAGGGCCATTTCAGTGGACCAGGCCCAAAAAGGAAAGAGCCTGCCGCCATTTTGAGAGTCCTGTGACAGCCGCCTATCGCTGCACCGCAAGAGTGGGCGCAACTCAGCTGAATTGCGGCTTTTGACACAGTGGACCAAAAACGGACGGAATGGCAACTAAAACGGTAAAGGGGCGCCCCACTACAAAAGATGACACTCCACCTGGAGAGGCCCGTTCACGCCGCCTCCCCCGGGGCGCCCCACGCCGTTATTCGGAGCAGCATTGTAGGATACCAAAACCAGTGCGGCAACTTACTGGACATCACCTTGGTGCCATCGTTCTGCTGCCTTGGAACTATTCGCACAACAGTTTGCTACTGATGACCCACCCCGCGACGCCCCACGCCGTTATTTGCTGGGTGGCAACTTACTAGACATCACTTTCGTGTCATCTAGATTTCAGCGCGTTCTGCTGCCTTGGAACTATTCGCACAACAGTTTCCTACTGATGACCCACCCCCCGCGACGCCCCACGCCGGAAATCTGGAGGTTGTGCTGCGTTGGGACTATTCGCACAGCCGACCGCTACTTCGTTGTTTTTCCCTAAAAATGTTTATATGTTATTACTATTTTTGTTTTCTTGTATATATTTATAAATTATTAAAGTTTTATAATCTTACTACTTTGTCGGAGTGCTATATATTTTTAATGTGACACATAATTGTAAAAACTTTGATGTACAAAGAGTCATCCCTGGAATCTTCCGCTTCAGGCTCGGTCCCCTCCCCAATCACATTACAGGATGGTTTTCAGATAATAGCAACGCTTCTGCTGTGACGGATCTCATCGAGTGTGGGCCTTGATCTACTATAACTCCTTTGAAGAGGGGTGATTCTTTACAGCTGTGGCCATAAACTACATCTACAGGGCTAGCTGATACCCTAGGACCAGCCTGGACAATCGGACACAGAGGAAAAGGAGTGTCAGAGGGTGCGGTAGTGAATAGGGCGAAAGGGAGGTGTCGGGCGGGCACAGGGTGTGATTCTCAGGGAAGAGCAGCGCAGATGGGGGGAGGTTTATTACCCATGCATAAGACAGAGAGCGGGGGTGACCACTGCCTGGGGGAGATGCTTGCGAGGGTGGGGAGCCATGCTAAGGATCGACAGCGTGCACAGAGTGGGTCTGGTCAAGGCATCTAAAATGGCTGCCGTGCACGACAAAAGTGTGGCATTTGAAAAAAGACAAGATGGCGCAGACAATGTTTTTCAACACTTCCTGATTTCCCTCGAATCGAACGTTAACAGACGTTGGGGCATATTACCAAAGTTAAGCGATATTTATCCCTAACGATGCTTAGCAACGATTTTTTTACCGTCAGAAATTATCGCAGATAAACCTTGCTATTATCAAGGTTTATCGCAAATACGATAAAAAACGACCGCAATGCATTAATATCGCTGAAAACTCAGCGATATTCATGCATTACCGAGCTAATGCTCTTAGCCATGTTATCCACCTCCCATTGGATAACATGGCTAAGAACTGCTCAGGGCAGGTGCTAGCTTTTGGAGATATTCGCGCTTATCTCGAATATTTCCAAAAGTTGATAATAGGAGATAGCGATGTTAGCGACTGTTTCCAGTCGCTAACATCTTGGCATGCCCACTTTGCATGTCATTAGTGATAAATATCACTCACATGCAAAGTGGGGCCCAAGATGGTCGCTATCTCCTACTAGCCGTCGCTAACTGGTGTTAGCAACAGCTAGGTAATACAGATATAATTTTATCTCCGCGAAGCGGAGCGCTGTTACAGATATATATCTTGTTTTTGAACGTTAATTTCTCAAAATGCACTGAAGCACATATATTGAGACCTAGCAAAGGCACATCGGGCTACCAGTCCCTAATATTTTACCAAGTTTCGTGCAAATCCATTCAGCCGTTCGATTATTATTATTATTTTTTTTTTTTGCCCCGCGGGGCCCTTTTAAAACCTCCACATCAAACCTAGGGGGTCAGCGAGGATCTACTATGCCCCCTTATGGTCATTTGCCCCTTCGCTTTGGCCTCCTCTTGTCTCTCGATCCTACCGAGAGACAAGATGGCGGCCGCTACGGACTGTTTGGAATGTTTACAGACACCGGAGAGCCAATCAGCTTCGCTTCGCAAAGCTCCGTAACGCGAAAAGTACGCGAAGCGGTGCGCTGTTACAGATATATATCTTTTTTTGAACGTTAATTTCTCAAAATCCACTGGAGCACATATATTGAGATCTAGCAAAGGCACATCGGGCTACCAGTCCCTACAATTTTGCCAAGTTTCGTGCAAATCTATTCAGCTGTTCGATTATTATTATTTTTTTTTTTTTTTGCCCCGCGGGGCCCTTTTAAAACCACCACATCAAACCTAAACTGTCAGGGAGGATCTACTATGCCCCCTTATGGTCATTTGCCCCTTCGGTTTGGCCTCCGCTTGTCTCTCGATCCTACCGAGAGACAAGATGGCGGCCGCTACGGACTGTTTGGAATGTTTACAGACGCCGGAGAACCAATCAGCTTCGCTTCACAAAGCTCCGTTGCGCGAAAAGTACGCGTACTGGAGCGCTGCCCGGTCCGCTGTTACAGATATATATCTTTTTTTAAACGTTAATTTCTCAAAATCCACTGTAGCACATATATTGAGACCTACAAAAGGCACATCGGGCTACCAGTCTCTACAATTTTGCCAAGTTTCGTGCAAATCCATTCAGCCGTTCGGGCTAAAAGTGAGGCCAACCGCCCTATGGACACGTTTTGGGACCCCCCTTTTTTCTCGGCCCCCCCTTGACGAACCCCCCCCAAATTTTCAAGGGCTGCTCAGAAACAAAATGTGCCATTTTCCTGAAAATTTCAGCCAATTCCGTCCACAAACGCCAAAGTTATTAGACATAGAATTTTCAAAAATCCCATAGAGAAAAAATCCTAACTATATATACCTACTGGCGACCGCCAGTAGGTAATATATATATATATATATATATATATATATATATATATATATATATATATATATATATATAAAATATAGATCTGTACATGTATGATATTTATATACAATTGTGTATTGGCCCATATTCCTCAACAATATGTAAAAGTTGTGCAGATTGTGTAATTACATTTTTTCACACATGCTATCTTTTTATCCCAAAATATTTTACATGTATGGCATTTCCGTATAAACGTGCTGAATCGACACCTACTTTATTATTCTTCATTGTGCCAACTGTACGATGAAGTACAGAGAAGCTCACTACCAAAACCTGAAGTAAAGTAAATTTGCTTAACCTGGCAAGTATGAAAAGCAATTATTTTTGCTTTACATATCTCCATATATTTTAGCATATCATTGGCATTGACTTCTTGACATCTGTGTGCTTTTTATGACCCCTGGTTCCCTCTCAATGTCAAAGGTCAAACTGTTTGTTTATACAGCTCAACAGCTATGCAAGGTCGAATAAGATGAACGATTCCTTAATTTAAAGGATAGTAAGTTGAAAGTAGTCAAGCGGATATGTTGTCTTTTCTAAACACAACCTCACATCTTGCAGACCATATATTGCAAATGATTCGTCAACATGAATTCCAGAAAAAGTCTAAATGGACTTTGAGCTTGCAACAATAGCAACTATTCCAAAATATTATAATAGCAATTCAGAGTCTTCGGGTTAAATTCACACTAAATTGGTGGCAATTACTTAGGTATTTTCTGTCAAACAATGCAAAACTGTTTACAATATTTCATTCTTTCTTTCGCTTCATTATTTCAGATTTTTGCTGTCTATTCGTGATATTCTGAATCTGCTTTCCCTCACGTCTAAGTTTGATCTATTACTGCCAAATTCTTTATCAAAACTAATTGGTGCCTGTCTCATCAATATTCCATCTGAACGAAGAAAATATGTTGACATTTACTAGAACAATTGGATCTGCCAGGAGCAAACATAAATCACGAAGTAAACACTTGCATGCACTTGTGTGAAATGATGCATTCAGTGTCTAGTATAGGAAATAGAAAACGTGTCAAGGGAAGTGAAATATATAAGATAAAAAATATGTGCAATATTGTTTTTTTTCAAATATTTTCACGTTTTCGAGCAGAGATACATCAATCTCTTTAGCATGACAGTCGGCTCCGACGTCGGCATATGTGTAAGGATGTATGTCAGAATATAGTGTGCAAAAATAACTCCCTATATACCTATCAAAGTACCGTGGCCAGACTTCCCAAAACCATAATATAGTGAAGGTAAGCATATATAAATTAGTACAGATTTACTATTTTTAACTCCACATCTACATAGCTTGAAGAAATATTTATTGAGATTTAACATTTTCATCCCCACGTTTGTATAGCTTGAATTTGCATTTATGGTCATGATAAATATATCAGCTAAGTATGGAAAATCTAGACTTATCTGTATGAATATACCTTGAAAATATTAGTCAATCTCTCTATCTCTGTCAGTCAGTCTTTCTCTCTCTGTCAGTCAGTCTCTCTCAGTCAATCTCTCTCTCTCTCGCTCTCTCTCTCTCTCAGACAGTCACTCTCTCTCTCTCTCTCTCGCTGTCAGACAGTTAGTCTCTCTCTCTCAGTCAGACAGTCTCTCTCTCTCCGTCAGTCTCTTAGTCAGTCAGTCTCTCTCTGTCAGTCTCTGTCTGTCAGTCTCTCTCTCTGTCAGTCAGTCTCTCTGTCAGTCTCTCTCTCTGTCAGTCAGTCAGCCTCTCTCTGTCAGTCAGACAGTCTCTGTCAGTCAGTCTCTCTCTCACAGTCAGTCAGTCTCCCTATCTGTCAGTCTCTTACTGTCAGTCAATCAATCTCTCTCTCTGTCAGTCAGTCAGTCTCTCTCTATCAGTCTCTCAGTCAGTCAGTCTCTCTGTCAGTCTCAGTCAGTCAGTCTCTATCTCTCAGTCATCTCTCTCTTTTTGTCTGTCAGTCTCTCTCAGTCAGTCTCTCTCTGTCAGTCAGACTCTCTCTCCCTCCCTCTGTCAGTCCCTCTCTCTCAGTCAGTCTCTCTTAGTCAGTCTCCCTCATTGTCAGTCACTCTCTCTCTGTCAGTCAGCCAGTCTCTCTCTCTCTCTTGTAGTCTCTCTCTGTCAGTCTCTCTCTCTGTCAGCTAGTCTCTCTTTCAGTCAGTCAGTCTCTCCCTCTCTCTGTCAGTCAGTCATCTGTTAACCATGCTGTCAGTCTCTCTCAGTCAGTCTCTCTCTCTGTCTCTCTCTGTCAGTCAGTCAGTCAGTCTCTCTCTCAGTCAATCTCTCTCTCAGTCAGTCTCTGACTCCCTCGGTCATTCTCTCTCTCTCTGCCATTCAGTCAGTCAGTCTCTCTCTGTCAGTCAGTCTCTCTCTCTCTCTGTCAGTCAGTCTCTCTCTCCCTCTGTCAGTCTCTCTCTCAGTCAGTCAGTATCTTAGTCTCTCAGTCAGTCTCTCTCTCTCTCCACTCTCTCTCTCTCTCTCTCTCTCTCTCTCTGGGGGCCATGGGTACATTACCTGCAAGGTCTGCGGGCCGCCAAGGAAGGCCCTCCGGGCTGCTGGAGGCCTACAGGCCATACTATGAGTACCATGGCTCTAGATCCTCAACTGGAGCTGTTGCTTGCACCATGACCTATCAGCACTGCAATGAGCACCACCCCACTTCACACCACAGCCCTGGTCTCACTAACTGCCAGCGAGCTGCTGCCAGCATCAGGACCTGAGTGCACAGCACGCTGCACTGCTCTGCTTCATGCTGCAGCCTTGACGCACGCTGTAGCCAGCCGGCATCACTGCGTTGGCTGGAATAAAAAGGTACTGTTTTGATGACACTCTGACATTGCAGATGGCCCACACCATCATGGTTGGCCAGAACTGTTGGATTTGGATGTTCACAACACCCTGATAGCCCCGGGCGGAGCTATCAACTTCAAGGAGCTGTATATAAAGCCAGTTTTTGCATTATTTGCATTTCGATCACTGTATGTTGGACTTTTATTGGTTTGGTCTTGTTTTACACGGATAAATATTGGAAATGTTTCTAAAACTGGTGTTTTCTAGTGTTTTCACTGTATTACTGTTGGTTATGTGCAAATGCTTTACACATTGCCTCTGAGATAAGCCTAACTGCTTGTGCCACACTACCAAGGGTGTGAGCAGAGCTTATTTTAGCCGTGTAACTCCCTTATCCTGACTAGAGTAGTGGATTCTGCCTGGCTTAAGTGCATACCCTAGCCAGTCAGAAAAACTATTTCTAACAGACACCCACACCACTGGATACATTTACCATGGCAGGAGGCTCATTATTTTTCTTTATATTTAAAGAGAAAATCTCACTTTGAGATTTTGTTTTTGAAATTTAAAATAAAATATTGAAGATCTGCCATACATCTCGTCCATCATGTTGATGAGCCGTCAGTCAAAGTTTCAATGCATTAACAGGAACTGCTGTGAGGGTAAATACTACATCCACCAAAATCTATTTGAGGCCCCTAATTACTTTGACTTGGCCAGGAGTGATGGACATGTTAGCCCATCTGAAGGATCTATATTTGTAAGACAAGGGGACTACCTTTGTGCCAGATCAGCAAAGTCCTTACCTCTCCTACCTTCAATGAGGACATCCTACTGGATTTAGAGATTCTCATCTTCTTGATGGGGTTCTCCCTACCCTCTGTCCATTTTCTGGTGTAGCAGAGTCACTAAAGGCAGGTGGCATATATTACCGAAATAACGCTTTTAAATACATTATTTGGCCCTGATGCACATTGAGTTTTTAAAGGTTTTACAATATCTTAAATTAAGATCTTCTATCAAAATGTTGCCCTCTATCACGCTACACCTGTCCGTGCAATATCCAGAATGTCCTATCCTATCAAGCCACAGAAGCTTCTATCATGAAGATGCTTAATGGTATCAGGAGTTCCATTTTCTTAACCCCTTCGGCGCTGATGACGAGCTCAGCTCGTCATCAGTTGCGCCGCTCGCACGCTGATGAAGAAACGCGGCTTTTGAAAAAAGCCGCGTAGCGCGAAAATCGCCGCAGCGCGCATGCGGTTAAATGGATTTTCTCATAGAGGCTATGGATCAGTTATTGATGAAAAAGACTCTCTAGACGGCTATATATAGCTTCACCTTTTAAACCACACATGAGTAAGAAGTAAGACAATTTTAACTATCATTAAGATACTTGTGAGAAACCAGGGCTTTTCGCAATGTCCCCCCCACTTTTTTCCCCCATTTTGACTACTAGATGCTGATTGTCTTACTCTGATTGTGCCCTAGGGTCTGCTAGCCAATCCCAGGGCCTGTGCTCTGATTAAAAGTATTAGGTAATTAAGTATGATTACAGTTGGTACTGCCAGCCTTTCTGTAATAGTATATGGGAGGGAGCCCTGTAGATTTAATGTACTTAAGTGTGTGCTGCTGTGTTCCCTGCAGTCATTTTAAAAGCAGCCCTGCTTTGCAGTCTGCTATTATGGAACAATTCTGTCTATTCACATTATTAGTTGCATCACAATGCAAATACACAGCATGTCACCTACAACCCGAAAGGGCTGCCCACAATTAAATGTAGGATGCTTATCCCCAAGGACAGGGATGGGAGCCTACTGCTGGCAATTAAGAAAGACAACCAAATAATTGAACACTAAATATTAAATAACATCAAGAAAGTAATCATAAGGTGTGGTCAAGGTATGGATACAATATGTGTAAGAGCATCATAAAACAGTCTATTGTGTAATGTATGCCGTGTCAGGATCAGGCGAAGAGTTGCTGTGAGATGGACATGTCAACTCATGGAACTCAGAAGATAAAATCCGGATGAAGGGTGCCCATAGATCAGAATAGGAAGTGGAATCCGGGAATGTTGACAGAGACATCTTCTCCATCCCCAGAATAAACTACAGCCTGTGTAGCCAAAAAGTGTGGTCTGGGCCCTTGTCTGTGCCTCATAGAGAAAATATAACCTGTTGTGCAGCCCCCTAAGTAAGAGTCATTTGCCTTCCCGCAGTGGAGTGCAACAGATAAGTCAGGGGGTTCAGTAGACCCAATATGGTGTAGGCCAGAAACCTTGGGAAAGAAGTGTCAAAAGCAGAGTGGATATCATCCAAAATTTGATTCCAATAGTGGGCGAGTTTTGGGCAATGCCATAGAAGATGGAGTATGGTCCCTGTGTACCACATCCTCACCAGCACTCTTTTGAACACCCCATCTTCCACTTTTGGAGTCTCAGTGGGGTTAGGTACCAATAGGAGGAAATTTTATAAGCAGTTTCTGAACTAACCATATTATGTGCTGTGTGGTGGACTCTATAAAAAATATCCTCTCATTCTTTATCAGAGAGGGTTCTGTTCAGTTCTGGTTCCCATCAAAGCTGTGCTCTGGATTTGAGCAAGGGCTTCCCTCCTTCCAGCAAGGCATAAAGTTCTGATACAAGACGCTTATCATCAGTTTTAAGAAATAGCCAGTTCTCAAAGGTGGTCATCGGTCACCCCACATTTTGTCCTATAACCGCACCAGTCACCCAGTGCCAAAGCTGAAGGTATGATATGTGATCCAAACCTGCTAAGGGGTATTCAACCTTTAGTTGATCAAAGGGGATTAGTTCTTGGGTGTCAAAAAGACAGCCCATCCGTTTACAGCCACAATCTCGCCAGGAATGGAATGACTCCAGTTGCATCCCAGGTACAACGTCAGGATTAGCAAAAAAGAGGGAAATGGGGAAGAAAAGGTCATCAGGGCTATTATGACTGCCACAGAGTCCCATACTTTATTAATAGAGCTGGTTACCAAAGAAGAATAGAGGCCCCAAGCACTTTGTTTACGGGGGAGCCAGCCTTCCTTTCAAATGTTGGTACCAGCCACTGTCTCGTCCAAACAGGACCAATGCCTCTCTGAAAGTGCTGATTTCACTCTACCAAAAATCTAAGTTGGACAGCCTGATCGTAGAGAAGCAGATGCAGTACTGCCAAACCACCTTCCCATTTCAGTAGGTATGTAAGGTGTTTGTGTAGATGGGGTTTCATACCACGCAATTAAATTATTTTTAATGCCTAGTTGGAGGGCACGAAGTGTAGGTGGTGGGGGAGACAAAGACAGGGTTTCATACCACGCAATTAAATTATTTTTAATGCCTAGTTGGAGGGCACGAAGTGTAGATGGTGGGGGAGACAAAGACAGGGTCTGATACAGATAAAGTATGCAAGGGAGAATGGATATCTTAACGACTGCTATGTATCCTAGCCACAAAAGATGAAGACGCCTCCAGACAGATAGGTCCTTTTGCATTGGAGATGGTCTGTGCCAAGGAGATGGCCAGATGGGAGATGGTATCCGCCGACCAATCAAAGGGGAACCAGGATTGTAATGTGGCTTTATGAGTGAGCGTAGTGGACACATTTAAAATCTTAGAATTTGCATAATCCAAGTCCACCCTGAAGGCCTGAAGCTCACAGATCAAGGAGGAGACCGAGGTCCTAGGCTTGTGATGGATAGGATAACATCATCAACTTACAAACTGGCCAGATGCTGATTGCCACCAAAGGGGATCCAGGAGATATCTGGATTATCTCTCAACCAGTGCACCAAGAGCACCATATACAGCACAAAAAGAAGAGGAGATAAGGGATAGCCTTGCCATGTGATGCACCGGATAGGGAACTAAAAGAATGAATCACCCTTAACCTTGACCGCAGCTCAAGGAGCACTGTAAATGCACAGGACCTAGTTGCAGAATCTATCGCCAGTGCCAAATTTCTTCAGCGTATCAAAGAGGTAGGACCAGCATACATGGTCAAAGGACTTTTCAGCATCGACAGCTAGAAGCACGGCCTCCTTGATGGACCTGTGTAACTTGCCCATAAGATGTAATAGTTGCATGGTGTTGTCGTGGCACAGGCAAGAAGGAATAAATCCTGCCTGGTCTAGGTAAATCAGACCCGGCATTAACAGATTAAGGTGCTGTGCTAGTATGCTAGTGAAATATTTTGTGTCAACATTGAGAAGATAAATCAGCCTATATGACCCACAGAGGGCGGGATCCTTACCTGGTTTCTGAACTACTGAGATGAAAGCCTCAAACATAGAATCTGTAAGGTGCCTGGGTCGATAAATGAGTTATATAACTGGGTCAGTAAGGGTTCTAGTTCCTGACAAAATGTTGTATCACATTTTGGGCCAGACACATCAGGCCCAGGGACTTCTGTGGCTTCAAGCTTGCTATGACTGAAATGATCTCTTATGCGGATAGGCTGTACTAAGGCCTCCGCCTCGGGAAGTGAGATGAGAGCAACAGTTCAGAGGTATCTCACTGTGGCTGTCAAAGGTGTCATACAGGGAGCTGTAGAAAGAATGAAAGACTGATGCTATTTCCTTGTTGGTGTTGGTCTCCGTGGAGGACCAGGTACGAATCCCTTAAACCAATCCAGAAAAGACTTTAGCATGTAAGCGATGTGTCAACATAGGCTTACAGTGGTTGCTCCCCAAGTACAATCTATGTTTAAGGGGAATCATATTGTATTCCGCACTGTCTAAATCTAGGTGCTTGAGAAATAGCTGGGTCCTTTCAAGCTCCCTCCATACTCTAGTGGCCCTTTCTGTTTATGAATAGCTTCCAGTTCGGAAGCTGTGCGCTCAAGACTTTGCCGTTTGTCCTGATGTTGGCAGTTCTCAGCGGCGGAAGTTTCAATGAAGTAGCAATAAACTCCCCACATACCAATAGCTTCAAACCTTACCAAACAGAGGCCAAGGGAACCTCACCAGTGTCAATAGTTTGTAGGTAAGATGCAATAACGTTTTTAATTGAATGAACCGTAGCCAGAGAGTGAAGCAAGGTACCACTTAGGCACCAATGTGAATGCTGGGCCGGGGAAATAGGTAAATGGAAGGTGTTAGAAATGGGATTTCTAGTTGGCTAGGGCATGCACCTAAACCAAGCAGAAACCACCACTCTAGTCAGGGCAAGGGAGTTACACACTTAAGATAACCCCTGCTCATCCCCTTGGTAGCTTGACAGAGCAGTCAGGCTTATCCCAGAGGCAATGTGTAAAGCATTTGCACAACACACTCATACAGCAGAGACACACAAGGTTATATAAATATAGCCTTTGTATTATGTATAAAACCACATTGGAACCTCATCACATATATACACTGTGCCACAAGGCAGTTGTCATGACTTCACAGGTATTACACAAATACCAATAGGCAAATTGGGCTAGTGTCATAAACATCAGTTAGCACAGCCAGTAACTACTGGTAGAACTGTTCTTAGCACATCACATTAGGCATACATGTAGTTACCAGGGCATTAGTAGGCACTTGCAGCAGGGCCCACATTATAAATACATCACGCTCACCATAGGTATATGCAGAGTCCCCTTATAGTACCTAGGGTGCCAACCTTTGCAATGTAGTGTTGCATACAGGTAAGTATCAGGCATAAACTATACAGTATGGCACAACATCACATCAGGCAACTTCCTGAAGTAATCCGTCCCCGAATGACATACAACACAGTGTCAGGGCCTATAATGTGCAGTGACACCCTTGCACGTGCCCCTGCGCTCCTGGTGCACATGATCTGGTAATACCCACTACGGTACTGGGAATAGTAGCACCGGCACGCCTCTCGTGGGTAATTCCGTTCTAAACTGTAGACCACCGGCCCACCTACAACAGGGAATGCGGCCTCTCCCTTTTTCACTAAGTGGGGGGCCTCCGATGAGGTCTCACCCCGTCCCAGCCAAACAAGAATGCCCCTGGTGCCCAGCACACAAAATACAGAGACGGGCGCAAAACACACCCAGTCTCGGCCTGACACCAGCAGCCAACTGCCTGTGTGTGGCCTGTAACCTGCTACTTTTCCACCAGCTCCCATGGCGCTCCATCCCGTCCGTAGCCCTCCTGGGCCATGCGGACAGTTGCAGGGATTGCGTGTGTGAACGGCCTCACCTCGGTTTGGTGGGTGCGGCTAGACTCCTGCAATGCTCCCTCTGGTCCACAGCTACACAGCAGGGTGGAGTCTCTCTCCGTCCGTTCTCCTGGAATCCTGGGGGGCGCCACTGCTTCAGCCCCTGGCTCACCTCTGCTACGACTGGTTCTCTCTCTCACTGGGGGTGGGGCCAGCAGGTCTGCCATGATGGCCAGGAGCCTGTGAGGTTCCGACTTCACCCCACAACAAGAAGGGGGCGGGATATTTCCGAAAACCCGGCACCGGGCTCCTTCTGGCACAGCAGGAATCCGCAGCCTGTGGCCAGTTAGTAGAGCCCCTTTTGCTGATACGGACATAAAGGCTGAGGGGGGAGGAGGGAGAGTGCTTCTGTTACTTCAGTTCTATTCTCCCCTTTGTTTACTGAACCACAGAGAACGGAGACCATAGAGAACGGCAGCACCACAGACTCCACAGAGAACGGAATCACTGCACGCGCTCCTTTACCAAATCGCCAGGAGCCAAGCACTAGGGAATCTCCCCTACAATAACAGCAACAGAAGTCAGAAGTCAGAGCGCACCACCATACTTCGCAAGGCTCCCCACACACTGCAGGCAGTGGGACACGCCACCTAGTCCCTGGAGACACAGGGGCAGAGAACAAGGTGCAGGTAGGCCGGCATAGGGGAGTCCTTTCAGCCACCCATCTGGCAGCAGCTTGGTCCCAAACGGCAGTTCTTCCTGGCACACAGCAGTCCATGCTGCGTTTTCTCTTTTAAAGTTCCAGTTCAAGCAGTTCAACTCACATAAGGTCAGAGCCTCAGTACTTATAGTGCATATGTCTTTGTTCTTCCCCCTGGCACAGGGCTCTAAGTCCAGTCCAAATGAGTTCTGAGGAGCCCTTTATAATACCTTTTCAAGTGCACAACCACCTCCATTGTTAGTGTAAGCCAGGCCCCAGACACGCCATGGGGGGCGGAGCCATCATTGTGGAAGGCACGCACATCCCTATTCAGGTGCAGGTGCTACTCATCTCCCACTCCTAATGCAGATAAGGCCTATTCAGACTAGCCCTGACTCATCCAGACTCTCTGGAGCCACTGCACCTTACCAGCCCCTGTCACCCCAAGACCAGACAGTCAATACACAACAGGCAGTCACAAAGACACATACCATACAGAAATGCCTACTTCGAAAAGTGGCATTTCTAAAATAGTAATAATAAATCCGCTTTCACCAATAAGCAGGATTTGTCACTACTATTCCAAACATACCAAACTTGATCACACTACTCCACTCATGTCAGGAATTACCACTGAAGCACATATCAGGAAATCCACAATGCATCTCTATGAGAGGGCAGCCTCACAGCAGTGAGAAACCAAATGGGCTGTTTGTCACTACCGGGACATTTCACACAGTTAAGGCACATGTCCTACCTTGTACCTACACCGCACCCTGCCCATCGGGATAGCTAGGGCCTACCTTAGGGGTGACAGATATGTAGTAAAAGGGGAGTCACAGACATGGCAACCACTTTATGTAAACTGCCCGTGCAGGCCCTGCAGCGGCAGAGGCCTGAGACAAATTTGAAAGGCTACTTTGGTGGGTGGTGCAAGCAGCGCTGCAAGCCCACCAGTAGCATTTAATTTACTGCCCCTGGGAATATGTGATACCACTGTACAAGGGACTGACAGGTAAATTACATTTGCCAAATAGGTATAGACCAATCTTACGAAGTTTACTATAGAGAGCACATGCCCTTTAGCACTGATAAACAGTGATAAAGTGCCCAGAGTCCTAAAACCACCAACAACAGATCAGCAAAAATACAGGAGGAAGGCAAAAAGTCCTGGGAAAAGGGCCAAGTCCAACAGAGGGTGAAGGAAACAAAAGCCTGATCGAAGAACGAGCTCAGGGCAATAGATGTAACATAGGCCAGTAGGGTCGAGGTATTGAAGAAGTAATAAATATGTGCATATGTTTTGTGGGAAGCTGAATAGTATGTGTAGTCCCTAGTAGATGGATAGAGTAGGCACCATACCTCCTGCAGGCCAGAGTCAGCAAGCCAACTGAGCCCAGCTGCAATGAAGGCAAATGTCTGAGCAGGTGATTGACAAGAATGGTCCAGGTCCAATTCCATTACTAAGTTCATGTCCCCACCTATTAGTTAAAGTTAAGGGCATTTTCACTCGTAGATCTAAAACTGCTGTCTATTTCATCCACGTAAAAGAATGCAAAAACGACTATCCCTGCCAACTCACAAAATTATGCTGGTGTAATTCATGCAAATATTACAATATAAACATTTGAGCCAATATATAGGAAAAACATATTTATTATTGCAATAATGCAGAGTAGGAATACCGTGACCCCAGAAGCCCCCTGGTGGGGTCCTGCCGCAGCCAAAAAGCATTTTTTTACACCTTTTTGATGTGAAAAGCATGAAGGATTCGAAAATTTCAGCCAGTATCTTTTTTGAGGTGTGGTCTCCCACACTTGTTTTTACTTCAGCCCGTGGGTGGACCAGGTCCTGGGGGCAAATGTATACGAGTATATTGGAGAAGGGGCACATTTGACCACCCAAAGGCCAGTTTTGGCTCAGGCACCACCACCTCTCTATGGCCAGGTCACAGACAATTAAACAGGAGGGAAGGCCATGTGGCCCCCACCTCAGGTGGCTTGCTGTCCTGGGGACCGCAACTTCTGTGGGGCAAGGCCAATGTTTGTAATGGGAGGAGGCTGCATGGACCTCCCATCCTTTGCCGTTTTCAGCTGGGTGATGATAAGCTCCCCACGGTCAGGCCGATTTTTTATAAGGGGGAGGGGCACGGTGCAGCCCGCCTCCCAGGTCATTTTCAGCCCCAGGAAACAGCACCTCTCCAGGGCCAGGACATGTTTATACAAAGAAGGGAGGCTGCATGCCCCCCTACTGGAGCCATTAATGGCCCTGAGAACCGCCACCCCCCAGGATCTATGTCTCAAGGTGCCTATCCTCGGTACATAGATGTTTGCTTTCACTTGACGGGAGTTTTGGAAGATCCCACAAGTGAGAGAAAACAGTAAGTCAACTCCTAGCAGGAGGGAGTAGGAAACCTGCTGCCCCCCGCTTGAAGCTGAATTTTCATTTGTTTCCCTTAAGTTGGCAGGAAAACAGATGGAAACATTGCTCACGGATACACGGAGCAGCATTTTGTGTTGCTCTCTGTGTGCTGGAGCAATGCTGGCTCCGGCTGGATGTGAGGAGCTGGCAGGTACTAGAAGGCAGTCAGGCTCCCCCCGCTGCACCCAACAGTGAACACTGGGTGCCCTGGAATGGGCCAGGGCATGCAACATAAAGTGGCCGGGCCCTAGTGGATGGGACACAGGGAGATGGCTGCGTGGACTTCTTCCCCTTTTACTAATTAGCCAGGCCCCAGGGAACTGGTTCCCCAGGCCAAAATCACACAGCCAAAGGGGGAGTCACATGACCCCCTTCCCTTTTACTAACTAGCTGGGCCACTTGTGATGTGGTCCACAAGGCTGAAATCGGCCCAGGGAGGGCGTTAGTGCAGCCCCCCTTTTGAACTAGTTGGCCAGGTCCTGAGGAATGGATTCCCCTGGGCAAGAGGTGTTGCATAGTCATCCTATCCTTGCAGTAATTGTTTGGGCCCCAGGTGATGGGGTCCCCGAGGTTTCTTATTGGCATGGGGAAGCTTAAGACTTGGATGTTACCACCTAAGCAGCTTGATTGCCCAGGTTCGAGCTCTCTTTAATCCTTTGGTACCTTCTCTCGGTCCAGCCACGGTTGGTAGTGGGAGTACCTGCCGGGCGGTGACGTGGGGAGGGGAGGGGAGGGGCAGGGTGGGGGGTAGAAAACTAACGGTTTACGGAGGTGTAAATAAATGCATTGAGCTGGGAAAATGGGGGTTTTCGCATTAAAAAACTGATGCTGAAAACCCACTCAGATCTTCAAGCAAATCCAGACTCGGGAGGTCGTGATAATGTAGCCATCTCCTTCTTATGTAATGAACCTCCCTGGCTCTGATGCTCTTGCTATGTGATGTCATTTAGAATGTTATGGAGGTTTGTGCTTGAAGTGAGAGCAGTTAGAGAAGATGGGCTGAGCAGCCAGGAGGCCTCTCCTGGTGAGGCTTAAATTAGGAACGTATATGAAGGCTTACTGTGGTAACGAGGTCCACTACATTGAAGTTCAAGGATGTTTATTAAGTTCCATATAACAGGTGTTCCCAGCTTGTCGTGTAAAACAGCAGTGCCTCACCCAACGCTCTAAAGCTGCCTTCAGCAGTGACAGCGGCGTGTACCAACTGGGGAGAGGGCAAGGGGGTGGCAGGGGAGGCGGGAGGTACCATGGATTAAAGTTACAACACATCATCCTCCCTAGGGAGAGAGCAGGGGTGAGGAGGAGAGGGATAGAGTGGGTAGAGGGGAAGGAACAGAAGGAAATAAAAACCATACAAATGTAACATTGCCCGGTTGGGCTCAACAAAGACCCTGGGTTGATCTTGAAAGGAGATAGGGCTGTTGACAGTGCCCTGAGCATGCCTAACCAATGGAATAGGATACAGAAGCTGTTGGGGGTGTGGTGTAGCTAACATTTAACTCATGCTATGCTGCCTGTGCCATAACGGGGATGTTCTTAGCCTGGTACTTTCTCTCCTCTGCCCCTTTTCCATCTTTCTGACCCCTATCTCGGCTTTTCCTCTTCTAGTTTCGTTGTCCCTCTCTGTAACAGGAACTACCTGGTCTTGGCTCCACATCTTCCCATCCTCCATGATTACTACATTACTCTTCACCTTCTTTATTTTCCCAGGGGCATAAAATTTCTCTCCTTTTTTTCCTAACCCCACAGGTTTTCTGATGCACACCCACTGTCCTTCTTCTAGTTTCTTCTCCTTTACTCCCCACTTTTTGTCGTACCACTCTTTGTATTTACATTGGTTGTCTTCAATTTTCCTTCTCACTTCTTCATGTTCTATTTCCACCTGAGCATTTTTGCTAATCCAATTTGGGGATAGCTTGGAACCTGCTTTCCTTCTCCTCAGCAATTCAAAAGGTGAATGTCCTGTGGTGTAATTTGGAGTCATATGGTATGCCCACAATGTTTCCCTGATGGCGTCCTCCACGTTTTTCCCTGATTTGCTGGCTAAATTGATGCAATCCTTCAGAAGGCGATTCGCCCTTTCAACTTTACCATTCGCCTTGGGACAATATAGAGGTGTGCGAATGTGGGAAATCGAGCAGTCTCTTAGAAACTCTTTCATCTCCTCCGAGATAAGTTGTACACCATTGTCCGTTATTATAGTTGCAGGAAGTCCTTCTCTTGCGAACACATCCTTTAAGAAGTGAATTAACGCCTTGGTATTGATATTGTATACCATCTTGTGTGTTATCCAATTCGAATAATAATCAATTAACACCAACAGGTACAAGTCTTGTGATCCTCTACCATGAATGGGGCCCGTGATGTCAAAGCCCAGTTTTTGCCATGGTGCCCTCGGTACTTCCACCGGGATCATTGGAGAATGCTTTGTTACTTTTGACTTATCGCTCTGGGAGCATGCATAACAGTCATGTGCCTTTTCCTCCATCTGTCGATCCATCTCTGGAAACCAATAGTCTGCTCGTAGTCTTGATTTGCATAAGCTTCTGCCCAAATGACCATCATGGGCTAGCATGATCATCTGATTCCTCAACCCCTCTGGTGGTACCAGTTTTCCTGATTTCAAGATGAAACTCCCTTCCACTGACAGGTCTTCCCTTACATTCCAAAAGGGTTGAATTTCGGTATTCAGTTCCTTACATCTATTTGGCCATCCTGATATGATGTAACTTTTCACCCTCTTCAAGGTTTCGTCTTGTTCCATCCCAGTTTCCCAATCTTCCTTTGCCACAGCTGTCAACCCTATTTCCAGTATGGTATCGTCCACCTTTTCCACCTCAGACTCACAGTGAATAGGCGCCCTTGAAAGAAAATCCGCAACCTTGTTCTGTAATCCAGGAATGTATACCGCTTTGAAATTAAAACCTTGTAGGCCCAGTACCCATTTTGCTATTCGCGGGGTCATTTCTTCCATATTTTTCTTTGTAAACAAAGGCACCAGAGGTTTGTGGTCTGTATGTACCTCAAATTGGACTCCCCACACAAAGTACTTGAAATGTTTTATTGCCCAGAATACCGCCAAGGCTTCCTTTTCCACTGTAGAATAATTAGTTTCTGGAGCAGTAAGAGTCCTGGACGCAAATGCCACCACCTTTATATCTTTCCCCACTCTCTGGGACAAAGAAGCTCCTATTCCTCTATTGCTGGCATCTGTCGAAATTATTATATCTCTTTCTGGATCGAATTTTCCTATGAAAGGTGCGTGTATGATTGCCTCTTTAATTTCTTCAAACGCCATCTCTTGGTCTTTTCCCCAGTTGAAAACGCTGTCTTTCTTTACCAACTCTCTGAGGGGATACGACATAGTTGCGAAATCTTTAATAAATTTCGCCATGTACTCAGCCAGGCCTAAAAATGACACCACCTCCTCTCTGTTTTGTGGCGTGGGGGCGTCTCTTACAGCATTCACTAGGTCGCACTTTGGTTTGATGCCATCTTCCGAAATGGTATGGCCCAAGTAGTCCACTGAGCTTACCCCCAACTTGCATTTGCTCACTCTGGTGGTGAAACCAACTTCTCTTAATCTTCCTAGCACTCCCCTTGCGTTTTCATTGTGTTCCATCTCATTCGATCCATAGATCAGGATGTCGTCCTGGAAACACATGGTCTTCGTGCAGTCTTTGAGAATGTGCTGCACGACTCGTTGAAAGGCCGTAGCCGCAGACGCCAATCCAAAAGGCATCCTCACAAATTTGAAATTACCAAATGGAGTCGTAAAAGCCGTCAAGTTTTGTGACTCAGGATGTAACTCTATCTGGTGATAGGCCGATGATTTACTAAGCTGTAACTTAAGGAATAAACTACAACTACAAGAACTGTCTACTGGACTTCTTTATTTCTACTTTGCCTGTTTTCAGCTCGGACTACAAGCTGTCTTAGAGTTATTTTGCATTTTCGACTTTTAATGCTGAAGTTGCATATGTTGCTTTTTGTACTGCAAGAAGTTCTATAAATTAGATGAAAGCAGTGCTTAATTTGAAAAAGAAGAAAAGTGGAGGGACCCAATGTTTATATTAAACGGGTGTGGAATTTGTGCAATTTGTTTTCGTGGAATTATGTGAAATTTCAGATAAATTAAGTGGATTTATGCACAATGCAAATCCGTCATTTAGCACTATATTCATTGTAGCATAAAATGCATCCGTCTTTTGACGTGAGAACACATTTTACAGTGAAAATATAATGCAAAAAACCAAAGCACATTAAAGAACAGTCACTCGAGTTCTATTGTTCCTGAATGTCCATGGTAAATATATATCGCAAATGGCACTTTAGCAGTACATTTTTACTGTGAATGATACCTAATTACGTGAAGTGGCATAATGACGTAATTTCTGGAATTTAGGGTAACAAGCATAACACAACATTTACAAAATGATGCTAGTTATCACAACCTAATTTAAGTTTCACCCAGGCTTAGCTTTTATTAGAAGCTCGTTGCCAGCACTGCTGAACGGAGGGAATGTCAAATACCTCAGCTTTCTAGTCTCAATGTCACCTCATTCCTCTTTAACCCCTTGGCCATGGCAGTAATTCCGCCGCGGCGCAGGGGGGAGGGTGGGTCAACCGTCGCCGCCATGCTCATGACGGAACCACTCCATCACGAGCCACGGGCGCGCTGTGCTCATGACGGAGTGGTTACCTTCGCGAGCAGGCGCGGAATTGATGCAGTGCGGGCCGAGCGGCGGCGGCATGACGGAAGCACTCCGTCATTAGCACAGCGCGCCCCTGGCTCGTGACGGAGTGGTTCCGTCACGAGCTCGGAACTCTTTCTGGTTATTTTTTATTCCTGATTTCATCACCACTTTCTCCCTTTACTGCTGTTTTCTTAACATTCCTGCTCCCTTCTCTGCATTCCCCTAGTACGCTGAGTCAGGCCCACAAAAACAAGCATTGTCATAGCCAATAGGTCTCGCCTTTGGGACCTTGTAAGTGTTTAGACAGAGCTATTGCCTTTGTTAATTTCTTTAAGCTGTGTTGTAGAGCATTGTGAATGCTGTGCAGCAAAGTGTTATAACCTTTTTTTGTCACCCTATACATAACCAAGAGACCATTATATACAGCTGAACTACCTTAATAAAAACAGAATTAACACAAAGAATGTGTTTTAGCTTTTTTTTCAATGGCAAATGGCAAAATAGTAAAGTAATACTATCACTTATGAGTCAGGATTGACTAAATTATGCTTCATTAAAAGGCAAATTGTACGGCGTAATGCAGCAGGTTTTCCATTAGTATTAATGCATTATTTTGTAATTATTGCACTTGTTAACACTGCCTGGGCATAGGTTGCACCTCAGCTTAACACCCGAACATAGCAACAACTAACAGAAAAGTGACCAGTCAACCTTTGCAAAGGACCTTTCACTGGTACATGTTGCTCCGATTTTAGTAACATTTGAACCGATTGAGCTAGAAACAACATATTTTTGTGCAGAAATCTGCAGATTTTGCAGCAAATTATGTATTATGCGGCAAGTCATAGATACATAAATGACGCGTCCGCACATTCACATAATTCCAGAGGCAGTGTGTTAGATCTGGGGGTCTCTAGGTGGCAATGGTTATCACCTTTGTCCAAATAGGGACCCTTACTTCTAAGTCAGGACAAGGTGATTACTCTCCTGATAAAAGTCTCTTAGTTCAAGTTGTTGGTAAATGCGACAAAGTTCTCAACAAAGTTCTTGGATGCGGCACGCAAAGTAAACAAAAGGCTCGCAGAAGGGGAGATGCGTCGGTTCCGTGACCCGGGGGAACGATTGCGTCCTTCCTCAATGTTTTCGCAAAGTAGGGGACTCGTCGTGAGCCTTACCGGTGCGGAGGTGATGCGTGGATTCTCGACCTGTTGCGGTGCGCAAGATGGCGCCTTGATGCGATGCGATGCCGATGCGATGATCCAGTTGTGATGCGAGAAGATGGCGCCCTTGATGTGGCAATGCGATGATGATGCGATGACGCCCTGGCAGCCTTGCGACGACTCTGTACTTTGGAGCCGCAACAGGCCCTACGATGCGCTTCTCCGGCGATGCGACAGCTTCGATGAACACACGCTTCCAGGGAGATGCGACGAACACTCGCTTCTCCGATGTTGCGATGATTTCAGCTGCGGCGGCGACACGCTTCTTCTCGATGCGTCGCGCTTCCAGCTCCCAGCGGCACGCAAGTGACTGGAGTCAGAATTCCCAGCAAGGAAATTCAGGAGGGAGCTGGAGGCGAAGTCTTTTGGCCCTGAGACTTCAGCAGGAGGCAAGCACAGTTCAAGCCCTTGGAGAATATTCTGTAGATGAAAGTCCTTACAAAGTTCCTTCTTCTTTGCCTTGGCAATGAAGTAACCACTGCAGGCCAACAGCAGACTAGCAGAGGGGCAGTCCAAGCTCCTGAAGCTTCCTTGGTTCTTCTCCTTGGCAGAAAGGTTTCTTGTTCCAGAAGTGATCTAAAGTCTGTGGGACTGGGTCCCAATATTTATGCCCCAAAATCCTTTGTTCTCTGAAGGCAGAGAGGCCTCTGCCTAGTTCAAACCAGTTCCTGAGCACTGTGTTTACATGACTCTTCTCTTCCTTTCACTGTGCAGGGCAGAAACATCAGACGCCCCACAGGAGGTGGAGCCATCACAGGGGAGAGAAGATGCACCTCTGGAGCACTCTGTTGACAGGATTCCCCTTCTCCTTTCACTGTGCAGGGCAGAGACATCAGACAAGCCACAGGGGGTGGAGCCAGCATTGTGGAGGGAAAGCCCAGCCCTATTCAGGTCCCAGGTGCACTCTCCCCCTCCCATCTGGAGGTAAATCGCCCTATTCACCACTGGGCTGTCCCAGACTGTCTCCTGGAATTTCCCCAGCCCTGTCACACACAAACCCAGACAAGGAATAAACAAGTCAGCAGAGGCGGGCTCAAATGGTTAGGCAAGCAAATACCTACTTTCTAAAAGTGGTATTTGCAAACACAGAATATTAAAATAAACTTTACTAAAAGATGTATTTTATTATTCTGAGTTCAGGCATACTAAACTCGAATTTCTACGATGTTCCCTGAGTCAGTTAGGATTGTAGGGATGTAACAATCTTCACTGCCCATTCTAGTCTATGAGAACAGGTAGCCTTCAATAGTGAAAAATGAAAATGGCTGTAATTCACTACTAGAACATGCTACACACATCAGAGCATGTCCTACCTTATACTTACCCTGCCCTTGGGCCTACCATAGGGGCATCTAACATGAAGCAAAGGGAAGGTTTAGGGTCCGGCAAGTGGGTGCATTTAGCCAAGTCGACATGGTAGTCACAGACTACACACAGGCCTTGCAATGGCAGGCCTGAGACACACTTTACAAGCTGCTTCTGTGGGTGGCACAATCAGTGCTGTAGGCCCACCAGCAGCATTTGCTCTACAAGCCCTAGGCACACATGGTGCACTGTACTAGGGGCTGACAGTAGATCAAATAAGCCAATCATGGAATCCAATCAGTATATCAATTTAACATAGGGAGCACTTGCACTGTGGCACTGATTAGCAGTGGCACAGGGCCCAAAACATACAACCAGCAAAAACAGGTCAAAACAGAGGAGGCAATCCGTCAAAAATGGAAGGGAGACTCACGCCAATGATGTCAGGTCTAACACAGTGCTTACAGGTGATCCTCAGACCCCTGCAGTGGGCACAACACCCTCGAGCTATCCTGATTACATGAGCCAGCAGCTCGGTTGGCGCGCTAACCTCTGCTGGCACTGTGCCCTCTGCCCACCATGCCCATCCATCCACCCCACCCTGCCAGGTCCTATGACCCATGGAGCCCCCCCCCCATTCACAATCCAGAAAACCCTTGAGGCCCGGCAGCATGGGACAGGACAGTCAGCAGCGCTGTGGCGTAAAATGAAATGAGCATAAATGTAAACAAGCCCGCGCCCCCGGACCCCATTTATTTTCTCTGCTGATACTTTTATTTCCAAGTTGTTGAATGCCGAAAATACCTGGCTTGCAACCGTTCAACAACCTGTGAGACACTCTTAGCGAGCACAGCATACGGAAACGTGTTTACATAAATCCTCAGAGCATATACCATCAAGTGTTTCAACCTACTGTTCGAGGAAGTGGTGCAAAAAGAAATAGAATCCCTTCTTCTCAAAGAGGACCTTCTAGACAAGCTGCCTTCAATCAGCCTAAAGCAGAACAAACAGCGATTACACTGGGTCTTGAATCCAGAGGGAGGCCAGATGGGTCCTGTTCTTTAGAGATATTTGTCCTGCCCCCCGTACCTCACTACCACAGCAGCTTAATGTGTTAGGAGGCCACACAGATTATTAAAACAAAAGGCACTGAAACGAAGGTTTTCCTGTGGCGCATAGGACTTCCTCAGCTATGGAATGTGCGAGCCCTTCAAGAAATTACATGCACCTTCTAATTAAAGCAGCAACTTTTAGGGCTAATAAATAATCGGATGCAGAAAGCACCATGCACAGTAGCTTATAAAGTTATAATACACAATACTGACCCAGTGGGCTTTCAAGCGCTGTACAGTTATGTGTATACACTATGCATTGTACGGTGGGAAGCATGATAGCAACTGCTCGTAAACAAAGAAATAGGCTGAGGGAAAGAGAAATAGACAAAGGGTGCTATCTCTGGCTTCTGTCACAGTGGTTGCGAACATAACCTGATACTGGAATGCAGCCTGCCGTGCTGCTGGCACACTGTGCGCCACTAATTACTGCGCTCGCTCCAGAGACGCATAGGCTATGGGAGGGGACATTTAAAGATAAGAAGGGACATACATGAGCCTTTGGCCATTTGTGTGCTTTCTTTTGTGGAAGCCTTACCCAATGGCCAATCAAATGCGTGGCAGTAAAAAAAAAACAAGAGTAAAGCTTTGCGAATTGGAAGTCCTTTTGGAAGTCCTTACAATAAGCATCGCACATGCGCGTTGGCTCGGGCGAGACCTAATGATTGCTGGGGCACAGAATGCAACCATTGGCACAAATTAAGCCCAGGGAGAATGTGATGAATTGTGAAAAGCCTTTGTAGTGGGTGCTTTTGCATGTGTATGTAAAAATAATATTTCTGCAGAAGCTATAAAGATTGCCATGTTCTCGCAACTTAATCAAAATGTTTGTATGTTTTATACTTTGATATGTGTTTTTTATTGCTTCATTTGACTAGATTCCAGATTAAACCAACTGAACTGCCCTTTGCAGGGGGTTTGTTTATTTCAGAAAACAGCCAATTTCGTATTTGCTTTGCAATTTTTAAGACGAGAATTTCAGTTTTGATGTTACAACATAAGCACTGTGTATTTTGAAAGTGGGGTGGCGAACCAGAGGAGGGGGTTAATTGGCAAAATACCATAACTTAATTTACTCAAAAATATAATTGATTCCATATTGTGCATATTTTGTATCTAAAACAAAATTTGCCAGAGAGTATGGATTGAAATAAAGTTGCATTCTCCTGTGCGGAGACGTTGTTTGCGTGCTAGTCAGCCCAATTGAGACTCTGACACTTTATCTAAGCTTCGCCAATCAATTGTGTGATTTTGTGTAAATAACTTAATTTTCCAGTGCCTTAATTCTCTCATCAAAGACTGGCTGGGTGACTCATAAATAACTTGACATTTACAAGAATGTAAAGTAAAAGGAAGCCTGTCATTTTGGATTTTGTTGTTGCTTTTCATTGTCAATATATTTGTGCATTTACCCGGTAGCCATTTAAAAGCGGGTGCGTTTAGTTAATAGGGGTTGCTCTTATCAACATTTGCTGTTAAATAACACTCTGTGGGTGCCTGTGGTGCAAGAGTCTGTTAAGGAAGAAGCGTTCCCTGCTACTTGCAGGCCCCTCCTTGGTGAGAGATGCTTGCACTGTTGCTTTCAGGGCTGCACCTATTCTGTTTACGGTGCACGCCCTTTTGCTGTCTGTACGGTAGCTGCTGTGTTTGTTAGGGGTATGTTTATTGGTATTTCCTGTGCTGCACATGTCTAGTTTGATACGGAAGCTTGCATAGGTAATACACCTCTTGGCCCAAGTGATGTGGGATTGAAATTTGGGCTGCTGAACCCTTTTCTATATCTTTAGCGTGCACTGTAGTTGAAAAATATCTGTGGATTGATAATTGAAACAACAATTGGCTTTTACAAGCTTATTGACATTCTTGCTGTGTTGGAAACTGCCCACCTCTGACGGCACTTAGGGAAACATAGGGGCATATTTACAATAGAAGTGGCGAAGCATGGTGTTAGCCTCCTTGGCTTAAAGCCGCACTCCGCCACTTCAGAAACGCAGGGCTGCATCATATTTACAAAAATGTGGTGCAGCCCAGCGTTTTCCCCTGCGCTGGTGCCAAAATTAGCAGCCTACCCTTGCACCATAGTACAAAGGTGTCTGCTTTGAGGGGAAGATTGTTAAAGAGCAGGAAGGTCTTCCTTCCTGCACATAAATAATCTTTAAATGACATTTTGTAACTTTTATGTGTAATGCTTAATACCGCACACAAAGAAGTTGCAAAATGTCATTATTTTTTTATTGTTTATGTGCAGGAATGGACACCTTCCTGTTCATAAACAATCAATGGCAATTTTCTGTTTCTATGTGTGCTACACAACACAGCACCATTGGAAACCGCAAAAACGAGGAGGAATAAAGTATTTCTCCTTGTTTCATCTGTTTTTAGACCAGGTTTTCCCTGCTGTTAATTGTGGTGCTGCCTACTCTTTACGCCACCCTTGTAAATAGGGGACAGCGTCAAAATAAATGGGTGTTGCAGTGGAAAAACCACCGCAACACCCATTGCCCCCCTTTCACTACAATTACAGCGTGAAAGGAGGCCTTATTTGCACAGCAGCATTAAGCCACGTTAAGTGGCTTAATGCTGCCTTGTCATAAGGCAAAGCCACTATCACCAACACAAATTCACTGAAAGTGAGGTTGTGGTGATGATAGGGGCTTGTAAACATGCCCCATAATGCATATAAACGATCTGCACTAAAGTTCAGTGTGAAACCTCAAACCACTGCAACCATCTCCCAAATATGGAGTGGAAAAGCACCCTAGAAAAGAGCAACACTTGAAAGAATAGTTGGAAAATTCAGAATACAAGTACTAATTGGACCTGCAGAGGTGACCCGCCATGTTTCTGAGTCTGAGACAATGGCTATTTTTAAGTGTTCAAAATCCAGCCCCTTCCTGAACAGGTATTGCACTACCAAGGACCCGCACTGCAGAGAACACCAAAGCTCTGCCGAGGACCTGTCCTGCAGAAAACACTAATGAGGAATCCCAGAGAGACAGAAACAGAGAAGGTGAAAAGTACAACATGTTTTATGTCCCTAAGCACACAGGGATCAAACGCAAGCCTGCCTGGAGACACCAGGTCCAACATGCCCGTGCACCTTCACTTCCTCACACTTTCCTTAATTCAAGAACCATCGTTTGACATTTCAACTATCCCAGGCAACCGACCTCGGTGACAATTATGCTTTGTTTTAAGCAGAAGCCACAGTTCGCTCCATGATGCACTGACGTTGTAGAAGTGTCTCATGTGCTGTGAAAATAATTAGCCCAGTAGTGAGATTATCCTAGCTCTTGGTTCTTCCTCTGTCCTACTGTGATGAAAATTATTTGAATGTGACCTTTCAGAAATAAGCAATGGTTCCCGGGGCTACCACGACGCTCCAGGAGGCAGGTAACGATATCCTGGCCAGGAAGGGTAATGCTGTGTCTCTCTACTCTGCACACCTGACGTATTTTTTTCTTGGAATGTGGCCATTAAATGCCATGTTGCAAAGCATGCACAGCCTGGCCTTGAATAAATTACACATTAGTGTCTCCTTTGTATTTCAAAACCAAGAAACATGTCATTTCAAACCACTTCACTCTTACACCATCCACCATTATAATACCACAGCAATGTCTCCTTCAATGTGTGGTCACCACAGACTCTTTCCTGGACCATTTTTGCTGGTATTAGGAACCAGTCAACAATTAACTATTCAGTGTCAGACGTATGTGGTAAGTTTCATCCAATTGGCTAATTTACCATACTGAATGGCCATAGTAAACACCATAGAAACTTCAAGGAAGGTAAATGTCATATGTAGACTCCAATGTGTATTTGCATCATCCACATACACAACAACAATATATGACTATCAGGAGAACAATTCTACTTAGACTACGCTGCAGTTTTGAATCACAGCAGGGATACATGGAAAGGAAAAATGCCTTTACAATTAGGAAACCTATTTTTATATATCAAGTCACCTCTAAAATGTTGTTTAATCCTACTGAGATGGGTGCCTAATATATAGAAAGGTGACACAATATATGCTGGAAGTACTGTGCCTTCAGAATTACTAAACATCAAAAAGCAGTTTTCACTATGTGGGTTTGAACAGTTTCACCATGAGCAGGGCTAATTATATTTAAAATCTGTAATGTATATCTTCACTTGGGAAAATGCTAGCAAAAATGTATTTTCCACTCACTCAGTGATACTTTTACTAGAAACATAACTTTAACAATATATATACATGTGTGCTGCTGACCAAAAACTAGATTAGAACTAGTTTTGCCGCTCTTTGCACCTCCAGAGGCTCAATCTGAATTCCTGGCGGGAATTATAAACCCTGCTCTTCAGAGGACAGTGGCTTGACCTCAGGGGCCAAGAAGACAAAGTTGTTGTCAATACCTGGACACTTAAAGGGATTGGCTATCTGGGAGGGGCAGAAACGGCGGACAGAACAAAGGGCACCCTTCACAATTTATTTTTAAATGTTTACTACAGGATGCAGGCAAACAGATTTGTACAAAATGAGTAACATCAGTTGTTCTTTGTGCATGACCACACCTGAAGATATTATGCTTCAATGGTATTCATCCCCAAAAAAGCAACTGAAACTGCTCCATTCAGTAAAGAACAATGGAGTCATAATGAACAACATGTCTTCTGAAAAAATTGTGTCAGAGTTTAACTACAGGAAACTCACATACTGCTTCAAAGGGCCTTATTGGAGAGTTTAAAATGCCAACCAGGAATTATCTAATTTCTACGTTTTCGTGGTCAGAGCACATACACAGGACTGCAGTTAACCAATGTGCAGAGTCTAAAAGTCAGCAATACAATTCAGCAAAAAAGAAGTGAAAAAGCAAAAAGGTATAATTTCTCACAAACAGTGACAAATGACAGATTGAAAAACCTTTTAATAAATGAACATACTTTAAAGCTCTAAAAACTTATTAGGAACAAGGCAGCTAATTTGACTTTTATCTCAAAAACATTGCTAATGCCACTAAATCACTACAGTACGTGGAGTTGTTAATGCCACATATGCATCAAGCTTTGCAGGATAAGAGGCCGTGTTCCACCTTATCAAAGGCCATAACATACTTTACATCAAAATCTCTAAGCCTGGTCTAACTAGATAAACTGGTAAAAACCCTTCTTACTAAATCAATATATAGATCAGTACATCAAATTACACAAACTATTAAAATACAACCTGTGTTTGATTTTGCATTTAAGCTGTGATGTCTCTATCTTGAAATGGCCTTCAGGTAGGTTTGAGCAAAGTAGAAATAGCAAAAAAATAAAAGTAACAAGTGTAATTGTTACATGGACCACATAAAACTGTGTTGTCAAATTCACCATAACACTTATGAAGGGAGGCCTAAGGGTGAGATAACAATCGATCTATCTATAGTTTAAAATCAGTTATAGTATTTAGAGGATTCTTTTATTAACGATGAGATATCCAGTAATATACAATATAACGTATACATTGTGAGGTAGATAAGTGTTTACAGCATGGCAACATCAGAACCACTGCTTTTCAGTTAAAAGGTCTCTCTGTGACTTGATGGTAGCTGCATGACTGTGAGGGCATAACTAAAAAAAATGGCTTCCAATAAAAATAAAGAGAAGCAAGGAAAAGTGAGAACTGCTAGAGGCACAGTAATATCAACTAAACCATGTATCATGCAGGGGAGACATTATTTGAGTTACAAAGTGCCCGAGGCATACATATAAGCAGCTAATGGTTACAAATAAAAAATATATACTTTCCATTGTGTCAATTCTGTAATTCAGGGGAATTGATCAGTTTTCTTCAATTATAGAAACAATTCATGATTATAACATTATTGTTGTACATAAAGGTGATTTAAATAATTGATGTTTTCACATAATCATTTTAATACATAGGCACAACCTGCCACAACCCATATTCAAGAAGTCACAACTGGACTCTTGGAGAGGTGTATATTTAGGATGTTGCCGAATAAGAGAAAGATTTCCAAAAACGTAGCATAATTGTGTAGCTAAAGTGGGAGCCTTTGTATATAAGGTAGTCTTTCTTCATGTCCCATGAATTTTGAGCCTGGGAAGTAAACCTGTAGGAAAGAAATGTGTGGTCTTCAGGGTATTTGCTCATTTACATTATTCACTGTAATTGAGAACATATGTTGCACTCAATTTTCTCATATTTGTTATTTTCACTTCGGCAAGTCACACGGACTGCATAATTAAATTTAAAATTATAGTATTTTTCTAAATTCCAGAAACCATACAGTCTATATGGAAACCATTAATAAAGCCAAAGGTCAACATTAAAAGCAGGATTTATATTTTCAAGCAATTATACAATTTTGTATAATAACCAATTCTTTGAGGCCTTTTCACAAGCATACATTTACATGCGAATAAACCTGCATGTGTCAATTTACATTTACATTTACTACATTAGGCTATTCACAATTTCCAAGCATAAATATACTACAAAGTGTAGCCATACATGCCTCCATCCCTTTGAAAGTTTAAAGTTACTGCAGTAAAAAAGCCACACTTCAGGGGTACATGTACTCCAGCTCAGACCGGGAATAGGTCCAGTACCGGACACGGCCAACTACAGGTACTGCGTTACAGCAAACAAATGATGGACGGAATGCTGACAATGCAAACATTCTCCCCCAGTCAAAAGATCTGGGTTAAATCTATTGTTCTTTTGCCCACTACGCCACCCCAGTTGAGACCCAGCCATATGCAAATCAGTCTTGACCCTGTGCCCCATTGGAACAGTCCAGACCGAACTGCCAGGCCAGGTCCTCCATGGACCGGAAACAAGCATCCCGGGAGCGGTTTCAAGGTAGGTATGTCACCCTTCTTCAGCCAGGCTAGCTTGAATCCAGTGGCACAGTGAGCAAGGGACTCCCGTCTGGGCATACCCATCCCATTTAGGGTGAAAAGTATTACAGCATACAAATGATGGACGGAATGCTGTCAATGCAAACATTCTCCCCAGTCATTGTTCTTCTGCCCACTACACCTCCCCAGTTTGGAGCCAGCCATATGCAAATCAGTCTGGACCCTGTGCCCCATGGGAAGAGTCCAGACCGCACTGCCAGGCCAGGTCCTCCCCAGACCGCAAACCAGCATCCTGGTACCGGTTTCAGGGAACAGTCCAGACTTCTTCAGCCAGGCTAGCTTGAATCCAATGGCACAGTGAGCAAGGGACCAACATCTGGGCATACCCAACCCACTTATGGCGAAAAGTATTACAGCAAACAAATTATGGGCGGAATGCTGACAATGCAATCATTCTCCCCCAGTCAAAAGATCTGGGTTGAATCCATCATTCTTTTGCCCATTACCCCACCCCAGTTTGGACCCAGCCATATGCAAATCAGTCTTGACCCTGTGCCCCATGGAATCAGTCCAGACCGAACTGCCAGGTCAGGTCCCTGGACCAGAAACAAGCATCCTGGTACCGGTTTCAGGGTATATCACCCTGCTTCAGCCAGGCTAGCTTGAATCCACTGACACAGTGAGCAAGGGACCCACGTCTGGGCATACCCATCCCACTTAGGGCGAAAAGTGTTACAGCAATCAAATGATGGACGGAATGCTGACAATGCAAACATTCTCCCACAGTCAAAAGATCTGGGTTAAATCCATCACTCTTTTGCCCACTACGGCACCCCAGTTTGGACCCAGCCATATGCAAATCAGTCTTGACCCTGTGCCCCATGGGAACAGTCCAGACTGAACTGCCAGGCCAGGTCCTCCCTGGACCGGAAACAAGCATCTTGTGACCAGTTGCAGGGTATGTCACCCTTCTTCAGCCAGGCTAGCTTGAATCCAGTGGCACAGTGAGCAAGGGACCAACATCTGGGCATACCCATCCCACTTATGGTGAAAAGTATTACAGCAAACAAATTATGGACGGAATGCTGACAATACAATCATTCTCCCCCAGTCAAAAGATCTGGGTTAAATCCATCATTCTTTTGCCCACTACGCCACCCCAGTTTGGACCCAGCCATATGCAAATCAGTCTTGACCCTGTGCCCCATGGGATCAGTCCAGACCGAACGGCCAGGCCAGGTCCTCCCTGGACCAGAAACAAGCATCCTGGTACAGGTTTCAGGGTATATCACCCTGCTTCAGCCAGGCTAGCTTGAATCCACTGACACAGTGAGCAAGGGACCCACGTCTGGGCATACCCATCCCACTTAGGGCAAAAAGTGTTACAGCAATCAAATAATGGACGGAATACTGATAATGCAAACATTCTCCCACAGTCAAAAGATCTGGGTTAAATTCATCACTCTTTTGCCCACTACGGCACCCCAGTTTGGACCCAGCCATATGCAAATCAGTCTTGACCCTGTGCCCCATGGGAACAGTCCACACTGAACTGGCAGGCAAGGTCCTCCCTGGACCGGAAACAAGCATCTTGTGCCCGGTTTCAGGGTATGTCACCCTTCTTCAGC
Source organism: Lissotriton helveticus (assembly GCF_964261635.1). Lineage (NCBI taxonomy): Eukaryota > Metazoa > Chordata > Amphibia > Caudata > Salamandridae > Lissotriton > Lissotriton helveticus. The sequence continues at coordinate 1,738,063,405 of NC_136067.1, read as the reverse complement.
CAGGCTAGCTTGAATCCAGTGGCACAGTGAGCAAGGGACCCACGTCTGGGAATACCTATCCCACTTAGAGTGAAAAGTATTACAGCATACAAATGATGGATGGAATGCTGTCAATGCAAACATTCTCCCCCAGTCAAAAGATCTGGGTTGAGTCCATTGTTCTTCTGCCCACTACACCACCCCAGTTTGGAGCCAGCCATATGCAAATCAGTCTGGACCCTGTGCCCCATGGGAAGAGTCCAGACCGCACTGCCAGGCCATGTCCTCCCGGACCGGAAACCATCATCCTGGTACCGGTTTCAGGGAACAGTCCAGACTTCTTCAGCCAGGCTAGCTTGAATCCAATGGCACAGTGAGCAAGGGACCAACATCTGAGCATACCCATCCCACTTATGGCGAAAAGTATTACAGCAAACAAATTATGGACGGAATGCTGACAATGCAATCATTCTCCCCCAGTCAAAAGATCTGGGTTAAATCCATCGTTCTTTTGCCCACTACGCCACCCCAGTTTGGACCCAGCCATATGCAAATCAGTCTTGACCCTGTGCCTCATGGGAACAGTCCAGACTGAACTGCCAGGCCAGGTCCTCCCTGGACCGGAAACAATCGGGTCACTTCCTTCATAGCACACACATTATTCATTTTGGAGTCTATAGGTGAAGAATATGTAGCCAATTCATGTTTCTTGCAGTTCTAATAGTAATTTATTTTTTGATTATACAGCTGTCGTCAGTAATATAACTGAAGCAAGTTAATGTAGTGCAGGGGTCACCAACTTTTTCTGTAGTGAGAGCTACTTCTGATGAGTGAAAATCTTTGTTAGCTAAAGAAGGCTAAGCAACTCATGCATTGATACCAGATGCCCCCACAGCAGGATTAATTGACTTTTAGCCTAATTCCATAGACTCAGATGCTACGGTTCGAACAAAATACTTTGACTAGGGGCACTATGACTGTGCTGCCATGTGAGTCAGAGAGAGCATGGTCTTTGGGGATGTATGAACTTGTGTGCTTATGAGTGGGATATATGTGAACGGGTAACTGAGTGACTGTGTTGTATATACTTTGGCACAGGACATACTTTTCACCATATGTAGCCCCGTTATATGTATGACACAAATGGGAGAAATATAATGTGAAGAAAAATTTTCAGTAAACATTTTCAGAACATGGAACATTTTGGACTTTACATTTTTTCAACTTAAAATAGTGACTGTATTTTTCATTTATAAATATGACACTGTATAGAGAAAATTAAACTGAGGAGTTAGCTTTGTTTATATGCATTCCATAAATCACATCATTTAACGTTTCTCCAATTTCCAAGTGTCACATTTACAAATACAAAGCATCTTGCTCCCAGTGGCATGTAGACATATTGCCATATTTATAACAGTTAACCCCTTCGACGCTCATGACGAGCTGGGCTCGTCATGCAGTAGCCTCCTGCTACGCTCATGACGAGCCCAGCTCGTCATGAATGTGCGAGGATCGCGAAATCCCAGCACAGCAGGGGAATTCCCATAGCATCCAAGAGGTTAAAAACATTTGTTTAATTGTGAGGAATTTTAAGTGAATAAACATGCTTTATAAAACATTAAGAAGTATTTTGCTTAATTGAAAGTGGAGAGAGACATTAGTACTTAATGTTTCATAAAAAAAGGTGTTCTTCACTTTAAATTTCTCCCATTTGAAAACATGACAAATTTAATCTTGAAATATGACACTGTGTGTACTGGCCACTGGCAGGAAAATGCCTTTCAAATGGGAGAACATTAAAATGAAAAGTTATTAATTTAGGTAACTTTTCATTTTAGTTGTCTCCCATTCAAAAGCATTCAGAAACATAATGGTTTTCTCATGCTCCAATATTGAGTCAACGTTGACTTTTATTTAAGAGTTAAATACTTCAGTGCTTCGGTTCTTCTCCTCTGTGACCCACAAATCTGACTGAGCACTGCTTGTAATCAGGCTCTGCTATCTGGAGCCTGATGATAATAACGTAAAGTAAACACAGCCTTCCCTCTATGTTAAAAGAAAATTTGACCCTGTGCTTGCTTCAAAATTAATTCGAGGCTATGAGCTACTTTTGAAAGTGTCTCGGAGCTACTAGTAGCTCGTGATCACCTGGTTGGAGGCACTTGCACTGGCCGCATTTTGTCCACGTAAAGTCCTGCGCCTGCATGGTGGATATGAGCTAGTTGACCTCCTCCCACACTCTGAGGTCTATCTGTTGCTGCTTTTTCTTGGAGACCTTTACCATCTATAGCCCCCAGTCCTTGCAAAACACTTTCAGCTCCGCTACAGTGTAGCTTTTGAGGTTGCTGAGATCTATCTCCATGATGCTTGCATGCAAGCATCACAAGTGCACACGTGAGGCAGAAATACAGTGATAAAAGGAAAAAATGGTTATTCAAGAGGATTGTAAAAAAGTTGATTCGTATGAACAGATTATTATAAGAGATTTCCATTTTTGCACAAATCACTAAGTTGCACTACACAATCACAAGTACTAGATCCCACTACTGAGCACCAATCTAGGAAATGGGGTTTTTAGTTATATATGGTCCCAAATTGGGGCTAGCACTTAATAACTGTAAGAAAACCAAGTATTAATCTATTGAAGAGATAGCCTTAAAGCAGTGAAAAACAACGTTTGGAGTTTTTCACATTTAAAATTTAAGTGCAAATGTCCTACTTTTAAAATACCATGCACCCTACTTTATGAGCCTTTAGGGCTTACGAAAAGCGTTACTTATAAGTATTAAGAAGGAAGGTCTAGTCCTTGCAAAGGGGTTATCTTGACATGTCGAAATGGCAATTTAAAACTGCACTACTGGCTGAAATGGCAAACCTCAGACTTGTTTTGCAGTGCTACTTTTGTGTGTGGTGCAATGGGCACTGCAGCCCACTTGTAACATGTAATTTACAGGCCCTGGGTACATACAGTACATAGTACTATTTACTAGGGACTTATAAGTAAATTTTATATGCCAATTTGTTGTATGCCAAACACTTTACCACTGGTAAGGAGGGTGAAAGAGTCCTAATGACAACAAAAATAAGTTCAGCAAAACAGGGGTTTGAAGGCATAAAAGTGTGGACATCAGGTCTAACAATGGTCTTTGAAAATGGATTACAAGCCCCACAAGTCCTAATACGACAGTCATCTTTGACAGGACACCGCTATAAAAAGCTGCCCTATTGTGGTATCACTTTGTGTTATTCTGAGGAATCTTATGCACCTCTGAAAACTGGTTAAGCTACCTGAGAGATCAAGATGTTTTCAGGTGAATTGGGAGGATCGGTCTCTAGGTAGTAGCACTTCCAGAGGGTGCTCTCTCTAAGGCTCATGTGCTAATCAGTAATCATGGCAGTTAAATAATACTTTTATTGGGGCTAATCATATTGTAGATCAGATACTTGCCCCAAAAGAAAGAAAACAAGAGGCCCTTTTCAAAGTGCACTGTTAACGCCTTTAGGAAAACGTGTATTTAAATTATGCATTTGAATCAGTGTGTTATGAAAGCAATCACTGAGGTGAGACTGAGAAAGAAAATAAAACCTTTAATAGTCAGATTGCAAGAATGTTGTTAAACTACCAGGACAGAGCCCCAAGTTGTAAAGATCAGAACTAAAGGAGCTGGGTATTATTGTCATAAGAACAATAGGAGTAAAAGTTGTCAGTGACCTCCAACCTACTCTTACATGAAGAGACTCAAGAACTATGAGTTTTTGAGTGACTGCCTTTGAGAGCATCAGAAGAAGTATTGTAGAAAATAATCTCCCAATTGTGGTATGTTTCATTATTGTGATTAATGTTCAACAGGAATGCTTTAATACCATGGTATCTCTTATACGTGACCTCACGAAGTTCTGTGCTTTCAGCTCTTAATTGATAAAAATGCACAGAGCACCTAGTGGAGAATTCACAGATCAAGAGCATCCTCATCTCTTCCCTTACAGGTCACAAATTGAGGTTTTCATATTGAAAGTAATGATAGAGTTGGAGGTATGCATTGAAAGTTGGTAACCAATCGGTCTGTTACTCCTAGGTTTTCATCCCACTGTTCCATACTCAACACCCATTTCCTCACTAGCCACATCATCACAGCATTCATTTGGTGGTGCCTCAAGGTGGACCAATTAAACATCACACCAAGAATGCTGACAAGTTGTAGGCCACAAAGGTGCACTGAAAGAACCTTATCAAACATAAAGCAAGAATTATGCATGGCACATGACCGAGGCCATCACCATGCCTTCATGCTGCTTGACCTCTCTCTGCCACATGTAGACTATTTGGTGCTCACTCAAAGATCACACTAGACCTTAACTGAATGACACTTGCATGGTAAACATAATTTCTGAAAAAATTCACCCATCGTATGAAAATGGGACACTTCCTTTCAGAAACAGCTAATATTCTTTGCATTGTAGTCCAAAACTACCATCCACAAAAACTAATAATCTACTTTCTCACAGTTGTTTGGGGTTAAATCTACATTAATTTTAAAATTTTTATTTTAAGGAGATATACAAATTTTTCAACCAGTATATCATTATCACATTGAAAAGAGGAGGGATGTGAAACAGATATTCATATACCTAAAGCTTACAAGCACTGTACAATGGTTTGCCATTTACTATTTGTGACTGGTGAGAGCAGTAGGAGTGCAAAAGCAAGGTAAGAGTTATTTTAAGAAATGTCAAAAGGATAAGGGATTGGAAAGAGGCATTAAATTTTCTAAAGCTAACAAGCATTTTACAAGAGCTGGGTTTTCACTATTTGTGAACAGAGGGAACAGCAGAAGCACAAAAGAAATGTTGGAACTATTTTTGGTGGACATGACTTTGTAAGAGGTGTATGTCTATTAAATATACAAAGCAATTGGCAGCCTTATCATCCAAGCAAAACATAAATGGTCTGATTCTCAAGCAAATTGCTTTACAGTTTCTTAACACCTAGATTTTCAATAATTTTTTCAATTCCCTAAAAAATTAGCAAGTACTGTATAAATGAGTTAATGAAAATGGTACTTGTAATGCATGCTTTTACTCAATCTGGGTGTCCTGGCTCTAACTCAGACACCAATCCTCATTCACCAGTTGCAAAATAAATCGACCAAAAAGCACATGAAATAAAACACAAAAATACCCCTGAGTAACAACAAGTTAAATTAGGTGATGACAGTTCACCTAGAGCCAAGAACAACAAAGTTTTCAGACTCTTCATAAAAGTGGCTTCATTAACCATAAGTTGGAGAGAATCAGGAAGTTCATTGCAGGTATTAGATCCAAAAAGTTTTACCTCTAATGTAGTTTAGCCTAAAAGTGGGAGTTTTTAATAGATTAGTATTAGAAGATGTGAGAGTCCTTTGAGTCCCAAAAGGCAAACAGACAGATATTCGGGGCCAGTAGCATGGAAATACCTAAAAAACAGACCCAGAGTTTTAAAAAGGACCCTCTTGTGAATAGCCAACCAATGCCCACGAGCCCCTGAGAGGCAGAGCTAGTCAAAGGAAGTTTGATCACAAGTCTTGCTGCTGATTTTCCATTTTGTCTGCATTGCATTTCACATGATGACTTTCCATCCAGCGGAAATACTGGTGAAACAATTCTTGAAATTTGTTATGACCCAAAATAATTTTTGTGCAAGGAAAACATCAATTGAGTATCATCTGCATAGGAAGTAGTCGAAATTCCAAAGTACCCAATTATATATTCCAATGGGGCTATATAGAGTTAAATACGGAAGGAATGAGTGACGAGCCCTGCGGAACACCATATGTTAGTGTTTTCTCTTCTGAGGAAAACTGCTCGATTGACACCAACTGTCTCTTATCTGTGAGGAAGGACTAGAACCAGGGCAAAGCCTTGTCAATTAAGCTAATTTAAGAGAGACACTGTAGATGTATAGAATGTGAGAAGGTATCAAAAATGGCCAATAAATCATAAGGATTAGGACAGCGTTTTGGCCATCATCCAGTGTCATTCAGACACCTCAGGCTGGGCTAAATTCCCAACAGTGTCTGGGCCTAAAACCAGATTGGAAAGGGTGTAAAGCTTAAGTATTTTCCAAGAAGGCCCTTGGTTGCTCATTTACCAACTATTACAACACTTTGGAAAAGCAGGGAGTAATGAGATGGGCCAAAAGTTGGCCAAAATCATGGTATCAGCTGAAACATTTTTCAAAAGAGGTTATACCACTGCCACTTACCAAGGCACTAGGACTACTGCTAATGAAAGTGAAGTATTTAGTATGCGATTGATAACTGGGCTCACAGGTCCAACAGTCCATTGATAGATAGCAGGCGGACAACAGTCAAGAGGATTGCCAGAGAGAATGGCACGTTCCAACTGCTGAAAGTATATAGGTTGAAAATCGGCTAAAATTGAATTTAGCGACAAGACGGCTTGTAAAGAGCTTTCAAATCAGTCAACCCCTAGGCTTTTGTTCTAAAAGCACTTTTGAATCATACCAATTTTTTGTTCCGGAAAGAGATTACGATGGACAAAAGGATTATTTCTGCCAGGGCGGACTAAAGGAGCTAGATCATTCAAGGCATCTAAAATCCACTAATTAAATTCTTCTAAATTATTGGGAAACTCTACCATAAGAGAGGGAGGGGTGCCAGCTAATCGACTAGCTAATTTAGAACACATTATCTTCCCCTACTTGCGAGTACACAAATGGGCACGATTTATTTGTCGGGTACCGGGAAGTCAAGAGTCTCCAGTTAAATTAAAAAGGACAAACCAATAGTCTGACTACACAAGATATTCTGTGAAAGTCAAAGATTTCCATGAGTCCTCACATGCACAAGCATTTACAAATGTTTAAATCGTCATGATTTAGATCTATACAAATAAAAAATGTAAGCGAAGTGAGAAACTGCATAGGTCCAAAGAAGAAACCACTTCCTCTGCACATTTACCAATTTGGCTAATCATGGATATATTTACTGCTTCTCTTTGCAGGAGTAAATCGCAAAATATTTGTTTGTGCTGATGGCTGTAATGCACTTAGCAAACATTTCTAAATGCCCACAACCTTAGAGGGAAGTGAGTGTTCATCTATTGTTTAAAGTGTTTCCACCCTGGATGGATCACATCCTGTAAACAGAATTACTCTGATTTATTATTTCCCCATTCTGGTAGTTATATGAATAGCCAACATAATTTGCAATCTTTAATCATGCCATTTGGGCACCTAAGATGAAATAACTTGTGCAAATGGCTTTGTGATTTGGGCCCATAGTTATTATGTAAAACAGAAACCCTGTCAATGAGTACCTAACAGGGACAAAGATTTAGTTGAATGTCAAGCAGGCCAATATTGTGAAAAGTTAAATAAAGTTCAACCATAGAGATGTAAATAAGATGTACACACATTAGAATGTAAAGACAGTGATATCATTAGAAATTATCTAATGTGTCGACTACAACATTTCATCAACATTAACCATACCAATGCAGTCAAGAAAAAGTTTCAGTGTGCTTGTGAAAGAGCTCTGAATATGGAAATTCCCTATTTGATGGTACTAAAATATCTATAGTCTCACATGATAAACTAATAAAGTGAGAGTGAACCATTTGTAATACAGAAGCAAAAAATATCTTAAAAGTACAAATAATAAAAGATGCTCACACCTATTTAATAGAACAAGGCACTGGATGGTCTACAGCTATGAATAACTGTGTGACCTGTTTCATGATTGAAATGGTGGAGAATGTGAGAAGGAGTCACATAGGACTCACCAACATTTGTTATGACTTTGTAAGGCCTTTAGGAATTCAAAGGAATTTATCCCCTTGTTTAACTTTTTTTGCACTTTGGGAAAAAGCTGCTTAAAATGCATGTTTTGAATGGAAACATATAAAAAAGTCAATATCATTATATTTTCTATATTTTCCTTCGTCTCAATTGCAAATTCAGTCATCGTTTAAACATATATGTGTAGGGTCTTGCATTCAAAACTGTAAGAATTTCCTTGAGCAAGCCTAATGAGATTTAGGTATTGAACTACTCTGCTAAGCATAGTTAAATACTATGCTGGCCAGATTGTAGTTCAAAGCCTCCCTCTAAACAATAGACCAATTTAAGTGGATAGCCAGCCTTCTCCTGGGAGAGAATGATGGAAATCTCAATCAGGTGATTAGCTACCTCACCCTGACACATCTGGTCATGTTGTTCTCATAGAGACAAAGGGGTGTCAGACACAACTCTGAAGGCAATCAGACAAGCGTTCCCTGTTTAGTTTTTGTAAGGAACAAACCACATCTGGCAAGGAGGAGTCTGGCTTAGAATAAGCGGTCCTTCTCAACCTTAGTTGAAATTGGCATCTTGAAAAATCTTTTTAAAATCTTGAAAAATCCCACACTGCTGTACAGGGTTGGCCAGCCTGTGGCTTGCACCTAGGTAGTGGCATTTATGGATGGAGAGGTGATGAGTGAGCTCTGGATTGGGTAAGGACACCAATCTTTTAAACTCTCCACCTACATTTCTAACCCCCTTTAAAATAGAACGGATGGGGAGAAGAGTGATGAGACAGAGAAAAAGACAGACCAGTTGGTTTATGAATCCTCACCTGAAATAAAAAATCTTTTAATTATTGGACTTTCTTTGGACTCTGTTTCCAGAGCAAGCCTAGTGAACCCAATTTCTAACATCTATCCTGAATGAACATTTTCTTATCATGAATCAATGAAACTATCACTTTAAAAGAATCACATGCATTTGCTTTAAGCTTTGCGTTTCAGAGGTGCTAAAACTGTTTAAAATCAAAATGTGACATTCCTCTCCTCCTGTGCAGATATAAAATTGTAACACACTTTTTCCGCTGGCTATGGGCACCACAACATCCTCCATACATGTACTATCCGATCTTCTTATTGATTCCAAAAGCATTCCATAGAAAATTAATGCAGTGGCATTGTTCACTGAAATAGAGCAACTGTTATATCAATATGATTCTGATGGTTTAGAATCATGGACCCCCATGGATTTTCATATTTTAAATTGGGTGTAATGAATTGCCAGTTCTTGAAGGTAGTTGTAACATTTGCCCCAACTATAAAACCCATGTTTGACGTTTGACAGGTTCCAATGTGCAAAAAGTAAGCAGAAAGGTGTAACAAAAACATCCCATTCCTCAGTCTTCTACAAACCAGAGAAAGGGCTAAAGGCAAACGGTTTCTCAGCTTTCCTGGTATAGCTTGTCCGACCAAGGGGTCCCTGCCTAATGAAAGTCTTCACATTTCTGATTCTGCTTCAAAAGTTTGAAAAGTTGCAGTACTATGGATATTTTTATGCAATTCCCTTCAGTTTCCAGAAAAGTCAATGTATTTCGGTGTTTGGAGCAAACCCATCAGTCAATCAACTGAATTGAAAATGTGAATACCTCAATGTCTTTAGTACCTAATCGCCATATTGATGCAGAGCTTTTAGTGAATCCCTTTCAAGGAAGTCAGAGCAGTTAGAGGATGGAGGACAAATGGTGGACGTATTACCATCTTGTTTTGTGGTCAGTCAGGTATTCCTGAAACATTTTTATGGAAGGTTCAGCCCAAATTGAGAAGAACAGGCTGCATTATGTTTAAAAGTTTCTCATAATCTCAAGGAATGGTAGAAACCTTATTGTAATTTGTCAGGTGTTCAATTTAAACAAACAGTCTTTACCTTGAGAACACAGACCAATGCATTATTGATTTATTGCTACTAATGTTTTAATCAATAAATCTTGGGGATTGAAACTGATTTTCCAGTTTACCAGCTTTGCTGGTGAAGCTGTAGTATGAATTGAAGTGTTTGTCATCAGAGGGCGGTAGCAAGACACAGTTTAAATGTTGTGTATCATTTGCCACCAGCACTTAGGGTTTTAATCCCAATGAACATATTAACACTTCTCTATTAGCTAAATAGGACATTTTGCAATTACATTTCTATGTTTGCTTCTGGTATTTTGCCTGTTTTTCTATCATGATTGTGTTTGCAGGAAAACCCGATTAAAGTGTCTTAGTAATTAGGGTTGACAACCCTTTTTTAAGAGTATCTGATAGATGAAAACCCCATGGTCAGTTCTTCTTTGGCAGCTTTAAGTGCATTTGCCAGTCATTTACCTCAGCAATTAATCTCCTCGTTTGCTATTCAGGCTGAATAAAGTCTGTGATTCCATTTTAAGAGTTTGGAGGTTTGTTATTTGCAGTGAAGGATTCATCCTTTGAAATAGTCTCTATTATTAACTATTGTATGCTTCCAGTTTTGCTATGTAGTATTTCAATTTGATTATGCTAATTAACTAACTTTAATGTTGTTTATTTTTGAGTGTTAGTTTACTCTTTATGCTATCCACTTTTAAATGGTAATGTTACATTTATTGTGATTTATAATTCCAATTGCTGGGCACTGTCCTCACAATCAACAGAAAACAAATTAAGGAATGTCTATGAAAAAGTTACATTAATAAAAACATTTCATTTTACAATTACTAGAAACATAAATTAATTTCAGCTTTGTTTCATCATGCTTTACACATGGAGTGCTATGAAATGTACTAAAAGGACCAATAACGTTGGCGTCCTTTGACAAATCTTCACAAACCTTTTAAAACTAGTATGATGCTCACTTCAGCTGCTGTTTAAAAAGTTTTGTGGTGATCTGTCAAGCCGGGGCCAAGAAAAAGGGGGGGTCCCTAAAATACATTTTCCCCATGTTAATTCTCATGGAAATTTTAGACACTAGTACATCCCGAACTGCAGAATAACATAACTTCAAATTTGGCAGAAAGATAGTTGTTGGTCCAGAAAGTGACCATTTTATAAAATGGCGTAAATCCTTTCAGTAGTTTAGGAAATATTAAGGAAATCCACATTTCTAGATATATGGACATGGCTCCTCAGAGTATCCAATTGTCCTCGTGCTCATAACTGATTGGCTACCAACACTTCAAACCGGGAAGTGTTGGCAACTATCTTGGGACTCAGCTTGAGCTGAGTCCCACAAAAAAACATTTTAAAACATGAGAAGATGCAAGGTACAAAATACCCTGACCCCCTATGCCTCTTGAAAGGGTCATAGAGGGACACTACCGGGGGAATTATTATTATTTTTTTTAAATAAAAAATGCAGTGGGAGTCAAGCTTGAGCCACGGCTCCTGCTAAAAACGAATAAAAACAGGAAGCGCATGTTAGGTCCCAGGGAATGCGCAAATATATGATGGAAGGGGCCTGCAGGCTCCCTTCCTAAGGCTTATAAAAGCCCCAGGGACAGCCATCTCCCGGGGTACTGGTTATAGTATGCTGTGGTGTCCTCAAATGTCTCCTTGCCCTGGGGACCACCTCCTTTCCATTGCAAATGTCAAATAAATGTGGGGGACCCTCATGGCCCCCGCAGCCCATATGGACCACCACCTACTCATTGCACTTAAAATCATGTAAGCGGGTGGGCCTGCTGGGCCGACCTGCCCCAGGGGGATTGCCTTCTTCCTGGGTGTACCTAAAAGGGTATGTGGGGGGAGCCCCCAGGGACTGCCACCTCCCTGGGGCTCTACACCATTAATGCGGGGGGCATATGGCTTTCCCCACAGCCACAAGGACAACCTCTGCCCTGAGCAATAGATAACAGTAATGCAGGGGGCCCGTGCCACCAAGGGGACCTCCATCTCCCCGGGGCAATTTATTAAAAATAAGGGGGGAAACGAAGCCCCTCGCAGCCCAAGGAACCATCATCTCCCTGACCCCCAGACTCCCTACATTAATATATTAATGTAGGGGGTCTGTCATGGACACCCCGACCCAGGGACCACTACCTCCCCAAGGTTAACTTCTATAATGATGCAATTTATGGCCCTGGGGAGGGCAACCCCCACAGGACTGGCTCCTGGTGTGTCCTGAGGTGCCCATCCCCAGGCCATAGCTGTTTGTTATGGCATGGTGGGAGCTTTAACCAATTACGCCAAGCCACAGCAAACACTGAAAATGCTCATGATCACTGAAAGCAGAGCATGTGTCTGTTTTTTCTGACCACTGTCAATGAATCTTTAGCATCTCCCTGTGTCTGAAAACAATGCTGCCTCCCTCATGTGGCAGGGAGCCGGAACGGAATGCTGGGGCCTTCAAGCTCCCCCCATGGTTCCAGCACCCAAAAACAAATTGCCATGCCCCAGGCAGAAATCGCACCGTGGAAGGGGGCTGCATGGTGCCCCTCTCCTATCATAAATTAAATTAAACCAAAAAGGCTGGGCCCTGGTGGATTGGGTCCCAAGGGTATAAATAAGTACATGGAGGGAGGCCGCTCGTCCCCTCTCCCCACTGCAATAAGGCCTGGCCCCAGGTATGGGGTCCCCGGGGCTATAATCAGCCTGTGGAGGGGGTCTGCACAGCCATACACCCCTAATAAAGAAAAATTATTTTAAAAAGGCTGGGTCCCAGAGGATGGAGTTCCTGGGGTCACAAACAGTCCAGGGAGGGTAATAGTGCATCTCCCCACCCCTAATAAAAATATATTTTAAAATAAGGCCAGCCCCCCGGTAAAGAGTGTCCCAGGGACAAAATCAGCATGAGGAGGTGGGCCACGTGGCTGTCTCCTCTAATAAAAAAAAGAAAAAAGGCCAGTCCCAAGAAAGTCACCTGAGGCCCCGCCCCCTTTCTTAACCACTCTGCAAAGGGGCCTCCTGCTGCACATCTTATTGGGGGATGAAGTCTGCTTGGCTGGTGAGGGTCCTTTGGGGCTAGTGACCCTTCCTGCTACCTCCAGTAACTCTCACACAGTGGGATTGGTGAGAGCTCGAGGGAGTCCCTACCTCCTTTCTCCACTAATCTGCAAACATGCGTCCTATTGGTTCAAGATAAAGTCCCCGTGGCTCCTGAGGGTCCTTGGGGGCCAACAACTCCTCCTGTTACCTCCAGTAATTCCAACACAGCTAGATTGCTGAGAGGTCATCTGAGGTCGCTCCCTTTCTCCACCATTCAGCAGGCACGCCTCCTGATGCTATAATGGTTGGGGGATGAAGTCCCCTAGGATTCTGAGGGTCCTTAGGGGCTAACATCCCCTCCTGTTACCTCCAGTAAGTCCCACACAGCTGGAATGCTGAGAACTCATAGTTGGCCTTGCCCCCTTTCACTACCACTCTTCAAACATGCCTCCTGGTGCACTACGGGTTGAAGGATGAAGTCTCCTTGGCTGCTGAGGTTCCTTGGTGCCAACAACCACTCCTGTTACCTCCAGTGAATCCCACACAGAGGGATTGCTGGACCTCATAGTTCCACACCACTCTGCAGACACGCCTCCTGATGCAATAATGGTTGGGGGATGAATTCCCCTCGGATGCTGAGGGTCCTTGGGGGCTAACATCCTCTCCTGTTACCTCCAGTAAGTCCCACACAGATGGAATGCTGAGAACTCATAGTTGGCCTTGCCCCCTTTCACTAACACTGTTCAAACATGCCTCCTGGTGCACTACTGGTTGAAGGTTGAAGTCTCTTTGGCTGCTGACAGTCCTTGGGGCCGACAACCCCACCTGTTACATCCAATAAGTCCTACACAGGAGGATTGCTGAGAGATTGTCAGAGGTCTCGCCTCCTTTCTCCCCACTATGCAAACGAGCCTCCTGATGCACTACTTGTTGGGGGACGAAGTCCCTTTGGATGGTCCATGGGGGCCAAGAAGCCCTCCTGTTATGAGCAGTAAGTCCCGCAAAGTGGTATTGCTGAGAGCTAATCAGAGGCCCTGTCGTTTTTCTCTACCTCTCTACACATGTGCCTAGTAGTTTTAAAAAAACTAGAAATTCAGTTAAAAAACCAAAGGTTAGAGGGATGGTATAGTTAGGAAATAGAATTTACAACACCTTAAAAATTCCATTAAAATCACAATGGTTTCAGGGATGTTATAGATAGGAAAAAGAGTCTTAAAAACCATTGAAATTCACTAAATATACCAAAATTTACAGGGACGTTATAGTTAGGCTCAGATATCATTTGTACAAAACCATTGAAATTCATTCATTATGGTTACCTGAGCTAACTATAATTTATGCCCCAGCAATTCACTGCTTAAGACCTCACATATTAAATCACTAAATCACTCATGACATGGTCAGTCACACCACTGACTGTTTTTTTCAGTGTGCATATATATATATATATATATATATATATATATATATATATATTAAAGTCCACAAAGCACCCACGTGCAGCACGCACTCCAGCCAGCTCTCTCCAGGTAAGGGAGGGAAGCGGGTACAACCAACGTCAGCAGAGCCTGACGCGTTTCGGGCATCCGCCCTTCATCTGAGGCTTCTCTGCTCTGAAGAAACTGCCAACATCAGGATTGCAGAAAGTAGTCCCTTTATTTATTGCAACATCCATCGCAAGGTATTCTGGGATCTGCAGTCCTACCATAATAACACCCAAGTGGGCTGCAGGCAGTTTTTTTCAGAAAATGTCACAATTCACGGGTGTCCCGTAAATATCCTTCCCCGTTCAAATCTTGAGCCTAGCTGCTCTACTCCGCCGATAAACGTACCAGCAGAAGAGACGCTTCATATGCGGTGGTGCGAGCCCCGGCCGGGTCGGCCGTCCAATATTAAAGTCCACAAAGCACCCACGTGCAGCACGCACTCCAGCCAGCTCTCTCCAGGTAAGGGAGGGAAGCGGGTACAACCAACGTCAGCAGAGCCTGACGCGTTTCGGGCATCCGCCCTTCATCTGAGGCTTCTCTGCTCTGAAGAAACTGCCAACATCAGGATTGCAGAAAGTAGTCCCTTTATTTATTGCAACATCCATCGCAAGGTATTCTGGGATCTGCAGTCCTACCATAATAACACCCAAGTGGGCTGCAGGCAGTTTTTTTCAGAAAATGTCACAATTCACGGGTGTCCCGTAAATATCCTTCCCCGTTCAAATCTTGAGCCTAGCTGCTCTACTCCGCCGATAAACGTACCAGCAGAAGAGACGCTTCATATGCGGTGGTGCGAGCCCCGGCCGGGTCGGCCGTCCAATATTAAAGTCCACAAAGCACCCACGTGCAGCACGCACTCCAGCCAGCTCTCTCCAGGTAAGGGAGGGAAGCGGGTACAACCAACGTCAGCAGAGCCTGACGCGTTTCGGGCATCCGCCCTTCATCTGAGGCTTCTCTGCTCTGAAGAAACTGCCAACATCAGGATTGCAGAAAGTAGTCCCTTTATTTATTGCAACATCCATCGCAAGGTATTCTGGGATCTGCAGTCCTACCATAATAACACCCAAGTGGGCTGCAGGCAGTTTTTTTCAGAAAATGTCACAATTCACGGGTGTCCCGTAAATATCCTTCCCCGTTCAAATCTTGAGCCTAGCTGCTCTACTCCGCCGATAAACGTACCAGCAGAAGAGACGCTTCATATGCGGTGGTGCGAGCCCCGGCCGGGTCGGCCGTCCAATATTAAAGTCCACAAAGCACCCACGTGCAGCACGCACTCCAGCCAGCTCTCTCCAGGTAAGGGAGGGAAGCGGGTACAACCAACGTCAGCAGAGCCTGACGCGTTTCGGGCATCCGCCCTTCATCTGAGGCTTCTCTGCTCTGAAGAAACTGCCAACATCAGGATTGCAGAAAGTAGTCCCTTTATTTATTGCAACATCCATCGCAAGGTATTCTGGGATCTGCAGTCCTACCATAATAACACCCAAGTGGGCTGCAGGCAGTTTTTTTCAGAAAATGTCACAATTCACGGGTGTCCCGTAAATATCCTTCCCCGTTCAAATCTTGAGCCTAGCTGCTCTACTCCGCCGATAAACGTACCAGCAGAAGAGACGCTTCATATGCGGTGGTGCGAGCCCCGGCCGGGTCGGCCGTCCAATATTAAAGTCCACAAAGCACCCACGTGCAGCACGCACTCCAGCCAGCTCTCTCCAGGTAAGGGAGGGAAGCGGGTACAACCAACGTCAGCAGAGCCTGACGCGTTTCGGGCATCCGCCCTTCATCTGAGGCTTCTCTGCTCTGAAGAAACTGCCAACATCAGGATTGCAGAAAGTAGTCCCTTTATTTATTGCAACATCCATCGCAAGGTATTCTGGGATCTGCAGTCCTACCATAATAACACCCAAGTGGGCTGCAGGCAGTTTTTTTCAGAAAATGTCACAATTCACGGGTGTCCCGTAAATATCCTTCCCCGTTCAAATCTTGAGCCTAGCTGCTCTACTCCGCCGATAAACGTACCAGCAGAAGAGACGCTTCATATGCGGTGGTGCGAGCCCCGGCCGGGTCGGCCATCCAATATTAAAGTCCACAAAGCACCCACGTGCAGCACGCACTCCAGCCAGCTCTCTCCAGGTAAGGGAGGGAAGCGGGTACAACCAACGTCAGCAGAGCCTGACGCGTTTCGGGCATCCGCCCTTCATCTGAGGCTTCTCTGCTCTGAAGAAACTGCCAACATCAGGATTGCAGAAAGTAGTCCCTTTATTTATTGCAACATCCATCGCAAGGTATTCTGGGATCTGCAGTCCTACCATAATAACACCCAAGTGGGCTGCAGGCAGTTTTTTTCAGAAAATGTCACAATTCACGGGTGTCCCGTAAATATCCTTCCCCGTTCAAATCTTGAGCCTAGCTGCTCTACTCCGCCGATAAACGTACCAGCAGAAGAGACGCTTCATATGCGGTGGTGCGAGCCCCGGCCGGGTCGGCCGTCCAATATTAAAGTCCACAAAGCACCCACGTGCAGCACGCACTCCAGCCAGCTCTCTCCAGGTAAGGGAGGGAAGCGGGTACAACCAACGTCAGCAGAGCCTGACGCGTTTCGGGCATCCGCCCTTCATCTGAGGCTTCTCTGCTCTGAAGAAACTGCCAACATCAGGATTGCAGAAAGTAGTCCCTTTATTTATTGCAACATCCATCGCAAGGTATTCTGGGATCTGCAGTCCTACCATAATAACACCCAAGTGGGCTGCAGGCAGTTTTTTTCAGAAAATGTCACAATTCACGGGTGTCCCGTAAATATCCTTCCCCGTTCAAATCTTGAGCCTAGCTGCTCTACTCCGCCGATAAACGTACCAGCAGAAGAGACGCTTCATATGCGGTGGTGCGAGCCCCGGCCGGGTCGGCCGTCCAATATTAAAGTCCACAAAGCACCCACGTGCAGCACGCACTCCAGCCAGCTCTCTCCAGGTAAGGGAGGGAAGCGGGTACAACCAACGTCAGCAGAGCCTGACGCGTTTCGGGCATCCGCCCTTCATCTGAGGCTTCTCTGCTCTGAAGAAACTGCCAACATCAGGATTGCAGAAAGTAGTCCCTTTATTTATTGCAACATCCATCGCAAGGTATTCTGGGATCTGCAGTCCTACCATAATAACACCCAAGTGGGCTGCAGGCAGTTTTTTTCAGAAAATGTCACAATTCACGGGTGTCCCGTAAATATCCTTCCCCGTTCAAATCTTGAGCCTAGCTGCTCTACTCCGCCGATAAACGTACCAGCAGAAGAGACGCTTCATATGCGGTGGTGCGAGCCCCGGCCGGGTCGGCCGTCCAATATTAAAGTCCACAAAGCACCCACGTGCAGCACGCACTCCAGCCAGCTCTCTCCAGGTAAGGGAGGGAAGCGGGTACAACCAACGTCAGCAGAGCCTGACGCGTTTCGGGCATCCGCCCTTCATCTGAGGCTTCTCTGCTCTGAAGAAACTGCCAACATCAGGATTGCAGAAAGTAGTCCCTTTATTTATTGCAACATCCATCGCAAGGTATTCTGGGATCTGCAGTCCTACCATAATAACACCCAAGTGGGCTGCAGGCAGTTTTTTTCAGAAAATGTCACAATTCACGGGTGTCCCGTAAATATCCTTCCCCGTTCAAATCTTGAGCCTAGCTGCTCTACTCCGCCGATAAACGTACCAGCAGAAGAGACGCTTCATATGCGGTGGTGCGAGCCCCGGCCGGGTCGGCCGTCCAATATTAAAGTCCACAAAGCACCCACGTGCAGCACGCACTCCAGCCAGCTCTCTCCAGGTAAGGGAGGGAAGCGGGTACAACCAACGTCAGCAGAGCCTGACGCGTTTCGGGCATCCGCCCTTCATCTGAGGCTTCTCTGCTCTGAAGAAACTGCCAACATCAGGATTGCAGAAAGTAGTCCCTTTATTTATTGCAACATCCATCGCAAGGTATTCTGGGATCTGCAGTCCTACCATAATAACACCCAAGTGGGCTGCAGGCAGTTTTTTTCGGAAAATGTCACAATTCACGGGTGTCCCGTAAATATCCTTCCCCGTTCAAATCTTGAGCCTAGCTGCTCTACTCCGCCGATAAACGTACCAGCAGAAGAGACGCTTCATATGCGGTGGTGCGAGCCCCGGCCGGGTCGGCCGTCCAATATTAAAGTCCACAAAGCACCCACGTGCAGCACGCACTCCAGCCAGCTCTCTCCAGGTAAGGGAGGGAAGCGGGTACAACCAACGTCAGCAGAGCCTGACGCGTTTCGGGCATCCGCCCTTCATCTGAGGCTTCTCTGCTCTGAAGAAACTGCCAACATCAGGATTGCAGAAAGTAGTCCCTTTATTTATTGCAACATCCATCGCAAGGTATTCTGGGATCTGCAGTCCTACCATAATAACACCCAAGTGGGCTGCAGGCAGTTTTTTTCAGAAAATGTCACAATTCACGGGTGTCCCGTAAATATCCTTCCCCGTTCAAATCTTGAGCCTAGCTGCTCTACTCCGCCGATAAACGTACCAGCAGAAGAGACGCTTCATATGCGGTGGTGCGAGCCCCGGCCGGGTCGGCCGTCCAATATTAAAGTCCACAAAGCACCCACGTGCAGCACGCACTCCAGCCAGCTCTCTCCAGGTAAGGGAGGGAAGCGGGTACAACCAACGTCAGCAGAGCCTGACGCGTTTCGGGCATCCGCCCTTCATCTGAGGCTTCTCTGCTCTGAAGAAACTGCCAACATCAGGATTGCAGAAAGTAGTCCCTTTATTTATTGCAACATCCATCGCAAGGTATTCTGGGATCTGCAGTCCTACCATAATAACACCCAAGTGGGCTGCAGGCAGTTTTTTTCAGAAAATGTCACAATTCACGGGTGTCCCGTAAATATCCTTCCCCGTTCAAATCTTGAGCCTAGCTGCTCTACTCCGCCGATAAACGTACCAGCAGAAGAGACGCTTCATATGCGGTGGTGCGAGCCCCGGCCGGGTCGGCCGTCCAATATTAAAGTCCACAAAGCACCCACGTGCAGCACGCACTCCAGCCAGCTCTCTCCAGGTAAGGGAGGGAAGCGGGTACAACCAACGTCAGCAGAGCCTGACGCGTTTCGGGCATCCGCCCTTCATCTGAGGCTTCTCTGCTCTGAAGAAACTGCCAACATCAGGATTGCAGAAAGTAGTCCCTTTATTTATTGCAACATCCATCGCAAGGTATTCTGGGATCTGCAGTCCTACCATAATAACACCCAAGTGGGCTGCAGGCAGTTTTTTTCAGAAAATGTCACAATTCACGGGTGTCCCGTAAATATCCTTCCCCGTTCAAATCTTGAGCCTAGCTGCTCTACTCCGCCGATAAACGTACCAGCAGAAGAGAAGCTTCATATGCGGTGGTGCGAGCCCCGGCCGGGTCGGCCGTCCAATATTAAAGTCCACAAAGCACCCACGTGCAGCACGCACTCCAGCCAGCTCTCTCCAGGTAAGGGAGGGAAGCGGGTACAACCAACGTCAGCAGAGCCTGACGCGTTTCGGGCATCCGCCCTTCATCTGAGGCTTCTCTGCTCTGAAGAAACTGCCAACATCAGGATTGCAGAAAGTAGTCCCTTTATTTATTGCAACATCCATCGCAAGGTATTCTGGGATCTGCAGTCCTACCATAATAACACCCAAGTGGGCTGCAGGCAGTTTTTTTCAGAAAATGTCACAATTCACGGGTGTCCCGTAAATATCCTTCCCCGTTCAAATCTTGAGCCTAGCTGCTCTACTCCGCCGATAAACGTACCAGCAGAAGAGACGCTTCATATGCGGTGGTGCGAGCCCCGGCCGGGTCGGCCGTCCAATATTAAAGTCCACAAAGCACCCACGTGCAGCACGCACTCCAGCCAGCTCTCTCCATATATATATATTCACTGAAAAAACCATAGGTTATAGACCATATATAGTTAGGAATTAGCATTTACAAAACCTTGAAAATTCACTGAAAAAACCATAGGTTATAGACCATATATAGTTAGGAATTAGCATTTACAAAACCTTATTTTACTCACACAAAACCATTGAAATTCCATATATAGTTAGTTGCACTAACTATATATCGCACACCCGCAATCCACTGCTGATGATGTCACATATTACATCATTCATGACATGGTCAGTGACATCACTGATGACATCACTGATGACATCTCAAATGACATCACTGATGACATCACTGATGACATCACTGATGACAACATCCAGTGACTGTATGTTTCTGTAAAGTTAAAATGTGTCTTACATATTGAAGAATGAGTGGAAGTATAAGTGTCTGGACAAAGGATTTAGTAGGTGCATGACTGAATGTATGAGTGAGTGATTAAATGTGTCTCACTGAGTGCATGGGTTAGTGACTAAACTGTCTTAATTTGTGCATCATTATGTCTGTTGTTCTGTAAACTGCTGCATGTGTTGATCAGTAGCTATATGATTAACTATGGGTTACTGATTGATTGTCCAAGTATTTGTATGGGAGACTGAGTGTGTGTGTGGCTGGCTGGGAGGTGTGTGACTCTGTGCAGATCAATGTGTACTTGTATCAATGATTGTAGAAGAAGGTAAGTATGTGTTAGTATATGTGTGAAAATGTAAGGTGCTCTATGTTTAACTGTATAGACAAGAAAATGGAAGTGTCATTGATTCTTTACAGGACTGACTAGGTGTGTGAGTAACTCCATGGATGAGTGGCAGACTGTGAGTGTCTGTATAGGTGTATGAGTGCATATGATAGTGTTGTAAAGATGAGTGATTGTATGTATGAATGATTGTATGGGTGAATGAGTGAATGTGTGTGTAGACATAGGAATCAGTGAGTGCGTATGTAGTAACTAGTATTGGTGTGTCAATGGTTTCAAAAATTATACTCTGTATTTAACACTGGGTGAAACAGAGGTTATATTAAAATGTGAGGAGATGCATTGTATTGTCACATGAATGATATCATCAGTGATGTGGTCATTGATGTCAAATGAGATGTCATCAGTGATGTCATTTGAGATGTCATCAGTGATGTCATCAGTGATGTCACTGACCATGTCATGAATGATGTAATATGTGAAATCATCAGCAGTGGATTGCGGGTGCGCGATATATAGTTAGTGCAACTAACTATATATGGAATTTCAATGGTTTTGTGTGAGTAAAATAAGGTTTTGTAAATGCTAATTCCTAACTATATATGGTCTATAACCTATGGTTTTTTCAGTGAATTTTCAAGGTTTTGTAAATGCTAATTCCTAACTATATATGGTCTATGACCTATGCTTTTTTCAGTGAATTTCATTGGTTTTTTAACAGCTAATATCTGTAGCTGTAAAATGTATTCTTCTTTAAATCCAAAAATATATTTTATATGTTTATGAATAATTTTTTTTAAAAATATTTTTTTTTCTTCGTTCCCGCTTCGCGAATCGGGAAGCTTCCCGTTAGCTGACCTTGATGCCGCGAAATAGACCGCGAGCCGGTAAACGTTTCTTTACCGCAACTGCCGCGTTAGAAAACAACATCGTGACGCCTCCCGTCCGCATGACGTTTCACGTTGTCGCGTGATACGTCATATGACGTGCTACGTTAGCGAACTGGTACGCGAAGCGAGTCGCAAAGCACAGGTTTCTGGAAGCAAACCGGGAGGCCCTGCAAAGCGCTTAACGTAAACACAGCAGGTCATGTGACTTGGTAATAACACTTTTCATTGGTTCATTTCACTTTTGGTTTCCTTATGATGTAAGACTAGGTCATATAATCTAAAATGAACACTTTTCATTGGTTGAGAACTCTTGTTTTTCCCAAATGATGAAAATCCCTCCTTCTTTCCTCACTCTGACTTTCATCATTGTGAGAGAAAGACCCTTTGTTACCAGTGAGCAATGGCTTCTTTAGTAGCTTCAGCTGGTGCTTCCCCACCACCTCCACCACATCCAAGGAAGAGTGGACCACCTGCTCAAGTTATAATTCAACAAGAAGAGGAAGAAGAGGAACAGGACGACGAGCACGAAGAGAGGCAGTTTTTGCCTGAGGAGCCCAGGACGTCTCACCGGAAAGAAAACTTCATTTGGCAATTTTTTAAAATTCCCAAAGGTCAGAAAAAAGTAAATGCAAGATACGTAACTTGCCTTATATGTCAAGATAGACTGTCCAGAGGGACCGAAAAAAAATACAGTTTCGGAAACTACACAATGCATCGCCATATGACTAGGTGGCATCCTAACAACTACAGTGCTGCACAGTTTCGGAACGACCTAGATAATCTCCCTATTATGGCCAGAAGATCTGTTGTACCGGAAGTAACGGGACCAGAGGGCAGGGAGATGGTGCCAAATATACAAATGAGATTTGGTGAAGTAAAACACGTCTGCGTACATTGCGATGGATTCATTTGCTACGGAGAAAGAAGCATCACTCTGATCAACAGAGCTATTGACTATCATATGCAAGTTTGTACGAAACGCCCAAAATAATAAATACTTTTTTTTTGTTTTGTTGCTCCTGTTGAGCCCTTTACAATGAATCGTTTTCATTGCCCCCTCCAAGAAAAACCCCAAAAAATATAAAACTGTTCAGAAAAATTCAAAAAAAGTAAAAAAAATGTTCAGAAAAATAATTAAAAAAATATAAAACAAAAACAATAAAAAAAAAGTTCTTTTCAGAACTACCTCCCCGTTATTAAAAAATTGGTACAATATTTGGAACTGTGCCAACCTCTATTTCTCGTAGTTCGCTTCCCAGTTCGCTCGCCGGTACGCGAACCGGAAGTGAACCAAAATTTTTTTTAAAAAAAAAGAACAGTAAGTATAAGGGAAGGAAACAGACACTTATGTTAAAAGAAAGACAGCTATAAGGGAGTAAACTAGAGATACTATTACCCGTAATCCACTGCTGATGATGTCACATATTACATCATTCATGACATGCTCAGTGACATCATCAGCAGAGGATTGCGGGTTTTTTGGCAACGTGCCTTATCCACGGTTTAATAACGCTGCCTTTTGCTTTATATAAGTTTTCAAATTGTATGAAATATATACCAATAGGTCGTTATGAACCTTTAGGTAGTGCTTTTCTTCATGAGGTCTGGTCGCTTCCATACACATACAGATGTTTCAAAGATGATCAAGAAGTTTATCTGAATGGAGAGGAATGCACTGAGACGCCACATCATTCACTAATGTGTAGGCACATACAGTTACACGGTTCATGCAACAAACACCGACCAAATATGGCTTGCGTGTTGCAAGGCACGCCAGTTCCTGCTATCATCCCCACGTTCAAGTTGTTGGAAAATGGTAGTTATTTGATGCTCAATAATGAAGATTGTTCTGGGTTAATTAAAAGTATTCCTTTTATCGTAACAGTAAGTGAACGGGTTATTTGCTGCAGAAATGTTCTATTTCCTCCCACACATGAACATAGGGAGTTTTCAATCTCGCCACAAATACCAACCTTGGGAGCAGATTTCAACGGCATGGCAAGAATAAGAGCTCTTTTGTCTCAGAGAGAGGTGGCCTTGAGTTCGGCCCGTGAAACTTTCGTGCTTCACATAGCGAACACCCGTACAGAGGTGCAGACCCTTTTCAATACAGATTTGCCTTTCCATTTCAGCAAGATGGTTCGGACTATCTTTAACGCGTCCTCCACAAAGGCCCTGGCGCACTTTTTTAAAGTTGTTACCAGTGGTCTCGTGACTTCATTTGAGAAAATCTTTGGAGTCATCCCTGCTTTCTTTCATTCTATTTTTTCCACTCTGCTTCGTGGATTCCCATTTTTACTTGCATTACCAGCGGACGCTCTTGTGCTTTTTTACATTTTTAAATATGGATGTCCCTCCTGTGCAAGCTCCCGCCCTGCAGCTGCTGACACTGTTCCGCAATCGCATGCTAGAATATTATGGCACAATGCCGTTGGCGATATTAAGCACGGCATATGGATTATCTTTTCGATTCTCCTACTTCACCTGTGTCCAGCCTGTATTTCACTGCCTGACCTGTGATTTCGATTGGGCCATTGATTTGTGTCTCTGCGGACCGGTTTCTCCTGACGTCGACTTTAATCAGCTGATGACTCCTATCATTACTCACGAGTTGGTTTGTCCTGGCGAAAGGATTATGGCTGTGGCATTGATGCATGGACTAATTGGTCCCTGGAATTTACTGGCGGCAACACAGTCTTTCTTGGAACAGAGCTTTCTTGAAAACCCACCGAGCTGTCCTCTGATGGTGATAGAGGATCCGGTGCTGGGAGAGCACGTAAGTTCTTTTCCGCTTTTAAATTGGATGGCTGAACTCTTTTCGGATGAAGACGGTGACTTCCTATTGGAGGCTGTTGCAGCTTATTTTGCATACACAGTTATGTCATAGACCTTTTTCATGTTTGATATGCTGAGTACTAGCATTTCATTGACAATTCATTGACTTATTTGTCAAGTTTTTATTATTTAGCTTGCCTATTGGCTTAAGACTCGATAAAGTACTTGGCTGTTTTATTTTTCTTTAGCATTAAATTTTCCTAGTTTTTAATGCTTTACCTTGCGGACCGTCCACATATAAACTTGCAATCTGCTCTCATGAGATGGCACTTCTATTATCTTATTCAGTTCGTTTCCGGATCATGGGGAGGTGTCATCTAGGTCCTGGATATCTTTACACCGTGTTAAGTTAGCATGGGCTCATTACCGGTTTAAACGCCATTTTTCCTTTTTTGCAACTTCTGCACACGACACTTAGTTGTTGCTTTAGCTTTCAACCTAGTAGTTCATCGTGGTTTACATGAGAATAATATGTTCTTGCTCTACTATCTGCTTTGCTTGTTAAACTATATCTGTACAGCGAGTGCTGAAGTTTCAAGAACAACACGATACAGAATTGTTATGAGGTCTGATCTCCACGACTTCATACTCATAACATAAGTGCAACTTCTGCCAATTCTGGGCATGAGGCGGGTTTTATATTGCTTTGCCGAACACACATACACAACAGTTGATGCGGTTCACATGAAGAGAGAGCTGGTGTATGCTGATGTGATTCCTACAAATCTAAGACACTAAAGTATGGGCACGCCCTAAACCAACACAAAGAGACCTTCTTAGCAAATAATATAATATGTGTATTAGGGAGGGTGAGATATAAGCAGCCGCGGGCCGTGGAGGGAGTTACGGTGGGGCAGGGAGGCGGGGAGGGGGAGGGGGAGGGGCAGGGTGGAGCCCTCTCCACCCTGCCCCTCCCCCTCCCCGCCTCCCTGCCCCACCGTATCTCCCTCCACGGCCCGCGGCTGCTTATAAGTGTTGCTAACTCTTATTCATTTACAGCATGTTAACATACTGTCACCATTCGCTTTTTATGTACTAGTAACTATGCTTGTAATTTTGCTACTGATAATATGTGTACTTGTATTATCTAAGATACTACGCCTGAGAAGACGGCATTAGTAAATAAACATTTCAAATACACATGTGTTCTTCTTAACTCCATGTTCTGGTTTCTAAGAAATATATAACGACCGACTGTTCATGAGTTCCACGTATCCTGAGGTACTATAAGTTCATATTCTGGATTGTCTAAACATTGAGAGTTTGTTATATCCAATGTTACACTGTACCTAGCTTGCTAAGGGGTTTTGATTACTAAGGTGAGTTTTGGGACACCCTAATTCGCCGAGGTTCCAATCCTCTGTCCACAGTTCTGTGTGAGAACAGAAACCCTGCGACAGGGGCACCCCTGAGCCTTGCTGGAGCTTCATCACACTTGCGATACAACTCCAGCAATGCGCCACCTTTACGGCACAGATACGTCACGCATCTGTGCTGTTTTTGCCCCATGATGCGCCGCATTGTAAATGCAGCACACCATAGGTGAGGAACAGCGGCACAGAATGACTAACACATCCCTGGTGATGCGCCAGTGATCATAAATCTATCCCTATGCTTCTTATCTTGTTAGAGATGAACCGCCATATGTATCATCAAAGTTTTTTGCATTTCCTAAATAGCAAACTTTAAGGAATAAATAGCGATTCTTTACCATTCCTAGTTTGCGATGACCTATTTGCTAATTACAAATTACCCATTCATTTCCATGCAGCAGGAGGCCCATAGGAATGAAGGTGCAATTTGCGATTAGCAATTACCTCATCGCAAATGACGAATTTTTCCGAGGGTGCAGGGGTGTCTCAAGAACACCCTGCTGCACCCCCGAAAAAGAAATTTGGGGGCATATGGCGCACATAAATTTTGAAAACATTCCTTTACCTCAAAAACGATTTTCTTTTTTTTTTATATATTCATACTTTGAGTTTCAAAACAGTCTCAGAAACACACCAATTTGTCTTCAGCAGAGCAAAAGGTATGCACTCCAGAGTCTGCAGCTATCAAAAGCACAGAAATGCTGTAATTCCTCACACATATCTCTCATGTCACACCAATCAAAACTCTTCCCTCACTTTTTTTCAAAGCAAAACCCTGCCCCCTCTCTGCTTTTTCTGCATAGCAACCACCTCTTGCAAGACCTCTGGTGTTTCCAAGTTCACACAACAATGTTGCAATTGAACTCTGAACTCTCAGTGCACCTGCATATCCAGAGCATTCTTTCATTTAATGATTTTTTCTTCGCCACTCAAAATACATCTTTCAACGAACTCATCCATGCACACTAACTTTCTGTTTTCAGCAATCAAAATCCACCAATCACTCTTACTGCTTCATTAACACAGAAACTCCTCAGTTTTTTTCATTTTACACTCTCATTTTTTCAACTGCCATTTCATTGCCACACTTCATCTGACTGCAGGAGAACCTTCTCTCGCCATGTTTTCTGTCTGGATTGTTGGACATAGTTATATCTATTGGGTTCAAAGGTACGCTGAAAACAGGAATTTACCTAACCTCAATTTACAAGATGTGGAAATTAAGTGGTTTGGCCACAGAGGATTAAAATGTCACCAATTGATACCATTGGTGAAAACCTTTATGCATTTGCCAAAACCTGACCTGTTAATTGTGCACTGTGGAGGTAATGATTTGGGCACTTTGACTGGGGTAGGTCTGGAAATGCTTTTAAAGGACACCTTTGAGCAATTGATGGCACTTTTTCCTCAGACTGCCTTGGTATATTCAAATATATGCCAAAGACAAAAATGGAGGTGGTCGAACCAATTTTGTCCACAAATTGAGAAATCGAGGAAGCATGTAAACAAATCTGTTTCAGCTTACATGAGAGACCATGGAATGGGCTCCCTGTACAACAATAACTTGCGTTACTACATGCAAGATATCTACAGAGGAGATGGAGTTCACTTCTCAGATGAGGGCAACAGAATTTTCACTCTGAATTTAAGACTGTGCATTGGTACCTACTTATAAGTACCTAAATGTACCATAAACCCAAAAGCCCTTCTCAGAGCTACCCTACATCTGATCACTCACAATTATTATTTTACTCTAACTTTTTTCACTAATTTTCAAGAAAGTACGCTCCCCAGAACGCTTCCCGGTTCGCGAACCGGGCGCACTCCACGCAAAAAAACTAAAAAAAGGTATATTTTTTTTTTGCCCTGCGAGACCCTTTCAAAGCCTCCACATCAAACCTAGGGGGTCAGGGACGATCTACTATGCCCCCTTATGGTCATTTGCCCCTTCGCTTTGGCCTCCTCTTGTCTCTCGATCCTACCGAGAGACAAGATGGCGGCCGCTACGGACTGTTTGGAATGTTTACAGACGCCGAAGAACCAATCAGCTTCGCAAACCTCCGTAACGCGAAAAGTACACGAAGCGGAGCGCTGTTACAGATATATATCTTTTTTTGAACGTTAATTTCTCAAAATCCACTGGAGCACATATATTGAGACCTAGCAAAGGTACATCGGGCTACCAGTCCCTAATATTTTACCAAGTTTCGTGCAAATCCATTTAGCCGTTTGATTTTTATTATAATTTTTTTTTTTGCCCCGCGGAGCCCTTTTAAAACCTCCACATCAAACCTAGGGGGTCAGCGAGAATCTACTATGCCCCTTATGGTCATTTGCCCCTTCGCTTTGGCCTCCTCTTCTCTCTCGATCCTACCGAGAGACAAGATGGCGGCCGCTACGGACTGTTTGGAATGTTTACAGACGCCGGAGAACCAATCAGCTTCGCTTCACAAAGCTCCGTTGCGCGAAAAGTACGCGTACTGGAGCGCTGCCCGGTCCGCTGTTACAGATATATATCTTTTTTTAAACATTAATTTCTCAAAATCCACTGTAGCACATATATTGAGACCTACAAAAGGCACATCGGGCTACCAGTCCCTACAATTTTGCCAAGTTTCGTACAAATCCATTCAGCCGTTCGGGCTAAAAGTGAGGCCAACCGCCCTATGGAAAACTCAATGTTAAAAACACGTTTTGGGACCCCCCTTGTTTCTCGGCCCCCCCTTGACGAACCCCCCCCAAATTTTCAAGGGCTGCTCAGAAACAAAATGTGCCATTTTCCTGAAAATTTCAGCCAATTCCGTCCACAAACGCCAAAGTTATTAGACATAGAATTTTCAAAAATCCCATAGAGAAAAAATCCTAACTATATATACCTACTGGCGACCGCCAGTAGGTAATATATATATATATATATATATATATATATATATATATATATACGTTTGTCTGCCTTCACGTCACCTGCAATACAGAAAATGTCCATTTTCACAGAATGCCGTCTCCTGAGTTATTACTTTTCTGGGAGGGTAGATACAATCACTGCAAGGCCTGTAACACAGTCTTGAATACACAATAATACCACCTCAGATGTATACAAGAAGAAGATCACTGCATGTTTATAATGATTTGCCTGTGTCCCCTTATGTATGGAGGAATTGCCATCTTCCCTTTAAAGAAATAAATTGGAACACCCGAGGGAGATAAGGAATACTGATGTTATTGCATTATGTTCTGTTGTTTAGCTTACAAGCAACAAATGCTTCTACATTTTGAGCCCAAAATAAGCAGATGCTTTGAAACTTCCAATAAGAAGCAACCATTTATCACTGTCTAATATGGTAAAATAGTGTTGGTTAAGGTCAACTACTGAAATCTCTGGCCATTTCAAAACTGTATCATAAACAGATATGGTCCTGTGTCTTTAATTAAGAGCGTCAAGTGCTCACTTTATGTTGCTTACTTTATGTGATACAGCAAATACTGTGTTTAAGACAGTCCTAGAAACACACATGTATACCAGAACATAATTTCCCATAAAAAAACTGCATGACACAACATGACAGGTTCTAAAGAAAGAATGGGAAAATATGTGAACAAATGAATGGAAAAATATGTATTTAGCAATGTTAGCCCTTTCATTTGATGCAGCACAGCAAGTTGTCTTGCTGCATTGAGTTGTGACAAATCTTTGTGAATCTGCCCCACAGCCTGTGTATCCATGTGCACACCTTGTTCCTTTGTACATAGCACCATGAATTGAAGTATTTCTACTTCATACCTGAAGAATTACTTAAGGTCCTTCACTACCTTACTGAAAAGCTGATTGAACAGAGGCAATTCTTTTTAATGAATTGATATATTTGTTTGCTAATAAGGTTATGAAAATGCTAAAAACTCAATCATATGATCATTTGTCACCATCCTGCCTCCCTATGGGTGCTTTTTTAAATAAATGAAGTTTCTGACTTATTTCTCAGCATAATCCAATTATACTGATAACACATAAAATAAATACTTTCCTTTTTGAAGACTTCAAAATGACATTAAAGATAGTCGTTTTGTCAAATTTCTACCTTTCTGCTCAAGATTCAAGATCATGTCCAGAAATGTTAGCTACATTGTACACATTTTGGTCACAGATATTCTAAACAATTTCTAAAAAGTCAAACATTTATCAGGTACTCAACACTCTTAAAAATTTGACTCTAACTTACTTAAGAATTATAGAGAACACGTTCTTTTATGCAGAAATGACCATAAAATGCAGAAAGTTGAGTAATGCTTTAGACTGTCCTGTAGAGTGGAAATTTCCAATTTGTTGAGGTTTAACCTTATTCTATTAGCATTGCTTTTAGAGCAATGATTGCCTAAACAAACAGCCCAAATACATTGCAATAGCTAGTATTAAACAAAGATGTAAACAACTGTCAGTATTGACTTATAAGATAAATAAATTACCTCTTTGAGGCAGCCCATGAAGTTGTTACTGACTGGTGACCCTGGGAGGTCTGCTGTACTGGGACTGCCTCCAACATAGAAAAAGTCATCTGATCCCAACATGGTGTAGTCTTCTTGCGTGTAGCCTGTTGTGGTCAGTATTCCATCCACTGAAATTGTCACCTAGATAACAAAGCACAGGGAAAGGACACGCTATACTCAGTCCTACATACTGCACTTCTGGGTTGTGCCTGATTTTGAGACCTATGGTGGAAGCCCATTTTCATGTCTGTTTCATGTTTGGTCTTGGTATCTATGATTTGACTACCCCTGATAGCGCTATACTATTTCAGCTGTTGTCTGATTATTGAATTAGTGTCAGCGTTGTCCCTACAGCAACTGAACAGTTATTTAGCAGACACAAAAATGGTGTTAGTAGAATGTTTCCTAGGTTAGTTTAGCTGATGTAAATATTAGTAGGTTATGTAGTCTGTCAAAGACTCATAAAAAAACACATGCACCTAACTAACATAAAAGAAGCGCAGGCACTCTAAGCACCATCACTGTTTGCACATGACACAAGGTGAGCAGCCGCTTAGTAGCATGCAGGAGGCTAACACCATGCAAAAAAGTAAAATGTAAGAAAAACTAATCAACACACTTGTGAAACACACTGCAATGTGCATAAGCCACACCGCACAGATAAGAACAAAAAGGAAATGGAGAGGAGGAACCGAATGGCTTGTGATGGAGTAAGGATGAATGAATGAATGAAGCATCATTCCCAATGCGATCATCCATGCCATGCGTTATGAATGGGTTAGAACTGGCCGAGCCAGTGAGCACTCAGGCCAGCCACAATTTAGCCGTATCCGTGTTAACCACAGCTTGATGCAAACGTTTGGACGTTAACGATGCCCCTACATGTGAATTAAAAAAAAAAGCATAATTGGACAGGAACAGGTTAAATAAGGAGGCCAACAACAGATGAATAGGAGTTGAAAGTAAGCAGAAGAGTACCAACCGCAGTTCCTCTTTTGTCAATGATGTCTACAGTTAAAAGAAAGAAAACACACGGCAAACCCAAAATAAGAAACAATTAGAATGATATCTACCGAACAATGTAGTTTGTTTACCATAGCGTGTCCAATGCCTGAGTGCTTTGTGGAGAAGGGGGGAAAAAGGAAATTAAAAACTGTGAACAAAATAACGATTGTTACTCTAAAAATATGATGGTTTCTACCATGTTAGTACATTACTTTGATTCAGGTAACGGTTAGTAGAATGAAACATTCCATGAATGACATGTTAGTTATTAAGCATGTTAGTAACATATAAAAAGGGCAAAATAAGTTTACAAGAAAAAAAAGCAGACTAACAAAGAGGCCTCCACTGAGGTAACAGCAGAAGTGTTTGTCCTGCAAATATTTTGCATAACTTATCAGCTCTGTACTGAACAAAAACAGACACACGGTCACATTAACCCTTATCTTCCTAAGCTGGTTGTAACTGGTAGACATCTAAAATGGCTGAAGGCGTCTACGCGCCTGAAGCTTCTCAGCTCACCAGTCCTGACAGTGGAGCCCCAACTTTCCCTGGACAAATTTTATAGGAATCTGTGAGCGTCCCCTACTAATAAATTTACAGCGAAGGAGTAATCCTTTTCAAACTCAAAACTTCCATTTTTATATGGATAGAACTTGGGGTCGCAGTTTATGGCAGCAAAACAGAGCAAAACGACCCTGACAAACTGAATAGGTTAAATGGATCTCTGCTCCTGCCCTGTCAAGCATGCCCTAGTAGATTTTTCTATGCCCGCATCTGTGATGAAGACATAAACACATATGTAGAGCTCCTGTATATTCTAGTTCATCAAATCGGAGCCCATTGCATGAGCAAAGGCAAATCTAGAAAGTGGACCTTCGGGAGCATTTGTAAGGTAAAACAGGGATGTGGTTAAAAATAGCTAATTTGCTTATTCAAACAAGTTCCTCTCTAAAATGTTAGGATTAGTGTTTTAAAAATACAGTAATACATAATATTTAGGAAGAATGTTTCAATGTAATAAAAATATTTTATCTAAATATAACATTAACAGGCTAAAAGATATACAGCTAAATTAATATCACATATTAAGTAAATAATCCTTTCATTAAGTGTCTCCTTTATGTTTTGATTTTGAAACAAACACTTTTCTAACACTGTAAGTTTCCTTTAAAGCTATGAAGTTAGGGAACGGCTCCTTACCCGTAACCCTCAGCGTTTGAAACTTGTATTATAAGGACACAGAGAAGGGAAAGAAGAGGTTAGGTTAGTCACTGAACAGGTAAACCGCAGCAAGAACCTTCATGTCAGCTGCATTTATTTAAAAAGACAAAATATTTAGTATAAGTCAGAGGCATGCAGGGTTACAATAATCCTAAATTATTTAACAGTGATATCAATATAAATGAAGTCAGTGTTTTAGGATTTGCTTTTATTCCCCCCTTAACGTTCTTTTGCTTCTGATACATGTAAAACAATCTAATGTATTATTTCAGTAAATGAATAGGTTGTTTAGGGATTGAGACACTCTATTGTCTTAAATTATATGTATCACAATTTTCCATTTGGATGTAAATTGACTTATATCTGTAATTTTGTTCCATGACAAATCCACCCTGTCTCATAGCGAGGCCTACAGATCCCCTGAAAGAGGAGGCCGGTACAGTATAAAAGGTTTTCTTTAAAGTACTAATTTTGTGTTCAAAAGCTTCCTGTGTGAATTCCTTGGCCCTGTACATACAATTAGACGGTAGCTAAGCTATGTAAGGTGGCCAGGATTGTATCCCTGTAGAATTCGAATAAGTCGAACAGAAACAGCATTTAATTGTTTAATTATTTGCTAATGAAAACTTTCAACACATGAACACAGAATAAAACTGAACCCAAGGATTTTGCTATCTATTTTTTGTTTGCCAGAATTGGCTGTACTTCGAAGAGAACCTACTTTACCATGTGTTCAAAGACTAGGAACACCCTGGCCCAATTTACAAAAAAAAGTAGAACATCTGCTAAAGGTAATCATTTGAGCTGGTGCACATAAGAAAGCTTTTGGGGTATTGCAAATATTGACAGTAGGCTAAATGAAAAGCTGTGACAGTTACCAGTTTTTTATCATTACAACTAGCAATATCATGGAAAATTGCTAGATCCCCAGTGAGAAATTGTAACTAGGATACAATCTTTTTGTTTTTTTGTCTTTTATTTTCAATTTGTAGGAAAAAAAACATCCATGAATAGGCTTGTTTTTCTATACACCCAGGAACTGTTGGGGGTTCCAGTACTCTTCATACCCTGGAGGAGGGTTCACTCCTGCCAATGTTGCAGCAAATTACTGAAAATGTTCTGGGTGGGAAAGCATTAGAGAGTAGGTTGGGAATTTCCAGAATTTCCCGGCATGGCTATTTAGAAAACTCTGAAGTCCAACAACTCATTGTTCAATCCTGCTCAACACCCCTTGCATGGCATGTACTACTGTGTAATCCTAAATATTATGGTGTACAATTATGCAGTATTAGAACATAGGAATGTTGGTAGCTCCATTGAAAACAATGGAGTGCTCCGGGCTTATAATGGCTCGTATAAGCCCGGAGCTCCAACATTCCAATATTTCTTCAGGGCGCCTGAGGGGATTTCAATCCCCTTGTGCTCCCTGAAGGCTTTGTTTTGTTTGTTAGAAGATTCTGTCCTCTAGTGGCAGAATGTTCTAATAGCCTTATAGCCCTTCATAGCTGGGCTATACCGGCAATGAAAGTCCCGCTGCTTTGTTAAAGTCGCTCACCTTCGGCTAGGGCTTTTAACGCTGCAGTGAGTCTTTAATAGCCGGTGGGCTATAATGCTATAATAAATGTTTTCATACATTCTAGATATCCATTTGTTTATTCCAGACAGATGTAAATAGAGCCAGTTTCTGCTGTACAAGCAGGTTAACAGCAAAAATGAGTTTGTGAATTGGGCCACATATCTCTTTGCCATCCCCCAAATCTTGCCCTTCAATGCCCTTATGGAGTCCATATTGAGGTGTTCTTTCATGTCTCGATTCAAGTCATTTATACAGTACCCAGTGCTTTTTTATATGATTTTACTTGGAGTATTTTATTCAGTTACTGTTAGAGCCAATTCCTGGACTAAACAAAAATAATAAATACCTTGCTATATGGAGCTTCCAGATATTATGCAGCACACTTCTTCCAGCTGCAGAGAAATGGCTTTTCACATTCAATCTTACTCAAGACTAGTTGCACATTATAATGCAGCACAGTAATTGTAAAGAGGGTTTAAACAGTGGCTAATTTTTATTTGTATATGGCCCTGGACTGGGTCAAAGCACAGTCACTTCAGTTACACAGTGCTCTTCTCCTCCACAGAAGCACCACAGTGACAACTGATTGTTCAACCTTAGGGAAAGTGAGCAGGTGAGTGTAAGAAACCTAATTCTCAACGAAGGAGCACCAAGAGCTCTGAATGGCTGACCGGTCTTCTAGACATCTATGTCTCCATTTCAAACTCACTCTAGTCTCTTTACAAGATGGTGAAAGTTGGGTTATTCTGACTCATTGACATTTTTTTGTAGCAAAAACAGTTGGTGTATCCCATGACCTTTTAATTTGTAAATAGGTTATAAAATTAGCCCTTGTGCATCCATTTCTTCTATTAATATGTAAAATGCTGATAAAGCTGTGTTCTCTGTAAATTATTATTGAGAGACATGTTTTGCCCATTGCATTTGATGAATGAATGTTGGGCAAACAGTAAACCTAAAGAGGACACATAGAGGGTAATTAGCTTTTGCTATGATAATTTTGTTATCTCCAGGTAGTGGGCAAGGTTGACCTTGGGAATGGCGACCTTAACAACACATAGCCAAGGAGTGAGAGAGCCCCAATAAATCATTGTTACAGGTAGAATAAGGGACAAAGAGCATCTTGCTTCTTTGAGCTGTTTAAGTCTACTATCTGGCTGATTCTACTTTTCAATTCTGATTCAAAAGGGTGGATGATATTATTTTCTGGACATTCTTTTTCAGGTGAAATTTATCTGGCCTCAGTTTCATATTCCTGACAAGTCAGAATATAATATAAAACAAAACTTATCACTTTATGTCAAGTTGTAAGATTGCATTGCACTACAGTACCTAGTGGCACCCTTCGGCTGCTTCCTTTGTTCCTTGTTTCCAACACCTTTGCTAGTGTTAAGATATTCAACCATATGTGTTATATTTGTTGTATTAGTTATTAATGTAGTGTCAGTCTGCATAATTAACTAGGTAATCGTTAATTATTATGTAAAAAATGCAAATACAAGGAGAGGGTAGATATAAATACAATTCATGAATAAGTAGATTTTAAAATCGAGCACATGGTCAAGTTGTGATAATATATTTTGGAGGTTTTGTGGTGTAGAAGCTACATAGCTGATTCTTCATCCAAGAAATCAAGTTCTGAGTATCTTATCAAAACTTTGATAGGTTACTTTTATTCCTTTGTTCGCATTCCCTTAGCTTTCTAAGTGGGGGTGTTTAGAAATATACTCACCACCTCTGTAAAGGGGTAAGCAAACAATGTAAAATGTGCATTCATTGAACTTAGAGCTCCAAGTAAAACGTTGCTATTTTTATACACCATGTGTTTATAAGCATGTAGCTATGGAAATAACACCTAGATTACTTTATGCAAAGTAATATGTTTATTATCGAACTGTATTTGGAGAAATGCAAAATTCTCACAATCATCAAATACACGTTTCAAATGGTTCCAAATCATAAAATCGTTTTACTCAACATCTTTTTGGTTCCACAACATCTACTTGTTTGGGAAAATCGTCTTCTTTATAATTTTAAACCTCTCTCCAACATTTTTTTATTACATCTCCTTTTTATATTGCCATCTGTGCTCATTTTTTAAAAAGAAAGTATGGGTAACTATGCACAAACACATGCAATAGCCGCATACCCTTATGATTCTCTCCAACTTTCAAAGCCTTGATCCTTTATTTAAACATACAATCAAAGCAATCAATCTAAATAAATCTATCTAAATACGTTAATAATTGACACTTTTTGTGACCTTTGAAATGATTATTTTCATTTCAACTTTTTAAAATGTGATGTCAGATTTTAGTTTTGTGCCCTAGAGTACATTGTTGAAATTGTTCTATTGTATTAAGGAGGTTGGAGGGATGCAAAAAAAAAATGGTTGGCTAAGAAATTTTAGAAAACTGTGTTTAAGAAAACTATTTTATTAAAGGCTACCATTTTAAAGGATGTCATTCAATTTGCCAGAATACTTTTCCATTTCAATTGGCAAATGATGGGTTTTATTAAATGACCTTAGTTGTACCGCCGAACTTGTTTTCAATAGGAAGTTGTGCATGTGTTGAGTCCCATGATGTACCTATGCAGTGACCTTACAAA
This sequence comes from Lissotriton helveticus, assembly GCF_964261635.1. Classification (NCBI taxonomy): domain Eukaryota; kingdom Metazoa; phylum Chordata; class Amphibia; order Caudata; family Salamandridae; genus Lissotriton; species Lissotriton helveticus. Next base: position 1,738,026,632 of record NC_136067.1, on the reverse strand, counting down.
CTAGAATAGTCACAATCGAAGCCTTCTAACGATTTCAGGATTAGACCTTGGTGTGCCAAAAATGGACTGCCTCCTATTACAGAATACTATCTTTAAAGGGATGACAGTAATGTATGCAGAGCTATTTTGAAGAGCCTCTAGACCCACATTACTTTCTAGATATGCCCCTGCTCAAGGTTGGCAGACACATGAATCCAGAGGTATGAAAGTTCCACTAGAAAATGGCGGCTTTGTTCGGATTTCAAGTTGCTGTGCTTTAAGGCATAGAAAACAACATGTTATTTTTCCATCCATTGTACTGTTACCTGACGCAGATTTCTGGTGACCTTCACGTCGTGCCAGGCATTGTCATTAAATTTTCCATTCACAGGTTCCACCAGGGCCTCAAAGGCCCCTGACCCCAAATTAATAACCAGCGAGACTGCTCCGTTTTTCAGTGCCAGATTGACATAATCAGCTGATTTTCCTGTGTGAAGCATGAGTCCATTTCTCTGTAGAGTTTTAAATGAGAGTGTGATTTCATCGCTGCTGCTTTGAATAGGGTTCTGGGACAAATCATAGCAGAAGAATTCTGAGCCTTTGAAGGTTGCAATATATTCATCCTTCCCTGGAAAACAAGAGAAGAGAAACGCATCATGAGTTAAAGCCGCCTCATAAAAATGTCCCAATTGTCCATTATTGAGCGTTTAACGAGTACCTCAAACAATTAAACAAATGTGAGTGTGAATGAAACCCTGTCATTTCTCGGACTTACACTGGCATTCTTTAAAAGAACAATGCATTGATAATCTATCAACAATAAATATTCAAACATACATGTGAAAACACTTAAGCAAGAAAATGTTGTATACACTAGGATTTCTTTCATGGGCCAGCATGCAAAACAAGAAAGAATTAGCGCAGCAATTGATTTAACTTTATTCAGATTTTCCGGGCATTCATTTTTGCAGGGTGTTACATGTATTAAATAACTGATTTAAAATGCTATTTTTCGCATCATTTATGAATACTATAAAACCACTGGAGCTCTCTCGAAAAAAGAAACAACGTTCTGTGTATCTCCAAGATCACTTGCTCTTCAAATCGGTGTAGCTGGTAATTCACTATATATGTTTCCTTCTATGAAATTCACAAATAATGACATACGTCCTCCTGGGAGTATGTGCACTTGCAGGTTTACGATAGTAGTTGTGGAATCATTTTGTGACTTGCAGATTCTCTCATGCATTACCATTTACACATGTAAATGTGCATGGTATACATTAGGGCATGTGCGTATGTAACTCAATTGTGCAAATACACATTGAAACATTTTTCTCGAAGAGGAAAACATTTCTGTTCCCACGAGCTATCACTTCCGCTGCACACTCACCAGTTTTTGGGTGTTCCCTCCAGATCTCTACCTTAGATACAAACTGTAATACATTTCTGATTGTGCCCAGGAGAGAACGGTGTCTTGCATACGTCTTCAAACACATTCAAGGTATCTCACCCTGTCCTAATCACCACACCCCAGCTACTCTGAACAGATGTGCTCGCACATTACAGTGAACCATACTGGTTAATTTCATGTGAGAGTAAACAGTATTGTAAGTGATGCTTTGTAAATAGGATACATGACCCGCAGCACTTTCTAAATAGAATACATGATCCCGCAGCACTTAGTGAGTAGAATACATGACCCGCAGCACTTTGTGAGTAGAATACATACCCGCAGCACAAGCCACTTCAAATGCCTTCTGGCTTTGTAAACGCGCATCCTTGGCCAGATGCTTTGCTCAGTAGGTAAATAACCTGTCTCACATTTGCACATATTATTTTTAAATTTTATTTTTATTTGTTTGGAAACCCTTTCCCTCATTCCCACAGACGTTTGGTGTGTTTGCTTCAAATTCCTACCTTTGTAACAGAATGCAAGACTTTTCTTTGCATCTAATAGGTAAAACATTAACGTACTGGCTGCCAATACGGGACCAAGCTGAGGAACGTATGACTCAAATCTATTAGCCACTCAAGGCATAAAGCCTTGAAAATGTCCAGAGGACCAATCACAGGTTAGCTTTTGTATTTATTTATGAAGATTAACTGTTGTGTTTCCATACGATTGTTCCACACAAAATTTGAAAAAGATAAGAAAGTATAATTGACTTATGTTGTTTTTATACCTGACAAATAACAAAGGCTGACTTATCAACAGCCTTTAACTTTTTCTGTAGTTAAACTTTACTATTGAAGCTATCAGCTCGCCTAATTTTTGCATGGAGGCAATAGTGTGTCTGGTCAGGTTTGTTCCCTAAAACTGTGAACTTGAAAAGATTCAGTGGCTTATTTATGAGCCCTTGCATCACTTTTGCGCTGCTGGTGCGTCACTTTTTGTGTGGCGGAGGACTCATCTGCATTCTGATAGCCTTGCTGGGTAGGAAGGGAGAGAGAGAGCTCACAGTTACACCTTAACAGACTGTGTTTTGTCCCCACGCCAGAGACTGATTAACCACCACACACACATAGCCAGGCAGACAGGGCTGGGATGAAAGGGACCCTGTGTCCTTTAACGAGCTGCTTTGAAGTCACCCCCCACTTCAAAGGCACATTTGGGGATGAGCACTGGGGCGCGGATCCTATCAAATCAGTACACTATTGGATCTGGAAAGTACTCTGATAGGGTAAGGACTGCTGGGCTATAAGTATTGCCACTTTGCCTTGACTGACTGTTTTGAGGAACTGATTCTCTGCTTTGCTGAGCTGCCCTGTAGCCTGCTTATCTCTGTTCTGACAAGGACAATGACTATATCCATCTCACTTGAACTCAGAGTGAATCCAAGGGCTTGCTGGCTTGCGTTAAATGCCACAGAACACAAATAACAAGAGTGTGCCGCAGCTAGCACTCGATAAATGTGCTCTTGTGGTAAGATTTTTCTCCAAATGACTCCTGGCATTTAGCACCTTTTTCTTAACTCAAAATTCACCCTTGCATCAAACATGGACATGAGGATGCATTTTTGTGCTAAGAACTAACGCAAAATGCACCAGAATGTGAATATCAAGTGTCAGAGGTAGCTCAAGCTCACTAAATGTTCTCGTGCTGTAGGATTTTTTACCCCAAATTAGGCAAGGTGGAGTAATTACGCAATTATCGCTAATTCGGAGTCAAACAGTAACATAGAATTAGCTAAATTATTCCCATTACTCCTGCACCATAGAAATTCCACCCGGGCTTACTTATAACTGCTAGGCTGAGGCAAAGGACTAATGTGGTAGCAATACATAAGAAGGTGATGCCTCCCTTTCCCAAATATGAAAAAATACGGTAACTCCCATTCTTAATCAACCACCACCACATTCCCTGTCTTCATTTCCCTCTTGCACTGTGCTTTCTGCTTTCAGTCACGCAGGGCTGACAGCCTCTCAGATAGCCCTATCTGCCTAGGAAGGGGTAACAGATTTTGATATCAACTGTTTCTGCCTTATAGCAGTGCATTACTGGATTTGATTCAAGTTCTTCACACTAGGAGCTCTCTACCACAGGCATACATAACAATAAAGTACAATATATGAAGGCCCTGCAGGAAACAGTCACTCAGAGAGAACTGTAATTTTCATTGTCATGATGAGTCAATATTTTATTGTGGAGTGATATGGGTGTAGGATCTTGAACATTGTGTCACTAGAAAATTCTAACAACCAAGAGCTGCCCACAAAGTATTCATCTTATAGTAATAATTGTACTATATTTGGACACACAACATAATGTAATAAGGTCCATTAAATCAACAATAACAAATGCCATACAACAGAATACTCTGGCAGCAATCAGAAAGCAATAGCTATGGAATGTTGTGTTCTTTTGTATGAATTCCCCTAGTTTTTTAAAGTGTTCCGTGCACATCCACTCAAATGGACTGTTTTTCGAAGCAGAAGGGCTATGATGCTATTGAAGCATTCCGCCCTTTGGTGATGGGTAAAATGTTCTAAAATAAACAGGGAAAACACATTCAAGCATTGGAATGTTGGAGCAGAAGGTCTATGCAGCAGTTATTATCCCTGAGCTACTTTGTTGTCATCAATGGAGATTTCAACATTCCAAAGTTCTAGAGAGAATAAGGTTTATCTTAGCAGCTGATAAACTGAGCAGGCATTTTATGTGCAAATGTGCTGAACATTTTAATTAGCATGTGCTTCCTTTATGTTGCTTTTTGCAACAACTGTGTATCAATTTACAGCCCCTTTAAATAGCAGATATTTGAGCGTATTCACCTGTTTTGTCAGACGAGGTGGAATTTTTAACCACTTCCACCACCTGATAAAAAAATTATTTTAGGTAATTGTTAAAAAATGGCCCTCTTTGAAAGGTCACCCCAAAACTTTTGCCTTCCTCCTCCTCTTTATGAACTAATTTTTCTGGCTTTAGGAGCAATTTACCAGTGCTAACCAGTGCTAAAGTGCCTGTGTTTTCCCCATAAAACATGGTTTGATTTGCTAACAATATGCATATTTATTTTACCTATACATCCCGAGTAAGGTGCACTATCTGAGTCGAGGGCCTGTAAATTAAATGCTACTAGTGTGCCCCACACCTAAGTAGTCCTTGAAGCCTGTCTCATGCCTGCCACTGTAGAGCATGTGTGTGCAGTTGAACACTACCTTGTCTACCTGTCATTTAAAAGCCCTTGCCAAGTTTTAAACTCCCCTTTTAATTCATATGTCATCCTTAAGGTAGGCCCTAGGCAAGGTGCTGTGTAATCAAAAGGTAGGAATTGCCAGTCAAAATAGTTTATTTCGGAAACATCCCATAAAACCATTATATAGATATAACACAAATATTTAAAAATCAAAGTGCTTATGCGTAGTTCAATCACATAGTGAGCAGTTACAAGTAATGAGAATTAAACATGCAAATGTTAAACACATTAAATTCATCCAAATAGAGTGCATGCATTAACCCCTTCAGCGCGGGTGACAAAGCCAGCTCGTCATGGGCGTTACCTGCGCTGCGCGCATGACGAGCTGGCTTTGTCACAAACAAGCCATTTTTGAAATTTCAGCGCACGGCGGGAATTCGCGGTAGCGCTGAAGCGGTTAAAACATCTTTTACAAACTGTGTGCATGCAGACATGGCCATCATAATTATTATGCTGGTTTATCATATATTAGAAAAAAGTTTATCTAATGAGGCTTCATCTTGTTATACTTGCAGTAGTATTCCAAGAGTGTTACTTATACACATCACTGCTATGAGGTAGCAACCAATATTTAAAGCCATCCGTTTACTGCAATCAGATCTTAGGATCTTATAAGCTATAGCATATTGTTGTGTGCTTAAAGCAGAGCATAACCTCTTGAGCTTAGCATATGCTGGGCAAAAAAAGTAAATGTGCTAAGTCCTCAGTATGACAGGAGCATAGTAGAAAATTCTGCATTTTCTCTCTGGTGATGTGCCACTTATATGTGAAATTACTTACAATTAGCCTGCCAAGTTGCGTGAGAGTGGTGGAATAAAGCATAAATGGATAATTCTAGTGCTGGGACAGGTTTGAATATCAAAAAGCCCTCCGTCAAACCACCAGGCTTTGCATTGCGATGGTATGACTGGAAGGTAAAGGCCCAGTATTTTTCTTTAACAATTGCCTTAAAATTGATATTCATTTATTTGAGATGAATTTAATCAGAGCATACCCAGGCATAGCAGATCCAAATGGGTTTTCATGAAATTAACTCATGGTATGGTGGTACTCTTCCTTACAGATGAGACTTCCTCCAAGGTAGACCTGTATTTAGCCAGTTGGAGGGTTGACCATAATCTACCCCAATAAAATATAGATCTCGTCTTAAAAAGCCCCCTATTCCTTTAAGGCCTATGTCAAAGAAAGGCGGACTCATGGAGTACTTTGTGGTAGACAAAACAGTGATTTTAGAAGATGGGCCTTCCATTTGGGTGTTTTATCGTACCTAACCCCAGGTAGTCAAATTGGTCCATGTTCTGGAGTTCTGCTCCTCACATGTAAACCCACTGGTTGAAAGTTTTGTGCGGTTTAAGAATCTTAATCGTAGTTTTAGAGGTGTTATCTTCCAGACCTCTAGAAATGCAATAATTCGCTAAGCTGTTAAATAGACTCTGCAAACCCCTGGGACTGAGGGAGAGTAGCACTGTGTTATCCGCGAATAGAAATGTGGGAAAGGAAAGCCCCCAGCTCCCCCCCCCCCCAGTTTTGGCCAATCATGAGTACCTTTTAGGAAGAAACCCACCAGGTTTGATATAGAGGGAGAACAGAGCTGGGGCAAGAACACAACCCTGTCATACCCCACGAACAATGGGTGTATGATCAGTTAGCTCCCCCTGCTCCCCCACCTTGCATGGGCATAGACCTTCTCATGCAATCTGATTAGAGTGTTTAGTAGGTTTGAATCAATATACATACTGGTCAGTGATGACCACAGTAGGATTCTTGGGACCATGTCAAAAGCAGCCCTCAAATCAACAAAGGAAATATTCAAGTGATCTTTTGACAGGGCCAATAATTCCACAGTAAGGCATTTAATCCGCTGACTGGTGCACAAATTCCGCAGCGGTGCGGATGATTTATGGAGTGTGCGTGTTTCAGACGGCCCCTGGCTGTCCTCCGCACACGCCCACTATGACGTCAGATGGCCGGGGGCCGTCCGATGCCCGGAACGGGTTAAACGCAAAGCTTGATCCATGGTGCTCACTTTCAAGTAGATCCGAGCTTAATACGGGGAAATAATCTTTTTGTCATCCATCCAGTCTTAGATTCAAGATACGGTCTGGAGACAGACAACCTTTTGTAGGTTATCAATCAAGCTTACGGGCCTGTAATTGCCTGAAGAGGTCCTGTCACCCTTTTTAAAATTTGGAATGATCTCATCTGCCAACCAGGATTGAGGTATGTCTTCACCTTCCTTTATATTGCGTTTGAGAGGGCATTGATATAGGGACCCCATGTGTTAGGTTCCGAACAGAAGAGGTCACTTGGGACTTTGTCAGGTAAAGCTCATTGCCCGAGCGAAGAGCATTTATAGCAATTAAAGTCTCACTCTATGAGAATTGCTTGAGCTCATCTTCTCTAGGCAGAGAGGTTGAGATACAGCATGAGGGAGAACTGGCAAAATAGGAGCTGCGTATAGGCTGGTGAAGTGATCTACTGACTGCTGAGGTTGCACCATACATTCAATGGAGCTCTTAGAAACGGCATCACTATGAGAGGACATGTGCCAGAAGAGGCGGTTATCTTCATTATTAAGAGTTTCAATAAAGGCTAACCAGCCTGAATCTATCAATTCCGCTTGGAGATTGTAGTGATGTTTTTATATATTGTGCATTGTTGCCAGATTAGGTCATGGTCGTCTGCTTTGATGTCACTTATCAGGGACTCCTTGGCATGGTGACACTCCCTTCTATACCAGGGAAGGCCACCTTTCCGACTGTTGTACATAGAGAATGTAGGGCATTGAACAGAGCATTATGTAGCTTGCCTAGGGGAATTTCATCTTTAGAGAAATTTGCGAAAGGGCCTAATATGGTGTTGAAAGTGGTGTATATTTGAGCAATTTTCTGAGGGCTAAGGCTAATCTTAGACCATTTTACTACCATTCTGTTCTTTCTAAGAGACTATGTTATTGCAGAATGTGAGATTACTCTTCTCATGGATTTGAACAGATTTTCATCTAATGACAGGACAAGAGCATTATGATCCCGTTCTGCTTGGGTAATAACTTCAAAATCTAAGGTTAAGTGCCACAAATCAATATCTAGCAAGGCGTACTTGATTTTGCTCTTGTAGGACCCTCTTGAGAAGGTGGTAGCTGGGGAAATGTCTGCCTCAAATCTAACATTACAAGCTTGCAGCTAAAGGACAGTGTAAGTGACATTAGTTGGATTGCCATAAAAGACCATGTTCTAAGCAGTTTGGCGTCCAGTTTTGGTATGCCCATAGCTTCATCTTCCCCTTCTGTGATCAATGACAGACCATTAAGTGGCTCAAAGCAAGTATTAAAAATTCCAGCAACAAGAATCGGGACATTGCTCAGGGTCTAATTGAGAAGAAAGGCTAAGAGTTTTAGGGTAGGTGATTCACAGATTGATTATAAACGTTAAATATAGTTAGCTAGGACTTCGGTCCACTAATATATAGGCCCAAAAAAGCCTTGCCATTTGTGTCAATCCATTTAACTAAAAATCCTGCCATGGTCTTAATCCAAATTAGGAGCTAGGGAAACCTGCCCTAGAGGGGACCGCTTCTGTACTGTAGTTAGAGCAGTTGCAGCCCGTGGTGGGAGTGCTGCTGGGCGCTGACGTTGGGGTGGGGGAGGGGCAGGGTGGGGTGGTAGTAAACTATGGATTACGGCTGATTGGAGGTAAGTAAACATATACATAAATGAAACGAATTTCGTTGCGATCGCTGCAGCGCGTTTGGCGATGCAGCGCACGCAATGAAATTCATTTTATTTATTTTTAATTTTACTTACCTAAGTAAACTATGGATTACAGCCAATTAGAGGTAAGTAAACACATAAATAAATTAAACAAATTTCGTTGCGCATGCTGCTTCGCATTTAGCGATGCAGCGCGCACAACAAAATTTGTTTTATTTATTTATATGTTTACTTACCTCTATTTGGCTGTAATCCATTGTTTGCTACCCCCCACCCTGCCCCTCCCCACATCACTGCCCAGCAGCACTCCCACCACGGGCCGCTACCGAGTTAGAGTAACATTGCAGGAAGATTACCTCCAAGGTCCACGTCTCCTGCATTAGCACAATATAATGCCCATTAATTAAATCACCCCATTTTACGTCTGTCATCTTTCCTCTTATACCAGTAATGTTCCATGAGATGATTTTAAAGGGACTGTTAGTACAGCTACCTATTTGATTACCATCTGGGAGTTCCCTTTTAAGGCCTATGAGGGTGAGGTCGCTATTAGGTGTACCTTCAATGGAGTAGATTTTCAGAAGGTAGGAGTGGGTATGGGGAATTTTGTTTACTGTTTAGGGATAGAATTATTACCGCAGACCTTAGGGCTCTCGTGGATAGCATGGTGGCAGTACTAGCAGCTAGTAGGGAATGTTGGATGCTATGGGCATGGGTTGCGGGTCTGGAAGCAGACTCTTCCCTTAGCTAAACTATTTCATTCAGGTCAGACGTAGCTAGGTTTGGACGATTAGCCGGCCATGTTGTATTGTGCACATTCTCTCTTATGGTTATGCTGGGATCATTGATAGTCAAGCGGCATGGGGTTTTAATAGATAAAAGGGATGCTTCTATATTGAGTAAAATCCTGTAGCACTCATAAATTGAATCAAAGAACCTGAAGGTGGACAAGAGTGTGCTTCCAAAGCTAATAACTCATTGGTCAATGAAGGATCCTTCAGTGTTAACCTTATTGTGTCCTAGTCTTCCATCGGAGCCGTCACGTGTTGGACCATAGCAATGTCTGAGTGAATGATAGAGAGACAGTCCCTACTGTGTCTAATCCAGTGAGACACCTTATTCACTGGAGATTCAGCGGACTCCGTTTCCTCAGTCTTAATTCTTGGCACATTTGTCATGTAAAACATGATGTGGGTAGTCTCACTATTCTATGAAGGAAGCTCAGGTATTACTGTGTTAAACTGGGATTTCTTCCATAGTGTTGATGACTCTGGTGAGGAAACTAATATGGGGTCAGAGAGAAACTTATTATCATATTTAACCTTATTGGGCAAAAAAATGCATTAAACTCCTTACCTTAATACATAACCTTTGGCTGTATGAGGGGTAACATGAATATTTCCAGGATTTAGATCAACCCTCTCACTACATTGCCCATTGGGAGTGACAGATTTGACTATGCAAGAGAACTCAGGGAGAATCTAAGGCTCAGGTCTTTCTTTGCCAGATGTGATAGCACTTTTAATTTGTGATGTCCTGGTAGTGACAAACACCCAAATTCGATTTAACCACTATGAGGCCTACCCCTCGCATAGGTTAACATTGGGAATTCCTTATTACACTTATAAGTTGTAATTGCTAATTGAGAAGGATAGCTCTGTCATGTTTCATATCATTGGATTGGTAATGGTATATTCTCTTCACTAGTAAAGATGAATGTATCGCTACCCTTTTAAAAATACCACCTTTAGAAAGATGTTGTTTTTCTGCTCATGGCCCTGTGTGAATGCATCCTTTGTCTAATACACATCTTGGGTGGGTGACAGATGTACTTTGTGCATTCCCTCTAGACAGCCACACACAAAGGGAGCTTAGGTGTGAATGAGTTGCCTGACACACCCTGATGGATCATTTACATCTGAATAGGCTGTGTTCTGTGTCCATACATAACATCCTGTAGTGCTCCTGGAGCCAGACCTGGGCACTTTAAAATCATTCTTTAAACTCACCTCCACTTCAAAGGCATAACTGGGTATAAGTGCTGGGTCTCTGACCCAAATAAATCAGACACTACCGGACCTGTGAAGATCTCTGCCAGGAGGAAGGGCTGTTGTGCTAATACAAGGACTGCCACTCTGTTGGACTGCTGCACTGGAAGAATAGCTTTTCTGCTGTGCTGCCTGCTGCCTGCTACTCTCTGCCCTGCTGAGGCTGGACTTGACTCATCTCCCTTTAACCCAAATTGACTCCAATGTCATGCTGGCTTGCCCCCTGTTCTAAGTCTCATGGACATCAAAGACTTCTCAGCCACCTACAACAGCACCTGGACTTTACTTGCTGCACATGCTGCACATCTTGCTCTGCCAAGTGATGCCAGTCCAGTCCTGGATCCTTGGAAGTGGGTATAAAGTACTTTACATGCTAAAACTCCATGCAACGATCATTTTGCGCTGATCGGAACTGGTGCATCTGCTTGACACTGATGCATCGCCACTGCTGCAGGGACTGCCGTCCGTGCATCACCGCATGCATGGCACAACACCTCCAGTTCCCGACGCTTCACCTACATCCTGCAACTCATCAACAACGCATCTACGTCACATCTGCGCCTTTCAACAACAATACATCGCCTTGTATCCTGCGGCTTGACACCAATGCATCACCTCTTTGCTTCTCGCTTCTCGACTCTGTCGATGATGCATCCAAGGCCCGTTTCAGTGGGCTAAGGCTGTTGCCCGTACCCAACCCACGCTCCATCACGATTTGGATTTTCCCGGTCAAGCATGACTAAATGTCCCTGCTGTCACATTAAGCTTTTAAGCACTATATTTTTTTTATTCTTCAGGAATTCATAACTCTGGTTATAATTATTTGATTTTTGTTGTTTTGGTCTTGTTTTATCTATAGGCATATAAGCTATTTTTCTAAGTTGGTTTGGATTCCTTTCGTGGTATTTAACTTTGTTACTGTTTGAAGTGTTGCACAAATACTTTACACATTGCCTCTTAAGTTGAGTCTGCCTGCTCTGACACAAGCTACCAGAGGGTGAGCACAAGTTAATTTAGGGTATGTATCTGACTTACGCTGACCAGGCTTGTGGTTCTTGCTTGGACAAGGTGCGTAAATCTGCCAACCAGAACCCCAATTTCTAAAAATAATTCACAATAAGTTATCAGTGGGTTCAAATGTAGTAAAATGGCACTTTGAGTGATGCCATCGTGTGCAAAGGGCTGCATATTATCACATCTGCTACTATCATGCTTTTGGTGAAATGGCGTCACTGCTTCTCAGATGTAATCAGAATAGCATCAAGTTGTTTGGTGTTATAGCAGAAACTAGTCAAATGAATTATTTACTGTAACCATGGCTACTGTTGCATATAGTCGTAAGCGATGGCATCTAAAATTGGAATTAGTTTTTTCTCCATCAAAAGGAACTATTGAAGAAAAAAAAGGATTTTCAGTCAAACGATTAGTACACCAAAAAATAACGTCTTTTTTATTATACCTTAAACAGATCCGGGGCTTACCCAGTTTTAGGAAAGCTTTTAAGAAGGTTAACAGTTTTTGTGCCTGTCATGCTCTTTTTTAAGAATTGCAGACTAAATCTTTTGACTTAATGGCATTTTCCTTGAGGAGGGGCTTAAAAGGCCAAATCGGCAGCTCCGTGGCACTTTATTGGAAAATCCAGCTTCGGCTGCTGCTGGAAGATCAGAAGAGAGCAGCTGTGACTGACAAACATCTATTTAATATGCGCCCCACCGGACGGTCTATCAGCTAAATCACTGAAGGTAATCTCTGAATTCGTATTCTTCCTCTGCGCTCCCATCGATCAATAACACAACGGATTAGCCAGTCAACAGAATTCAGTTTCGTTTTTTGAACTCGTTGCCATTCCTTGAGGCTCCTGTAATAATGCCCACCTGCTTCTGTGACACAGACGTGTTGCCATTAACAACAGATAGTCGTAATGATCTCATCAAGGGCGCGGTGCACTTATGTGGTTTGTGGGGGAAAGACCGGCACTCTTTTTTTATGACGCAGAGATTGTTACGCGTTGCCTTGTTTGGTTTCTGAGTCAAAAGCAACCAATACCTATCTTTTCTGACTGACAGGTTCTGCTAATCAATACTGCCGGTGAACCCCGGGGCTCCGGGGAGCCGAACCCTTTCTTCCAATTCTGAGAAGGATGCTGCATCGAATTTATGACACGATGACCTCGTGCGAAGAAATGACTGGATGTAGCCTCTTCTCTTTATCCGCAACGCCGGGATAAATAATTGAAAAGAACTGCGCGAGTGCCTTGTTGCCAAAGAGATTTGTCTGCGGTTTGGGTATAAGCTAATACATTGTTTTATGTTAATTTATGAGAGTAAAATGCAAGAACTTCCGGTCCTGACATCTCTAGCGTCCACCATGGAGGTCTCTTTCTTTTAGACAGTGGTGAATATAGAAATGTATAACAGAGATCTAATCAGATTTAATGCCTCCACAATTTATGTTAATCTATCCTTAATTGACACTCTCCTGAACAACTGGTAATCGTTCATTTTTAATGTAATCCTATGACAAGAATGCATTATTCTTTTTTCATCTTTGTTGGAAAATTGTCTGAGCTTGTAGACCCACCGAATTCTAAAATCCAATCGGCTTTTCTGAAAAGGTACTCATACCGAATATAAATCAGAAAATTATACATATACCAATTTCTAATGTGGATTTTTAGTATATTGTTACTTATTTAGAAAACCCGACAACATCTTTACTATTTTGGGGCTGCAAGAGCCCAGATCTAAGATGGAAGGCCACATTATGAAATGGTAAACTTTGCGTGTGTGCGCGCGCACACGCGTGTGTGCACAAATCACTACAAATAATAAAAATGAAAAATTATCTAATTTTCCTCACTATCATCCCCATCATAATCAAACTAACATAAATAATAAAGAAAGAAGTAGGAAAACTGTCATTAAATACCATAAAATGCAAAGCAGACGCTATTTATAACTGGGTACTGAGGCACAAATGTGTTAGCCTTCATTCTAAAGGATATCATAGTATAATTTATTATATGTTACAAGAACATGCCAAGAATTTATCAAGCTGGAGTTCAGCAAAGATTTAGGCCAACACCGATACTCTTTCTTAATAACTTCCTAAAATTCTGCTATTGTGGAACAGAGAACGTCCAGACTGAGCACACGTCACTTCCTTACGCCCGGAATAAACCAATTGATTCTGGAATGGGTTCAAGAAAAGGGCTCTGGTGGGTTTAGTACTGCATGAGGAACGCACGGCCCCATCGGCCTAGGCACAATCAAAGGAGGCGGCTATCAGCATTGTCAGCCCCGCACAGCCATTCACCGCGGCACTCAGCAATTTTAATTAAAACAATAAACACGCGCCCGGACCAGTGTATTTTCCAAGGCTCCTCAGATGTATGAACTCCAGGGCATACATTTTCAGCACAGTGTGCGAATAATTAGGCACATGACTCCTGTTATTGTTGGCAGGCGCTCCATGGCTAATTCCCCGAGTGCAGCAATTCAAGTCTACCCTTGGGTCTGAGCACTGTGACGCCCACTGACTTGCATAATGTTCACAGTGCACAATGAAAAACATATCTGTAACCAGAGGAGGCAGAAGATTGTGTGGCAGAGTAGTTTTGCGATATGAACCAGCACCGCGATCTGTTTTAGTGAACACAGTGCTGGATATGAATCCTCGAATATTTGTGTGGGTCCATAATACAGGTTTTATCCCTCATTGCAACTTTTTTGCCCAAGGACATAATTAGATAGTGATGCTGTTTTATTCTGTTTACTTGGCACTGTATTTATTGTGTTTTTATGATGTACTTTTATGGCTGTATTTTCACAACCAAAATAAAGTTATTATATTATTATTGTAGGTTGTATTGCTGACGTATTATCATTATTTTGGGAAATTTTTCTGAAGCACTTATCCTGAAGATCATCTGCAGCAGTGTAACTCTAATTTTCTACAAGGATCAGGAGGGTGGCTATGGTGAGCACTTGTAAGCTAATTTGCACACGCAATTTAACAGCAAGGTGTCCACCTTCATGGACCTAGGGCTATATCATGAACAGCTGTGCTGCATTCATTTAACCAGATAATTCTGCAAGTTGAAGCCTGGTTTTCAGACTGCAGAGGCTCGAGACAGTGAGCAGGGTTTTCCTCTTTCTGTGTCTGAAAATATTCCATTAATGCAGAGAATATTGGGTTAAATGAATCAGTTCGGGACGGTCTGTTTCATTCCACCAGCCATTTCTCAATTGGATTGGGGCAGTTTTTAGGGTAAGGGTACACTGCTGGCAACCTTGCCACTTCCTCCAGCTGCCCTAGGAAATTTGAGTTGGCATCTTCAGGAGTGAGAGAGAGGAAAGAGAGGAAGGAGAGAGATAAAAGAAAGAGGAGAGGAAGGGAGCGGGCTGGTTTGAACATTTTTGCTAGGGCTGCTTTTAGTTTCTTAGTCCAGGCCTGAAATGAATGCACTTTAGAAAATGTAGTGTATAAAAACTGGTGATTGGCTCTTCTTAGAGCTTACACTAGTGTTCATAATTTGGCCGGAGTGCAATGTTTAAGCCTATTGAAGCTGCTCTTGTGAATACGAGAATGAGGGAAATAAGTCACATGACAGTCCAGGGGCGGCTCCACCGCAATGGTGGAGCAGTGTCGCCGAACTGCCTGGCGCAGAGCCAGCAAATGAAAAATATAACAATGTTCTGGCATTGTTTTATTTTTCATTTGCCAGCACTGAGCCAGCTTGTGCAGGGCGGGAGGGGTGGGGGGGGCAAGGGAGGAGGGGTGCTATATGCACCCCCTAAGGTGCATATTTATTTGGCCAGCCATCTCGGTCTTTACTTGAAGCCAGGGAACCCCGGCCTAAGCAATTGCTATGACTTGAACATCAACATAATACACAAAATACAGAAACAGGGATATTTCATACACATAAACAGATATGGAAGTATTTCATTTAATTCACAATCAAATCTAGAAAGAGTGGAATTGTAATTTAAATGGAAAGGTTGGAGGTTTTCTAAATTCTGTGTTTTTTTTCCTTAAAGACAAAGAGGTATGCTAAACTGTCGCAGATTTACTTTGTCGTTTTGTGCTCTAAATGCATGCTCTCTTTTTGTTGGTGCTTCATTTGAGGCCAATCATTGTCTAATATATATTCTGTTTGCTATACGAGTGCTGCACAAACAAATTGATCTACGGATGCACCTTATTTTTAGCCTCCAATTTCAAATTCGTTCAAATTTACACAACTTCTTAACATTTTCTCATTTTAATTTTGCTTCTTGACTTATAGGAATTTTATTAATCTTAGTATTATTTAATTTTCTAAGCAGTCACAGACTTACTGAGCATGCATTGTGAATCCCCAGGGGTCCATGGACAACAGGAGAAGAACTACTGATCTAAATTTCTCCGCCCACGCCAAATTCTATATCTCAGTAAGCAAAAAAAAACAAGATGCCCTGACTTAAATTAGTGTTCTTAGGTTGAGCTGCTGTTGCTCAAGTTTTCGTTTTTTACATATTTTTTTATAATATGTTTTTTTTCTACGAATGGACACGTGGAGATGTTTTGTCACCTCAACCCAGTGATATAAATACCTTTTAAGAACTGATCAGCCACTGTAATTGATTCAAGGCCAATGATTAATGACAGGATGAATAAGACAAACATACATAGGTTTATACCATAAAGTAAATGACTAGCCGCGGTCGGTGGTGGGAGTACCTGCCGGGGCGGTGATGTGGGGAGGGGCTGGGTGGGGGGTTAGTAAACTATGGATTACGGAGGTTTACATGTAAGTAAACATACAAATAAATAAAACGAAAATCGTTGCGCCCACTGCATCGCATTTGGGGATAACCAATGAATCCAATTGAAAAACAGGCCTACAATGCTTTTTAAAGGCCCTTGAAATGGTAGTCAAAGCTCATTCTCTTAAGATGAGGAACAAACTGGTTTGCTTTTGCCCTCATCATGGAATAGAAAATACCATCATGTATATTACTGCTTCCCACTAAGTATCAAGGTCAAGGAGGTGCCCTTATCCCATAAGACCTCTCAGCCTTTATGTACCAATATCGAACAGAAAATTTAATGTGATAAATCCTTGTTACTGGGATGGGGGATGGGGCTCAAGTTTAGCAAAAGTGCAAATTATCCTTTGTACATCAAAAAATCCAGGTTACATTGTACTTCAGGCTTCTTAGTACGTCTAAACATTATCACTAAAGTACATACAATGTTATATTATAAGCCTTAAACTAATATTATTTTTTACAGATTTCATAAATATTGCTGAGCATATATGTGGATGATCTTTGCTTCTTTTTTCATTTTCTAATGTTCTTTTTTCTGGCAGAGAATAAATACTAATTATTCTGTCAATCACTATTTGGGATTCACCAAACATGCTGGCAGCAATGTTTAATGTAATTATTTTTGCATCAGTTGTTGCTGTTTTACTGTACCTATTATCAATGTTGATATTTTCTAAGGAAACATCAATGTTTACCGGAAAAAGTTTATGAAGCAAATAAAGACAAATTTACAATTGGTAAGTAACATTGATTTAAAGATCACCCAAGATCAGATTACCATCACATGAGCAGTCTGTGTAACAAGTCTATAATATAAAGCGTAAAGGCATTCCATCTCAGACGGTGACCCCCTTTCTGACATTTAAAAACTACATTGAAGCTTACAAGTATAAAATAGAAGATGTTCTCGGGTCTAAAGGCTCAAATATGTCCTCAGTTAATGGATTAGGTTGCACAGATGATACATTACATAATAGCATAACTGATGATTATATTTATGGCTAACCACCAATATGTTCTCTTGCACCAATCACGCATGAAATAGAAAGTCGTTCACAAGTATTCATAGCAGTTCGCCACAGATGAGAAAATAATAACCCTGATCAATGTAGAAAAGTCTTAAAACGCGATATCTTGCACGGCTAGGTTGGCCTGTTTTCCAGAAGTACAAAATGTTCAGCTAATTTTAGGTTCATTAGGCAATAAAGAGATGAAAACCGGTTACTTGGCAACAGCACACCTGAAAGTGATAGGCAGTGCTAAATATATACAAAACACAATATGAAACTCTGAGAGATTCTGTTTTATGTTATTGTACATATTAGACACGTTAATGGCCACAAACAGGTCTTTTCGAAAGGTGAAAATTTCGAAAAAGAGAATGATTAACTCACTGTATAAAGAGTCAGTTAATGCAATGTTTTTTTTCACTATTAACAATTATGCTGAAATCTATAGGCTGACACATTTCTAAATGTCAGTATTCTTTAAGAGCTGTAATACACGTCATATGAAATATATATACCACAGAATATCAAATGTGTACATGATGAATATCCTCTGATTCATTTGTGTTTAATAATTATAGATGATTAGCAAGCACTGGCACTGACATCATTTTACCTCCTGAAAAATATTCTGACCAAAGTGTGCAATAGATTGCTTTCAACTCAAATGAACCCACGGAGATACCGTTGTCTTTCAGCCTTTTTGTTTAGAGAGGGAATAACTTTATATTTTGCTGCTAAATATTGGGTTCTGGCCTGCAGTCATGCGTCTCAAACAAAATGTAATGAATGTTCAATTCTTCATCCAATGGAACATATTTTAAAAACAGTTTTGCACTACATATTCCTTATAAGCTCATCAGAAAAACAGAACGCGTGCTGAGTAAAAACATTCAGTTCCTAATTTAGTGTGCTTCTATGGCACACCGTCATTCACTGTATTTGTTTGTGTTTCTATTTACGTATACTTAACCTGTTAACATAAATTATACACATACAGATTGGCATACTTCACATCAAGGAAAAATAATCCTATGAATATGAAAATAATGATGAATATAAGAAAGAGTTTAATAAACAGCATTTTCCGCGCATTCAATTTCGATATATAAGATTGAAAGTCAAATTACTTTATTCGATTTAATACAAAATGAATCATAAAAGTTCAAATATATATCCCAGATAAAAAAAAGCTCTAACAAAAATTTAAAAAGACAATTCATTCATTGGAGCAAATGCACGATTTTCTGGTTCTCAGAGACAAACATAACAACACTATAACAGGTTAGTGGGTCAGGCAGCCTTTGTAAAAAGTATAAGGCCAGGTGACATGGTCTCAAATTATGCTTACGTAAAAGTGGCATTAGAAACTTTTTCTGCTGATTACAATAAAATTTACAAAAAAAGATGTCCAAATCAGTTTGATGCAAGAGATCATCACATGGGCAACATGGGAGATCCGTAGTAGAATAGGTGCCAGCAGCGAAGCCCAGCATACATGGAAAGTAATTAAGGTGAAACCGTAACAAAATAAATCTGTGTTGGGGGATTGTGACAAAGTCCAGATTAGAGGGTATCACCTCACCCTGCAAATATTTACTTGAATCAATAAAAAGGGTTCTCCACGGAGTCCACATTAATCCAGAGTTAGAGTGAATATGAAAATAATGATGAATATAAGAAAGAGTCGAATAAACAGCATTTTCCACACATACAATTTCGATATGTGAGATTGAAAGTCTTTATATGACCTTGAAAGTCTTTCTTGTATGATGTTTTGATTAGTGCCACAAATTAACATTGAAATCCTGGTGGTATTAGCTTTACTTTTTTTTGGTTGGTGATCATGGCATTTTTGCCTGTTACTCTTTCAGGAGCTTTTACTTTTCTTGTGTTTTTTGGTGTTTCTTATTTTAATTCAGATATCAGCGTTCTTTCTTCAGTAAGGAATATTTTTTGTCAACGTATTGCATTTTGGGATCGATTTATTAAATGGCTTACTTTTTGGAGCAAAATGTGCATTGTTCTATCTGCATTTGTCCTGGTGATTTGGTATATTGTAGTTTTTATACTTTGTTAATGTATTACAATTGGAATCAGTAAGCAGGTTATTCAGCAGATCTTTGTTTTCAATACTTACCTGCAAATCAGTGTTTAAATAATTGTGTGTTCATGATATTTATTGCCTCTGACTGTTTTCTCTTTGCTATTTCTCATAGTTGGCATTCTTTTTTTAGGTATAATGTTTGATACCATTTTTATATGGTGTCTTTTTCACTAAAAGACAACAGGAATGAGCCTTGTCAGTCATTTATTTGGTTATAGTTTTTTATGTTTAGCTTAACCTTCATGATAACAAATTAATACATACACATGACAGTTTTCCGGTTTGGAAAATCGCTTTTTCCAGTGCGTTCTAAAAATAATACAAATAATCATTCTAAATTGGTGTTCACATGATTCCAAAGAAGACACTAAAATAAATTGACATATTTTGTTATGAATTATCTATGGGGCAGGAATAGGTGCACAATTAATTTCAAATACTATAAGAAAATCCTGGATCACTCCCCTATTGTCACATGTTCTGTGTTCTATATATTCCAACATAGTGACAACATGCACTGCAAATAGTCTTACAATTCAGGTAAAAATGTTATGTGCCTTATAGGAGATTTATTGTGCATTTGTATAATCCATATGCATATCTGAGGATGAATGTGAATGAAATAATTTTTTTCTTCAAACTTTTATTCTAAAGGTATGTTGCTGTTCCAGAACTTACAGTGAAAAAACCAGAGAATGTTTCGTTTTTACCTGGTTCTCCTATGGATGATAGCACCCTTTGATGTTGCAATTTTTGAAATTTATTGATAACGTACTATTTTGCTGTCTGGCTGTGCACATCACTCGCATTCCGCTGTCAAGTGTAATGCTGCAGCCCCTACTTTTGGGGGCAAATGCCACCTCTCTAAAATCTCTAGTGCCTGTATTTTAATCAGGCTTCCTTCAGAAATTTGACATGGTTCAACATTACTTCTGACCAATGTTCTTCTGGGTATTTTGGGTGTAGTCTAGCTGATCATTGCTCTTTCAATTGCATGTAACGCCTCAAGACCATTCCATTATATGTTCCCCTGATTCATCAGTAAGCAAAGAGTGGCAGCCGGAACAGGTGATAGTGGTGGGCGGGGCAGGGCACGGCATGGGGGAAGCTGACAGACGACAGAATAGGTATTATTGATTTATTTTACCATATATATTCCACTGTCTGCGACCTTCACCCATTCCCACCCTGACCACCACGTTTGCCTGTGCGGCCGCCACTGTAAGCAAATGTGTCTCACCCTCTCCTCTGTGACTAGTTAGTATCAAATCAAGTAAAAGCAGTTCAGCCCCTTCGATTTGCGCATTGTCATAGTCCTAAAATGAGGCCTTTTAATGGCATCTGCTGTTCTTCTTCAACTTACTGTGCACTCAATGTCAGGCATGTAGGTAGGTAGGTGCGACGGGGATTGGAAGTAGCTGGTCTCTGATTGTCTTTACTGTAAAGTGTTTGTACCGCCCCAATTTTGTTAAAGACAGGTTTCTCTATCTTGACCAATCTTGGGGTTTAGAAAGTGCTATGCATCACATATCCCACTTGTGCAACTTGGAAGGCTAACCAATATGCCTCACAGTTGTGTAGGCACAGTCTGCAGCTCTCATTCGCTGCAAGTAGTTTGAACATTTGTAAATTAGGTTTTTTCTACCCAAATAAACAACATCACGGTTATTTATCAGTGACAGGGGTATTGTGAGTAGTAGCATTGCAAATGCATAATTAAAACTGGGTACCAGATTAATTTGGATCACCTGTACTTTCCCTCATGGGGATAACTTTAAGGAAGACCTCTTGACCATGTCCTTATTTGCACTATCAAAGAGTTCATGTTATACTCCAGTATATTGTCCAGATCCCTGTATAACGTGACCCAGAAATACATCAGTCTGGATTCTTTCCATCTGAAGGGGAGGCTCCAGGAGCTACTACTGTTATATATCTAGTTAACAGGAGGGCTTCAATTGCTTACGAACTACTGTGGTATCCCAGGTATACTGAGCATCGTTAAATTAGCCGGATAAGACTTTCTCTGTCTTTTGCTGGGTTTGATAATGTTACCAAAATATCGGTGACGTACAATAGTACATTGTGTTCATCGACTGGTGTCGATGTCATCTCTCTTTCTGTGTTGTGGCAAATTGCAATTGCTAAAGGTTTAAGTGTTACAAAAATAGCAAAGAAGAAAGTAGACAACTAAGCCTGGTCTCCCTCTTTATCTAAAATGGGGATGATGTATAACCAATACAGGGTACCATATCTGTTGGATTCATGTTAAGCTGTTGGATTTTGATATACAGCTAGTTCATATAACTATCTGCTTTATTACTCAAAATAAGTAACCCCACTCAACTGTATCAAAGTGTTTCTCTATGTCCAATGAGATTGGCACTTTTTCATCTATATCTTTCTGCACTTGCCATATTACATTGGCTAGCAATCCCACATGCAATGTGGAGGCATAGTGTGGGACAAACCCAACCAGATCTGGTTGAAATAATCATAGTAACATACATTTTAGTCTGTTACTAGGGACCTTAGCTAAAATCTTAATGTATTTTTTTGAACCCTTCTTTTTGTTGAGGTTTTTGTAACAGAGGTTTTTGCATCAGATATACAACAGGCAATGACAAATTGGGGTTAGAGCAGTTGACCTCGAAACTGGGCAACCGGGTAATAGTCTCGACACCGACGCTCAACATCCTATGATCCTGGCAAATCACTTAATCTCCCTGTGCTTAACGAAAATGAATGTGTCCATCTGTAATGAAACTGGCGCTCATGTAAAGCGATCTGATACCCAATGTCTTGGGTCTAGTTTGCGCTTTATAAAACTGTTTGTTAAAAAAAAAAAAGTCAGGTAAACCATTCAATTGCGGTGATCATGCACACATCAAAGAACAATCCCAAAGGCCCCCCCCCCACCTCGGATGATGAATGATCTGTTGTCCACCAGTCAAGATACCTATTGCCAACTGGGAGAAAGAGGCTGGGATGGCAGGTCATGGGGGGAAATGAGGGACATGGAGAAGGCCTGAAGGAGTGCCTTCAGAATGTGGGTCGATCAATGTAAAGATTAGGTCCTCCTAATTAGGTGCTGATGGGCGCAGGTGAAGACCTCTTGCATTCTCCGCATGTAATGTCGCCACCTTGGGCTCAGACCATTAAGTAACCAGTGCTAACCACTGACCAGGGGTGGGGGGACTTCCAGCGGGATGTGAGATAAGATCTTAATGTTTACATTCATTAAGAAAACTGGGTTGTAACTGCCACAGTTTACTGGTTCTATTCAAGATTAGACAGATTCTGATCCTGTTTGATTCTGCTAGGGGCACCGTTCTCTCCTTTAGTTCTCCAAAGACTTTACATGATAGAGGTACTAAACTTTGTTTATTAATTTTATAGTTTTCTAAAGGAAAGCCACCAACAGCAGGGCTTTGCTAATTAGTCATTCATCTTTGAACCCCGGGATTTGTGCATGAACAGGAGTCAGTTTTGGTTCTTAATTGAGGATAAGAACTGCCACTTTTCCGTCTCCATGTTTTGACGCTGTGATGAATACAGTCTCCCATAAAGCTTTTGAAAGATTGACAGTATTTCAACAAGGAATATGACCATTATGCCCTATGTATCCTTTATTTCAGGATAAGTGCGCTTCACTTCCTGTTGCCTCATTTTCAGAGCACTGAAAGTCCCAGTGCTTTTCCTCTTATTTCATAGTGTCGCTCATCAAGACGAAAGAGAGCTCTTTCGACTTTAGAAGTGTATAATTTGTTCAGCTCATACTTCACTTTCAATGTGTTGTGTAATGTTTTTTGGGAGTGTGTGGCTGTACACTGGGCTGTCAATGTGTTTCTCCTCTTTTCCAAGACAATCTGGTATAAATGGGCCTTCATGTTTATTCAGCAGTCCCACATTATCTAGTCCCTAACATAATCCTTGCCTGCTGTCCATAGTATTTGTGGTGAAGAAAGTGTTTGGTTTCCCCAAGTGTGTATAGCAGTGACCTAAAGTGATCGATATCCTTGGAAAGACTGTATTGCAGCATGATAGACCACCATTGTTCCGATGGAGGTTTATACATACCTAAGTCTATCTAAATATTTATTGCATCATGGTCAGAAACACTGTTCAGATGTATGGCAGTGTTCTTTGTGCTGCCCAATAATGAAGCTGTTTCCAGCATTGGTCTGTACAAGCAAGGGATCCTTGTGTACAGGTGGTGAATATGTAATCCTATTCTGTCTGGTGCATTAGCTACCATGAGCCAGTTAGGAAGCATTCTTTCATTAAATCATCAAATAGATATCTGTCTTTAGGGCGGCAGATCATCAGTTGATATGATTTATCCAATATCGGGTATAGGACTAAGTTTCAATTCAATCCTATCAGTACTTTAGAACGATTCATGTGAAAACGTATTATGGCAATGTCTTCAAAAACCTGCTTTTATTTCCCTCCAGGGCATGAACTGAGCCTTTAATTAGTACTTGGGTTTCAATATAAGATCTTTTGAAGGCACAGTGCCCTTCTGGATCATGCTGTGTCTGCAAAACCCTGAAGGTTAGTCCCTTTCTAACTGAGATGGCAACATCACTTCAATGGCAGAATCTGGAAGAAGAGTCAGCAGTGACTGCACCTAACATCTTAATAATAGCTTGATATTTTCTTCTCACCAAATCTCTATTGAGTTTTTCGCTGGCCACATTAGGAAGAAGAGTCTCTTGTAATACGGCGATGTCCTGTAGCATATTTGATAAAGTATAAAGCACCACCTTCAGTGTATTATACGCATATTGCAAGTCACCGATTAGTTCCATAACCACATAGAGGAACGAGGCCAAAGGTGCAGATCCTATATCAGGTTATGAAACTCTGAGGTGACTTGCAGTATACTTATGCTATACCACAAGGGGTACTGCATTCCATATAATACATGGTCATGCCATCACCTTTTCAACAAACCACTCAAAACCTTGATTCTAGCTCTTTGAGTTGAAATTGAGGGTATGATTGCAAACATGAAGAATAACAGTAGAAAAAACCCTTTGCAAAAAGATATTAGAAACAATTCAATACAAGTCAGGTTTTTTTTAAAGCTGCAGTACTGATTCCGAGGGGCATATCAGCAACGCTTTGCGATAACTATAGCAAAGTGTGCTTAGCGCTCCTTTCCCTAACGCCCGCTATCGCAGGTTTTTATTGCGGAGATATCGCGTTATTAGCAACGTGTATCTCCAAGGCGATAAAAATTCCTGCGATAGCGGGGAAATCGCCGTTTTGCAGGGAACATCACTGGTTTTCCAGCGATGTTCCCTGCAAAACGGGGAGAACCTTGCTGATACAACACTGTGGTTGTATCAGCAGAATCCACCCCCTATGTTAGGGGTGGCTAAGTCAAAGATTTAGCAGACGTTAGTTTTTGGAGAAAACAGCAGTTTTCTCCAAAAAATAACGTCTGCTAAAATGCTAGGGCATCCTTGCTGATAGCATGAAGCCACGCTTATGGATGTCCTGACATGTAGTGTATGTCAGAAACTCCCACTTTGCATCTCATTAGAGATGCAAAGGTAGGTGTAGTGCAAAAGGGTGCTAACATGCAAATATTCATGTTAGCACCCTCTTGCTGATAGGGCGATGGTTTTATCTCCGCCTTTCTGGCTTTTAAAGCCAAAAAAACAGAGATGAAGCTCTTGCTGATATGCCCCTAAGTTCTATAGGATTATTTAAGGAATGCAAAAAATAATCATGTTATATCTGCTAGTCACTGTAAGTTAGAAAAAAGAGCAGAAGAAAGTAAAGCAACATTACATTTCGAAGATCAGACTCAAATTTAATTGTCGTTGTTTTAAATAGCTGCTCCTTTACTTGACCTGCCTTTAACCTCTGATGCTAGCTCTGGCAATCGGCACGGTAACACCAGCACTTGACTAGAATAACTTATTATGGTTGATTTCTGGTGACTTGGGGGTATATTACCAACAACTAGCGATAATTTTTGTCTCTAACTTGTTTAGAGACAAAAATTATCGCCGCACATCGGCGATTTTTATCGCAGATAAACCTTGCTATTAGCAAGGTTTATCGCAAATGCGATAAAAAACGGCCGCAATGCATGAATATCGCTGAAAAGTCAGCGATATTCATGCATTATCGAGCAAATGCTCTTAGCCATGTTATCCACCTCCCATTGGATAACATGGTGAAGAACTGCTCAGGGCAGGTGTTAGCTTTTGGAGATATTCACGCTTAGCGCGAATATCTCCAAAAGTTGGTAATAGGAGATAGCGATGTTAGCGACTGTTTCCAGTCGCTAACATCTTGGCACGCCCACTTTGCATGTCATTAGTGATAAATATCACTGACATGCAAAGCGGGGCCCAAGATGGTCGCTATCTCCTATTAGCTGTCACTAACTGGTGTTAGCGACAGCTTGGTAATAGGGAGATAATTTTATCTCCGCTTTCTTGGCTTTGAAAGCCAAAAAAGCGGAGATAAACCCCTTGATAATATACCCCTTGGTGTGTAGCAAGTCACCTTTTGTAAAGAAATTAGATACAGGAATTTATACAGGTTCATACCCTTCCCTCCATGAGGCTTAGCTGTTACTTCGACATGCAGCAGATCGGAGATAGTTAAAAAAAAAAAAAATTTAATTAAATTGCGCACGCTGCAACGTCAAGTCCTCCAGGAGCCGCTACTGCAATTTTATGTTCCCCATATTCAATCCACCTATAGTGTCTCGCGTGTATAATGATCTACTGTACTTGTTGATGCCAAAGAAAAACGTAGACTATCACTTGTCTTGGCTCATCTCTCCAACTGTGTTGGGATCTAATCCTGTGGGCCCTTTGCAGCTTAAGAGTGGGACAACCACCAATTTATTTGTTTTTCAGAATGAAGTGAAGTAAAAATACTATCATCATCATTTATTCCCAGTTTTACCGGAATAATAGAGAATCGAGGATCAATTTTTGTCTTCCAATTTCTTGAGGTATTTTTTTTTACATGTGCCAATGATTCTACTGTTGTGCAGATGGTTGAACCCAATTCAAGCCCACATAGAAGCAGGTTAGTGTGGCTTTATTATGATTCCAGCAATTCTTCCTCCCAAAGACAACTATTGCTGGGATGTGGGTTCCAATACTTTAGAATGAATATCGCAGACCCCGGCAAGAATTTAACCCTCAGCAGCCACAGGATAGACACAGGAATCTGTGTATACTCAGTTCAAGCCATTAAAACAAGGGCTACGTCAGGCCCTGTGCTTTGTCCTCTTGCTATTGTTGTTAACAAAACCAGGCACCCCCTGTCTTTAATTCTCTGATGTCCTCCTCTTCCTACCTCAGTCCAGGAATCACAGTGACTCTTGCCCTTCAAGCTGCTCTCTTCTGCCTCACCTTCCCTTTTGTTAGGTTCTGACTACTTCTTCCCACTCACTGATCTGAGTCATGTTGAGTAGAGGTCCTCCCTTTCTGAGTAGCTGAGAGCAAATGCACAACCAAAGGATCTCACTGGTGAACCTGGGAGGCATCGGATGATCTACCCTAAAATCGTCACCATTTACTCATGTATGGTGAAATTAAGTGGCTCAACTAGTATTATGACAATCAACTCCAAGAGGTCCAGCTGTCATCGAGCATTAGTCATGCCGGGTCATATTCCAGGGTCCAGAGCCCTGCAGTACCCTAAATTGTGTTCCACGAAATATCATAAAATCCACAGGAAAAACCCTATAGATTCTAAGAGATTGTTTAGAGGAAATCAAATAAGCCTAGGAAATGGTTCCTGTCAAGCCCCTAATGACCTTTTATGGGCAGCCTAGCTCTATGTTGTGAATGGGTTGATACAGGCTTTGAGTTGGTGCAAAAATATGAATGTTTTTCGATTAAGCTTGGGACACAAAACATTAATACATACCATAACAAATAGGGATTTGGAAGGGACGCCCTAAACACACCCCTTCCAAATACTAATTCCTTATTGCATCCAAAATCAATTTAATGATTTAGAAAACCTTTTGAATCATTCATTGAGTTTATTACATTTCAACAGTGCTTTTCAGTGGTTGCAAGCTGTCAAATTCATTGAATCTTAGGGTTTGTAACCACTCACTTTGTAGATGAGGCACAAAATATTCTTAAAAAATGTGTATTCGACTAACTATTCATGGGGCATATGCCACCTGCAGGAAATCATAGCTCTGTAAACTAAGTCATATGTTAGCTCTGGTAGCATTTGTTCAATTAATGATAAAATACAGGTATGTGAAAAATCCATATAGTCTGTGCATTCTAAATGCTTTAAGCACTTATTTACTGTAAAGATTGTGGATGTTAAATAAGACAATGCCATGGTGGAAACTCTCAAATTCATCACTTTGCCGCGAGGCTCGTCTTTGCTTCCCCCTAAAAATTCTGAGCTCAACATAACATACTTCCAACATTTTCAATATAAATACCTGTCCAACATCATTACTTCTAATATATGATTATTCAAGAATACTGTCACTAAAGAGAACTGTACAGCTCGTGTGAATTGGCAAGTGCTTGGCTGTGTTAGTCAAGGCTGGTGTGGAGAGCCACAGGGCATCAAAGGGCCTCTTTTCTTTTTGAATAATGTGAAAATGAATATTTTCTCACGGCATCAGCTCTAATAATCCAAAGTATGCATTT
Source organism: Lissotriton helveticus (assembly GCF_964261635.1). NCBI lineage: Eukaryota > Metazoa > Chordata > Amphibia > Caudata > Salamandridae > Lissotriton > Lissotriton helveticus. The sequence goes on along the minus strand of NC_136067.1, from coordinate 1,737,998,597 downwards.
TGTCTAGTGGGATCCGGTTTCAACTACGGCACAGAATGAAAATCCACAGCAATGAAAGGACCCTCAACAGCCTCCAGGATATGTCGGATCTTAATGGATTTTAACAACTATCCTTTTGCTCATGTCTTTACTCAAATAAGGAGGACTAAAATGTGGCAGGAAAATGAAATGGGGCACTATTCTTCATTAAGCTTGTCAGAATAGTTGTATGCACTCACAATAGATGAGGATTTTATTAAGAATTACCCTCTAACCTCATTTTAGCATTCACAAGAGTTCTCGTCTGTTGTCAATTATTTTGAAAATATATGTTAAGTTTTTATTCTCTACATATATTTTCATGTGCCCCCTGCCTAGGACTTAAAATATTTGCCTTTCTTTGTTTCTCGAATAACACAGGTGAGTAAAATACCATGGATTAAAACCTTGTAATCGTTGAATCATGCATGACATTCAACACCCTCCACTTAGCGGGTCCAAAACGTAACTCTGTCTTTTAAGCCTCAGGGGAATTTCATTTTGTTCAAATTAATCTTGAGAGGAAAATGTTTACTATCAGCATTAAAGTAAAAGTTTTGACTTTATGATGCCACATTTTTGATTTCCTCGATTGCTGCTGTTGAATAGTTTTACTCTGTTTTACTTATGCAAATCGTCACACACAATACAGTCAACTCACATGGACCACAGCAGCTTCACTGACACAGTTCGCCACGCTCTTCGCCTCTGCCGGCATGCGTTTCACTTGCCGTTTTCTCAGCCTTGCCCAGGGGTGGCAGGGAAGCTTATTCTGTGTCGAAATGTCTGCTCTTTCAGGGCCGAGGGAGGAAAGGGGGGACTAGAGGACCACCTCTTACACAGGCCAGTAGTGGTGTCCTACCCCTGCACGAATTGCAGGCTCAGTGTCCCCACATCCAACCTACTTCTTGGGCAAAGTTAGTTGGGCTGCTCCGCTAGCTCCAACATAAGCCAGGAGGGTACCTCGTCACCAGCCACGCTGCTCTTCTTGTGGTGCTCTACTACCTTGCGGGTCCAGGTGTCCCTTGATTGCACTTCTCCCCCCCCCCCCCCCCCGCAGCTGTTACAGAGAGGTACGGGGAGCAGACAGATTGTCTCTGTTTCCTCCCCCAGCAAAGAAAGGTTCACTCTTTGCACTGACATATGTGACTTCGCAGGCTCAGATCTCCTCCTCAATCACAGGAGTGACCTTCTAGTCGGCACAGCACAGGGTCAGAGCCCCTCATCGCCAATGTAATGTTGTGAGCTCTAGGACCACTAGTAAATGAGTGACACAGACGCTGTGGGTAGAGTTACTAAACTAGCCAAAAGCATGGGTACTTTGGCTTTTTTATTGGCAGGGTCACTGACCGTTTATTGGCAGGGTCCCCTAACCCATGCATGCCAATCCTCCTGATTCAGACGGGAGACTATCGATTTCAAGGCTAGTCTCCCACCTCCGGATCCCTGCATTCAAAAACCTGATTCACCTAAGGGCTTCAGCTGACAGGGACTGGTCTTGTGTGACTCACAGCATGCACTGCCAGTAACCTGCTCCTGCAGGCCAGAGCACAACATTTTTATCACACTTTCTCTGCCTCCCGTAACGCTTTCTCCGTGCTCCTGACAAGTAAGAAAACAAGCATTTGCAATGCAATAGGTCTCGCATTTACGCGAGTTTGAGCTATTGACATTGCAAATAACAAAGCCTTTTATTTTTGTTTTCATTTTCAAAACATAAATAAAAGGCATTGTCATTTAGAATGCCAATAGCTTAAACTTGTGTAACTGCAAGATCTATTGCATTGCAAATGCTTGTTTCAGATGCTACTGCAAACAATTTTTCTATAAATCTCTAAAAAGAAACATATAGTGGTTTGAGCTTTGGATAACCTTCATCCAGACAAGGACGATCTCAGTCACATTACCATGTTTTTCTTGATATAAAAAATATAAATGACACTCTAAGACTAGTTATGAAAAGAAAAAAAACTCACTACTTTTTGTACTGCTTCCATCAGCAATCTTTTACGGCACCCTCCTGAAGAAATAGAGGCTGAAGAGGGTCATTGCACTATTTGCTAGTTGCTGATCAATGATGCACTTTAATATCTCTGGCACTAGCACTTGAATAAGGGTGCACTTCAAAATCCCTAAGCTGAATCCCTTTTTAGGTCTCGCGACCTGTCAATGCGCATGCGCATTGAGCGGGGCGAGACTATAGGGGCTTAAACAGACTTTAACTAACTGGCCATTTGATGCTGTGCCTGTGCGCTTTTAGGTCGATGCGCAAGCGCATTGACCTAAAATGCGCGTGCACAGCATCAAATCGCCAGCCATCTGTTCCCCAGCAGCTCTTCCCGCTCCGCCCCACAAGCTTCCCCCAGCGTGCGCTCTGCCTGAGCCGCACTCCTCCCACACCTTTGAAGTGAAGCTTAGCTTCACTTCAAAGGCCCCTGCTGCTTCACATCCTCATGCCGCTCTCCCCGCTCCGCCCCCTCCCCTGCCGCCGTGTCGCATTTCTCCTCCCCCCTCCCCACAGCAATGCCCTCCGGTCTTGTTTAGATTTCCCATCTCGAGTTTCAATCTCCAGCGTGGCAACATTAGAGCAGTGTTTTAGTGAGTATATTTTTCTAGCATTTTGCCACACATTAGGTTATTATTATTTGTAATCGCTAATGCTAACATTGGGGCTCTATCTCCATTGACTTAGATTCATTACTGCTATCGGTTGGAAATATAGTAGCAGGCTATTCCTTCACATCCGGTTTGAGTAAGTGTGTTACAGAACGCCTGCATCATGACACGCTATGTTTAGAGCGCACGGTGCTACACGTTGGTTTTACTTTGTCACTGTATTTCCGAATACAGTTGTATTTTCACTCCACCCTTTGTAATATAACACACGGGCATGGTTTGTGGCCACTTTATTTTATTTCATTTCACTCAATATACAGTGTTTACTCTTTTCACAAGTTTTTTGTGCACTTTCACTAAACTAATACACGGTGTCTTTCTTTACCACTGTTATGAATTGACTTTTAGCTGGTACATCCGGTGTTATCTTTGACTCTTTTGTTTTGATTCAGCAATTGCCATTATAAATTACAATAACTTTAATTTAAGAATTAATTATAAAAAAATGTAAAAACCATTTTGATTTGTAATATCAATACATCGAAGTCACGTTAATACAACACATATTGCATTACAAATGCTATAGGTGTCACATTTGTGAAAGTTAAAACTATTGGCATTGTAAATGACAAAGCTATTAAATTCGCTATTTTCAAAACCAACACATAAATAAAAAATGTGTCATTTACAATACCAATAGCTCAAACTTTCCTAATGCAAGACCTATTGCATTGCAAATGCTTGTTGCTATTTGTCTCCTTACTTCTTTTATACCCGCAGAGTTGTTTCTTTCGGCCTCCTTTTCAGTTTTCGTATGTAGAATCTTCCTATTTGAATATGCCCAGGCTAGACAAGAAAATCACCTTCTATAAGTCAACCATATAATTCATTAAAAAGCCTTCAAAATATCTATTCACTCACTAACTGGTTTATCTTGCTTCTTCCCAGTGACTGGCTTTTACCATTCAGCAACTAGGGAATGTGTGTTCCTGAACATCTGACTTTTGGCCTAAAACAGTGTTCAACCCTCAATGTACCATTACTTGACTCTTACATTCATTCATATATTACTAAACTGCAACATTCACCATTTGACAGAGGATTTGAACGAGACATTAGACAAATAGCTATGAAATCAAGTAATAGTCACCTTGTATTACAAATACATGTAATTAAAATCTGGCCTAAATGAAGGAACAGATAAAATCATGGGGACGCACAGTGGAATTGAAAATCATGCAGAATAAAGAGACTCTCCCAGGCACTTGCCATGGTACAGAACATGGTAAGGGTTCTGTTGAGTCAATACATCATAGATGACTGAGGTTTGGGTGGCAAGATTGGTTCTGTTTGAGTGGGACGCTACAAAGCAGCTGAACCTTTGCGTCTGCTTAGCAGTATGCCATGCTATACAGACTGCCATGGCCACCAGGATTATGAGAGTTCACTTTCTTATATCGTCAATGGCCAAGACTGTGGTGCTACACATTTGTGTCATTAACCCAGATAGATTCTCACAGAGGAGGTCGCATATTTCCAAGTACATACTCTTGAAGTAGCCGTTTGACCTCTTTGTGAGTTGAAAATCAAGCAATAGTTTGAAAGAGAATGTAGTTCATCTGAAGGAATTTTTCAAGGAACGTATTTTACAAAGTGCAGGGAATGATTCCATGGGAAAATTTGATTCTTAAACGTATTCATATGCATGACAACGGTCATTCCAGCTTTTTTTTTACAATTGTGGCAGGTCACCCTTATGGGTTTTAAGTGTGTTTGTGCTGGTAATCTCCTGGTAAATGTTAAAAATCTCCCTTGAATGCATTTAGGCATTGTTTACATTTGGTGATGAATTCCTATTTATACCTCTTAAAAGCTTTCCAGTAGATATTTCTGCATCTCTTTTCCTTTTCCACTATTAATCTGTTCAACTTCATTGGAGGTTTCAGCCAATTCTTTTCATCTCATCCAGGTCCCTATTGTATCATTTAATTCTGGATATAATGCTGTTTTAGCATTTTTGATTCTCACCCCGGCCCCATTGTCCAATATATAGTTGAGATTTTCTGACAGATATTTGAGCTACTCAGCATTTTCAGCCCTCTCTTTGATTGAGCTACGATTCAATCAAACTCCTATGGCTTGATGGGTTTATAGTGTCTGCCAAGAACATGCAGTCTGGCTATTGCATGCAGTGGGTTTAACAGGAGTTCTGAGAGGTGTAAGGACACAAGAGAGCAAATGATGGCTTGATAGACTTTATACTGTGTGTGAACACAAAGTAAAATGCATGGCCTACTTAGTATAATAGTAGGAATGAAGAACTATAATGTTACCCTGGGGTATATATAACAGTTGATAATGTCAGTTTAATATTTAAAGGCTGTAGAACAAATGTTTTTAATATCTAGGTAATGTAAATCAGTCTACAAATTAGGACTATGCCACCTCTACACTTAAGCACTATGTTCTTCTAGATAATTGTAAAAGTGGTGGTCCCCGGTGCCCTGGGGGTGCCCACACAGCTCCCGGCACAATTTTTTAAATAAAAGCGCTCGAGAGGTGGTGGTCCCCGGGACCCAGTGGGTCATCACTCCCACCTGACAATAATAAACACACAAGCCCCAGGGAGTTGGTGGCCCCTAGGGTATAAAAATGCCCTAGGAGAGGGGGTCCTTGTGCATCCCTCCTTAAAAAAAGAAATATGTGTACATACCCTCAGGACCTCGCCCACACAGGGCTTTAGTACAATCAAGTGTGGGAGATCGCGCTTGTTTTTGTGTTTCTGTTCACTGCCAATTTGTCTCGATTTTACGGTAAATGTTTTTTAAAAGTACTTTGTTGCCCTGGCGGGTTCCCCTCAGACCCCAAGACCAAGACTTCGGGGTCAGCGTATTCCCCCCTGCCATCACTCCCTGGTTGAAGTGTTGGCAGCCTATCAGAGCTCTGCAGATCTCTGCACAAGCTGGGTATTATTTGTAAAGACTTCTCAATTGTAGATATACACATTTGGATTTCCTTTAATTCCTTGCTGTTAGACCTGGCCCTTTTGACAGGTTTATATCCAAACTTTTGCCTTTTGCCTCCTATTTTTCTGACTCTGTTTTTGATGCCTCTAGGATTCTGAGCATGTTACCACTGCTGGTCAATGCTAAAGTGCATATACTTTCTGTAGAAAGTGTGACAATAGTTGATTATCCATAATTGGCATGTTTGATTTACTGGTAAGCCCGTAGTAAGATGCTAGGTGTGTGCCAGGGCCTGTAAATAAAATGCTACTAGTGGGCTTGCAGCACTGGCTGTGCCCCCCACATGAGTAGCCCTGAAAATGTGTCTCAGACCTACCACTGTAGAATCAGTTGTAAACTGCCATGCTATCCTGGCAAGTGTACCCACTTGCTAGGCCCAAATATTCCCTGTCCTTACATGTAAGGCACCCCTAAGGCATACCTGAGGTACCCCTATGGGCAGGCTGCAGTGTATGGAAAGGTATGATTTGTAATGGTGTGTCACATGTCCTGATAGTGAAATACTTTGTATTTCGTTGTTCACTATTGAAAGGCTATCTGTCTCATGGGCTTATCATTGGTGTTGCACTGTAACATTTTGATATGTGTAGCTTGCAATAGGGATAAGGTAGAAAAATGGGGTTTAGGCTCTCTGAACACAGAATTTATTAACACATCTTTTGGTAAAGGTGGTTTTTAAATTCTGTGTTTGAAAATGCCACTTTTAGAAAGTGTGCATTTTCTTACTTTACCATTCTGTGTGCCTCTGGCTATTTGTGTATTCAGCGTATGGTGTTTTAGTGACAAAAGCTGAAATGTGCATTCTCTCTAGACAGTCAGTGGGTTGAGGTGTGTCCTGCCTTGCCTGGGTGACTCATCGCAGGGCTGAATAGAGCTGGTCTGCATTTAGAGTGGTGGGAGAAGTTTTGCGTACACCTGAATAGGCTGTGTCTCCTTTTTCACAATGCTGTCTCTACCCCCTGTGGTCACGCTGCACCAGGGAGGACAGGACTGGTTTGGACTGGATTCTGAGACCCTTACCACAAAGAGAACAATTACATTTTGGGGTATAAGTATAACACCTAAACCCCAGGACTTTAGATTACTTCAAGGAACAAAAGGATCCTGTCAAGAAGAAGAGCGCGAAGACTGAGTGAGGAGCGCTGCCTTTTCTAAGTGAGGGATGGGTTGGCCTGCAGTTGCTGCTTCTCTCTGTGGTGGAGTAAATGGACTGAATCTTTTTGCCCTGCTGTGTTATCCTGTGTGAAGAATCTCCAAGGGCTTGTGTGTGCTGGCCTCCTGTTGGAAGGCTCACAGATACAAAAGACTTCAGAAAAGATCCTTACTGAATCTGAAAGAAACCTGCCTAAGAGGAGCGCTGAAGGGCTGTGTGAGGAGTGGGTTGGCCTGCAGTTGCTGCTCCTGGCTAGAGCAGGCGAGGGAGTGGACTGTTCTTCACCTTGGTATGAGAAAAGTGCAGGGTGAGCCTTTTGTAGATGCTTTTCTCAGAGCCTTGTGCAGCACTGGAATTTGTATCCCCCGTTAAGGAGGTGCTTGAAGAATTAACTAGCACATGGTGAGCACTTCTATTCTTTGTGAGAAAGTGACTAGCACCTATTGAGCGCTGTTTCAGGCTCTCTTGGGTGCTTGGTGTCTTTCAGCACATTGGGTGTGTTGTGGTTCTCAGTTTTCTGGGCAGAGTAAAAGAAACCAGCAGGAAGCACGTGGGGAAATTTCCTTGAATGCTTGGTCTTTAAAACTGCCCAAAGCACCATGTGCCATATCATGAGGCACCACATCCTGTTGTCTGCACAATAATTGGAAAGCAGCGAATAGTTGCAGTGGCTCCACCTGTTCGTGAGAAGCAGTGCTCTATTGTTTCACCTTTAGGGCACCCTTTGAGGTCTCCCCACAGGGGAAGGGTGTGTGCCCACCCCGTCCATTGTACACACAACCTTGGGGGAAGGTAGGCAGGATTTAACAAGTCAGAGTGCATCCTCTACGGAGGACCCGACTGCCAGGTTAACTGCAGGGAAACCACTCTAAGTACCAGATTACCTGTAGGAGACCAGCAACGGCACTGTGGCATTCAATGTTATAATGAACTACAATGAATGATGGTGATACCAGGTGATCTGTGTTTCCCTTCCAGCCTGCCTCATTTTCCATGCCCTGATATATGGAGGGATGTCATCTTACGCCTTGTGACAGGATAAAAAGTGCCATTTTCAGAAACTGTGTATTATGTACAGGCAGGGTGTAAAGTGGTGTTTTCATAATGTTTGATGACATGTGACCTTTATGAGTATTTTCCTGCTGCACTAACTGTGATGGTGGGCATAATATATTCTGATGACATGGGCAGTATATATATGTTGATACGTTAGTGCACTACCTGTAATGTTGTGACAATTGCCTCATGGCAAATGTGATATATGTGAATGTGGTCTAATATGTTTGATGTACAAAACTATACAAAGGATATTTTATATAACTTGGTGGGGCGTCTCTTTTTTGGTGTGCCTAGTGTGTCACTGATATGTGTGTGTGTGTGCTGTGCAAATGCTTTACACATAGCCTCTGGGGTAAGCCTGACTACACTGGCAAGCTAACAAGGGGGTGAGCAGGGGTTATCTTGGGTGCGTAACTCCCTCATCCTGAATGGAGCGTTGGGTTCTGCCTGGCTTCGGTGCGTACCATCAGAAACCACATTTCTAACACTTGCTTACTTAATGGATTCACACCAAACAACTGAAAGCGTGATCTGCAAACCAAAATCTGCCTTTCTGCCAAAATTAGTGTAATTACGTCCAGTGGTTCGGGCTGCAGGTGTGTCAAAAGACCCTATGGGAATTAACATGGGAAACACACTTTTTGATCCTCCTTTATTTAAGCCCCCGTCTGATGGATCACCCCAAAACATTCCAGGCACACCAAGAATCACCATCACACTTTTTTGGGGGACAATTTTGTGAAGATTCGTCAAACAGCGCCAAAGATATAGGCAAGTCAAAAACACTTTTCCTATGGAAACTTGGTCCTAACCATAACTACCTACTGGCCACCACCAGTAGGTTATTTATATATATATATATATATATATATATATATATATATATATATATATATATATATATATATATATATATTACCTACTGGCGGTGGCCAGTAGGTATATATAGTTAGGATTTTTTCTCTATGGGATTTTTGAAAATTCTATGTCTAATAACTTTGGCGTTTGTGGACGGAATTGGCTGAAATTTTCAGGAAAATGGCACATTTTGTTTCTGAGTAGCCCTCGAAAATTTGGGGGGGGTTCGTCAAGGGGGGGCCGAGAAAAAAGGGGGGTCCCAAAACGTGTTTTTAACATTGAGTTTTCCATAGGGCGGTTGGCCTCACTTTTAGCCCGAACGGCTGAATGGATTTGCACGAAACTTGGCAAAATTGTAGGGACTGGTAGCCCGATGTGCCTTTTGTAGGTCTCAATATATGTGCTACAGTGGATTTTGAGAAATTAACGTTTAAAAAAAGATATATATCTGTAACAGCGGACCGGGCAGCGCTCCAGGACGCGTACTTTTCGCGCAACGGAGCTTTGTGAAGCGAAGCTGATTGGTTCTCCGGCGTCTGTAAACATTCCAAACAGTCCTTAGCGGCCGCCATCTTGTCTCTCGGTAGGATCGAGAGACAAGCGGAGGCCAAACCGAAGGGGCAAATGACCATAAGGGGGCATAGTAGATCCTCCCTGACCGTTTAGGTTTGATGTGGAGGTTTTAAAAGGGCCCCGCGGGGCAAAAAAAAATAAATAATAATAATAATCGAACAGCTGAATGGATTTGCACGAAACTTGGCAAAATTGTAGGGACTGGTAGCCCGATGTGCCTTTGCTAGATCTCAATATATGTGCTCCAGTGGATTTTGAGAAATTAACGTTCAAAAAAAGATATATATCTGTAACAGCGCACCGCTTCGCGTACTTTTCGCGTTACGGAGCTTTGCGAAGCGAAGCTGATTGGCTCTCCGGTGTCTGTAAACATTCCAAACAGTCCGTAGCGGCCGCCATCTTGTCTCTCGGTAGGATCGAACAGCTGAATGGATTTGCACGAAACTTGGCAAAATTGTAGGGACTGGTAGCCCGATGTGCCTTTGCTAGGTCTCAATATATGTGCTTCAGTGCATTTTGAGAAATTAACGTTCAAAAACAAGATATATATCTGTAACAGCGCTCCGCTTCGCGGAGATAAAATTATATGTGTATTACCTAGCTGTTGCTAACACCAGTTAGCGACGGCTAGTAGAAGATAGCGACCATCTTGGGCCCCACTTTGCATGTGAGTGATATTTATCACTAATGACATGCAAAGTGGGCATGCCAAGATGTTAGCGACTGGAAACAGTCGCTAACATCGCTATCTCCTATTATCAACTTTTGGAAATATTCGAGATAAGCGCGAATATCTCCAAAAGCTACCACCTGCCCTGAGCAGTTCTTAGCCATGTTATCCAATGGGAGGTGGATAACATGGCTAAGAGCATTAGCTCGGTAATGCATGAATATCGCTGAGTTTTCAGCGATATTAATGCATTGCGGTCGTTTTTTATCGTATTTGCGATAAACCTTGATAATAGCAAGGTTTATCTGCGATAATTTCTGACGGTAAAAAAATCGTTGCTAAGCATCGTTAGGGATAAATATCGCTTAACTTTGGTAATATGCCCCAACGTCTGTTAACGTTCGATTCGAAGGAAATCAGGAAGTGTTGAAAAACATTGTCTGCGCCATCTTGTCTTTTTTCAAATGCCACACTTTTGTCGTGCACGGCAGCCATTTTAGATGCCTTGACCAGACCCACTCTGTGCACGCTGTCGATCCTTAGCATGGCTCCCCACCCTCGCAAGCATCTCCCCCAGGCAGTGGTCACCCCCGCTCTCTGTCTTATGCATGGGTAATAAACCTCCCCCCATCTGCGCTGCTCTTCCCTGAGAATCACACCCTGTGCCCGCCCGACACCTCCCTTTCGCCCTATTCACTACCGCACCCTCTGACACTCCTTTTCCTCTGTGTCCGATTGTCCAGGCTGGTCCTAGGGTATCAGCTAGCCCTGCAGATGTAGTTTATGGCCACAGCTGTAAAGAATCACCCCTCTTCAAAGGAGTTATAGTAGATCAAGGCCCACACTCGATGAGATCCGTCACAGCAGAAGCGTTGCTATTATCTGAAAACCATCCTGTATTGTGATTGGGGAGGGGAGCGAGCCTGAAGCGGAAGATTCCAGGGATGACTCTTTGTACATCAAAGTTTTTACAATTATGTGTCACATTAAAAATATATAGCACTCCGACAAAGTAGTAAGATTATAAAACTTTAATAATTTATAAATATATACAAGAAAACAAAAATAGTAATAACATATAAACATTTTTAGGGAAAAACAACGAAGTAGCGGTCGGCTGTGCGAATAGTCCCAACGCAGCACAACGTCCAGATTTCCGGCGTGGGGCGTCGCGGGGGGTGGGTCATCAGTAGCAAACTGTTGTGCGAATAGTTCCAAGGCAGCAGAACGCGCTGAAATCTAGATGACACGAAAGTGATGTCTAGTAAGTTGCCACCCAGCAAATAACGGCGTGGGGCGTTGCGGGGGGTGGGTCATCAGTAGCAAACTGTTGTGCGAATAGTTCCAAGGCAGCAGAACGATGGCACCAAGGTGATGTCCAGTAAGTTGCTGCACTGGTTTTGGTATCCTACAATGCTGCTCCGAATAACGGCGTGGGGCGCCCCGGGGGAGTCCGTTTTTGGTCCACTGTGTGAAAAGCCGCAATTCAGCTGAGTTGCGCCCACTCTTGCGGTGCAGCGATAGGCGGCTGTCACAGGACTCTCAAAATGGCGGCAGGCTGTTTCCTTTTTGGGCCTGGTCCACTGAAATGGCCCTGGGACACCTTGGAAATCGGACGCTTGTCTGCTAGGTCTTGGACCCCATTCTCGAAAGCGTCCCCTCCGCCTTGAGAATTCATCAAAAGTTTTGGGGGCCCCGACTCCTGCAGGCTTCTGGTGGGGAGCGGCTGCCATGATTGCTCGCGGAATGACCACGACTGAGCTACGAGATGGTGGTGCTCTCATGCTGACGCCAGCTTCAGTCTGAAACATCCAGAAACGGATTGGTGTCACTATAACGCTGATTTTTACAACGCATTCCGTTACATCGGAATTTTTACAACGCAGGATCCATTACATCGGATGCCATTACAACGCATGGCATTACATCGCAGATGCTATTACAACGCATGGCATTACATCGTAAGTATAGGTAAGTATACTTTAAAAAAAATGTAATTAAGTTAATTTAATTAATTTAATTTATTTAATTTAATTAAAATACATTTTAAAATAGTAATTAATTTAATTTAATAAATTTAAATCTATGTATTTAATTTAATTTTAATAAAAATTGTAATTATTTTTAATTATTTAATATAATGAAATTATTTTAATTTAAATATGTTTAAAATTGTAATGAAATTAAATTAATTAAAATAATTTATTTAATTTAATTAATTTAATTAAAAATGTAATTAATATAATTTAATTAATTTAATTTAATAAATATATTTTAATTAATTTATAAATGGTAAATATAATTTAAAACACCCCTGTACCCCAAAACCCAAACCCTACCCTAAAACCTAAAAACACCCCTGTACCCCAAAACCCAAACCCTACCCTAAAACCTAAAAACACCCCTGTACCCCAAAACCCAAACCCTACCCTGAAACCTAAAAACACCCCTGTACCCCAAAACCCAAACCCTACCCTGAAACCTAAAAACACCCCTGTACCCCAAAACCCAAACCCTACCCTGAAACCTAAAAACACCCCTGTACCTCAAAACCCAAACCCTACCCTGAAACCTAAAAACACCCCTGTACCCCAAAACCCAAACCCTACCCTGAAACCTAAAAACACCCCTGTACCCCAAAACCCAAACCTTACCCTGAAACCTAAAAACACCCCTGTACCCCAAAACCCAAACCTAGCCCTGAAACCTAAAAACACCCCTGTACCCCAAAACCCAAACCCTGCCCTAATACATAAAAATACCCAAACACCCCAAAACATATACCTCAGTACACCAAAACATATACTCCTATACTCATACTTATTAAAAAAATTACTTAAATTAATAAATTTAATTTATAATATTTAAAAACATAAATAAATATTTTTATTTATTTTTATTTATAATTAATAATAATTAAATCAATTATATAATATTAAATAAAATAAAAAAAAATTATATACTTACCAATACTTACGATGTAATGGTATGCGTTGTAATAGCATCTGCGATGTAATGCCATGCGTTGTAATGGCATCCGATGTAATGGATCCTGCGTTGTAATAGCTGCGTTGTAACAGCATTACGACGTAAAAGTTGCGTTGTAAGTGATACACACCCCAGAAACAAGGTGGGGCTTTCATCGTTTGGGAAAAAAAAAAAGTTTTCATCCAATGAAAAGTGTTGTTTTTAGGTCATATGATCAAGCCTTCCATCATTAGGAAACCAAAAGTAAAATGAACCAATGAAAAGTTTTATAAACAAGTCACATGACCTGTTATGCGGCATAGGGTATAAAATGCGGAGAAAATACGTTGGCACGTGAGGCGGCGTCAGTAGCGGACCGATGTGCGAATAGGCCGAAGGCAATACAACGCGCCAAGATCCGGATGGCACCGAGGTGGTGTCATAGTTGAGAGTTCTGAGCAGCGGTTGTAACACTGTCTGAAGCTTATTTGCAGCTGCTGCAGCTTCACTACGCGCCAAGATCCGGATGGCACCGAGGTGGTGTCTAGTAAGGTGCACTGGTGTGGCCATCCTACAATGCTGAAAGTCGGCGTGGGGCGCCCCGTTGGCCTGTGAGTTTGCGTCAGTAGCGGACCGATGTGCGAATAGGCCGAAGGCAGCACAACGCGCCAAGATCCGGATGGCACCGAGGTGGTGTCTAGTAAGTTGCCGCACTGGTGTGGCCATCCAACAATGCTGAAAGTCGGCGTGGGGCGCCCCGTTGGCCTGTGAGTTTGCGTCAGTAGCGGACCGATGTGCGAATAGGCCAAAGGCAGCACAACGCGCCAAGATCCGGATGGCACCGAGGTGGTGTCTAGTAAGTTGCCGCACTGGTGTGGCCATCCAACAATGCTGAAAGTCGGCGTGGGGCGCCCCGTTGGCCTGTGAGTTTGCGTCAGTAGCGGACCGATGTGCGAATAGGCCAAAGGCAGCACAACGCGCCAAGATCCGGATGGCACCGAGGTGGTGTCTAGCAAGTTGTGGCACTGGTGTGGCCATCCTACAATGGTAAAAGTCGGCGTGGGGCGCCCTGTTGGCCTGTGAGATGGTGTCAGTAGCGGACTGATGTGCGAATGGGGCCAAAGGCAGCGCAACAATATTTTCTACAATATTTTCGGAGTAGAAGACACCACAAGGCGCTGAGATGCCAAGATCCGGATGGCACCGAGGTGATGTCTAAGTTGCGGACCGATGTGCGAATGGGGCCAAAGGCAGCGCAACAATATTTTCGGAAGAGAATACACCACAAGGCGCTGAGATGCCAAGATCCGGATGGCACCGAGGTGATGTCTAAGTTGCGGACCGATGTGCGAATGGGGCCAAAGGCAGCGTAACAATATTTTCTGTATGGAAGATACCAGTAGGCGTTGAGATGCCAAGATTCGGATGGCACCGAGGTGATGTCTAGCAAGTTGCTGTACTGGTGTGGTCATCCTACAATGCTGAAACTCAGCGTGGGTCGCCCCATTAGCCTGTGAGATGGCGTCAGTAGCGGACCGATGTGCGAATAGGCCGAAGGCAGCACAACGCGCCAAGATCCGGATGTCACCGTGGTGGTTTCATAGTTGAGAGGCACTTCATCTGCAGTGGGGCGCCGAGATCCGGATGGCACCGAGGTGATGTCTAGCAAGTTGCTGTACTGGTGTGGCTATCCTACAATGCTGATAGTCGGCGTGGGGCGCCCCGTTGGCCTGTGAGATGGCGTCAGTAGCGGACCGATGTGCGAATGGGGCCAAAGGCAGCGCAACAATATATTCTGAATTGAAGACACCACAAGGCGCTGAGATGCCAAGTTCCAGATGGCACCGAGGTGGTGTCTAGCAAGTTGTGGCACTGGTGTGGCCATCCTACAATGGTAAAAGTCGGCGTGGGGCGCCCTGTTGGCCTGTGAGATGGTGTCAGTAGCGGACTGATGTGCGAATCGGGCCAAAGGCAGCACAACAATATTTTCTGACTGACACCACAAGGCGCTGAGATGCCAAGATCCGGATGGCACCGAGGTGATGTCTAAGTTGCGGACCGATGTGCGAATGGGGCCAAAGGCAGCGCAACAATATTTTCTGAAGAGAAGACACCAAAAGGCGCTGACATTCCAAGATCCGGATGGCACCGAGGTGGTGTCTAGCAAGCTATGCAGTTGAGTTGTGTGCGCACTTGCGGCGAATAGGTCGAAGGCAGCATAACAATGTTTTCTGAATAGAAGACACCACAAGGCGTTGAGATTCGGTTACCACCGGGGTGATGTCTAGCAAGTTGCCGCACTGGTGTGGCCATCCTACAATACTGCTCCGAATAACGGCGTGGGGTGCCCGAAGGGGGGGGGGGGGAAGCCGGCGTGAATGGGCCTTCCTAGGTGGAGGCTCGTCTGCTGTAGTGGGGCGCCCCTTTACCGTTTCAGTTGCCATTCAGCTGAGTTTCGGCTGCTGTTGATGCTACAGCGACAGGCGGCTGCAAGAGGACTCTCAAAATGGCGGCCTGTTCTTTGGATTTGGGCCTGGTCCACTAAAATGGCCCTGGGACACCTTAGAACTCGGACGCTCGATTTTTTTTTCCTTTCCTGTACATGCAAAAAAAGGTAAATGCCCGGTACGTTACACGCTTCATCTGCCACGATGAACTCTCCAGAGGAACAGAAAAAAAATATAGTTGTGGTAACTATACCATGCATCGTCATATGGAGAGGTGGCACCAATTAATTATAGTGCTGCATAAAAGAGAGATTTGGAGGAGAACCCCTGACCTGCTAGTACATTCATCAAAGAAGTGGCACTGAGAGCTTCAGAGGCAAGGGAAACGGTCCCAAATATTTAGAAGAACTTTGGAAAGATTAAAATGACATGTTTAGATTGTGGTAAATTAATTTCATGTGGACAGATGAGTGTTACTCTAATAAATACAGCATATGAACATCATCATAGTCGATGGTTGGTAGAGACATTTTGACTATATCCTGGACCTGCCCGTCCTCGCCCAAAATGGCGCCGGAATAAATGGGACTCGTAACTCCTTGTTGTGTACTGGTTGCAGAACCTTGCAATCACGAGACACGTATGCAGTTTTGAAGCACATGGCGGGCGGGGACGAGAATTGATTGAATATTTCGACATCCCTATTGATATTAAGTTCTGATGTGTTATTGATTACTGTACTGTTGAAAGTTCGAATTAACATCACCCATGGTACTTGCCCGCAAATGTATATCTAGATAATTTTATTGTAACTGGCCCTGTCGTATTTTAATTATAAAATGTACGTCCACCGATTCCGTAACTGTTAGACACCTTAGTTCTTGCAACCTAATGGCCCGCCCGTTACGTTCCTCTACAGTGTAAATGTCTATTCATCATATACGATTACAGTTTGCTCCGTGGCAGGCCCACGTGGTTATAGGCTCGTATTTGTATAATGAAATTTTCACAATAAAGGTTTTTAAAAGAAAACATGGTAGTAGTATATACATTGGTAAAGTTTTTAATAATAGTCACTGTTTTAGAATCATTAAAAGGCAAGTGAAATAAAGCAGACCAATTACATGAAGGGTAAAAGGTATAATACGAAGGAACGCAGTAAAGATAAATGGTCAAGGGCTGTTGTGTTTTCTATTCCTGCAACATAAAGTGATCGATAAGAATCTCATATTCAGGCGTATCGGCGACTAAGACAGCAGGTCGACCCTCTTTTGCTCAACGGCTCCGTCATGGGACGAAGAAACGCTCTTTTTCTCGAAAAAAGAATATATTTTACTTGCAGGACAGTTGTAAAATTTCCGGGAAAGTACATTAGCCTGGAACATTATAACATATATTTAAGAAAAAATAATGTTCCGAAGTAATGAAAAGCGTAATTTTTAGGTGATATGACCAAGCCTTTCATCATTACAATAAGAAAAGTAAAATGAACCAATGAAAAGTTTTATTAACAAGTCACATGACTTGTTATGCTTACGTTACGCGCTGCGCGCCCCGGATGACTTCCGGATGCGCTAACGCGGCGCGTCATATGACGCATTACGCGACAACGCAGGTCCAGAATATAGTCAAAATGTCTCCACCAACCAGCGGTCGGAACACAACCCCTTTCAGCAGGCTAAATAGTTCTGTTAAATGACAACAGAAAGGACAGGCAACAAGAACCATCAGTCAAAGAGGGGAGGGCTAGTTCTTCTCTACCGGGTTACATTGGGGCGCTACCGGAACTGATCGAATTGGTAGTCTACAGTGTTTCTGGATGTTTCAGACTGAAGCTGGGGTTAGCATGAGAGCAGCACCATTTCGTAGCTCCGTTGTGGCCATTCCGCAACCAATCATGGCAGCCGCTCTTTATCGTTATTTTGGGCGGGGTGGGTGGCGGAGCCGAGCTGTTTTGCAGCCATCATTGTGTGGAGTTCAGTTCATCTCACTAGTTTTGTATTTGTCATGAGGGGTTGTTCCTAATGTTTCTATTTTAGCGAGGTCAAAAAGAGATCCCATTAGTGGCCTACTGATTTTACTCGATTCCTTTTCTTTTTTTTTACACGATTTTTCGTTATCTGCAAAGACTAAACAGAGTATTGCGACTCTGTGTTTGTTTGTAAATAGAGAATGAACCAAAGAGAACTAATTCTAAAACAGTAAATACTTGGATAACAATCAATCAAATGGAGAGAGAAGCAGGCACGACGGATTACAACGGGGGCAAAGGCCTGCATTAACTACCTTTCACTATCTGCAAAGAGAGAGTACTCCTAATAGAAATGAGGGGGGGGGGGCACCATTCAAAGCAGATCAGTGTGCATAAACACGAAAATGTTTTCACTTACCACGTACTTGACATTCGACAGCTTATGATATTTGCTATTAAAAAACCATTGAAATTCACTGAAAAAACCATAGGTTATAGACCATATATAGTTAGGAATTAGCATTTACAAAACCTTGAAAATTCACTGAAAAAACCATAGGTTATAGACCATATATAGTTAGGAATTAGCATTTAAAAAACCTTATTTTACTCACACAAAACCATTGAAATTCCATATATAGTTAGTTGCACTAACTATATATCGCGCACCCGCAATCCACTGCTGATCATGTCACATATTACATCATTCATGACATGGTCAGTGACATCACTGATGACATCACTGATGACATCTCAAATGACATCACTGATGACATCACTGATGACATCTCAAATGACATCACTGATGACATCACTGATGACATCTCAAATGACATCACTGATGACATCACTGATGACATCTCATTTGACATTACTGATCACATCACTGATGACATCATTCATGTGATAATACGATGAACCTCTTCAGACTCTAATATAACCTTAGATACACTCAGTGTAAACAGACACTCACAGACTGTCACTCATCCATGGAGTTACTCACACACCTAGTCAGTCATGCAAAGAATCAATCACACCTCCATTTCCTCAACTATACAGTTATACACACCTTACTTATTCAAACATATACTAACACATATTTACTCTATTATACAATCCCTGATACAAGTTCACAGTGATCCATACAGCCACTCACACATTCACTGGCTCTTATGCACAGTTATTTATATATGTCAACTCTCACATGTACTGTGTTTTACATATGTACTTACTTTGACATGCAGCACTGAGATATCCATTCACTCACCAATACACTCATGCACACAGTCAACCGCCCATACAGCTGTTTCCACATGCACTTTTGAACCCATACATCTAGTGAATCAACTGCTCACACATCTATGCACAGAGTCATACACCTCCCAGCCACCCACACACACACTCAGTCTCCCATACAAATACTTGGGCAACCAATCAATAACCCATATAGTTACTCATATAGCTACTGATCAACACATGCAGCAGTTTACAGAACAACAGACATAATGATGCACAAATTAAGACAGTTTAGTCACTAACCCATGCACTCAGTGAGACACATTTAATCACTCACTCATACATTCAGTCATGCACCTACTAAATCCTTTGTCCAGACACTTATACTTCCACTCATTCTTCAATATGTAAGACACATTTTAACTTTACAGAAACATACAGTCACTGGATGTTGTCATCAGTGATGTCATCAGTGATGTCATTTGAGATGTCATCAGTGATGTCATCAGTGATGTCACTGACCATGTCATGAATGATGTAATATGTGACATGATCAGCAGTGGATTGCGGGTGCGCGATATATAGTTAGTGCAACTAACTATATATGGAATTTCAATGGTTTTGTGTGAGTAAAATAAGGTTTTTTAAATGCTAATTCCTAACTATATATGGTCTATAACCTATGGTTTTTTCAGTGAATATATATATATATATATATATATAAAAAATATATATTTGCAATATATTTACATTTTCATTGTCAAGGTATGAGTCGTAGAGGTACATGCATTGAAAAGGCATATGTGATGTAATTGATGCGTGCTAAAAGTGGTAACGATAACGTTGTAAAGGTTGTTTCCCCTAATAAATGCTGTGCCACAGCTAGTGAGCAATATGGGAGGTAAGGTAACATTAATACTCCCATAATCCTGTCTAAGGCAAGTGGCTCATTAATACACGACTGGCAGGATAACCACACATGCACAGCAATGCAAAGCTTATGCAGCTGGTTACGCAAAACCATTTCACCTTTGTACTATCAGGCTGGCAGCAGATCCCCAAAACAAATCTCTCTTCGGCGGAGGCAGCATTCATGCTCACTTCATAGGTAAAGTATATTGTTCCAGAGGAAAGAGTTCTCAATTCATTACTTCCACATGACATAAATTAGGTGTATTATTCATGCAATTAATTTGCATGACCTTCGGATTGGAAACATGCGTGCACTCACAACGTATGTCAGCAATCCACAAAGACAAGCAGTCTTAAATGTATATTAGCAGAAAGCCAGCAACCAAACATGATTATACAATAATTAACAAAGGCGTGTAGGGGCGAGGCACAATATTATCCTGTGATAGTACAAACCACTGTTGTCAAAGACATAAAGCAGTCAGATTTTCTGATGAGAGGTCGACTCATGAGATTGAATGGAGTTACCCGTCATAACCCAAGCTTCCTTTGGCCCCCATAGTAGGTGATCTCATTATACAGTCAGTTCTTAATTTAAGCCAGTAGTTGTTGGTGGGGCCCAATGGCAAGTATTTTTTGAGACTCACAACTGCGTCCGCCACAGGTAAGCGCAGTGGGGCGGGGCACAGCAGGGGGGAAGTTGATAGAAGACGGAATAGATATTATTTATTTATTTAATTAATTATACCTATTCCGTTGTCTGTTGACTTCGCCCCACTCCCACCAGCCCCTGCCCCGCTCACCGCGCCTCCGCACTTACCTGTGCCGGACGCCGCTGCTAGCACTTACTTTTTCTCTTCAGCATTTGCACAGAGCAGGCGATTGAAAACAAACAAAGAGGAAAGATGAAAACCATCACTAGAGGAGAAAGCAGGAATGCACAAGAGTGAGATAAAGGGCCATATGTATCAAGCCGTTTTTGAATCGCAAAGGCCGAAATTCGCAGAATTCCGGCCTTTGCGACTCGCAAACGGCCGTTTTGCATGTTTTGGGATGTATGAAACATTCCCAAAATAAGGAATTGCAAAGTTGTGCGATTCCTTATTTTGCCATAGCATTTAGGGAATCGCAAGTTTGCGATTCCTTAAATGCTATGTATGTAGCATTTTTGGCTAGCGAATTATGGTTAAGAATTCGCAAATTACCACCAACTTTTAGTTGATGGTAACTTGCGAATTCTTAAAAAAATGCATATTTTGGCATTTTTTAAGGTGGCATGTGATGCACACACATGCCCATAGGGCATGTATGTGTGCCATATGCACACACATGTACATTTCAGGGGTGCAGCAGGGTGTCTTTGAGACACCCCTGCACCCTTGAAATAATTCTCAAATTGCGATTAGCAAATTGCGAATTTGCAATTTGAGAATTATTTCGCAATCATTCCTATGGGCCTCCTGGCCCATAGGAATGCATTGGAAACGATTCCTTAATTGCGAATTCGCAAAATGCGAATTCGCAAATAAGGAAGATTAAGGAATCGCTAATAAATAGCGATTTTTTTCATACATACCATTTTGCAATTCCTAAATAGCGATTCCTTAAAATTCGCTATTTAGGAAATGCAAAATAGTTTGTTGATACATATGGCCCAAAGGCACAGGGAGGTAGGATAAAAGGTAGTCAAATAAAGATGCATGAGGTGATTTTAAAGCCATGCAGCCTTGGTATATGGCACAACCTCATGTAATAGCGCAGGCCGCAACCAGCTTCTGAGCAGAGCTTCTGGCACCGGCGCTCATAATTTTACAAATTAAGCACTGTTGTAACATAGTCAAAACATTTAAAATGTACTTAAAGGAGGTAGCTCAGAGCTCAAGTAATGGGTATTATTTTCAGCGTAGCTGTGCTAGAGGAAGGATTTCTAAAAAATTGTTTACTATAAACAGTCTGTTTGAATTGCGACACCCAGGTTTTCTAGAAACATTTACATGTGAAATAGCTTCCACAAAACATTGTCCCCACTGGTTAATTGAAATATTGAGCGCAGCGCATTGTGTTTTATGTACTACACAGCACGACTCGTGTCTTCAATGTCAAGCCTGCTTTTGTTCCTCACAAAAGCTATCACGGTGAATGAGCAAGGAACAGGCTTGTCTACAAATGCCAAACAATGAAAAGTGTATATTGACGTCGATCGAGTTAGCGTGCAATAATATTGCTAAAAGAACAACTTGTTCGCACGAATATTTTGTCACATTTCAATGCCACTGGGATTTGAAGAAAGATCTCAGTAAATTCACGGTAAACCTTCTCGGGTTACAATAGGTAATCAAGTCAATACCGTCAAAGAGGGGAATTGATCTGGAGTCGGGCATGTTTTACAGTTGTTTTGGAGAATTTTGCACCAGGTACATTGCTATGACATTTGCAATGATGATAAAATATTCAAAACAGCATTTGCAATGACTAGAGAAAAGGCAACATTTCGTACCAGTGGGTCAGTGCAAATATCAGTTTAAGACTGGCGCAAAATTGTTTGGCAACCACACAAAACTGCAAGGCAATAGTACCATTTCCACTGGGCAGGATGTACGTGTGTCCTAGAACTGAAACACTCAGAATGTTATTAATTACAAACACAGGATATGAGGAACAACACTCCCCGAAGCAATAACATCAGCTACAGACAGACACGTAGACTGGAAAATAAAACAATAATATTTTATTTTTTCATGGACATAGCAACCATCACTATAAGATTAAGACAGCATGTCCTGGGGTTGGGAAGCAATTATAAACTAGGAACTGTTTCCAGCTCCTAATTAACTTCTGTTGAAATAAGAACTGCATGAAAAGTAACTAATTTAAGCATAATAAAAAGAGAGCATACTACGCTCTGTGCATAATGAGTGCCTGTTTTGTGAGGACAGTCACGTTTTAGACAAATAAGCTAGACAATTTAGGAGGAGTCAGATGACGGTCTACAAACAGAATCGACGATGTGGTAACATACCACAAACACATAAACGAAAATAAGCTGAACTCTACCTGCTTGACAGCTCCTGAAACCTCATTATTTTTAGTTAACTAGAAGTGATTTTTTGTTGTTGAATTGACAAAAGGAAATCCATGAAGTGCAGCAGGCTTTTACAGTTTCAAGACACTTACTCTACTAATGGGTAATTTTAGATGTATTTTAGGGTCATATAACGTTTAAACTTTTAGGCAAGTTCAGGAGACAGCAGTTAATGCCTCAGAACTCAAGAACAGTGAATTTATAGGTCGAAAGAGCATATTTAATTTGGAATATAGGGAAGAAAATTAACTCATAGACATGTTTATGTATTAATCGTGTTTCAAGTGGAAATGACAAGTAGAAAATCATTCTAGAGTTTTTGAGAAGGAGAAGAAAGATATTATATGCTAAATGGGCCAAGTTTACAGAGTAAGATGCTGACTAAGGCATTTTCATAAAATGTTGGCATACCCAAACTCAGATAACTGAGAAAGAGGCATTATATCAGGGGAAGTGATGACAAGAACATAATCTGTGGACTGTGTCTTGCAATTATTTTCTAATTAATACTCATCCTACTTTAGTAAGAAATAAAAAAAATAAAAAAAAAATTAACTGTACACTTGGTGAGCGTTCTCTTCTGTTCTGCACTAATTACATTCTGCTGCACAAGACGGCAACAACCATATGCGTCTCCATTTATTGACTTTCGCTGCGTAGCCACAGCAGTACTGTTCATTGTTGTTTGTGAAAAAGACAGGAAGCCATCAATGCCAAGGTGAGGTTGTTTCTTATTCTTCATTTCGTGGAAAGAGAGGTCTATAAACATTATTTAATCTTACAATATGCAGTAGGAGAACACAAATTCCCTGAAGAACTGCTAGAGGCCAAATTAAATAAACCAAGCAATCTAAAGAAAGTAAATAAGGTGATAAATACCAAACATTGCATCAAATGAAGTGTCAGATAAATATGAATTCACCACCTGGACACAGAGTATACAAAAAATAAAATAATTGTAACACCATATGAAATACATGATGAAGAAGGGCTAAACGAGCACTGAAATCTGTTCTACAAATAGCTAAATAGTGAAATACATCATACAAAATAAAAAATGTCGAGGAGTGCCGCACTACTAAACGTTTTTATTTTGTATGATGCATGATGTACTTCACTACTCATGTATGCCTCAGGACCTCTTCAACTGCAATAAAATGCCTCCAAATACTTGATCCGATAAACAAAACAGTTACATGCTGCACTTTGAAGGTCCGGCTTTTTGCACCCACTAACTGTTTGCCAGGAAAAAAAGTTGTATAGTCACTGTTTAGTAGGGTCTCAGAAAACTACCAACAAAGGACACCGTTCCCCAAAAAGATGTAACAGCAAAGGGAAGGTAATAAACAATTAAAGACAAAAGCCAAATTGATCAAAGAGAGCACAGGGTGTATGAGTAGAAATATTAGCTGCTGATGAGAAAGTTTAACTGAAGAAAGCATAACAAATTTGAAATAAAGGATAAAAAAAGAATACAAGTACCCTAGGACAAAACTAAAAGACTCCTCTTAGTAGTGTACATTGTAAGGAGCAATTGAATCAACAACCGGGCCAGGCATGTTCTCAATGCCAAACTCCTAAAGTAGTTCTGAGTAATTATAAAGTAAGAAATTCACTGCACTTGAACACATTTGTTTGATACTCAAGGTGGATTATATAGACTGGAGTTCGGTCCAAGTGAACTTCTAGCCTACCTGAGGTAGGAAATCCGTTTGGAACTAAATTGAAAGACAGATCACAGGAGCACATAATGGTTATGTGTTGAGAAAATTTAGGAAACAGTTTAAGATTTTGAGATACCTGATGACAGTCCTTGGAGATCAGACCAGTTGTGGAAGAATAGGGTTAAAGGTTTACTATGAATTCAATGTGACTCGCTCAATGTAAACGATGGAGATGTCGTAGAAGAGTTTTTAAAACACTGGCTGCATGTCACACCTTGAGGTGCTCTCTGTCAAGCATTTCATAGATCTAAATTTCACTGACGAGGGAAGCCTGTTACATGCAGCCCACTTGGTGTTTGAAGAGAATGATCTATTGATCAGTCCCTTGGGACATTAAAACCCAGGGGAAGGAATGCTGACTAACCTGTTCCAGGTTCCATGACAACCGTCCAACATTCAGAATCACCCAAAGGTTCATTTGAATGTGAACTCCTCTCTTATGAAAAAAAAGAAAGGTTCATCGAAATGCTGGTAGGCATCAGGGAAAAGGAAGTCAATTGGAATTGGGAAGTGTCCCTGGTGGCAGAAATGGTAATTAGTAAACAGAAAGCAATACACTGTTTGGATTGCTAAAGAACAGCACATATGGAAGGAGATCCCACATGCCATGGGAAATTAAAGCCTATCCTGCCCTATGAATGTTTGCAGACCAGGAAGTAACCAAAGGTACCTAAAAGGTGTAATTGATGACACCATATCTGATACCGTCACGGCATGGACCATATTAGAGAGCACAACGTACAGTCCAGAAATGCACTCACCAGAATACAGTGATGATAGAATCCGTAATTTTTTAATGTTGTAAATCAAAGTTTCCATTTCAAATGTGCATTAGTTCCAAAACTGTGCAAATCAACTGTGATTGGGAGTCCACTTACAAGCTCAAAACCATGCAGGACTCAAAATACTTATTGTAGCAAAAATGAAAGAATCCTGAGAAGTACGCGCCAATACAATGCAAAGAGGCAATGAACTGCATAGTATAAACCTCAAACCCTCCCTCTCTTCCCAAATTTTGATTGTCCACTTAGGACCACCTCTATCTGTCCAGACAGCCGCAGTCTTTAGTTTAGTAACACTGCTACTACCAAAGATGTGGGATGCTTTGACGTCACGTGAAATCAGATAAAGCAAACATATGCCTAAACATGACAGCTTCAAGCCACCTGCCTCTCTACCACTTAAACGTCTTTCAAAATATTGAAGTTTGTAAATTTTTCCAGGCGCACATCTCATTAAAACATTGGGTTCATTAGAGTGGACCTTCGCTCTGTGCGTGTATATATATACCTTTAGTTCCGTTTCATTTCCCTGATATCTCGCTGAGATCATTGTGGCATCACAGGAAACCCAGCAGCGAAATGCCAGCTGCAGCCACCAGGCACCCCCCCCTGCTGGGCCAGTATTCTCACTAATAAGTAGGCTGCGGGGGGGCTCCCAGGCAAAAAACTAATGAGTCTTGAAAGAGGGAAACGCTCACTGCCAATTTTCTTCCATATAAAAGAGAACAAAAATGTGATCCGAAATTTTCCATCAAAGAATATAAACACGAAAAGGTCAAACAAGATGTATTATTAAGAAGGCAGCCGGCATCAGCTGAGGCTGCTTCAATAGAAGATGCTTATCAGCTTATAACTAACTAGGTGTCCGTCTTTTGGTGACCTTGCTTTACGTCAGAATTGTATGTATAAACTTTGTTAAGAGTAGGATCAAATTCTGCCTTCCGCAGACAAACATTGCAAAAAAAAGCAGAAATATGAAGGGACAGCATGGAATTCAAAGTTTTCGAAGAAATTAACACAAATACATTTTCATTGACATTGCATTTATATAGAGTGAAAGTAGGTAAGCAGCAACAAGCTACATTTCCTAAACTGTTATCATTTCTGAAAGATTTTGGTCATATAAGGATTTCTTTCCAAATCATAAAGATGTTAAGCACTCTTCCCTATTGAGTCATAATTTTCAGGAACACCATTAAATATAACGTGGTATGGGAGCTCTTTATTTTAGTGTGAAGTTAGCTACCTGATGTAAGGATGAGGATTTACCTATACCTTTCACAGTAGCATTAGTCTTTACTTATTTACCATTGGACTTCATTCAGATGTATTTAGAATGTGAGGCAGACTCAGAGATCATGCAAGTTGCCCAGAATCACACAAACTAGGCATGTGCTGGAGCCGTAAATAGAATTCAGGGCTCTAGGGTCCGAGTCGGCTGCTTAGCCACTAGTCCACATGCCGTGCTACCCTTCTGGAAGATTCACGTTCGTAGGACGTACACAACTGTTTCAACGTTTTGTGAACCAGAACAGTTATCATAATCTTGAAGAGTGATGTCCTCTTTCACTTCACAACATATGTCACAACAGCGTGTTTAAATTAGCCCCCTGTCAATTATATATCTAAGCAGTATATATAAGTTGTTTATTTTAATGTTCTATAAAATAGGCAATTTTGTCCTATTTTCCCCGCACACAAATATGGCATACTTTGAGGACCATTCTGTGAAAAGTTTCTTTGAAAGTCCTAGTCAGTAAACTCGTTTAGTTTATTGAATACTGAGATGAATCCTCTAACCTGCAGGTCACAGATCAGGCTATTGGTTTGTGCAATATGGTCTTTTGCCGTTCAGAGGCAAATACAAATGAAAAACATTGAGCTTGGTATTGCTAGCCCATTCCTGTGAAACAATAGAAATGTACTGGGATGTTCTAGTAAAGCCAATTTATCATAATTGTATATTGGTTGGTTGTGAATGTTTCATAGATCAGCCAACAGCTATTGCTTGGACCAGTAGAAAGGCTGTTGCCAGGCATGCCAACTCAATTGTCATTTTAGAGAATCTTTGCTTCCTCTTAAAAAACAAATCAATGACTATTTACCTTTTCTTTTACAGAGCATTGAATAAAACAATCACATTGCTTGGAATATGCTTGTAAGGCAAATCATGAGATAAATGTCTCATTGCGTCGACCCTTACATAAAGTGAGCTTGTACAGCTGTGAGACAGATGCATCTTTTGTTCAATCCATCCACTGCGTTTTATTCTTTCTATCAATACCACAATTGTGCCTTCGTGCTTTGATCACTACGTAAAAGGTAAGTGGTGTGACTCAAATAAAATGGATTGCGAATGCGTCAAACTTCCAACAGTTTGTACAGAGAAGCATGCTATTACTATTATACAGTCCAATATTGATGAAATTGTGAAAAATAAATTGGCCTCTGCTAAAGCAATGCCATTCTACTATCAAAAAGTGTATTGTTCTCGACAATAATCAACTCTCTAATTCAGTGGCATTAAAAAATCATTTTGCAGAGGGCAGAAGACCTTTATGAAGCAGTCAACTAAATGCTCCATTATTTGTTGAAAAGTCACATCTTGTGCAGGTGATCAATATCTTCGAGCACAAGTCAACGATCCACATTATAGGCCTGATTCAGAGTTTGATAATTCCAGACATTACTGTACCCCTGGAGGGAATGCTAAATCTTCAGAGAATCCATTAGGCCAATATACTCTCTATATAGTGGTGGAAATTCCCCCATTGGACTAATCTCCAGCTTTAGCACCTCCTGCAGAAAAGGGAGAAATTTACAATGGCACAAGCCTCTCCATCAGACCCTTAGTCTGACAAAAAAGGAGAGTGTAGTCACAATAAGGTAGAGGGAGTGATAATGAAAGGTGAAAATGTGTCTACTCAAATGTATGCATACTCCTCTGATAGGCATGAAATATATCCTGGCGAACTACACCCATGTTGGATCTTATGTGGTCTCATGAATAATTTGTTGCAACCAGTGTTACCAAAGGTAGCCTAGAATGTGGTGCTGTACTCCAAGGATTTGCGTCCAGGATGTGAACGGGTGTAGTAGCTTTACATCCTCTGGAGTACAAACTATAGGTGCCATTCAGTCATACCATGACCAGATGCAGACCTCTTTGTGCAAAACCACTAGTGGGCACACTCCTAATTAATTATCTACATTTTCAATTGACTGCCCATAAATAGATGTTGCAAATGCGAAAGAATTTAACATTTGCATAATCTACATTTGCAAAATGTAGCTTATGTTTTCAGGTGTAAAAATCCCAGGCAGATCCACAACAATGTGTTCTGCACAAATGTATTTGCAAGCTGCAGCACGAATGGCTTGGGCCAACATTTTACGACACACTGACTATGAAAAAATCTTTGGGTGCTTGGATGCTGCAGTAAATTTGTGCAAAAGATGTGCACATATTTTTGTTTAATTTTGCTGCCCCACCATCGCTATGATGTATTTCAGATGAGAATGCCTGGATTTCGAATGATTGACTGGTCATTGTAAAGTGAGATTATATGTTGTTCCTCTAAATACTGTGTTATTTTCAATTATGTGTGTCTTATGATGAATAATAACACATTAGAGTGAAACACATTAAGGCAGATAATAGTTGTATGTACCTTGTCATGTAGAGCAAGCTACATATAAGGAAGACTGTTTGCATTCACCAGCCTGCACGTTCTTCCATATATTTGATGTACCGTAAACCAATATGCTTCTATGTGCCTAACACAATATGAAAGCTTTCATTTCCTTCATCTTGTTTTTTAATAACCAGATGTTGCATTCTGGTTCACCCTGTAGCAAGAACCATGCAGCAATCTGCTTCATCACAAATCTTCAGCAGAAATGCGCGCTGGAGTCCAGACCCCCACTCCCTGCCCCCCTGCAATCCCAGCCCCCCCTGCGCCCAAGCCTCACGGTTCCTTGGTAATTACAAGTCAGTTGTTTGGAAAGAGCCCTTGAGGCTGGACTGGTCTTACAGTTGCTACATTATGAAAACTCGATGATAAAGTATCAAGAACTCCAGAATCGATGCAGGCAGGAAAAATAGTAGCTTTGAAAGAAAGTAGCAGTTGATTAATAAGCAGCATTGGTCTGCATCCTGAGGAAGCTGACGCCTTTCCTGTCCTCCCACTGCAATTACCTCCCCGTGCCCTCCTTCCCACCTGGCGTCTCAGGCCCCTAAAACCAGCCACCCTCAATGAAGCGCGCATCAATCGGCAAAACATTATTGTGTAGGGGAAGATACCACTCTCCAGAAGTCTTTCTTCTTTTTCATGTCTTTCCTTCATCATCTCCTCCGGCCTATCTTTCTTTCCTTTGCTCTCTCCTGGTTCCATTTCTACTGTTTCCCCTTCAGTACTTAAGGCCTTATTTATGGCATATTGGTGTACAGCAGCAGAGCAAGTCACCTTGCTGCACTGCCCTATGCCAAAGTGAAAGGGCAGGAATGCACCGTATTTAAGCAATACAGTGCTTTCCAGTCCGTTGGGCCGGCACTGGTGTCATTTTGGCAGCCTAGTGGCAACATAGTCACGCCTGCAACATGGTGTAAGGGTGCCTCTGTTGCACACAAACAACCCTACAAGGCATTTTCCTCTATTTGTGCTGCAGAATGCAGCACACACAGAAAGAGGAAAAACAAGGAGAAAGAAATTAACATATTTCTCCTTGTTATGTCTCACCTAGGGAGACGTGCAGATTTGACGCATCCCCAGGTTTACATCACTTTGGAAATCTGAGGCAGCAACAAATTCCACGGGTGTTTCATGGGAAAACCCACCACAACGCCCATGGAACACCTCCCGGGTGCAGAGTAAAGAGACACCGCGATTTCCACTGCGTCACTTTGCTGGTGATGATTTATGAGGCCACTCACTGCCAAGCAGGGTGGCTTTGCTTGGCTTCATAAAACTTTATGAGAGCCCTGCACCACAAATGTACCCCTTTACGTGGTGCAAAAGTGACGCAGGGCTCTCATAAATAAAACCCTTTAGTGATGACCTTAGTGCGGCATAAAATCACAAACTAACATGACATAATCTAGCAACATAAAAACACAAGAATATTTAACATAATTGGAGGGAACATTGTATCTCATGACATGACATATCGTAATGTAACATAGAACATAATAAACAGAATACAACATGTGACAATATTACAAAGTAACATGATATTACATAATACGGCATACCAGAACACAGAATAACATGCTTAAAGAGCATAGAATACCAGCACTGCAAAATACAACATACCATATCATAAAATAATGCATAACTTAATTTAACATACACTAACATAAGGTCACATAATGTAGCATTGTATGGCACATCAGGACATAACACGACATGACAAAAAGGGGCAAATGTATTTAGCAAATAAAAAACGACTGCCACACCTCCGCAAATAACGCATGACAGCATTGAATCAATGCATGGACTAAATGCATATTTTCAGTTTTTCGGCACGTTCCAATCTGTGTCACGGTATTCTATATGATATAAGCGCTGATCACACACGGTTGTCTCCTTCCACACACCAGGACTCCATTATTCAGTTCACAATTTGCATTTGTTAACCCTGTGATCGCAAGCACCAGAATCGCTGTTGCTGCAATCAAAGAGCTACTACCTAATTGTTTTTTCATTATTTCATATAGCTCGAAATCCTGATTATTTTATTAGTATCCGAGTACAAGTCTTAATATTATGTCTACTGCTTTCTTTCAAGGTTTCTGCTCCAAATGAGGTCTCCCCAGAACGCCTTCTCGTCTATTTTGTATATTTAAAAATTATTGTACCAGGGAATTACAATGTTTTTTTCATAGTAATTCTAATCATAATAATTGGCGAGAACCACCTAACACCGTATATATTATTAATGGAGGGAAAGCAAGCATCTGCTTTTTGGCAACACAAAGTGTTGCACAGATGAATATATATATATATATCTGCAACCAATGAAATACAAACTTTTATTAAGTAGTTCTGAATTATCGATGAGACCCTAAGGTGCATATATTTCTCATCCAGTGCGTTTAATAGTTTCATTAAAAACGCTCAATATTAGTGGCGTTTTCCTTGGTAAAAATACAGAAGTTTATTTCCCCCAATGTATCATCTAGCGTGTATTTCCTACTTTTGTGGTCAGCGATAGACCTCACTGCCAAATTAGCATGTTATAAGGCATGTTTTGTTTTGGCCCTTTAAATTGCAATACCCTAACTTAACAGCAATTAATTGTATAATAATACATACTATGGCGTGCCAAAGAACGTACACAATCCTCATACACACTAGAAACCACACATCCATCCTCTGGGCAATTATGGAAACATTTCACGGGGGTTTGTTGCCTCATCAGGAACTGTGTGTGTGCACCACGCACTCTGTTCTCTGCCCTACCAACACTCAGTTTAGGCTAGTCAGCACAATTCTATCCATCAGAGCCTAATTTGTTCCGGTCCAGCCTACCATCCCTCCCTAACTGGCTGTACCACTTGTGTAGTAGGTGAGTGTATTTGCTTTATGCCTGACTTAGGTGTGACTTACTCATGAATTTTAAAACATTCTTACACTTGCGAACAAGCAGTAGCGGTCGGCAGTAGGAGTTACGGAATGGCGGTGACGTGGGCAGGGGGAGGGGCAGGGTGGGGGGTAGTAATGTATGGATTACAGAGTTTTACAGGCAAGTAAACATTTAAATAAATAAAACGAATTTCGTTGCGCGCACTGCACCACATTTGGTGATGCAGTGCGAGCAACAAAATTTGTTTTATTTATTTAAATGTTTACTTACCTGTAAAACTCCGTAATCCATACATTACTACCCCCCACCCTGCCCCTCCCCCTGTCCACGTCACCGCCCTGCAGTAACTCCTACTGCCGACCGCTACTGCGAACAAGTAACCTGAGATTGTGTTTCTTCCTCCTTAATCCTGGATAAGACTAAGAAATAGCTCATTTATAGACAATGAAATGTCTACGAATTTCGTAGCGCGCGCTGCATTGCATTTTGCGATGCAGGGTGCGCTACGAAATTCGTTTTATTTATTAAATTGTTTACTTACCTGCAATCATCCATATTCTGTTGTTTACCACCCCCCATCCTGCCCCTCCCCCGCACCGCCTCCCTGCCCCACCGACCTCCCTCCACGGGCCGCGGCTGGAAAGAGAGACTGGGAATTGGACCTTTTACATGCAAATATTGCATGAAGGGAAATGTGAGACAAACTGTTAGGTGTATATATGCAGCACTGGGATAATTTAGTGACTGCACCTGAGCTTATGCTGTACTGTGTCTCCAATTAGACACCAGGGATTACAGCCACAGGGAAACTCTGTTATAGATGTTGGACACTAAAGGATACAGCATCTATACTCAATTGCATTTCCCTAATTGCACTGGTTAGTGTTAAGCACTGCTCTGTGAGTGAAGTACTAGTATTGGGCGGGATAATACTTAATTGTGTATGTTTGTTGAATGTTGAGTTGTGAGATATTTTCCTCCACGCTATCTCCTGGAGAAGTCTGTGGCTACTCACCTTCATGCCCCAGAGAGCTAAGTGCAGAAAGGGATGCACCACGTCCATTTTAACAGCACTTAGTAGGAAGGGCCCCGGGACACCAGGGGCAAACAACCTCAACCACAATGATTGGGGCCCAGTAGCCCCTGTCTTCTCTTTGATCTCTCAAACCAGGGCACAAGTCCTAAAAAAAGAAGTGGGGGGACGCTGACGTCACGACAAGAACTGACGTCACGAACTGTGGCTTGCACCATCAGACTCATTGCCTCCCCTAGCTCACCCCTTAGATGCGATTGCATCAGAGAAGCCAGCGCGTGAGCTGCGTCCAGAATGAGCTCCGATCTCGCCCCAGAGAGGCCAAAGAGGGAATGTGTGGCTCCATTTGCTCCAGTTATCGAGTTCCCGGTAAAATAAGTGGGGGGACGCTATCCACCCGCGTGGTACCCCGACTCGAGCCCTGTCTCAAACTGAGTCTGATAACATGGAATCAGAATGAAATCTTAAACCTGAAATGTGTCAGATATTAAAGTAAAGAAAGGCAGTGGGTCGAGCTGTGGTGTTTTGTCTCACAACTGTGGCATAACAAACCCATTTCGCCCACCTATACAGGGCTAAAAAAGATCCTCCTTTCAATGATAGTCACTCAATAAAATGTTACAAAATGCATTAATGAGCTTGATAGTGCCCCTTTTCTCTTGTCAAACTGCTTGAGTGCAATGCACGTTCAACATTTATGAAAATATAATCAAATTAATTCACACAAAAGAAAGGCTTGCTATCGTCTCACAAAACGCAGAAGGCACATAGATATGTCTACCCATATGCAGTAAAACACCTCTAAGGCCCTCACTATGTGTACTGCGGAATTTGCTGAAGTGATACCGGGGTCTGAAATATATGTTTACTGCCAGTATTCCACCACAACAAATTCCAATTATCTGTGAGGTTTCCCTGGAATGGGGAATAATTGCTCGGACTGATGCCAAGGGCAATTTTGATTTCCAGTACAGTCCTGTCCATTTTTTAAATAAAAAATAAAAAACTAAATATGCATCCCACTGATAGAGTTTTCAGAAAAAAAGTAGCCAATACTTACTAGCTTTTAACTATCTCAGTGACTCAAAAACCCATGCATACAGTACATTTCTAGGAATTTGCTAAAAAGGGAACACTGACATGAAACGACAAGTAAAGTCACACAGCTCTATTGAGGCGAATTGAATTGAATGGAACGGAATGAAAGAGAGCGTGAAAAATAGGGAGAGAGGGTGGTATAGGAAGAGAGAGAAAGCAAAACAGAGGGCTCGAAGGATATTGACTCAGAGAGACTGACAGAAAGAGAAGGAAATGAAAAGAGATTTACACAATGGAAGAGTGAAAAAGAAATGGGAAGCGAGAAAGTTGGATACAAATAGAACAGAGGCATAAATAATGGGAGAGAGAAGGAGAACTGTGTTTGGGAATTAGAAAAATAGAGAGAAATGTGTTAATTAAAAATAGAAAAATCGGAAACTATCGGTTTCCTACATTTATTTGAAAACACATTGTACCACAAAATGCAAGAACAACAGAATAAAAATAGATAGCTTTAAATTAACAACTCGCATAATTCTATCTCACACATTTATGCTCACAGAGACAGAATGTTCCTCTTCTCATTTATCACTGTCTGCTCTTAACTCAAGAAAAATATTCAGCATGATCCACGCTGTATATTAATATGGAAAAGTTGTCCTCTCATGAGAATTACTATTTTCATCCTATCTGTCCAGTAATTTGTGCAGCCAGGCCAAAATAATGTGCTGAAATGTTGTTGTTCCCCGCTGTTCCTCTTATCTGCTGCATTTTACAAAGTGTGTGAAATGTGGATTACCAGCTCAGAGAATGAGGTCGAGTGGAAGCCGAACAACCTTGACCTTTCAAAGGCAGGCAATCAGGATGAAGCCTTCAAAAAATTAAACATAAAAATGTCAGCAAGTGAGACAAGCTCGCCTTTATGAAAGCTGCAAAAAGCCATTTAATTTAAAATAAATTAAATGCATAGGCTGAATTCTTTATTTCTTTTATTCGGTATATTCGAACAAAAGAGTTTACATAGTGTTAATGGTCATGGAATGTGGCCCTTCTTGAATTAATGTTAAGTTACAAGCTTTAGACATTGGTAGCAATTTTTGAAATTTACTTGCACATATTTTTCTTTTATCTCATTTGTAAGATTATTTTTATTTGAGTCTATAGACCTCAATTTATAAATATTGATTGGCAAGGCAAAACAGCAATGGCGTTGACAAACTATTGAAAAAATGTAATTCATGGTCTTAGTGACACTTGTATATTTCCCCAATGAGCAAAATGTGATAATGACATATTTAATTATAGGAGAGTTTACTCTATCCTCTGGACATAGCCAAAACAGTTTGTATCGAATGTCACATTATTGGGGACCACTGACAGTATATCTGAAGCAAAAATATTGTGTGGGCAGAATATTGTGTCAAAAATAGCGAGGACCTGGAGGTAAGTGCAAATAAGTAAGGATAGATTTACTATTCTTAACTACTATTCTTAACTACACATCTACGTACCTTGAAGATATATATATCGTCATGGTACATATATGTGGATTCATGTATAGTAAAACTTTGCTTACCTATAGAAGCTTAGCTTCACAATCATTTTGGTCTTCGATATTCTTGACATGATATTTTTTCCACATGATATTTTTCCTCCGATATTTTGTCTAAACACCATCATTTGGTCTATCCAGACAAGAGGGATGGCTGTACATGACAGGCTACCAGTAAGTAAAGCATACCATTATCTATGATAAAATAGAGCTCCAGAAACATAGTTACGGCTTACCAAAACAGGGCTTCGACGATTGCTGTTCAATTTTACTTTTGAACATAAGAAAGGTCTCATATTTCCTTAAGTTTCAAGGTCAAGGAAGAGATCCACTTCCTTCTGCACTTTTTACTGCAACACTAAGGTCTGCAAGGAGATTTCAGTGGCATAACTATAGCGTCCACAGCCCTGGCGGTGTGGGAGGGCCCCAGGGGGACCACTGGGTGATTTCCAGTCTTTGAGGCTTACATAATCAAGGTTCCTGCTAGACCTAGTCAGTAGGTAGTGGGACCTTCAAATACGGATATTAAGGAATAAGGAATATAGACTTAATTATGTTGTGGTTATATTATTATTATTATTATTATTATTATTATTATATTTAATGTATGTTATGAAATGTGATGAATGTTTATTATGGTTTGGAAGAATCTTATCCCGTGTAAACATTAATTGGTATATGATAGGTTGGCTTCTCTCTAGTCAGGTATTTTGGGTTCTTAATTGATGGCATTTGCTCATAGCCATTTGAATTGAGAGTTGATTGATGGCTGCTTGATAACTAATTTGGTCTAAAACATTAATTCAGTTGATACTTGCCAGTTATGCTCACTGTCATTGTTTCCTAGGCATAGCGTGTGTTTGTACCTAACACAATCCTCCTCTCAGTCTTATGTGTAAGTTTGTTTTCTGGCTCATGTGTGAGATGTAGGTGTGAGATGTAGGCAAACTTGATACCCTCTAGCAAAACAATTTGCCACATAGATTAAGGAATCACAATTTCATCATAACAAAAATAGTCACTTGAGTGTGCCATTATGCTTTCAAACGTATGTATTAATGTGGTCAAGTTACACATGCAGACAACCTATTTATATTTTACAGTATAATTCTTGTAAACAGAAGTGGCTCCTCCATTAGGGTGGAGGACCATCACCCCCATGCTGCGAGTGCAGCCAATTTGAAAAATAAAATGATAATAAAATTATTTATTACCATTTTATTTTTGACTGCTCCCAGCCTGCGCTGAGTGTTTGGGTGGAGAGGGCCATTGGTGCTGATTGGCAGCAGGAGAGGAGTGGTGCCCTCTTCAGTTTAAAGTGCGCATGTTACTGTGGCCGGCTGTCTTGCGATGACCAGCTTGACATGTGCACTTTAAAGCTCTCCAACCCGAGCTGTCTTAGGCAGCTGGGTGGAGAGCAGGCCCCGGCCCCCATTGCCTGAGGGAGCATTGAGCCAACCTGTCTCCAATCAATCCAGGCATGCCTCTCATGCTGCTTAACATTCTTAACAGCATCTGGATTAGTTAGGGGAGTTGGCTCTGAGACCATGGGCTGGACAGACTGCAAGTACACCAAGGATCGGAGAAGGTGAGCCAGTGGGTAAGTACACATTTTATTTTTTTTACTTTATGACCCACTGATAGGCACTTTGAGAAACTTGCACTGCCTTCAGACTCAACCCCATGACTCTCATTGGTGTCTGTTATAATCACTGTTTATGGTGAACTTTGACGTTGCTGCAGTTGCAGCTGAAAAGCTGTAAGAATCTTTACGTGAGATATAAACTGATTTCCTGACATTTCAAGTGGCACATGAATTAATGTGCACTAATCACACATTAAATGAAAAATAAATGTAAGAGAACTTAGTTACTGCATCGTAAAAGCATGCAGATGACTGTAGGATAGATGAACTCATTTGAATAATATAGGTTTATATTTTATTAATCAGCCTTAGCATAATTATTTCAACATGTAATTGAATGCTAAAGTGATGTACTCATGTTTTATAAAACTCCTAACCATCCTTATGGAAATAGTAAATTGTGTGAAGAATTAATGAAATCTAGTGCAATTTAAATAAATTTACGTGTGAAATTGAGGGTTTTCAGTCCGAATTCCAAAAAAGTGGTGCTACACAGTCATATTGAGTTTAAATATCATGATACCCCAGATAGTAATCTTCATATATGTGCTAATATAGAACACCAGAAACAAGATTAATACTTTATAATTTGGAATAATTTTGCACGTTGGTACTCTGAAATTGCAGTATAAGTACATAGTTACATGAAATCTTTGCAAACAGATTACTAACATCTCTGAATGCTCATGAGCTTAAATGGTCTATTAAAATATTTATTCACCTTCATGAATGCATATTTCACTACTTCTATCCTGTATATTCTTAAACTGACTTTATTCAAGGCCGACATTTTACTATTCTGTATTGTCTTATATTTGTGAGAAGCTTTTTCAAACTCACACTGTGAAGTTCCTAGAAGGTGTTGTCACTCACTTAGAAGGACTGCTTGCAACAAAAGGTATACTTTGGGAACATTTTCCATGGGAAACTGTCCTCTTCAAGTCACTCTTGTGCCTGCTGCTAAAGTTTCATTGTTTGGAGGTTGACTGTAACAGATGATCCGACAAATTACGTTATGAGTACCACCTCTTTATATAATGTTTCTTCCTTTATGCCTCATGACAATCATTCTTTATGAACTGACCAATGGTCTGAGTGGTCTGACACAATGAGGTGACTACGGAGATGTCACCCCGGAACCAGAGGACCATATTATACCTTGATTTGATAGATGGGCTGCTGCTATTGCTGCAAGGAGGGCTGCTGCCATTTTTTTCTGTTGTGGAGAGATTTCCTACATCTTTCTTTTGGGAACTTTTTCCGTTCCTGCCTATTCCTTTGTGGACTCTGCTTGCTCTTTCTGTTGGCCTAACGCATACGTTGTGTGCGCTATACTTGGACTCCTTCACAATGGGACACTGCCTATGAGCTAATGTGACTCATGTACTTGCTGAACTCTCAGAATCCTTGTGTCACCTCATGGCAAGCCCAAACTTACTAGACTAGCCTGTACTCTTTAGGTGAGAAATATTTACTAATAATATGATGACTATTCTAACTGGAAACCCAAGTCTATGGTTTATCATGACTTGTCCCCTTGAAGTTGATTATGCATTCTTAATTAATTTATTAATGCCAAAGAAAGACACATTTAGTGGAATCTCCAGTCATCAGGCACTAATCTATTGTTTAGTATGACCCCAGCAGAATCATTGGTTTGCATTATTTTGATCCAGCTTAATGTCTGCAGTAGGTTTGGAATAGCAGTGATAATCCTTTACTTGTATATTCTGGTTTTGGGAGTCATACCCATGAACTTAATTATTAGCTTTGGAAATGGTTATCCAATTCCTGATTCTCATTGGATATCTGTATATTAGATCTCCTATATCCAAACCCTAATTGGCACAAAACAAGATCTATTGGAGGTTAAAGTGAGCGTTGGTGAGCTACGTCACATAAAATAAAAGAGGTGTGAAAAAAGGCCCAGGATCCATTGAAACAACACTAAAGCTGTTGCTGGTTTCTAGCAATGCATGTCAGTAAATCAAAATAATTGCTTGCCTCACCACTTCTTAATGTCACCAGCCTTCACTGCTGGAAAACTAGGTAGAAACACATTGTTGGGACAGAAGGCACAATATGCCCTTACATAATTTCAAAATGTACACAACCCATTTGAATATTAAGGCCATATTTACAGGGGAATTGCACCATCAGAGCATCAATTTTTGCGATGCTCCGGTGGCGCTATGCTCTGCTCCATATTAACAAGTCGGCGCTAAGCCACAATGAATGGCTTTACGCCACCTTGTAAATATGGTCCTTCTCAACACAGTTTTCTGCGGAAAAAAATAGCACACATAGAAGGGGCAAAACACAATTGATGATTGATTTGTTCCGGAAGGTGTGCTGCTGCTAGGCTGTTTTTTTTGTTGCTCCGGCACAGACGTAAGTACACAAATGCAAGATTGTGTTGTAATACATATACAGTGCATTCTGTACGTAGACAATTACGCAGCTAGGCGCAGCAAAATTGCTTGGGGCATGGTGCTGCGCCATTTTCTTGTAGATATACCCCTTGGTTTCTATGAAACCTTTCCTTGCTCTTTTTAATAGTAAACTGAAAGAACATGGAAGTCCATAGCATGACAAGATGATCACTGGAGCATAGCCTCTTGAAATTGACCTGGGTGCGATAGCACTTGTTTTTGTTCTCCTGGTCAATGTGGCATCTTAGAAGGCACTACGGATGTGTTTGTGGTGCACAATACATTATCTATTGGAGCAACACAAACATAGCACTGGATGGTTGTAAAGTGAGCATTTCATAATTGGAGTGGAAGTGTTGCCTCATCCAAATGAGAGGATACCGCTGCAGGTGATTCAGAGTCAAATCAAAGAAACACATACAGGGACAAAATGTCTCAGTGGGAATGCAGAATGTTTTCATGATCCATACGGTGTCCCACAAGTTGCTCATTGAAAGACGCAGTAGAGAGTGCCAGGAACATTTCTAGGACCTACTTTTGGATTGCATCTCTATGCATTGAGGGTGAGAGTATCTGCCTCTCTGGCAAAGGGAGGACATTAGTGCCCTAATGAAGACACAAATAGTGCAGCAGGGTGTGCACTCTCGCCATTTGCTTTGCACAATATCACCTTTTGCCTTGTTGTGTGTCCTGAAGGGATCTTGAAAGCCTCCAGGAATGCGGGAACATTTGACTCTCAATGCCTCCAGTGAGGCTTTTAGAGACTCCTTCAAGGTTCATGGATCATCAGCCCAATCAAACCTGTCATGTGAACCTTAGTTCATGTTTATCCCTCACGGTAACACATATGATGGAGAGAGTGTCATTTTTTAAAAGCAGCTGTGTGGTGGTCTCAGCAGTTTTAGAAACTGGTGCCAATCGCTTGAAATATGTCTCTATACTTTTCTCTGATATTTTGATCATAACTGTGCATGTTAGAATGATATAATTTCTGTCATTCTTTTTCAGTTTGTCAATGGGCAAACAGAAATTCACAATCTCTAGGAAATATAAAATGCATTGATAAAAAATAAGTCAGACTCTAAATAATAGGCAATATTGAAGTACTGGTGCCATAATGCCGTTTTATGTAAATGTGGCTAATTGCGTGTAATTCTAGTTAGGGAGAAAACAACCAATCTCTAAGAAGGATGTATTAAACAATATTTAGATGCAAAAAGAGAGGGAATTAAAGGGACTGTGCAATTTTATAGGGCTTGGAAGTGGAGTGGGATTGGATAGCCATTGAGGAGATATCTTGTGTGGTGAAATGTTATGTGGAGGGCAAAGTACTTGCTTTGACGTTCCTTTCTGTAGCACATAGCATGCTGACATAGATACTCTGTCATTGCATCAAAATAGGAAAGATCTCTAATTTGAGTTGAGATACTACATGGGAAATTAGTAAATTCTCTTTGCCACAGGAATCTTTCCATCAAGATCAAAACAACTCCAACCTTTCATTGATACTAACATTGTGGTCTCTCTCCCCTTACAGCTCCCGCAGGGAAGTGAGGCAATCTAGAACAACAACACATCAGAGAGCCATCAGAGGCCCTACATTTCTATGTGTGTTCTAGGGAATGTTGTTGTACATTGATACAGTGATTTCCTGCACACCCAACAAACGATGCATATGAAATGGTGTACACGAGTACAATCTGCCCTTGCTTTGTAATGCCAGCTATTGCGTCTCAGTTTAGTGTGAAAAAAATGTATGTTTTCTAGGGAACCATATCAAGTAAATGTAATTGAACATAACATTTACAAGGTGAGCACATTACGACTTAAGTTGAAATAAGTAGCGCTTACATTGTACTCATGGATGCAAGTGTTGGGCACTGTTACTAATTTTTTGGGACCAGAATTTATTTCTCATGATCATATGTTGACAGAGAGCAAAAGAGAGAAAGGCAGGAAATAGAGCTAGAAGTGTAAAGAGAAATTGAAAAAAATGAAATATCGAAAAATCAGGGATGAAATAGAGCATGCAGAGGTCTTAAAAATGGGGGGCTGCCCCCTTGAGGCTGGGCATAATTGGTCCAGAGGGGAGGGGGTGCCAGGCTCTGGCTTCATGCAGGGTGGTGGAAGAAAGGAGGATATGAGTCTAGGCAGCTGTGGTTTTAATCACCTAATAAAAAAAAATGGCCAAACTGTTATTGTTTTATAAATTGAAGTACTTTAACAAGTTTATTCTGATACTTATGATGCCAAATGACAATTGTGAAAAAATCTCTGTATGGTAGCAAGCAATTTTGTTGTATTTGTATTTCAGAAATATCAATTTGAAAAAGCATGAACTGTGCTGTATAGTATTACCATAGTGCACATCATTTTTAGATACAATTGTGCCTGAAGTCCTCGGTCAGGATGAATGACCCTTTTAAGAGTGAAGTCCAGCTATCTAGCAGGATCAATGCATCCTACAGAGAAAGTGCTCTACAGAGGTAATTTGGAATGTTGTGGTCATTTCGATTTCACTGCAAATGTTGCAGTCACTTTCAATCAGCACCTCTAGCACAACTGGTGTTGTATCATATTACAACGCTCTTCTCTGTTTACTGAATATAGATGACTTGCACAGTGACACTGACAAAAGCAATGTGTAATTAAAGGCAATTACTTGGCTCCATCAACCAACATTATCCATGGGAATAGACACAGTGTTATTTTCATCCGCACACATAGGAAATATGATTTAGCCACGCACGGCGGCTTGAAAATACAATTGTTTATCCTTGCCTAGCCAGTGCCTTTCTTCCTCTCTAACCCTTCATCCATTATGACACCCCTCTTCAAGTCTATTTTATCAATAGAAAACTAGCCTCAAAGTCTACCAAAATATGCTAATTAGCAGGAGCAAACCATTGAATGTTCGTCTAAAAATAAATAGCTCTGCAACTGAAAATACTCATTACATATATTCTAGGTTTTACAGCTAAATGATCCATTAGCAGAAAACTGGTAGAAAATATCTGGGATTGGGTGTACGACCAAGCTTCAAAACTAGGAGAGAAGAGCCATCCTCTTTCGCTGTCTTAGAATGTTTACTACTGCTCTGATGCTACATGCTCATTCAGATCACATATTTTGTTTTGGATCATCATAGCTGCCGGGTTTCCCAGGTTCATGCATCATGAACTGCTTCAGCCCAGGTGTTTTC
Source organism: Lissotriton helveticus (assembly GCF_964261635.1). Lineage (NCBI taxonomy): Eukaryota > Metazoa > Chordata > Amphibia > Caudata > Salamandridae > Lissotriton > Lissotriton helveticus. Next base: position 1,737,956,015 of record NC_136067.1, on the reverse strand, counting down.
TATGAATTCTGTTACTTGCAGCCCTGGTATTATAATGGAATAAACAGGACTATAAGTCCCAAATTCAATGACCAGATCTGGCAAGATGGAAAAGCTAGTCATGCATGGACCTGGGAAACTTAGCAGACCTGGGTCACAGCAGTCACCGAACTGCAGAAAATCTAAGAAAACTGTGCACCTCATTGGTTTCCACATTTTGGGACAAGACACAAGACACTAGGGGGCATATTTACAAGTCGCTATAGCCACTACAACATCACCTTAAGTGATGTTGTGAAGGCGATAGGGGCCTCGCCTTCTTTACAAAGTAGCCTTTTTTTTTGTTAAACCTTTTTATTGGATTTCATCATTATACACATCATACAGTTATCACACGTCATACTTGACTGCTGTTGTATTGTAATCATAAACAACTTTAACATGACCTGTCGTTGAGCAGTGGGACAGTTAATCGAGTAATTAAGCAGACCACCTATGGAGGGAGACCTCCCAAGCCCTGCCACCGGAGCTGCCGGGGGGGGGGCGCAAAAGTGGCCATTGGTCGGATTATCATGTTTCTTCGACCCGAATGATAGTCTCTAGTTCATAGTCCCCCTGCAAGAGGTGTCAGCAAATGTCAATCCAAGTACCAAACCGAACTGGGGGGTCTGTAACTCAGGGAATGAGGGGTCGGGGTGGAGGGGTGGGCTAGGGCTCACATGAGGCCGGGGCAAGTATGGTGGAGCTCCGTGCCATTCCATCACCTGTGGGTCCTTTTCCCTATCCTGTTCCCTATTGTGTGGTTCGGAAGGTGGCTCGTTTAGGGGACTGGGGTAGCGGGGGGGGGAGAAGCATGCGGGTAGATTACTATGCGCTTGGCTCAAGTGCCACCTGGGTGTCCAGTGGCCCCTCTGCAGCACCAGCGTGTGTTTGCTTAAAGTCATGTACGAGTGTCGCCCACTCTAATGAGATGGGACGCCGTCGTATGCCGCGAGCTTCCTTCTGGCGGATGAGGTCTTCTTCCACAGCGGGCTATTTCTTTACCGCCCCCCACCATGCCGCTATTGAGGGGACCCTCTGTCGCGCGCCAGTGCACTGCCACACTGCGTTTCGCTAGCAGTATGGCCAGCATGGCAAATTTGGTCTCAACCTTCTTCCGTTTATTGCTTTTAAAAATGCTTAGAGCGCATGCCTCTCATGTATGAAAATCTGTTAATCCGTAGGGTGCTGTGTACTGTCGTCCATAAAGCTTGTATCACGGGGCATTTCCAAAACATGTGAATGAATGGGGCATCCGGGGTGTGGCATAGGGGGCATTCAAAGTGGGATGATGGGTAAAAGCGCTTGAGCTTCGCCGGCGTGAGATAAGCGTGGTACAGCACATTAAACTGGCCATTTTTTAATTTTTGGTTGCGAGACACTTTTTTGTGGTGTTCTAGGGCTGTCAGCCATTCCCTATCATGGAGGTCGCGGCCGAAGTCCTCCTCCCAGTGGAGCCGTAATTGCGTCAGTGGCCCTCGTGTTAGTTCTATGATGGATTTATAGATCCATGTGACGTGGTGTCGGCCCGCCCCCATATGGAGTAATGTGTGCAACACCGGGTGTGGCTCTGGTTCCCCATCCCCCAGGTCCCAGATCCGCCTACAGTCCGCCACTATCTGTCAGTGCAGCAGGAATTGGCCGGCTGGGAACCCGCTTCCTTCGACCAAGTCTGTGAACGGGAGCAGCTGGCCGTCGGAGAATAGGGCTTCGGTTTCTGTGAGCTGGTGTACGGTCCATATCCGAAGCTCCCTCGTAGTATAGAATTCATGCCCTTTAGGGAGTTCAACCAACGGAATTCTGGGGGAATATAACGGGGTCCCTTTGGACATGCGGTGAATCCGCATGGCGCAGGATCTGGCCGTCTTGATTAATAATGGAGAATTCGGGTCAGCTCCGGGACCGATACCTGTCTGTCCCGTGCTGCCGTTTCCCCTAGATTGCGGTTCGCCGTCCAGCGTGATAGCCACTGTAGTTGCGCCGCTAAAAAATAGGCTTCGAATGATGGGGCGCCCATCCCGCCTTTGTCTCATGGTAGTTCCAGGGCCGACAGGGCCACTCTGCAGCAGCCCCTTCCCCAGATCACAGAGATTAGCATTGAATTGAGCTCTTGGAAGAAGGTCCGCGGAGGGATGACTGGGATATTAGTAAAGTAATATAGGAGTCGCGGAGACAAGGCTACCCTTCCTATGGGTGCCAGGGGTAGGGTCCGCCAAAACTGGACTTGACTCTTAAGTCCTCGGAGGGCCCGGTTTTGTTTGCCCTCCAGGAGGTCACGGGGCTCATGGTAGAGTCTGACACCCAATTATCGCGGGGCATCGACTCTCCATGCTAATGAAGCCTCTCCCAGATGGATTTCCCTTTGTGGGGTATTAAGGTGTAGGGGGTAGATAGAGGATTTCTCCCAATTCACCCGTAACCCTGCTGCCTTCTCGAATTCCGCGAGTGTGGTCCATAAGGTGGTGAGGTCTGCTGTGATGTCTTTAACGTAAATGAGGAGATCATCCGCATAAAGGGAGCCTAATGGGATGCCCCAGTATTCACCCACCTTCTGGAGTCACGCTGCCAGCAGCTCCATGGCGATAGTAAAGATGACGGGGGACAAGGGGCACCCCTGGCAGGTGCCGCGCATGATTGGGATGGGAGAGGAGACATAGCGGCCGATCCGAACCCTCGTGGTAAGATCAGTATACAATAGCCAGGTATACGCTATAAACTGGGGCCCTACGCCCACTCTCCGCAGCACCTCAAAGAGGTATTGCCACGCCAGGGTGTCGAACGCCTTTTAGAGATCCTCTACTAGGCACACCGCATGTGGAAACCTGTCCCGCACCCCATCCTGGATCTGGAACAGCCAACGTATATTCTGGGAGGTGTTCCTCCCAGGGACGAATCCGCTCTGGTCCGTGTGCACTAGTCTGGGGAGATTTTCCGTGAGCCCATCTGCCAGAATCCTTTCTAAGATTTTGCAATCCGTAGTCAGGAGGGTGATAGGATGATAGGAAGCCCTGAGCAGGGGGTCCCGATCGGGCTTGGGGAATGTTACCAACACCGATTCCCGTATCGATTGAGGGTTCTTTACAAAGTAGCCTTAAGCCACTTAACGTGGCTTAACGCTGCCTTGTAAATAAGGCACTCTTTCAAGCTACACTTAGCATGAAAAAGGTAGGTCAATGGGTGTTGTGGTGGGCGTTCCACCGCTACACCCATTGATTTTTATGCTGCATCCTATTTACAAAGGCAGTGTACATAGGAGGCAGCACTACAATTAGGACCAGAGAAAACCTGGTCTTCAACAGGCGAAGTGAGGAGTAATGATTTATTTCTCCTCATTATTCCTGTGGACCACACTTGTTTCCAGAAATTATGTACAATTGGACAAGAGAATAGCATATGAACTAAATCAGCATTTGGAAAGTAACATGTCCACCAGACATTAGGTACAGTTTTAAATCTTTTACTTAAAGCAGTCGGTGTTAATAAAAGTCTGTAATAGACAAAAAAAGCGTTTGCATTATGTTAGCTGCTCTGGATGATTTACGTATCTTGGTCGTATTGATAAGTAATTTTTTCTATTTCTATTCATCAGTCCGATTCATGTAATTTTACTGCAGCTAATTCTATTGTAATGACGTGAGTTTAATATTGTGAACTGTGCATTGACACCTTTACTTTTATCAATAAAACTTTTCTGAACTTAAAAGTAGTGGAAACTTGCCAAACATCTTATTCTTCACGAGGCTCTCATGAGGATGTCCTGGATGCAATATTAACAGAGTTTTCCTGGTTGTTTTTCACCTTTACAAGTACAGTATTCTACATTAGCCGTGTGAGGAGATCCTAATTTATTGCTGTATGGCCCTGCTGACTTTCTGGCTACCCACTTCTACACCACTATAACTGGTGTAATATTTTCTCGACTGCTTAATTAACATACTGATGTTGATCACTCCATACTTTACCTAATTTACACAAAAGGTAACAATATTCAAGGAACAGATATCTTTGTGATAATTTCCCCGTAACATTATATGAACCTGCAGCAGTTCATACCACTGTTCCCGCTTTGAAGGACTATGTTGGGTTTAATGTAATGTAATGGCACAAGAAGAGTCAATTTGTGACAAAATTCACTTTAATATACCATACCTTGAATCTGATTTCTGTTGCCCTCTGATGCAATCTGACCATTAAATAGAATAATCAGAAATTTAAAATCCAATATTTAATTTTAAAAACGGTATGTGCTGCTACTAAAATAATATAAAAACTAATCAGGGAACATAAGAATCTCCTGTTCCTACAGTCAACTACTTGAGTCCTTATAAAGGTTTCTTACCGTGCTACTAACCTAATGATTCACTATTTCTCGACCTTCAGAATTTGCATGTGATAACCTAAGCATTTCATTTATTAATAAAACATACCAGTGCCTAACAATGGTTATCGCCTATTCGCACTCACTTTTCACCTACTTGCACTTCTTTAATAATGGCTTTTCTCAATGCTCATTGAATGCTTTCCATTTCTTTCAGATTAGACAGGAACATGTGGTATAACAATGTATATGTTTTCCAGAAATGGCATACTTGAAATAGTCAAGTTTGAGGACTTGATAGTGTGTTCAATTTAGACTAGTCCTAGCTTTTTGCCTACATTGTTTTTCTATCTTTGGTTGCGGTTTACAGATTTAGTTGTATGTTGGCAGTCCTAATGTATCCAATATATAAACACATACATAGAGTGAGTTTGGGTCAACTACTTGATTATATAGAGCAGTGCTTAATTTGTTAAAAAATAAGTGCCAGGGCTCTCGTTGGGGCTTACACCACCCACTTTCACTGTCAGCATTGCCAGTGACAGTACATTCAAAACTAATAACCAGCACATTGCTACAAATATGAAAATTCAGACTATTCCAGGTCCCCGATGCTATAAAAATAGCTTGGGCGCAGAAATGTGTTGTTTTTATTATATACTGAATTAATAAACAATTGTTGTTCTGCTCATCTTAAATTTTTTTACAAACATCGCCACCATGTGGCAGCAGTCATGAGTGTCAATGTCGACAATTAAGTGCCAGTACTGAGCACTTGAAACCACAGGCTCAATTAAAGCACTGTTAAAGAGATGGCTTTGTTATTTGTCTCGTTTGTCTGTTCTCGATTTTTTGGATTTCCTCTCTGTTCTTGTATTTGTGCTAATCCCCACTATCTTATCCTCGCTAATATCTGGACAAAGAAATCGTGAAGATTGGAGAGGTGTCAATTTTAAATCAATTGAAATTTAGGGCCACTATAATTGTAGATAGACAAAACAACTAGCTTTTGTCTTAGGAACTCGCTCTAAAACGCTAGAGGAGGTAGAGCGGCTCATACCAAGTTAAATACAACTGCACATTAGTTCCTTTTGTATTCCAGAACTTTACATCATACCACAAAGTCCTTACATTCAAAGCTGTTGTGAGATCTCCTGTTATATGCATCTAAATGCTAAGTGATTTTAGGCGTATTTGTATGTTTAGTTAATTCCACTCCACAATTCCACAGTGTGCCACTGATGAGACATTAACCACTCTTACGTATTGTGCTGCAGAGGAGAACCTACGCCACCGATTGTCCATTCATGTTTAATGAGCTGCTCAGCAGAACACAAACCACTGTAGGTGTATGAGTGCAATTAGCAACATTTTATTCTTCAAATTTCAGGCAACAGATCCGACGCTTTTCAGCTAACACATTAACCTTTTCTCTTTTTCCCATTTATCTCTTTCATGTGATCAAGGGAAGTGCAATATACAGTGAAAAAAAAATACAATATGTCCTTCCCAGAATCTTTTTCTCCTTTTCCTGCCTTCCTTTTCCTTATTGAATTAAACTGTGAATAAGTTCAGATTTTGGGCAATTACATCATTCCTTTGTCTAAATCAAATTCAACAAGCACACACTTTCGCACACACATATATTTTGTATGCAGCAGTGTGAATTCTAGTCAGATGTTTGCTTGATTATGTCCGGAAAACATTCAACAGTGTGCTGATTTATTAATGTTAACCCATTCATCCAATTATCTAAAGGATGTTTATTCTCAGTCTGCAAATCTGTTATCTAAGGCGTGCTTCTATCAAATGCCATTGGCGTCATCTGCAGGAGTGTGGGCCAAAGTAATTTGGAAAAATAGGAAATGTTCCTGCTGTATGTGCTGTTCCGAGATGCTTCTTTGTTTATTGTTTTGCTCTTTTCGAATAGTTGTTTTTCTACTAGAAAAGCTTTAATCGCTTAGTTTTGAAAAATGCATTAGAATAAAGATGTCATTTTATTTTTTAATGAGAGTATCGAGGTCTTTGTAATCTTCACTTAAATGAATGTACACAATTATCCACATATTTATTACATAAAGATGTTGTAAAATATTTCAGCTTGTATATTTCACGTTCAAGCGCATTCACCAAGTGCATACTATTTATACAACTATGAATGCAATTTACACTACATTTGAACCTTCGCAGAAGTGAAGTGAGGATTTGATCTTGTTAACCATTCCCATTTATTGCACTCTTTCCAAGAACATGGAGTCCAGAGTTCTGAGGGTTGGATAAGGTGGCTACCTACTGGCACCATGGCCACTGTTCGTTATGGGCCTTGTAGTGAATGCAGTCAAGCCTTCCTAATAGAAAAGAAACGTAGACAGGATTGTGTATTAGCCACACTTTTTTTAGTTCATTTTTAAATTACGTGGTGGAATACGTAACAGAAATCCCTCTTGATGTCCCTATAATTGCCGGCTTTAAGGTTCTAATTCTTCTGTTTGTTGACAATGCTGTCTTATTATCGAGAACTGAAAATATGATGCATAAATTACTAGAAAGATTTGTAGATTGTCACACCAAAAAGGTCCTAATCATAAACAGGGAATAAACAAAGGTTATACCAATAAAGCACCCCCTCTTAAAAGCAATCTTAAGGTGTATGGAGAGCAAATACAGGGTGTAACACAGTATGATTATCTGAGTGTTCATTTTACCAGGCAGCACTGATGGAAGCATAAGATAACAAGGGCAAAAACCACCTCCCTGAAAACCTCGAGGACTGTACTCAAGTTTAAAAAAAGAGCATGTTGCCAATACATCAGCACAGTCCTACAGATCTACAAACAGAAAGCAGTGGCTGCTGCATTATATGGTCCTGAATTATGGGGTTATGACAATTTTAAAGAGATACAAGTAATAGAGAACAGCTTTTTAAGGGCTCTGCTAAGACTGGGTCCTGATGCCCCATTAGCGGCTGTATACCTGAAGCTAGTGATAGGGTGGTAAACTATACACTTTTGTTACATCACACATGATTAGGTACTTTTTCTGGCTTTTGCACAACTGTGAGCAGTATTTGGCATGTACTTGTCCTATCAAACTAAACAAATGTCGTCACTGTTGAATAATTATGCAAGTGAACGCCCTTCAACTGCTACGGTACTTAATAAAGAATATATATTATGTTTTTAAATTGAGTATCATTGAATATATGTGAATATTGTGTTTTAATTGAGAGTTTTGTAGCATTATGCCAAAAAGTATTAAATAAACTGTAGTTCATCTGAAGGTAATGATGAAACTGTAAAAATACATGTAACATACATAATAGGCAGATACTAAAGAACACAAGTTCCCGTACCCAGCAAAAGGTCCTTTGGTAGATATAACACTTAGAGAGTATATTTAAGTGGTGAAACATATATAAGGATTAAGGCACAAGAAAATTATAAAACATTTTTGCTTATTTATCTGGGCTCAGAAGGGAATGTTTGAAATGGGCAAAAGTGCTACATGTACAAACTAATGGGAAGAGAGTGTGGGAGGGGCACATCTCTTATTAAATACAGTGATGGCCAGTTTTTCAAGGATTTCGCGGCAATTTTGCGTAATTATTTTGGCACAGAACTGCCACAAAATCCTTTTTGGTATTTGCAAAGCAAGTCAAATGGTTATTTACTTTGCTATGCAAAAAAAAGTACTGCCACACCCCCAGGCAAATGAGGGAACACTATCTTGTGATAGAGCTGTTCTATATGTTCACCAGTATTACAGAAAGGGCCGCACAAGCACCTGCGGCCCTTTCGGTAATACCAAAGTGGCCAGGAGCACCCAAAGTAGACTCACATCTCGTTGCTTCCCTGGTTATTTTTCCATAATACGGCCTGTGATGTAAGCTCAAACATTTGTTTTCCTAAATATATACACTATTTGTACTTAAATGCATAAGTTTATAACTGCCTAAAAAATAGAATGGAACAACTGCAGTATGGACAATGGGTATGTGAATATGATACTGCGCAAATGTTAACTATTGATACGAGGTTCCCAGCATCAGTTTTTAACAATAAAAGCAGCTGCTAGAAAATTCCAACACAAAGCAAAATGCTCCAGTAGAAAACAGAACTCTGAAGTAAGCAACAACATGGAAGGGAGGTTCCCAAAAAATCGAACGGACCAGTAGGTTCCGAAATGAACAATTGCCCACAGAAAAGCTGATATTCTTTTAAATTATTTTATTTTCATTTTTGCTTATAAAAAATTCATAATTTCAGTAAATCACACAACATATATAATAGATGTAGCGTTAGCCCAGAACTCAAAGAAACATTAAAAACATTTCTGTAGACTCATTCATCCATGCAAAAAACATATCAGTCATACTCATACAACAAAACATTCATGTAAATATCAACAACTACGCAAAAAACAACCAGACTCTCATCAGTCAGACAGAAAAAAGCGCCAGAACTCTGCCCAGATTAACACCTATATCTGTGGACGAATAGAGCTTGAAACAAAGGGGCATCAATCACTGTGAACAGTAAGGCCATCTGTATCCACTGGGGGATAGGATTACCCAAACTATACTACATTAGAACGCAGTCTATTCTGCATTTTCAATGCCATTGTACCAACATCATCTTGAAGTACCGGGCAGGAAGTATGAAAATTAGCACCACAGGTTCAAACAATTATTTACTAGTTATCAATTTTTGTACTGGACGTTTTATTATTTGCCAGTATGGACTCACGCCTGGCTGGTTGTAATAACCCAACATTGTGTGTTATGATTAGGAGGAAAGTAGTGATACTTTCCGTGTCTTAGAGCAACCTTTTTTTTAACGTCATTTCCACACTTGGAAGACATTATGAAAATAAATATACAGGCATATTTTTGTATTGTAAACAAAGTATCAATTAAATCTTATAACATGAACTCCAAAGTAAATACATTCTTCACCTGCATTCAATTCTGAATAAAAAGTCTGACATGAACACTTTTAGAGCAGAACTAAATTACAAAGGAACTTCTTCTGGGAGCATATTCTGCAGTTTCTGCACAAAGAATGTATATGCTCTCGGGCAAAATGACTCCTAATGTAACACAAGGATGGTGCATCTCATTTTGACAACTTTAGCAGCTTTCAAATGAACATTTATTCTTATGAACAGATCCTTTATATCTAGTTTTATTATTCATCCCCCTATTTTCTCAGACCACAAAACAAGAACGCCTTGCATAAATAATTTGTCACTTACTGGTGTTAAAGGTGCCCAAGAATGAACATTCTCATCTTAAATTACTATGTGATTTCATGTTTATATTTTTTCTTTTCTGTCATCAGTATTACCACCTACTAAAATCTCATTGCTTTTAAATCCAATTCACAATTTATGTGACAACAAATTAAAAAATCCTTTTTGTCGCCATAAAAATGTTGATTGTATCTTCTGAAGGGATTAAGTTCAAGCCTTGCTAAGAAATTAAGTGATAACTGGCAGGAACCCTATCCTCACTGCATTCATTTCAGTCCATACATAGATATATTCAGGCATGAAATAAGGCTGTATATGGTATGTTAAGCTTTCAGCTCACCTCCCACTATTGTAATGTCAGCCTATTTTACATTGTGTATAGCGATTTCATCTTATAGTCTACTAGCAAGCTTGAGAGGTTTTATTATGAAAGATAAGCCGAAGACATTCTGAAGTATAAATCTCAATAGTCTTAAGAGTTTGGCAGAGAGGGTACTCACAGAACTTACGTTTGTTGAACACGGTTGTGTTCACCAACTTTGTCACTGACATACTCCTCTAACGGCCCAACAAAGTACGGGTCATCAGAGGTTAGCCATCCGAACACCTGCCCATTAAGAGTGTGCATTGGATGGAATTTTTTGCTTTTTTGTCACCGCCAGGTAAAATATGGTAGTGAGAGATAGTAGAACAATAATAATTACCTCCATCACACCATCAGAGAAAACTCTCATGGTGTGGAGATCATTCGTTTTTTATTTTTCAATAACAATCTCTCACTTTGGGAGTTTGTTTTTTAAAAATGAAAAATGTTATAAAACTCTCACAGGTGGCCTTCATGTTTTATGGAGTAGTCAATCAAACTGTTTCTACAATGACATCGACAGGAACTGTTGTCAGAGTGATTATTTTGTTTACAGTTGTCCACATGGCTGGCAGACAGCTCTAATTAAGGTGGGAGGAGGTCCCTCAGCATGGTGAAGGCAATGTCCTGTACCATCTCAATAGAGTACCCTATGCTGCAATCTGAATCAGCCCCTATATTTGTTTTAAAAGAAAACATCCAGTCATAAAGAAGTAGCATAGTTCTCACACTAGTACAGCATTCTTACTACTTCAAGTAAGCAGCCAGAAAGCATCTCTCCCGTTTTGTCCACTCTAGTATTTCAGACTATAACAGTGAGCGTACCTAAAGTTGTTGCACCCCATTTTTATGGGATTGTTTCATAATATTAGGGTTTGTACTTTCAGTGATTATGTTGGAGCATATTTATCGTTTTTATATTTCTGCCCACTTGCTCACATCTCGACCATGCTTTTCAATGACAGTTCCATTAATCAGCAGGCTGAAGCTTCACAGATGTCTAAGTGATGAGTTAGGGATCTTTCAGCCCACATCTGCCTTCTTTAGCAGCACATATTGGCAAGAAAACACACTTTAGTTGAGATGTGCCCACCTAAAACGTTTCTGTGCTGCTGTTTCATCCAATTGTGTGGGCTTGTGGCACAGTACCTCTTTCACATAGAACATTTTATTGATCAAGTCAATGAGGGAACCATAAGCTAGCTGTTGTCCACACCTGAGCATGCATTCTAAAAATATCTGTTTTAGTTGGCCTTCAAATAGACCACTCTACTAAATTTACAACAGGGGCCAATATAGCAAATCCTTTAAGAACTGCCCCTCTTCCTCGAGGTTGTGGTTATTCATGTCATACTGAACGAAAATAAATGAACCCCCAGACCTCTATATAATGTATTGTCTATGTTCTCCCATCCTGCTCCCTAAAAATAAATTAGAGTTGTCACCGGTGTGTTAGTTAATGAGCGAAAGTATTATGTCTATTTTATCCTTGTATCCATATGAGCCTAAATAAATTAACACTGCAGTTATTCATTTCAAACATGCAAAATACAGAGGCATACTCAAAAAAATACTAAGACTTTATAAAGCTTTTTTGAGTGCAAATTTAGCGCGAATATTTATTTTAACAGCTCACAGTAATGCGCTACGCCCTACAATAGTGGTTCATGTTAACATTCCTCCTATTGACACATGCCAAACAAACAAGCTTCGTAAAACAACCTCTTAAATCAAAACTGATCCCTTGCCTCGTCAGTGTGTCTTGATGACTTGGATCCAAGTTTCATTTCCTATCATCTAGCCAAAGACACAGTGAACATTTTAATTAGTGAAAATGTTTACTGGATCCAACAATGATTTCTGCAGCTTTTCATCTCCCTTTTGTTGCTTTTGTTCTTTTGTGACGTTAGCCTTTTTCCACATAATACGATGCAATATCTGCACGTGTTAATAGTGGGATTACAGTCTTTATCTTTTTGCATTTATTCAAGTTTTATCTTTCAAGGTCAACATGCTTGCTTCCCTGTAAGAAGCCGTTCCGTGCAGATTATTTTCTAAGTGTTATATTTCTCTCTCATCTTTGTAATACCCAACAACGATTAACATTCCGATCATGGAAAGCAAAAGCCACATGTTAACATAATCCAACAAAGGAAATTCAACAGCTCACCAGTCTCCTCCGTCAATGGGTTCGCTTTATGAATATCTTAAGGGAAATGTATTTCTGAATCAATGTCATTAGCCTTCCAAGAAACAAACATTCGTGGCAAAATGGCATATAGTTGAAATGTTATGAGTTATGCTCAATATTCAGCACCTATTTGAAGAACTAAGGGGCATATTTACAAACCCCTAACACCACTGGAGCATCACTCTTTCCTATGCTCCTGTGACGTAGCTGTCTATGCCATATTTACTAGTTGACGTTAAGCCACTTAACGTGGCTTAATGCCACTGGCAGCTTGTAAATATACCCCTTACCTCAGCAGCCCGCTGCGGCAAAGAGCCGGGCAATGGGTTTTGCTGTGGGTGTTGCACGTCAACACCCATTGTTTTTTGATGCTGTTCCATATTTACAAGGATGGGTCAGTGCCAAAAAACTAAGACTAAGGAATACCTAGTCTTAGGATGGAGATACAAGGAGAAATCATTAATTTCTCCTTGTTGTTTGTTCTTTCTATAGTAATCGTGAGGCACACATAGCAATATAAAATCGCCTTTAAAGATTGTGATTGATTATGTGCAGGAAGGGACAACTTCCTACACATAATCAATCACCCCCTGCAGTGCAGGCACCCTTGCAACATGGCACAAAGGTGCCTTCACTGGCGCTAGGCACCCTTTTTAGTGCCAGTTCTGGGGAAAATTCAGGGGTGCGCTGTATTTTTGCGCATCCCTGCTTTTGAAAAATGTTAGAGCGCTGCGTTCCCAATTTCGGCATAACACCGTACTCTAACATTGCATAGTTAATATGCCCCTAAATCTTATGGCTGTGTTTATTTTTTTTATATATTTTCAATGACCCACTTAATAATCTTGTGCCTAATAATGTCTTCAATCTAAGCATGTGAAGCCTATTTCTCATGACAAATAAAGTCCTTGATGTTTTATCATACCAGAGAAGCCATACAGAGACTAGCAAATGACCTTGCATGTTACTGTTCCATAAGTTCTGAAAATTAGTTTAATCTTTTTGATTATACCGATACAGTCACCAAACATTAAATGTTGTTATGTTTCTTATTGTTTGTTGGAATGGACTATAAGATGTGTGTATTAAAGGCAAATACACAAGTGCAGCAGAGGGTCAACGAATAACAAGGTAAATGCATGAATCTCTGCTTTTGATAGGAAATTCAAGAAAGAATTATTCACAGAACTTGAAAATTCTGGCTATAGGAATCTAAAAACATGATAGCAAGAATGACTACAGTATGTGGCACAGAGATATGCAGGCAATGCTTTTTAATTGGCAATTAGTCAAGAAATAAGAAGGTTTGTCAAAGCAGGATACATTTGAGGAATTATGGCCACATTTCATGACGTGACAGTTGTTCACAACCAAGATTTAAAAAGGAAGATAAAACCTGTGCACACACAGCCCAGCAGCCAAGCGATATGTTTTTGCTCCATACTTGAACTCCGCCTGTGGTAACCGATCTTTATATCTGTGCCTTAACCCTGCATTTCTGGAATCATGGTTGTCTGCTCATCATAGTGTATCTTTTCGTTTTTCACGTCACTTGTCCTATCTCCCGCTTGGGTACCCTTTTAGCCCATTCCTATTTCTGTAAATAGCTGGTTATCTCTGCAAAGTGTTCTCATGATCGCTTGTTCCAAATATTGTAAATTACCTGTTATTCCCCCACATGTTAAAGCTGGTTATCTCTACAAAGTGCTCTCATGATCACCGTTCTGAATATTGTAAATTACCTGTTATTCCCCAAGTGTATGCACATTCATTTATCCCTACCTATGTAATTGTTTATGATATTGCCTATTCCGAACTTTGTATACAACTTGTTATCCCTGTAAAGTGCTCTGATACCCTAACGGGTCACATCTGCGCTCTATAAAACACTAAATAAACAAATAAATGAATCACAAACATTAACTTGGTCCAGTTTCTTTGCCAACCAATATAAAAGAAATGAAAGGAAGGGTGATATATATAATATATGTTCCAAAAGTTTTAGTCCTCTCTTAATTTGAAAAGCAGATATTGCCCTTTGGGTGGAGATACTCAATGTGTGTTGTAAAGCATCTGCAGCCATAAAGCAGCTGCAGCCGTTTCTTCTAAACTAAGAAAGCTGTAGCTATTTCACTAATTTATTGCTCAGTGGCAGCGTTCTTCCTTCATAGAGCAGGAGCGGCCAGCATACCTCACAGGTGGGAGGTCGGCTGGGGGGTTGCGCGGGGAGGGGGATCAATAATAAAAAAATTTAACCTACCTTTCTGCCGGCCTGGGTTCCACATCTTCACTGCTCCTGCTCCCCTGCCTCCAACAGGAAAAGGAAGCAGGCAGCCTCCTTCCCTTCCCCTAAGCCAATGACAATGCTCCAGTGGATTGGCTGGGGCGCCGCCCAGCCAGGGGCTGTAGGTTATGGCATGTTCTCCATGTAGGCTGCAATTCCGCTCACATAGAGACGGCAGAGTGGGAATAACTGGTTTGGGTGGCCCGAGACGGCCAAGGTAACAGTCTTTGCACATTCAAGAGTGGGCAAACCACCCGTGCCCTGCGAGGGCTGCTCAGCCCACCAGCCCACACGCAATGCGTAAAGAATCATAAAATGGTAATAAACAGATGTTATTACCATTTTATGTTTTGGCTTTCTCGCACTGCTAAAAAGCAGTGGGGCGACGCTCCTGCGCCCTAGTGGAGAAGCAGCCCCTGTCATAGAGCACAATTTATAGACCATACCCAGGAGTGCCCCTCAGACGTGCAGCTGACAATATTTGGGCATATATTCTCATGCAGTAGAGAAACCACTCACTGAGCGGAATTCCCACTCCTTTGCCAAAGTGTACTCCAGTGTACATACAGAGGAGCAATTTAAACCACTGCTCTATGGTTTTGTGGCACGCTCTCAAGACTTTGATGAGAGTATGAGGATACCATCCCTTGAAAGGGAACTCATAGTTTTTTAAAAGACCTCTTGCAGACCTCTTATTTTACACTTCATGAGTAGCATGTAACATGGAACACTAGATGGTAGCTGCAGCAAATTCCCCATTTCTGCATGCTCACCTCAGATGTTCACCTTTTCCTTTTGTTGGTAATTGGACTCTGCACACTTTGACATGGCTACTTTGTGCCGCAGTGCACATCCAATAAGGCTTTTGTAGAAGGAACAGAAAATGCACCAATAGTGTGTAAGTTAAGTCCGATATGTTGGTGACAATGTCATTTACAACACCCACATATATGGCAAGGATCATCCCTGTGTTCTAACTGGGCTGCAGTTTACATGCAACCCTGTGAACAACGCAGTGAAAAACTATCTTTGCCATGTAGGAAAGCTGATATTTAAATATTCAGGGGCAACCCAACAGGTGTGCCTTTTAAACCTACAGGGCAAGGTGTTGCTATTTAAAAGTAGGGCACACTACAAATTGGGGTTAGTGTGCACTTGCAGAGAAATATAACCGGTCTGAGCAGGCCTAGATGAGATTAACATCTTTGTTTCCTAGGTTCACTTGATAAAATGCTAGAAACATGTTTTAAGTTATTTGTTACTTAATTTTGAAAATAATCTTATTTAGTGGTGAAATCACACTTTAGATAACTTAAATAGAAAAATAACTTTGTAAAAATGTCCTTTGTGCTTCCTGAGTTTGAGGGCTAAAACCAATTTTGCACCTCAGCCTCTTCATAACTGGAAGACACATTCTTGCTCTGTGAGGGTTTATGACCTGGGCCCAGAGAAATATAGTCTGCCTCTGAGCTCAGGTAGAGCAGATGACTGTTAACGAAGAGGTAAGGATCAGCAATCTGGGCATGGACAGCAACAGTTGAAGGAATAAAGGGCTGTTTAACACTTCCTCTTTTGACTATGTGATGCCATTAATAGCTTATCTTATTTATTTCCAGGATAATTCCAGATAGCCAGCATTCAATTACAGTAGGAAAGAAAATGAGTTTTGAATCTGTCAGTTGCGAGTAGAACTCATTTAAATGGAGAAGTAGCAAAGGAGCTGAAGCCAACCCTGTCTGTTGGCAGAAGGGTTCTGCCATCTTGAAGTAGGGTTTACTGGGTACTTTTACAGTAAGGCAAAAAGGAAGTGCTGTAGAAAGAGGAGAGGGACTGTTAGAAAATATTTGGGTTTTGATGGCAGAGTTGTTCCAATCACTGGCTAATGTACAGGATAAACTTCAACCATCAACTTCTCAGAACATCTGTGGACCTGGCAACATTCCACCTGCAGAAGGCTCTGCAGGAAGAACACGTTTGGCTACCAACTACTGCTGTGAGAAGAGGACTCCTTCAAAGAGTCAAAGACTTCTCGATCCTGCTGGCAGCAAGGGGCTGGAACGGTTTTACAAAAGTCAAGTGTTGGCCTCCTGTTTTCCTATTTCAAGGATGCAAAAGAAGAAGTACTCCTGACTTTTACAGGGTTCAACTGACTATAAAGGGCTGAACCCTGCTGGAGACTTGGCTGTATAGAGACCTAGTGCCTAGCAGCCTGACCCGAGAAGTTAGAAACGACAGAATTGACTAACAGAAAATATTTTCACATTTTGATAAAAGTGGGGACTAATTTTTTCCACCTCCATTTACTGAGATAACATACTGTATCCCACCAGGTCGCACTCAAGGCAGACAAGAACACCAGGTTCATCCTACTTAAAGCTCGGGCGAAAGTATCAGGCCTTGTGGAGCTCTGTTCAGCTATAATCTCTTCTATGTTTGTTCCAGTCCTTACTCTACTGAAATTTTCAGACGACACAAGAACTAACTGGATTTGACCACGGACCAAGAAGTGACAGTCATTAAGTACATATTTGATTGGCTCTTGGCACTCATATGTTTGGTCTACTCAAATTGTATCGCACAAAAGGCCAACAATGTACACTAACAAGAGGAGTCATGTAAGTAATAGTTTTAGCAGGGAGATCGTTTTATTAATTGACTGTTGCATTACGGCAAGGCAGAATATTTAAATTATGCCTACTTCTAGCTGTTTCTACCTGACTATTTGATCAATAAATGGCACAATACATGTCTTTTCAAGTTCTTTCTTATAATAATTCAATACAAAAAGTAGAGTTTTCCCAGAGAGGTTTTCAGTTTCATTGCCTTAAACACACATTAGAGTATTATATATTAAATATCACCAATATTTCAACAAATGCAAAAGCTTTGTTATTAAACGTTGCACTTTGCACAGCTAAATTGCATGAAACTATACTTCAAAGAAAATGTCAGCCGATTATGTTGCAGTTGTTGCAGGTGCACTGATTCTAATATCCTCACTCCTTTACACAGAACCCATCCGAATCTTTTTCTGAAATGACTTGGAGTAGCAAGTGTGTCAGTGTGCTACGGTCCTTAATGAAAGGACGGAAATTAGCCCACTGACTCCTATTTGAATTGCAAAATACATCAATACTTATGGGTCTGTTGGCTACTCAGTACTCAGGACCATGCAGTGGTGGTTGGTGACCCAAAATAATGGTAGGTCAACATGAATAAAATTAAAAAACATACTAATAAATAAACAATAAAAAAAATGAAACCAAAAATGTTTCCCTTACCTTAGCCTGCAGCACGTCCTCAATGTTTTCCAGACGATGGCTCCAGACTCCTCCGAGCACGGGGACCCACAGCACTCACAGGTCCTTATCCAATCTAGATACCGCTCTCATGCTGCATGAGTGAAGTATCTGGATTGACTGGAGAAGGCTGTCTCAGTGCTCTGAAGAGTACTGAAGGCCTGTGCATGTTCTGGAGAGTCTGAATTGTGCATGTCGGTTTGGCCGTATCAAGGTAGCTGGCCAAAACGACAAGCGCAATTCATGCTGAAAGAGCCACGTGTCATTGCTGCCAATCAGCAACAATGACACTGGTCCCGCCCTGCCCTCTCCATTCGGCCGAAAGTTGGAAAATTAAAATGCTAAGAAGATCCATTTATGAACATTTTATTTTTCTAGCTTTCTAACAACCATATGATGGTGGTGGCCCTACTCTGCTCCCATGGAGGAAAAGCAGCTGGGGCCCAGTGCCACTGTTCCTGCTACACCAATGGAAGCTATTCCACAGTGCATAATTAAAGAAAACATTGCCTTTAACAAAATCAGACTCTTAGCCAATTTGCAATGTTTGCCACCATTTGAAATCTTGGTCTGAACACTACTAGCTCACACACGCCAGAGAGAGAAACCTATTTGAATATGTGTTCCTGTTAATCCTTTCTGAGGCGAGTCAATTATTAAAAATCACCTTTTGACCTGTGTTGCCAGTTAAGATACCCAATTTTCTTGTTTAATGATGTAGCCAAAGAGGGCAAATGAAAAGCAGGAAGCAATTAGTGTTTAATAGTGTTGAAACCGGCAGTGAAAATTTATAGGACAATGCTAATGCTCTCTATGGGCTAGATTTATTAGCATTTTACAGGGTATTACTTTTGCATGCTTTATAAATTCAGCAAATTGTAAGGCACACCAAGACCACCGTGCTGTGCTTTCAAAGCACCACCGCTCACAAATCCAGAGTATGTAGAGGGAATGGGAGCAGGTAGTCTTTCTACTCACAAAATGTGGGTGCGTCATCGGCAGCTATCTGCGCTAAATCTGATGACTTCAAAAGAGGTGTTTATATTAGTAAATTGTAAGCATCTGAGAATAAGTATTGATATTACACGATTCTACACTGGCCAATGTATGTGTATTCAAGGGAAGAGTAGATTATAAATTGATGGATACATCAGGATCCATTCACAAATAAACCAAAATGTTTCTCCATTTGTTAGTTTTTACCTTTGGTGCACATTTTTTTACTTTAAACTTTCTTTGACAAAGCAAAGAATTCCAGGACTAATCCTGGAAAGCTCTGAGGGTTTTAATTTCCCATGAGTATTCAAAGGTTAAAATGCTTTTGAATTCGAAAATGTGCCCCCCCCAACTGTAGGGTTCAACCCTTCATTTTCTCATCCTGAAAATATATTGAGGAGAACATATCAGAATGTTTTCATGAATGAAAAAATCTGTATTAGATTTGTGAATATCCACATAAAATACAAGTTTGTATATTACAGCACTCTTTCCAGGTACCTCATCCTTCAATTGACCAGAATCCACACTTCTGATGAAGTCTAGTAGAACTTTAAATGTATGCCTTCCTCGTATTATTTGATGTCCAAGCAAATCAACTAAGAGTTCAAATTCAAATTTCACAATTCAGATTCATAAATGATCCTTCCTGTGTCACCAAGGATCAGTAAGAAGAGATATTAGCTTTGTAAAAGGGGCCCACAATTTGGAACAATGAGAGAGATTGTATGCTTTGCACAAATACTTGATTGCCGCTGTATTTTCAACATGGGTCTAGGTGCGTTTCAGTTGCTGTTATTAAGTAGGACAGGTAGGATTTCTGTGCGATCAACTTCTAAGTATTATTTTAGCCGAGGTCTGACAGCTTGAATTTAATACTGTAACTCTGTCATGTTTCAGCATAACATTTTTTATTTTCACACTAAAGAATGCTAAATATCTATTCCACAATACTGTGGCACCCTCGCATTGGTGACTGTTCCTTTATTGAACCACTGCACGGAACAGCCCCCCAAAAAACTCAGTCAATATCTGCTCTGAACACTTTCAGAGCACTTATGAGTCAATACCTCTTTCACCAGCAGCACATGGCCTTGACTTCCCAGGGACGGTGGCGGCTGGTGACATTTGAAAAAGGTGTGGCGTAAACATTGGGCATGATTTTTATATAGCAAGCAATGTGAATACATTCTATGGACAAATGTGGGGTCTAGGGGGAGTCCCTCTCCTGAGAAAGAAATGAAAAAACAACTGGCAAATGGTTCATTTTAAAGCACATGAATGTAGCAATAAAGCAAGGCTTATTAAGCAGTGGGAACGTATAGTCTTGAAATATTAAACACATTAAAAACTGCCCCATATCTTCTTGCATTAATTATTTCAACAGTAACTGTAATGTGTAAATTGGTCTGCATGACAGCTTTAGCCCTTTAAAATGTATGCTTGCCCAGTGTCTTGCACTGCACGCTGTATTAACTTTGAAAAAATATGCTCTAACCAGACTTCGAGAAGCACACACGGATACTAGCTATAAGCAGTCATATAGAAATATGTGCAGACATGTCTTTAAGTGAGATGAAAAAAGTCGGTGCTCTCTATAAAGGAACATGCCAAATAAATTTCTGTGTTTCCCATCGTGTGCCATCAGACCCGTATTTGGTTTCTCTTAGAGATGTAATTTTATCCAAATAAATTGCACAGCAACTGACATACACCTAAAGCCTGTCAGTATGATTGGCTTTGTCACTGGTGTTAGCTTGTTTAAGATAAATGAGTAACAACAATGATTTCTTATAAATAATTAACATTGGAAATGTTTAAATACTGAATTAGTGAGTCTGTGAATTAAATAGTATTGAGGACTGTGGAAGGAGTTTTGGCCTTCAATTATGAATGCTTTATGTTAGATATGTATCCTATTTTTCTCTGCACATCTTGTTCATCTTCACATCTTCAATCCCCTCTCTTTCCTCTTCAGCATCCTCTTTTCACTCTTCCCCAAATGCCCTTCCTTGCATCACTGTCACTTCACCGCCCCCAACATGCACTGCACTGCCTCAAATTTAAACACTTCAATTTCTCTTACTTTTGCCTGCAAATATTTTGACATCAGTGCACCTCCTTAACACACATATCCACAGAATTTCAGTTGCAATTGGAATACAAAAACATTGTTCTGTGTGCTCTGCAGAGAGGCCAACCCACTGACAGGCACTTTGTTTGGCTTTAGCCTTAGCGCCTGAGCTGCCACAAATTCATTAAAATAAAAAACTACCAAGAAATATAATAAGAAACATTACACAGTATAGTTATATTTTTAACAACAATATGTGAAAAAGAAAGGGTAGTAACGAACAACCAAAAGACTATGCAGCAAACTTCAAACATTGCACACCACTAAGTAACATTAGCTCACCATCCGCTGATTTGTCACACCATCCCCCCTTCTTGATTTTACATTTGTTGTTTTGCTTTTCCTCATTAAAGGCTTGGGCCTCTAAAGCTTACATTCAAAGTACTGATGACTAAAAGCTAATATACAAAATAGGTGAAATCTATGATGTACTGCTTGATGTACGCAGAACTGTTTTATAATTTAAGGCTTCACTCCAACAATCATTGATTTGTCACAAGAGAATGACCTATCTCAAAAATGTTCAACAATCGCAAATAGGTTTCAATTAAATTTGTTTTGACAGCTTAGTGTGCAAGAAAAAACACTCAAAAGCTGATTAAAATCAAACAATTACAACATTATGTACTGTACCTATGCATCATATGACTGCAAAAGAGCACTTTTTTCTACATATAGTAGTGTTTCTATAATCAAGCTATAGCTACAAATGAAAAACCACTTAGGATGATCTACTCTTAAGACACTGTTTTTTGACATGTTAAACGGTTTTTCATTTTGCTGTAAATAAGGCGGATTGCATTGAAAAACAAGGATGAAATGAAAGCTACATTTTTACCAAGGACAAACTGTTTTATAAAAAGCTTCCACTTTATACCTGACAATATATTACACTGTTTACATGTGATCTAGATTGTTGCACAAATTCAAATGTCCAAGTAATTCATTGGAGCCTGATAAATAGTTTTTCCACTGCTGGTGTGTTTGAAAAAACCTTCATTTTTCTTTTGATGTTTAATAGAGCCAATGCCCAAATGCAGAATTTTTTAGAATATCAATCCTGTCCTAAAGTCATTTCTTTTGAAGGGCAATTGGAATTGAAGTGATGTGTGGTGCTCAAACGCCCTGGGATAGGTACAGGCAGGACAGGGGTTTTTAACAAATCTCCCTGACGTAGCTAGACAAGAAAACAGAAACAAAATAAATATTCTTACATTTCAAATATTGTTTACAGTTTCTCCCCTCATATTATTATTATCAAGTAAATTATAAACATTAATATTTAAAAGCACTCCCTGTTGCTACTTTTTTGCAGCATCTGCAAAACCAATAGGGCAAGCTTTAATCTGATAAACAACACTTGTGTATACCTGTGTTTACAAACATTGGCTTTTTAGATAAGGCCTATTAGCTAAGCATTTGTGTGTTTAACGTTAGTGTTTTAATATTTGAAACATCTGATTTTACTTCTAAAAAAAATGGGCATTGCCTTCATAAATCACTTCTCAATTTAGGTCTGGAATATCAAAATAGTTTTCCTGTTTACACTAACATGATAATGTATACTTACAAATTGTGGAATAACAATTATTAACACTTTCACACCTGGAAATGTACCAATACAATAATATTTACTCAAATTTAATGTAACATGAGTCCTGCTGCCATTGACTACATTTTTAATAATTCCTAACTTTGAAAATGATGGTTAGACATATTTTGGATTTTGTGTATGTTAGCATTAGACACGGTGACTAGACCAGATGGACATTTTCAGTAGACTTTTAAAGAGAGACTTTGGCCAAGATTTTTTTGCTTTAGAGATAAACCACGTTAATTCAGTGGTCAAGCATTCCCTCAATTCTACGGAAGATTGTGGATGATATGACGTGCACTCACAATAAATAAGGGTTTTTTGACTCTTTAGATTCATGTACAAAAACAGCCAGAAAGAGTGACTTCAATTTAATGCATGTATTTATATGATTTCAGGAAAGTAAGACATTAAATAATAAATGAAGCTCTTCATCTTTTAATAGGTCCATTATATTTGCAGATGATAGCATTAGTCATCAAAGGAAAAGGGCATGAAAGAAAGAAAGTCTTTTTAGTCACAATAAATTACCTACTTTCCAGTGGAGATGAGAAAATTACACATGCAAAAACAGGTGAAAATTGCATGTTTCTCATTCCCTACTATTTTGCTGAAAATTACCTTTGTTTGTTTTCGTTCTCTTAAATGGGAAACTACAAAAAGGGGAGGAGAGGTGTAGTGCTTAAGGACCAAGGAGAGTTTCGCTTTTTAAGAACAACCATGATGGGTAGACCATATTGACTGCAAGAGGTAGAGACTCGTCAGGTATCCTAATGAAAGAGTAGTATTCATTTAATATCCCTCATTTCACGTCTATTTTTTTTTTAACACATTTCAAAGTTTCTAGTTTTGACCAGGTTTAACAAGGGAACACACCTTGACACTTGTTGATGGTTTACTGTGTCTGCTTGGGATTACTTAATGGTAAATAAACAATTTACTCAGGATAAATCAACACCACCTCAATCTGGGGCCTGGTGTTGCTAATAATTTGCAACCGCCCAGAATTAAGTCTTCTGTATAACTCTATAAAACGTACATATTAACATTCAGATACACCTTTTATACATCAAATAGTTGTTAAAACCCATGTTTAAAATCATTCACCACATCAATCCTTTCAAAGGTCCCATCGTTAGAATACATGTCCACAAGCCCTTGAGCATGTAATTTGAAATATCCCTTCCACTTCAGAGTTCATTCAGATATTGAGGCCAATACGAATTTTCAAAAAGACTTTAATATTTTAACCCATGTGTTGGTGAGGGAAGTGTTGATGCATGCCTTAGATCTATGCCTGTAATGTTACAAAGATAGAAAAAATGCCATTACAACTAACAGGTGCTCAGTAGTTAGGGAAAGCAGCCAATCTCATGCTCTTTAAGTCGGACACAAAGTTATGTAGCATATATAAAGCAGGTTACTGGCACACCGCTCCTCAATAAACAAGTCTTACTTTAGTGTTTAACTCGGTTCTTCTGTTTATTCTGTGCCTTCATTAAGTACAGGCCCAACCAGGCTGGATTCTGTGCCTTCAGATAGTACAATTCCAGCATAATTAACTAGAAATGTACTGTCTGGAGACACAGAGTAAACAGAAGAGCTGAATCAAAGAATACTTTGAGTCTTGGTATTGAGGAGTGGTATGCCAGCAACCAGCATCCAATCCTTCAATATTTGTCTCAAATTGCCCAGTTCCCGTAAAAACGCATCCTTCTTGTTCCTAGGATTTTTATGGTTGCCATGGCTCATGAAATTTTGAAACATGGCCTCTCAGAGGATTTTAAAGCCTTGTCAGTACAATCCAAATGACCTTCATCCATATATATAAGATTGCACCGTATCCATATTGTGTAAATGGACTTAAATTGCATCTACTCCGAGCAAAACCATGTTTGTCCAGACCCACATGCAAAATGCAGGGAACCAAAAGAGTGCACCAGGTCTAGGGTACAGAATGCTGTTTCAAAGTTTCCTTCAGTGCTAATTCACCTACTCTTTCGTTGGGATACCTGGCAAGGCCTGGCAAGGAAAAGCTAAGGAGATATCCTTTGCCTGACTTCTCCAGATAGCCTAATGAAGGAGCAGCATTCATTTAGTGTTCCTCTATCTCTCAGAGATTACAGGGGATCCCTTTTGCAGTAGCTTATGCTTGTAATTTATGGCACAGTTGCGCAAACAATCAAGTATAAAATGAGGGTTTGGTACTTATAAACATGAGGAGAGTTAGCATATGTGATGCAAAGTGTATGCATTTTGTAGAGGACAAAGTGGATGACAATTTTGCCGTCTTTGTCCTTTTCATTTTTAACTTGTAAAGTGCACAGACAACCGTCACGACTTTTGTAGATTTTTGTAATACCTTTTTTCTTGATCGGCCTGGTTTTTAAGGCAATATCTGGTCTTCTCTGCACAATACTGATTTTTTGTGACACAAAAAATATTGTTTTAAATAGCAATTTGACATTCTACATTTACTGCCAAATGACAAATGCAGGAACATTGCAGACATTTTTTTCAATCACTGTATTACATTAATGGTGTCCCACGAATCTGAATAGGCACATAAAGGGTAATTTATTACTGTTTGCATAGGATCTCAAGTGTTGCTGCACAGTTTTGCAAAGTATTCACAGGCTTTTATTATGGTAAGTAAAGGGGCGCAATGTGGTGGTCTTGTACACTGCTCTGTCACTTGTACCTGAGGACTCCTGGTACTTAAAGGATGATTCAGGGACCTCACAATCTTGAGTGCACCCACCCCTTATGTAGCACCTAGGTTCCGCCTCAACATGACGTTGTAAGAGATTCCTCATGTGCAGCTCCAGCTCGTCTGCCAGGATTTTAAAAAGATAACCACTGATTTAGCTTTGGGTAGTGGTTGTGCATTGGTTTCAAACCACTCTATGAAGGAAGTTCTAACATTTGTGCAGGCCATGCACCCAAACAAAGTACATGAACACTTGAGTAGGTTCTTCAACAACACCTCTGCATTAGACGTTAAAGAGGGAGACTTTATAGTCCCATTGATAATTCCACAGTGCAGGGTCTGCAAACAATGGGGCATAATACCAAGGGTGGCGATAGGCAATTATCGCCGGTTTAGCGGCCGTTTGGCCGCTGAGCGGCGATAATTCTATCGCTCTATTAGCAAGCTGTCGCTAACTGATGTTAGCGACAACTTTTAGGCGATAGCGAGCGGTTTTAGGCCCACTTTGCATGTCAGCGATATTTATCGCTAATGACATGCAAAGTGGGCGTACCCAACCTGTTAGCGACTGAAAGCAGTCGCTAACGTCGCTATCGCCTATTAGCAAGGCTGGCGTAGCGATGGAAATATTCCCGCTATCGCCAAAAACTAACGCCTGCTCAGACCAGTTCTTAGCCATGTTATCCAATGGGAGGTGGATAACATGGCTAAGAGCATTTCGTCGCTAATGCGTGAATATCGCTGTATTGTCAGCGATATTCACGCATTTCGCCGCTATCGCTGGATATTTTAGCACAATGGAGAAAAATGTTGCTAATAGCATGTTTTCTCCGCTAACATATCCAGCGATAGGCAGCGATAAAAAAAATCATCGCTAAGCCTATTTAGCGATAATTATCGCTACTTGTTGGTAATATGCCCCAATGTTTTTGTTTCAGCCCTTTAAAGTTACACTTTAAGAATGTTTTTGCCATATAATTTTATTTTACCTTGGTTTCACTTTATGAAAGTAAGAAACGAAGGTACTAACATTATATATATTTATACATGAAAGCATCCCCAATAATACAAACAAATAATTTGAGAGCAGCAAATATAGTTAATAAGCTTTGAAAAAAATAGAACCAAGTGATTAAAAGTAATTCAACGTTTGTTTATAAGCATTCGGCACCATGAGGGCTATTCAAAAGAAGATGTCTGTATACATTTCTTTATTAAAATGATGAGCGTCGTTTGTTCTGTGCTTTCTGTTTGAATTTTGTCTCTAGTCTTTAAATCTGAAATTGTGAAACCATATGGTAAGTATTTCTTTCCTTTGATGGAGGACAATGTGCCTTGCACAGTAATCATGTGTGCAGAGTTTAGTGCACCAAGTACTGACTTTTGATCAATTTGAGCTACAAACATTTTGATGATTGGAATCTGCTAATTGTGCAGTGGGTGGTTGATTATGTGACAAGTGTACCGACTCCATAATTACTTAGAAAACAGCTGCTGAATCATGTGATTCCACTGGTCATGCATTCACCTTGAAATAGGCTGTCACCGCCATGCATTTTTGCAAGGCTGATTTCTTTGGCAAGAGAAATGAATAGGATACTACATTGCTTCTCCCGCTTCCCTTTTAGGCAAAGTAGCAGAAGATGGGAAAGGGGACAGCGATGAATGTTCACTGTGTTCCTTAGCAAGCCATTCAGATGTGAACGCATGGATGCCCTGGGTGCCAGTGTAAGCAAGGCAAGTGAGCCTCTGAGGTATCTGGGCACCGGTGCATTGCACCTACTGTACCATTGGCAAAAGCGCTCAAGTCTGCATGACCTTCCCCTCATGCCACTTATAAAAGCAGATGACAAAACATTGAGGTGACTGGACCCATTTCCATTAAAATCTCCATTTAATCATAGCAGTAAACAACATGTTAAGATAGTAAATTACACCAAACATGGAATTCTATGAATTGTGTCAATCACGGTTATTTTTTAATTAATTTTTTAATTCTGAAGTTCTTGATTTGGTATTTAAAAGGTAATAACCCTCCCCCAAAAAATTCTACTTTCACCCTTGTGTATTCTTTGTTGAAATGCTTGTTGAGCTTTCATTAACTTCTCAATAGTCTTTATCTACATGAATATAATAATGTTCCTCACTTCGCCTTACACACACAACACATTTACACAGGGCTGGCTCTAAGGCAGTGCGACTGGTGCGGCTGCACTGGGCGCTGACCTGTGAAGGGGGGCGCTGACCTCAGGGTGTGCAATGTTTTTACCAATAACTTATACTTAACTTGGAGAGCTGAGGGGCACTTTTGGCCAGTGGTAGTGAGAGATTCTGAGGAGGAGGTGGTGGGGTCGCACCCGGCGCCACCAGCGCTAAAGGCGGCTCTGATGATTCACCCACAGATACACAAGAGCATATACTCACACAAAGCTAATAAACATTCAGCAGAAATGTTAGCAGGCCTAAGGTTTGTTTTTGAAACGTAAAATAGGTGTCCCACGGAAAAATAAATAAATATATAAAACAGCTAACTTCATTCTGAACTCGACTCAGTTCATTCTCAGTCTAGTAGTAATAAAATTAAGAATTGTGAGCGTAGGACAATGTCATATGGAAGAGCCTACACTTTAATTAGAAACAAGTTAGAATAATGCACAAGTCTTTTTTAGGTCGAGCCTGGAATTCGCATCCAAAGGATTCATCCAGGTGGAGACTTATAGCTAGCTGACTCGGGGGAATGAAGGACAAGAAACTGCCACGAGCTTCTCCTCGGCTGGATTACACTGCGTGCACGCGCACCCACATTCACGCATTCGCACATCACAGCCACACGCATACACAGCCACACGCATACACAGGCAAACCCCCCCGCCCCGCCCCCGCACCTACACACACACACACTAGCGCACCTACACGCACACACAGAGACCCCCCCACACACACACCAGCGCACCTACACTCACGCACGCACGCACACATACAAAGACCCCCCTCCCCCCCGCCGCCGCCATCGCACACACACTGCATACACACACGCTCACACACAGGTGCCAAGCCCCACTTACCGCCTCAGCCGCCTCTCCTGACTTCTGCTGCCATCCACTCTGTGGGCGCGGGCTTCTCGCAAAGTCGGAGGTCCCGCCCCACGACTGCCGTGAGCGTGCACATCCTAAGACCGGAAGTTTGGGAGAGTGCACGCTCACGGCTTGTGTTATTGTGGTTGAAACCGTTGACAGACGTCTCGCACCACCAGCTGTCTTCGACCATCAGTGTGCCGAGAAGTCCTGGGGTTGTGTTTTAGCCACGTCATAGGCGATGGGGGGTTAACTGAGTCGTGACTGTGGTTTACTGAAAGCATGTTCCTTTATTTGTCCTAATGTGCCTAAGTGGACATTGCGTTCGCAATAATTGTAGAAGGGGATTTAGGTTAATGGTACAGTAATTAAGCATGGAGTTTTTTTTCTGGAAGGCGTGTGGATTTTTGCTTGCTGCAAGGTCTAATTTTCAGCGACAATCACACACACAAGGTGCCCCTTAACACAACAGATGGAGCAGGTCGGCTTACACCCGTCAGGCAAAGAGATGACCTGTCTTGAAAAATTCCACATGAAGGCACACGGCGGAAACGGAGCCACCCGGAATCGAGGCATGCGTCACCTGGGCTGTCAGAGCTTTATTTACGGGCCATTAACGAGCACCGAGGTTACATGAAAACAACATTATGGTCACGTCAGCAGTACAAATGAGCTTTCTGCAATTTAGTGTTATTGCACGTTTCTGTGCAGTAACAAGGCACAGGAAGCGCAATCAATATTTAAAAATGCCGGAATGTTACCCGGGCTCGATACAGTTAACAAATTGAACAGTTAATAACACAAACCTGTCATTAGAGCCCGGCGAGGTTCAGGAACGGTGCAATTCACAAGTCAACGGGGACCGGCAACGCTAGCAAGATATTCAAATGTGAGACACCGTGCTCCGCTACAGACTCCAATCTGCCCCCTCTTGAGGAGGAGAGCGAGGGGTGGGCGCAAGGAGGAGGAGAGGACAGCCCGCGCCCCCTCCCCACCACCGCCAGCTGCACCAAAGCTCCGACGCACGGTACGAGCCCGCCCCTGGCAAGGAGCTCCTTCCTGAAGGTTACACAGTGGCACCGCCCGCACCTGGCACGCGGAGCCCACACCAGGAATCCGTGCACCAACGGAGCACAGCTCGCCAAATGCACACACTGACCCACAGTACGAGGGAATTAATGTCGCCGACACCCTCTAACTTTCCTTGCTCCCCACAACTTCCATTATCTGGAGGTAAGGGGAGTGCATGCCAGGCACGTCAAAGACTCTGTGTTCCCTTCCTTCCTGTGTGAAGTTTTCTATACAGAGCGACTCGACCCAAGGGCACTGGACCGCTTTACGCGTGCACCAGATAACATTGCACAAGGTTAGATTAATTATTTTTGTATTATTTTAGGCACCGGATGATTACGTGATTTGCCCAGAATCACAAGTTGTTGAGCCCACGCCGGGACTCGAACTTGGTTCCCAGGTTCCAAAGACAGCCGCTCTGTCCCTTGGACCACATGCCATCTCCTCACACAGGACAGCCTCCTTGCTGCTCAGCGCACATACTCCAACTGACCCTCCCTCTCTCGACCTCACTAGGCACTCCGGCATTTCAAATCACAACAGGATGCTGGCCCAAAAACGGTAGCTCACTAAAGGCATAAGGGAATACCTGCACATGCTGGCAGTAGTAAACATGTGATGGAGCCCTTATTGTTCATTCTGCATCTAAACGTTCAGGGTTCATGTAGGTGCGGCAGCACTCCCCACACCACTGAGGTAAAGAGCTCTGGAGGCAGGCACGAACATGGGCGAAGCCATCTTTTTAGGTCGAGCCTAGAAGAAAGCAAAAGCAAAGCTTTTGCTGTCTAGAGCGAGACAACTTATGTTATCACTTTTGGGGGAACGTGGACAGCTGACCCATGCCTCCTTATTTGACTACCGGGGGGTGGGAGGGTCCCAAACACCTTGCCGGCACTTCTCAAGCTCCCTGCACCCTTGCACCTCCCCCCCGCCTCCCTTATCTGCCGCTCCCTGCCATGCCTGTTGAAGGCATGGAGGGATTGTGGCCACAATAACTTATTTAAGTATTAATTATTTGAAAAAATTAACAGCCATTGTTATTTGTAATATCAATACATCTAAGCCACGTAAATACAACACATATTGCATTAGAAATGCTATAGGTGTCGCATTTGCGAAAGTTATAACTATTAGCATTGTAAATGACATAGCTATTAATTTTGCTATTTTCAAAAACAAAACATAAATAAAAAATTTGACATTTACAATACCAATAGCTTAAACTTTCCTAATGCGAGACCTATTGCATTGTAAATGCTTGTTTTATTAAATGTTGTTGTCATTGTGAGGAAGTGCTTCTTTTTGTGTTGTCGTCCCCCTTCTTGTGGGGAATGGTGTTGTTGCTTTTGAACTGTGCAAGTTGGGGCACTGTTAACCATAATAATATGTCACCCCTATGTATGCATTGTAGCCACAGGACATCTAGACATTTTAAATTAACATGTCCATGCAGTGACTAATAAATACCCAAGAGCAATTTTCATGGTGGGAAGGCTGGCCACCCCATACAGAACAAGCATTTGCATAGCCAATAGGTTTCGCCTTTGGGACATCATACATATTTAGCCAGAGCTATTGACTTTGCCAATGTCTTTAAGCTATGTTGTAGAGCATCATGGCTGCTGTGCTGCATGTTGAAAAGTTATAAGAAAAAGTCTCTCAATCTGTGAAAAAGGCTAATTACATTTCCAGAAGTGAACATGGCCTCTTTATAGATGTTGGGAAGGGGCATGAAGGTTAAAGGTCACTTGCTGTCACTTCTGCTATGGTTTTGGAGACCAGCACCCAGTGGTAGGAGTGCTGTACTCATAACATATCAAAATGTATTCCTGTTTGTATTTCGTGTTTAAGGTACAAATGAAGTGCAACCAATGTCCAGATAGTATTATCATGTTTGGCAATGCTTTTTTAAGGCACAGACAGAAAGACAAGTGCCTCAATGCAAGTCAACAGCACTATAACTTTCTGTGTGCCCCTGCATCACTAGAGTATTGAATAGCCTTTGCAAACAGGGTTGTTGGGGCAATGGTGGAAGCTAATGGTTGTTATGCATTTATCGGGGATCACTGGCTCCTTGGGACTCACCGAAACGAAAGAGTTCTGTGAACAAGGAGAGGATTTACAAAAAATGAAAGGGAAAGCACGGCAAGAACCATGAGGGTGTCATTTCGAAACTGCAACTATGTATACCCTGACGAAAAATCACTCATCAGAAATCACCCCTCCTGCTCCATCATTTTAAGGAAAGTTGTAGCTGTTGCATGTGTCCAGACAAAAAAACAAACACCTCTTTTTGTCAAAGATATTTTTATTAGAAACAAACGGTCCAAGAGGACCCAAAGCAACATCGTGGAGTCCCACGCAGGGGAACAACAAGACACAGTAAAACGTTTACATATCACCTGAAAAGGGTGTCGAATGGGCAAAGGGAGGAGCACCGTCTTAGAGTCCACTAGCTATTGGAGAAGCACAGCTGCTGAATGTACGGAGCATGTCCCATCATCGAAGTGAGGCCGAGGTATACGCCAGGTCAAGTGGTCTGTCCGGGAAACGAGCAGGCCTTATGAGGCTTAAGAGGTGGTAAGAACAGACCTCAGCAGGAAGTCACATCGGGAGTGCTAAAAGATGTCACCTATAATAACACGAGTACAACATATCTTGTCCCAACATGGGGCGTACAGTGAAACACCAATTAAAAGAAAAACAAAGCAAACTTCCCCACCCACCCTAAGCCACCCCCCACCCACCCGTGGTGGCGGCTGCATCCCGATAAGAGAAAGGGTAAAAGCGTGCGAGATTCAAGTATATGGATCAAAATTGAAATAAGTGTAGAGCCCTAATGGAGGCAGGACAAAAAGCGGAGGGAAGGCCCTGCGAGAGGAAAGCAACCAGAGGACCCCATTTGAATTCAACATTTTTGTAGTCGTCCTGGAAGATAGCGGCCATGCGCTCAAGACTCAACAGCTCCCAGAGACAAGCATGCCATAAGGAGATAGCTGGGGCTTCCTTCAAACACCTCTTTTTATATTCTTGATCAACTGAACTTGTCAGTATGTGTCAGCAAAACAAAATTGAGCATTTCACTTCTGACTTCATTATCTCTTCTTGAGAAGAAGTGTTGCATCTACTCTTTCTCCATTAATGCAATGCCATGTGCGGAAAAGGGCAATGCATATATCGTTAAAACACTGCCATTAACAACAAAGACATGTTATTACTCCCAGGGTGCTAAGAAAGACTGTTAGAGCTAAAATCACCAATCTTAACATCCATAAGCATGCAGAGGTAAATCAAGCACTGGGAGAACTTAAAACGACTCTGTTACAAACAAGCAATCCATGCTGGGAATTACCAACAGGCAGAGATAAAGAGATACCCCAGTTCAGACTTGAAAGTAAAATCAACACTCCAGAGTATGGGAGAACGTGTTGCGATGGTGAATCAAGAGGAATGGTGGAATGCGATGGCCACCCAGAAGAAACAATAAGTGAAATCTGATGGGAGGGACTCAAGCACCCAAAGGAGGGACAACTACAACCAATGCATCAATCAATAGCCAGCATATTTGAATGACACAACGAAGAATGAAAATTGAGGGGTATGCTTGAAGGCCAAAGAGGAGATAAAGCATGGCTTGCAGACAGTGTATGCACGTGCAAGCACATGCCTAGGCTCGACCTGAAAGCTGTGAATCAACATTAAATATGAATTCTGCTTTCTCAGTGTAATTAACAGCTACAAAAATTATTAATTGACTATTTTTGATAGGTACTAAAATACCAACTTAATGGTGAAGTTGGATTTGTGAGAAATATGAAAGTGTTAACATTTCCCTGCCCAAAGCTCCAGTAGGCTTATTTGCACTAGTCTTTCAACTGTCATTCAGGTGATGAATAACTCTGATTAGGTGTAAAAACTGCTCCCGGAGCAAAAAACAATGGTCTGGGTGTGGGGAGTGATTTCATTCACCTGCCAGGAAGACCAGCTGAGCAGTTCCCAGGAACTTAATTTACTTGAAAAGGGGCCCCCTCGTCACAAAGATATGTCAGATGAGATCTGAACAGTCACCTTTCCTTGTCCTCTGAGTCAGGTAGGCACCATACGCAGTGATGGAAAAGCCGCCCACAGAAGTGGTTTGGAGTAACCACAGAGGAAGGGCTGCTCATTGCCCTCACCATACCTCTGGGTAGGCCCACAGTCTTGGATTTAATGAGTGAGGGAAAGTGCTGTATTTGTGGAGTAGGGCATACAGGAATGGCTGCAAAATGTGTTAGGTTACCCCTGGAACGCTCGCCCTATTGGGTAGGTGGGGGCCAGATGTGACCCCACTTACAAGCTAGTGCCAGGCACAAATGTGATTTCCAAGACATCATCTTAAGGACACTCTATATATGTGGAAAAACAGAGGGAAGACTGTATCTGCTGTTTGAAAAAAGTGAGGAGATCTAAAGGTTGGACCTGCTACCACATGAAGCCAGGAGAAAGAAGTGGACTCCAAGAGTCAGGTATCTGGCCTCCTGTGTGGCCATAATGCTACAACAAGTTGCAAGAGGACTTTTTCTTGAAGTGCCCAGCTGACCAATACCAACCGGACCTGCTCTAGACCTTGCTAAGGGCCTGTGATAGAATGAGTCCTGACCTCCAAGTGCTCAAGAGGTCCTTGGGCCCTTGACTATGTTTAACTGGACTTCTTCTATCATTTATGAAAAACAGAGACTTGGAAATTTTTTTGACTTCAAGACCCCTGGAGGACAGGGAGAAACCTGGCAAGCCCATCCGGCCACGGCACGACCTTGCAGGGCTGAAGAAACTGTTTTCCAGGACTCAGAGATCCTCAGCAGAAGCAAATCAGATTCAACTATACCTCAGCAAGATAGTATACCACCTAGTGGACCACTTATCTGATGGACTCCAAGCTCCAGTGACGAAGTCTGCAAGTAAAGATATTGGCTGGTTGAAAGCGCCAAAACAATCCAGCTGGTGCGAAGGATTCCTGAGGAGGGAAATTCATATTTTCCAAGTCAGAGCTTTACTTGTCAAAATTAGCAGCTTCACTGCGACCTCATCCAACAACATTCTAAAGTCCTCCTCAGATAGAGCCTACTGTCAGTCTTGTTTAAGGATTTTGACTTTTATTTTTGAAACAAATCTCCAAGGTAAAACCTTTGACGGGGTTAAACCTGGCTTGTTTATTCAACCAATGCTCGATCTCAGTCAGCCTGAAATCACTCCAAGGTCTCAGTCCACCATTACCAGTTGACTACCATTCGAGTTTAAGGCTTTTTCGCGCAATATTTCCTTAAAACTTTACAAATTCATATCTCCTGGTTCCCTTATTGGATTTATATTGTTTTGGTGTCATTATGTACATTAAGTTAATCTCCAGTTTAGAAACAGGAGTGTGACTTTTTTGTGCTGTATTTTTGTCTTTTTAATTGTGATGTTTTACACAAAAAGCCTGTATGTTCTCTGCAATAGCTACCAGTGGTTGAGTACTGAAACTCTTAGCTTGACCTGACATGAAGGTGAGAATATTCCTTGTGGTGGACTACCATCCACCCTATTAAAAACATACTTTAGCGCAATCATGTATAGTTTTCCAGGCATATCACTATTACATAATAATGAGACTCACTGTGCCTGCAGTGCTTATATAATATGAATATGTGCCATTAGTGACATAATGACAAAGAAGATTTTTTTAATCTAAGTATGATCAAGAGAGCAGCAACATAAAATTTCTGCCTAATCATGAATAAAATACAGCTGCATTATACTCTGCTTACTTCTATATTTATTTCCCTTTACAGAACAAATGGTGATGAGTGCTACACTTCTTAAAAATAAAGCCCACACACTCACATGGGTGACTAAAAAAGGATTAAAGACATTTAAGAGTTACAAGGGGCAGGAAGCCTTACAACATCACATCATCTTTCCCATCATCAATATATTCTCTTCAATTTGATTGGCTAATTATCCAAAGCATAATTATATATAAGTAAAATATATTTTAATGATTCTTAAGATCTTCTTACATTTTTGTATATGTATGGCATTAGTAGAATTTCTCATTTACATCATTTTATTAGTACAGTATTTGTTAATAAAATAGTGATTGCAGAATTTGAGATGTTGAGAAGCTTATTGTCTGTTTCAAACAACCTATTTTGAAACAATGAATATTGATTAAAATGTGTTAGGTCATTCTTTAATGGGCATGGTACATCTCATTTTATGTACCACACAGATACATTTTTAGCCCGAATTAAAATGATAAAGTTGCAATTGCAATAGGGCCATAATGATGAACCTTCAATCCAGAGTACTTTAAAGTGTCTCCTTCATTATTATTAGTGATGTCCTTACAAATCTTTATTATCCATTTCCGTGTGCTTGAACATCTCTATATAGATTTGACAGAAACCTACTTTGCCTTCACACTACCAGAACACAGTGTGTGTACACGAAACCCCTCTCCGAGTGTTATACAAACATTTTCATTAATTTTATTGAAAGGACCATCCAGAGAGAGTGATAGAATAATTCAATGTTTTAGTCCATTCCATCCTTACAGTGGTTGCTTAATTGACTGAGAAGTGTAGCTTTTAGTATCAGCTGTGACTTTATGCAGTGTAGAGAGGTACACAGTCTAACTCATGCCAAAAGAGTTAACTGAATGTCAGATGATGTAACTGATGTAAAGGTATGAAATCCGTCATACATTGATGTTATGGAAATCATAGGCACTTAACCTTGTGTCTAACCAGGGGGGCGTGGCTAGCCAGCCAAGATGGTGGTCGCAGCCTGATAGAGCTCCGGACGCTCCGGGGGGGGGGAAGCACCCTTTAAGCACTGTCCCCACGGCGGCGGCCCTCGAAGGGGAGAGGAGGAATTAGCACTGACACCCCTGCGATAACAAGGTGGCTGGCCTGATGCGCGGGGCCTGCCCGACGTTCCTTGCTTGCCAAGGCCGGGATCTCTCGTGGGTCGGAGACTTGCCTGCAGAGAGCCGACTGTCAGGACCTGGGATCGGTAGCCTTCCCTGCTGTGGAGCTCCAGCTACAGGCCCACCCTCGGGGAAATGCGGATTCGACTATGGGCTGCGGAGGCGCCGTTCGGCAGACTGTACTGACTGGCTAAGTGGAGGATTGCAGGATCTCGGTACGAGATCGGAGGAGGAGCGCCGCAGGAGCTTGCTGAGGCCCACTGCAGAAGGAGGTACACCGTGCGGCCCGACACTGCGACTGGGGCCTGCCCTGGCCCCGATTTCCTGCGGGCCTCACCGGATTGCGGCTGAGAGGGGCATGCGGGCGGGGTCGCGCTGTGGACTTTGCCTGTGAGAGCGGGCTGCGGACTGAGGCGGCTTGAGGCCTGGGCGCCCATTTGGCTGGGGAATAAACTGTGCCTGGGCCTGCCTGGGGCCTGTCCATGCCTCCTGGATGCTTGGCCGCCCGCCGGCCTATCAGGGACGCTGCCCAGAATTTGGTGGCTGACCAGTGGGGCATGTTGGGCCTGAGTGCGGACAGTACCAGAGGGGTGTGCCACACATGAGAGGCAATGTGGAGCAGAGGCGGTAAGTGACGGTGCACGCTCGGGCCCCCTTCTTCTCTTCTCTTCCCCCTCCCCCCCCCACAGTACATTACACTCTCCTCTCGACGCCTGCCTCGTCTGGGGGGCAGGGGAGGACCATCTCTACAGGTGGGACCCTGACTAGACCACACTTTTGACAGAGGCCCGGAGGCCCAGGTGGCAAACGCATTGCCCTACAGTACACCAGAACTGGACCATTAATACTGCCTGAGCACCGATTGACCTACCCTAGGGGCCGCCTTACCGGGGCATCGACGAGGGGCACTGCAAAATGCCAACCTCGCGTCAAGCCAGCATTCCGGACACTGGCACCGCCCTTTGACCCAGATGAACAGTGCGGTTGCCCTACGGTGAGTCTGAGAGTGGCGTTGCGATATGGGCAGACCTCGGGCAAAGGCACAGGAGGGGCAGAGCGGCTCTGACACTTCCCATACCATGACGGGCACCGCAAGTAGGCCCTCCTTGCCAGGGGCTACCTCGACCGGACATGCAGAGGAGCAAAACCCGGACAAACTGGACCTCATCCTCAAAGAGATTCGGGACTCTAGGACGGCGATGGAGCTCCAAATGCGGATCATGGCAAGTTGGCGAACACAGTTAAGGACCATGGTCTAACTTTAACTGATCTTAACCCCAGAGTAGGGGAACACTCCTCCACGTTACAACAGCTCCAACAACAGGTTACCACGCTTCTGGACCAGGTGGAAGATGCAGAGGGAAGAAATTGGCGCAACAATATTCACGTTATTGGTTAGCCGGAATGCTGCAAAGGGAATTGAGCGGCGGACTTCATGGAGCAGTGTTTCCGAGACCACGTGGCATCTGAAGGACTCTCTCCATACTTCTGTGTGGAATGGGCGCACAGAATCCCAACGGGACGGCCTAAACCTGGAACGCCGGCCCGCCCATTGATCATGAAAATCCTTACCTATAGAGACCGGGACACTCTGTTACAGAAAGCGAGGGAGAAGGAGCTCATCCAATACGAGAACCACCACGTATCCTTATATCCTGATTATACAATGCTGGTACAGAGACAAAGATCCTCATATCAAGCGGTGAAGAAGAAGCTACAAACTGCGCAACTCAAGTACGCACTCCTGTAT
Source organism: Lissotriton helveticus (assembly GCF_964261635.1). Classification (NCBI taxonomy): domain Eukaryota; kingdom Metazoa; phylum Chordata; class Amphibia; order Caudata; family Salamandridae; genus Lissotriton; species Lissotriton helveticus. The sequence goes on along the minus strand of NC_136067.1, from coordinate 1,737,918,013 downwards.
CCTGCACGATTGAAGATCATACATGACAAGAAAACTCACTTATTTGAGATTCTGTCGGATGTTAAAGAATGGCTGGAGGTGATGTGCATAGGATCTAGCCTGGCTAGTGTTCCAGAGCTGTCCACGCAGGGCTCGTATGGACTCCCGAAGCAAACCCCTTGGCGATCCCAAAACCCCAACCGGAGCGGTGCGGCTGCCGGGCCCTCGCGGGAGCAGAAGAGGCAAGCTCAGGAAGGGGCGCTTGCGGTGGCCGGTGCTTTCCATGAGGACTTGCACAAAATTTCAACCGACTCGGAGGACAGTACTCTCCACTCAGACTCTGAACATAGTGCAATCCTGTTCCCCACCATCACGCCCAGAGCAGCAGACGACTTGATAGATTTCTGAATGTAGAAGCTGAACCGCATTCACCTGGGGCTACTGCTGTGCTCATTTCTACTATTGCTGATGTTATGTCTGGTATTGGAGGGACTATTGTATCCTTTTGATGTGTTGCTTATGATGTGAACTGGTCCACTCTCTTGTTGTGTACAGGGGGTCTTGATTCCATGATTACACACCACATTTGTATATCCGACAATCTCAGGTGAGTTGATGATTTGAGTCAGTGGTCGGGGGCTCCTGGTCACTCATGGTTTAATATAGGAATGTGTTCATACTACCGCTCCCACCCCATTTGCATCTTTACCCCCCCGAGGTGAGGTACTGTTGAGCCGTCGGGTCTCAGTTCTTTAGTGCACTATGGTCAGGCGTAAGACTGGTCATCTCCCTCTTTGCGTACGCACTGTTATTTGTTTTGTATTCCTGATACACCACTGTTGGGCCCAGCACAGTTTAAGCGCTGTGCCTGGTTTAGTTACAGTTCTGGGAAAATGGGGCTCCTGGTCAGATCTGCTTGGTTACTTGGCACGGTTGGGAACAACACATTACACAAGGGAACATGGCAGGGACTGCTAAGACAATAGTGTCAAACAATCTACTCGCATGGAATGTGCGGGGACTGGGAGCAATTCAGAAACTGAACCGAATTCATGCATTTCTCCTTAGATGTCAAGCACAGATTGCGTTCCTTCAGGAATCCCATCTCACGGATTCTGAAACACAAAAGATGCGAAAAAAAATGGAGGGGACATATTTATTCTACTAATTATTCGGCTTTCGCCAGAGGGGCGAGTATCTGGGTGCGACATGGGGTCCCATTTGTTGAGCTTGATCGCCGAGTGGATGACCAGGGACGATATATACCAGTGAACGGCAATCTTAATGGCTCCCTGATGGTCCTAGGGAGAAGTTATGCTCCTAACTTCGACCAAGATCGGTTCTTGAACAAGCTGGGTACGGTTTTGGCGGACTGGGATGGGATCCCCTGGGTGCTGGGAGAGGACTGGAATGCAGTGTTGGACACAGGACTAGATAGATCACTCCCTCCACTTCAGGCTTCCGATACTAGCATACTGGCTGAGCAATTCACTACTTGGGAAAATGGGTGAACACTTTCCGATGCCTGGCGATGTCTCCACCCAAATCACAAGGAATGCTTCTTTTATTCTCTGGTGCATAGCCTTCATACTAGAATAGATAGGTTCCTGTGCTCCAGATCCATTATCACGAAGGCTCATGAATCTAGGTACCTGGCTAAGACCTTTTCCGATCATTGGCCCTTAGAACTTACACTGGGATGGCGTATAGTACCGACCCCAGTGCCCACCTGGAGATTGCACCCACACCTGTTTGAGGACGCTCCCTTCCGCACGACACTGTCCAATGCTATATTTAACTACTTGAACAAAAACTGGTACACAGCTTCCTCTAATCTGATTGAATGAGATGTTCTGAAAGAAGTGGTTAGAGGGGCGACGATCGGACAGTTAGTGGGGGTCAGGCAGGAAGTACATCAGAGATTAAAAGACGTTGAGGATAGGCTACAGACACTGGAGAGGGAGGCAGCCCTTGATTACGGAAAAATGGGGGTGTTGCAATCCGCCCACATAGACCATGCTGAAACGCTAGAGGCATTACGGATGATAGACTATGAGGCATACCTCTCACAACAGAAACACACTGAGGCGGATAGATCCGGTACACTGCTTGCCCGCTTAGTAAGGGATCGACCTGACTCGCCAAGTATAACCAGCATTCGTAACCAGACGGGACATTTGGTCTATACACAAGCAGAAATAAATTTGGCATTTCATGACCATCTTAAGGCACTCTATGCACCCTCCGCCCCAGTAGACAGCGCCTTGATTGACGAGTTCCTACAGGATCTCCCTTTCCCGGTGTGATCGGAGGATATACAGAAAGACATTGACGGCCCCATTACCCAACAAGAGATACGGGTAGCAATTAAAGGTCTGAATCATAATAAGACACCTAGGATTGGCGGCCTCCCTGTAGAATTTTACCTTACTTACTTAGAGTCCCTAGTACCTGTGTTGGAGGCAGTTTAGAAGGTGGCATTTGAGACTGGCCGTCTGCCTCATTCCACCATGCAGGCATTGGTTACGTCCATACCTAATCCGGGACGGGACGAGCTAGAGTTGTACAACTATAGACCACTCTCTTTGCTCTCCACTGAATATAAGATTTTAAGTATGGCCCTCGCTAACCGTATACCGTTACACCTCCCCACACTTATTCACTGGGATCAGTGTGGATTCCTCCCGGACCGCAGCACTTCTCTGAAAACTCACCGATTACACTCTATAATGAAGGCTACCCCACGAGACCTCCCCCGCGCGGAATGTACAGCGTTAGATCTTAGACATGCATTCAATTCCCTATCTTGGGAATTCCTGTTTGAGTCATTGAAACAATTTGGATTCCCAGATAACTTCCTTAAGTGGGTTCGCCTATTGTACATGTCTCCAACAGCCAGGGCCCGCACCGGCCGCCATATCTCTGACCAATACACCGTTCACAGAGGCACGAGACAGGGATACCCCCTGTCCCCATTGTTGTTTGTGCTCGCACTCGAACCCTTGGCCCTGGCTCTCCAGATGTCCGCAGACCGCCTGGGCATCTCTGTCGACGGAGTACAGCATCTGATATCTATCTATGCGGATGTTATCCTCTTATATTTACGTGATCTGACTACTGACAATGCTACGTTCCCTGACATATTCGCCACTTTTGAACGGCTATCGGGTCTGGCAATAAACCCTACAAAGTCGACCAGTTTCTTCTTCCGGGGATGCCACATCTAACTCACCTGTGGTTTGGCACCTACTCTATCCCAGTAGCCCCCACAACTTTCAAATATCTGGGCATACAGGTATATAGGACACAAGAAGATCAGATAGAAGGTATTATTCTACGGGCAATAACAAGCCTCCGTACTAGTGTGGGGTTCTGGTCTTTCCTACCCTTATCAGTGATGGGCCGAATTTCCATTTAAAAAAGGGTGATGCTCCCTCACCTCTTATATTACTTTGTGAATCTACCGGTGGTCCTCCCACAATCTATTTTTAATACACTGAATACCATTTTGATTAGTCTTATTTGGGGGTCTGGCCGGAGACAGATCAGCCTTCGGAAACTCCAACAAGGGACATTAATAGGCGGTCTGGGGGTCCCCGATTTGCGAGGATACTACTATGCTAGTCAGCTTTAGTGGCTTTCATACTGGACTGCGGGTAGGAATTTGCAAGAAATCGGATTCACACCGGAGAGACTGGATCGAGGAGAGCTTCACTCTTTGCTGCTGCCAAGGGCCCGGGTTCCCCCGGACGGTCTCCCCCTGTTAAAGACTGCCTTGAGCTGCTGGAAGAAAGCCCTATCCTACACGTCTGCAGTAATACCATATGCAGCAAATATTCCTATATTAGACATTCCTACACCACAGGGAAGACTTACATGAACCAGACTGCAGGACTCGATGGATAGTTGGGTGGAGGAGGTGGATGCATTTTTTGGAGATGATAATCTGTTGGACCAGGACTCCTTCTTGCAGGCCATTGGAGCGCCACCATGTCTGTTTTTGTTACACGCCACAGTGACACATTATATCAGAACCACATGGGCCCCGCAGAGAACCGAACCCACACAACACGAATTAGTACACCTTTCATATTATATGGGACCGGGGGGGTCATTTGGTACGTTGGCTGTACACAGGGATCATGCAGCGATTCCGCTCACATCCCTTAGGGCACACTGGGCAGATGATTCTGAGATTGAGATTATGGACAGGGCATGGAAGAGTATGCTAGAACACCCCAAAAGAGTATCGCATAATGCAAGACTTAAATTTATCCAGACAATGGTACTCCATAGTTCATATCTTACCCCCAAAAACTACATTGTATGTTCCCGGACTCCCCTCACTGTGGCCCCCGCTGTAGGGGGGACAAGACAGATTATATTCACATGATGTGGTCCTGCCCTCGACTACAGGAATACTGGGGTGGTGTTCGATGGGCCCTCACCACAGTGACACAACTACCGATCCCCGATGAGGTCCTTCTCTGCCTTATGGGCCAGCGTAGATGCTCGGGGATGCAAAAAGTGCGGCTTAGATTCCTAGATCTACCACTCATTTTAGCGATCAGGGCTTTGACGATGAGATGGAAGTCTCCTAGATCCCCTTTGGTTGCCATGTGGCAGGCAGATATGCTGGGGTCGGGCGGAGGGAGCTGCTCTCTGAAAGGAAGAGGAGAGTGGTCTGAGGAAGCAACATACAGCACTGGATTGGGAAGCCATGCTGATTGCGCTAGAAACACTTGAATTGTCCCCCACACAGAAGGCTACGTCCCAGTAATACGCACAGGCGAACAGGATCTTTCGAGTAGTGGGCCCTGTTGGCACACGACATGGCAATTTCATTATGGACAACGCCCCCTTTAGCTAGAGGATTCGTCTAGAATTCCCACGGGCAATAAGGAAGCTGGGACCAGACAGACTAGGAGGGGGATGGGGTGGGTTAGGGAGGGTGTGTGTAGGGGGTTTGTATGAGTTCCTGTTCGATATATAAAAATGCACACCATTGTACTGAGACTAAGGGTGTAAATTGTCTATTCCTCAAAGGATAATGCTGGTTCTACTTGGGTGGGGCCTGATTATCTTCTGACAACATGTATTGTACTAAGTACGAAATATTGATGTGGTTCGCTTAATGGGGATTGTTATAAATTGGAAAAGGTTGTACTGACCGATTCACCCTGTTACTGCATTTGTCATATTGCGGTCGCTAATAAAGTGTGTTTAAAATAAAATAAAAAAACCTTGTGTCTAACCAGTAAGCCATCCAAAAAGTTGAATAGTGAAGACAGTGAAGATTTTCCAAGTACAATTTTATCTCAGAAATGTGTTAGATTTCTGTAGGAAAAAGTCCTACTGATTTTGTTAGACTGAATACTACATCAATGCAGAGTGGGAAACGATTTTTATAAAATACTGCAAGTTAGTAACTATCCCCATATACATGCAAAGACTAAACAAGGCATTGAGGTGAAACAATATTCTATCCCATAAGGTGAGTTGAAACATGATCTTTTTTCGGGCTATTCACACAGGAAACACATTGTCTGGCAGGGCTATAGACCTTGTTAATAACCAAACAACACAAAGTGACAAAGTGATCTTTCTGAGAGACTGTATCATCACTGGCGCACCACAGAAGAGTCTGCAGTGAACTGCTTTGCCTCCACTCTCTCCAACATCATCTAATACCAACGCACACAAAAGATTCAAAACTTGAACTAATTGTCACTAAAGCAGACCTGCTCCTAGTAGACAAACCAATACCAGTAGACTAGTGCAATCATTTCCTTATTTTATTCACCTTACAACTCTCGCATACCGTGACAATGGTCCAACCAAAAATAGCAATTACCTGGTTCTGAAATATCAGGAACTTGGACACAGTATACTGAGCAACTCTGCCCAGAAATTACTACCTTCCATCGGCCCCATCGCAGATGTCAATGACTTGACCTCCTATAGTTTTGGATGTCTCACTGATCTGCTTGATAAAGTTGCCTCACTTCAAAGCAAAACGAAATCACCCAAAACATAAGCCCCATGGTTCGAAAAAGCCTTATATTAGGAAAGGGAAGACTTAAGAATCCACTAGAAAAAATAGAGACAGTCACCCTCCATCATTAACCTCAAATGTCTCCGAAAAGCTAGGTCCCCATTCAAAAGACATATCTTTTGCAAAGATCCTTCGAGGGCTCAGATATGAAATGAACCAAGCAGGTCAAAACTGTAACCAAACTAAGCCTGGGCGTAAAACTGCGCTACGCTCATGGTGTGTGCATAGTTTGTGCAACTATGCGCTAAGCAAATCGCAAGTAGCACAGTGCAAAAACGAATAGCGTAGAGGGCAATTTTTGCTCGCTCGCGGTCCTCAAAGTCAAGTTGGCGACCGCGAATGAGCAAAATCAACATCCATGCAAGACTTTTACCTCGCTCACGATCGGCAACATCAAGTTGATGATCGCGAGCTTGGAAAATTAAACCTCCCGGTGAGATTCTCAATGCGGGAAGGTCAGGTTTTCTCATTGCGAATGGTCGCGTATGTTTGCGACCACTCGCGATGAGAAACTACTAGTCTGTGTTGAGAAAGCTGCCGCTCGAAAACAAATCTACTCGAGCAGCATAAATCGACCAATTGCACTGTACATGATGCCGTTCACAATGATTGCACAGTGCGGACAAGCATTTGGCACTGTGCAATCATTGAGAACAGCAATTCCCTACCGCACTACGCAGTTCTCGTAGCTACGTGTAGCGTGCATAGTGCGAAGTGCACTTCGCGTAGCTACGCGTAGCGCGACTACACAAACTACGCCCAGGGTTAAACCAGACCCTCCACTCCACATTTGTAAAATTTTATGACGCACCAATGAAAGCAGAAAAGTTTCTACACTTCTTAGATTCCAACATAAAATTGCTTCGAGGTCAAGAAGTCAAGCCCTACACCTTCCCTAATGTGCAAGTCAAAAGACACTTTGCAAGTATTTAACACCATAACAGAGGAAGACTTACTCAAATCCATCATGAAAACCAAACCCTCTAACCACTTTTGTGAATCCATTCTTAAGATGCAATGCCAAAGACCTCTATATTCAAATGCTTCCCTACATAACAAAATTGGGCAATCTCTCCCTTAATTAGGGAATATTTCCTGGCTTCCTTAAATCTGGAAAAGTCACCATCTCCTCAAAACACCCTACGCAGATACTAATGACCTCAACAACTATTTCCCAATGTCCAATCTGCCTTTCCTCGCACAAATCATTGAAAGCTGTGTAGCGGAGCTGCTCACCCAAGAAATCAAAGATAACAATTGCCTAGACAAATGCCAATCCAGTTTCAATCAAGGCTACAGAAATAGCTTTACTACAGGTGGTCCACGATGCACTTTAAATCCCTGACTCAGGCAACTTCTTCCTCAAGATTCTTCCAGAAAAATCATCAACTTTTGACTCAGTCAACCATTACACACTGCTCAACATGCTCAACAATTGAATGGATATTGATGGCATGGCCCTTAAATGGTTTTAATCAGTACTCAGAGGCAGATCACAGATGATAAAAATTGATGACTGTCTCTCAACACTGAAGGTAGTTGAGCAAGGGGTCCCCAAAGGGTCTATTCTTGCCTCAGCACTATTCAACCTGTACATCAAGCCATATTTGTGCAGATGCCACACAACTATATCTAAAGGTTTCCTCCCCAAATCAGATCTTGCTCCTCACCATCACCCTAAACTCTTTTCAAAACTGGATGACCAGAAACACGCACTATCAACTGAGTCTTCTCTGGGGACTTTCAGACCATGATCTGAACTATTGGAGCTCTCTCTTGATTGGTCTCCCCCAAACTATCTCAGCCCTCTTGAAATCGATTCTACACCCAGCGAGACAATATGTTTGCAGGACCCAAAGGAATGACCACATCACACCTATCTCCCCGCTGGTTGCCCATTGAAGCCGGGGGGGTATAAAAGACTGCTTGCATCACCTACAAGGCACTACACACATTCACTTACTGTTATCTGGTGGACAAACTCAAGCTTTTAGGGAGTTAAAGACTATCCAGAAACGCAGAAGCATTGCTGTGAGAACCCCTGACCTTTAAAAAGAAAAGATTCCTGGTACGATCCTTCTCTGGTATTGCATTCAGAGGATGTTGCCTAACAGCTAGGGCAGAGCCTCAAATCTGGGGAACTGGGTTCATGTCCCAGCAACAACGCTCAATATCCTGTGATTCTGGGCAAATCACTTAATCTCCAGTGCCTAACAAAAACAAATGTGTCTTTATGTAATGCAACTGGTGCTCATGTAAAGCTCTCTGATACCTGATACCTTTGGGTCGAGTCTGCGCTGTATAAAACTCTGAAAATAAATAAAATTGAAATAAATACTACATCCAAACCTTTGCACTACCACCTCGCTGGTAACCTTTGAGCCGGGACTGAAAGCCCTCCTCCTTCAATGATACTTTAGCTTAGATATTGCAGCCAATCCCCCTCAAATTAAAACATGTTCACTCACCTCTTGGCAGAGAACTACACTACCTCCACTTCATCAGGTGCTTACAAATATTTCCCTGCTGTAAAGAAAAACTGTACAACTTTTTTACTTTTATATAATAATTTACCATTCTGTATTTATTCAGTTTATGTCACTGGCGGCCAGATGTATGACAATTGCATTTTGCTGCTCGCAAATCGCATCGCTTTGTGAGGTGTAATTTGGGACTTGCAAAATGCAATGTACAACAGTGTCTCAGACACTGTTTGCGACTCCCAATGGGGTCGCAAATTGCATGCCTCATCAATATTCAGGAGGCAAGCACAATTTGCTACCCCATTGGGAATGGCCAGCACTCCCAGGGATGGTGGCCTGCTAGGGTCAACAGACCACCATGTCTGGGATTGCTTTTTAAATAAAGCAGGTCTTTTTTAAATGCAGCTCGTTTTCCTTAAAGGAAAACGGGATGCAATTGAAAAACTAAAATTAAACTTTACAGTTTCATTTTTTGAGAGCAGGCAGGGATCCCTGGGACCACAGCCTGCTCTTAAAAAATATTTACGCACACATTCACAAAGAGCAAGGTTTCTCTGGGGACCCCTTCCCTTTCGCGAGTGGCTTAACACCTACTTGAAATACATGGAAACCTGCAAGTGTTTTGCAAACGCATACATGGCATGGTGACTTTCTATTAGGAAGGGACGTCCCTTCCTAATAGCGAGAGTCGCAAATGCTATTTTGCAAGTCAGTGACTCGCAAAATTGCACTTGTACATGACTCGAACCTTTTTTGCGGTCGCAAACAGGCTGATCTCACGTTTGCGGCCGCAAAAAAGGGTTGTACATCTGGCCCTAGATTTGGTCATTATTAAACCCTCTACAACTATCCATTTAATAGCAATTGTATACTGTACAACGCTCTGGGATCCTTGTGTAATGTTTGTGCTATATAAAAATGCAAAAATAAATCATAAACCTTGGATGTACTTTAAGGTGATTTAGTGGATGTGTAACAAAATGTCTTTTTGAACCCCTGTTAGATTAGGCCCATAGAATGCTTATGCAATGTTATGCTATTAGCAGTATTTTCTCCTCAGGAGCCATTTTAAGGTGTTCGAAACTGAATCTCGTCCATTTCTGAGAAATGCCCTTCTAAGTTTTGTTTCTGAAATGTTAGTTTCTGTTTCAGTGATGAGTAAACTGTTCATGTCTCAGTAGATTGAGGCCCTCTACCACTTGTCTGGTGGCAGGCCCAGGGTGAAACAAACTTGCTAGTTTGTACAAGATACGAGAACAGAAACCCTTTTGCATTTCCATGTCCAGTTGCATCTGCCTGGAAAATTCCACTGTGGGCATGCCTTTGCCAGGGGTATGAAATGTAGATAATGTATCTCTATGCTTGTTGATTTTAGTTCCCTCTGTACGACTCCTAGGGACTGTACAGTGAAGTAGTGTGGCTCACTGGTTAGAGGCGGCAGACCCGAGAGCAGAGGACGGCCCGGGACCAGGGTTCGATTCCCGGCGCGGCAGGTTTCTGGACCAGGGTCAGCGGACTCGATAATTCTCTCGCCTCGGTGCCCACTCTGATCAGCGATCACACTCGGCAACTCTGGGCATTAGCTTGCCTCATCTTCACTAACGGCCCCACCAGACTGCCGGGGATGCCTGGTCTCACCCTGGAGATACCCATTAAGGGACCATCTCTCAGGGAAGCCAGGAAGGGTTTCGCAGCGGTCGAAGCGCCTTGGGACCCTACGGGTAAGTAGTGCGCTATATAAATGCCTATACATTTACAGGTGGGGCTCCACTCTGAGTGTTTATGAATAAACAATTATTGATTTGAATTCTCCACTGTCTGACCAGCTCTTCATTTGGTACGGAAGGCTGAGAGGAGGTCAATAGTGACCCGGGTGGCCCTTTTCGGGTCTCTTCCTTCACCCCATGTTTCATTTGTTAAGAGTGCAGCTGTTTGAATGCATCTATCATCTTCATGTTTGTTTGCCTGTGCTTGTGAAATGGTATTTATACGTGGATAGTTTGTTACCGAGGCAACAGTCTTTATCGTCAACATGCTACTTTCTAATTAGATTTGGATATTCATTGTTCCTTAGTTCAAGAACAGGCTCTGTAGGTGAGCCTGTTTAGCAAAATTAACATATTCCCAAACATAAATTAGCAATTTGGAGATTTGAGCATGATGAACAGTATTGACTTGCATTGTTTTTTTAGTGGTGTACTTATTTTCCAACACCAACACACAGTTGGCTGCAGCGCCTGGCCTAGATTTGCAACCAGGCCCTGCCCTGAACCCGCTTTGGGCACCCAACACCAATTGTGCATGGCCAAAGGCTGCGCACAGCCTTCGGTTGTGTGCAGCGAGGTTGTCTGCACTGCCTGCCCTGTTGCCCAATCCATCAAGAATGGCCAGTTCAGCATGGACGGCCAGCCTCTAGCGGAGAATGGTTAGTCATAGAGTTTGGCCTTCAGCAGAGTGTTATTTATTATTCAGGGCAAACGGCATGCTTGGGTACCACCAGTTCAATGCAAGATTATTTTGTCAAAACTACTGAAAAGTTTTTCATCAAATCAACAAACCCACACTTTCTGAGTTAGCTTCTATTGACATCAAGTTTCCATTCAGTGGTTTTGGCTGTGGGCGCCCTTAAAATTTCCAAGAGGCGTTAAAGTGAGAAAAAATATATATTTTCACCCCTTAATCTTTTCCCCCACAAGTAATTGCATGGAAATTGTCATGGAGGACCTTAACTAACTAAGCCAAACTTGTTGCAGATCTATACATGGGGTCAAATGTTACTGACAAATTACAAAAATGTCTTCTCAATGGTATGTGCAGCTCAACCAAAGCTGCACAGTGGCAACACTTCACTTTACAGAGGACATCCTTTCCCGAAATTATAATTTTCACCCAGCAAACAACGACTTTTCCATTCTACGGATGATCTAAATTCATAAGTCTATGTTGCATATTACTAGGAGTTGTCAAGCTTATTTCTTATACATCTAATAAAAAAGAAAGAATAATTCAGTTAATTACTGCAATGTTCACTTGCCAGATCAAATCAATGTTTGACACGGCAGCTGCAAATGAAGTATTACTCGAAGAAAAAGGCAAACTGATATATATATATTAATGTATTTTTCTAAAGATTCAAGCAACAGAATGATGTCAAAGTTTCCCATCTCACAAAACAGATTCAAGCAAAGCAGACGGGAATAGCTAATGTCAGTTTTTTGTTTTTCTCACGTATTCAACCTAAAATTATTCATTACAGACTGAGGGGAAGATGGTTGTTCATCTTTTGCTTTACCTCTGGCATGCTCTTTCATTTATCTGCATAGAGGTACCACAATCCACAGTCTGCTAACTGCAATATGGTCTACCCTAATTGGTGGAATTTTACATATGGTTAGTTTTACAAGTCCCGCTTTATTATTTCCCTTGGCAATTTCACAAGATATGCAATACTGAAAACAACTCAGCAAGGTTGACCCAGAAAACACCTTGTCCTACCTTATCTGTGCACAAAATTAGACTTTTACAACAATGGGAGAAGGCAATACTCTTCAATATATGAATATCAGAAAAATACTTGCTACGAATAGTCTCAAAATGCCAGACAAATAATATGTTTGATTCCTGTTTGATTGTTGGAGACAATGCATCTGCTAAAAACGCCTATTCTCTTTCAAAATATGACACTGTCATGGGAACAACACAAACAAGCATTGGAAATGCAATAGGTCTCGCAATAGAAAAGTTTGAGTTTTTGGTGTGGTAAATGTAAATATTTTTTTTGTTTGTTTATGTTTTGCAAATTATAAAAGTATTAATTTTGTTATTTGAAATGCCAATAGTTATAAATTTAGCAAATGTTACATCTGTAGCATTAGTAAAGGTACATGTTTAGTTTTCCCCTGTCTTACATGTATTGATCTGACAAATCACATATGTTGCATTTGTGCCGGTGTGTGTGTGAAGTGCCGGTGTGTGTGTGAAGTGCCTGTGTGTGTGAGCAGCGTCTGTGTGTGTGAGCAGCTGTGTGTGTGTGTGAACAGTGCTTGTGTGTGAACAGTGCCTGTGTGTGTAAGCAGCCTGTGTGTCTGAGAGCATTGTGTCTGTGACAGTAACTTGTGTGTGTGAGGGCAGTGTGTGTCAATGCAACGGGGCTCCTGTTATCGACCTCAGAAGCATGAAAAGTGTGTCTCTTGGAACATCTGAGGGCAGCTCGTGTTACAAGCTTGCTTTGAAGACGGTCATGCAGCACTGGGAGTGGAGCAGATGGTCCTGTTTATGACCTGCAGAGCGCGTGTGAAGTGGGCGCGGATGAAGCGACTGGGGTGAGGGGGTGTGCAGCCTGGTGTGCTGAAGCCTGGCAGCAGAGGCGGCACGCGCACACAAAGTGGCTAAGTGGCTGGTGGCAAATGGACGCACATCAAAGGAGCCGCGAAAGTAGCATGCAAGCAGAGGGCTTTTGTTATTTATTTATTTCCTCCCAAGTACATTTCCTCTCAATGTACTTTCTTATGTGAACCCGAAAAAGATATAGAAGACAGCGCACATTTCGCTATATTAAACAATGTTGACAACGTACAATGAAATCGATTGTAGGCGGCACTAAGAAAACCCAAGTACACAACAAGTAGCGGAGGAAAAGAAAGATGAAGAGAAGGAAGGGTAGATGGAAATTACAGAAAGGTGGCGGAAAGCAGAAAGAATGGAAAGAAAGCACAATGGAAAAAGACACAAAAAGGATGGAAAGAAAGTTGGAACAAGGAACAAGACTGCCAAACTGACGGGGTAGAAAACAAAACAAAACAAAAAAACTGTATTCTGGGTGTTAACAACGCTAAAATGATGTTCACCTGTTGTACAGTTTGAGAAGTCTCGACCTATGGTAATCATATCCAAGACGCTTATTGCATCTGGGGCCGGCCCATTTGTTATTTCTAGGAAACCAAGCAATACACAATACGGGAGCGGCAACCGGAGTCACAGAGTGTAACAAGAGCAGCCTTGACCCCCTCCACCCAGGTGTCATAACTTAATCTCAGCACGCCTACCAAAAATGAATGTGTTGTTCTGTAACGTATGTGGTGTGCATGTAAAGCACTCCAATACCAACGGATCGAGATCGCACCTTAATAAAAAATAAAAAAAATGACAATTCTTTTTCAGGGCCGGCAGCGGGGGCATAGTGCAGTGTTATTTGCCCGACCCTAGTGAAGACAGAGAAGGCGCCGCTGGGAACCAGCAGTACAGGCACAGCAAGTATTACAAAACGCAGGAGTGGCAAAGGGAGTCACGGAGGTAGTGACATCGGCCCTGACTCCGCTCACTCAGGCGTCATGAATAGCTTAATCTCCACGCGCCAAACGAAAATGAATGTGTCCTTTTGTAAGGTTTTTGGTGCGTATGTAAAGCACTCCAATACCTATGGATTGAGTTCACGCTATATACAAAAAAAACAAATACAACAAGGAACAAGACTGCCAAACTGACGGGGTAGAAAAGAATGTGTTTAAAAACAAGACGGAGGGAGGGCATTGCTGTGGGGAGGGGGGAGGAGAAATGCGACACGGCTGCAGCAGGGGGCGGAGCGGGGAGAGCGGCGATGAGGGAGAGACCCGGCCTGGCGGCCGTAAATAGTGTGAAGCAGCAGGGGCCTTTGAAGTGAGGCTTCACTTCAAAGGTGTGGGAGGAGTGCGGCTGAGGCAGAGCGCACGCTGGGGGAAGCTTGTGGGGCGGAGCGGAAAGAGCTGCTGGGGAACAGATGGCTGGCGATTTGATGCTGTGCACGTGCATTTTAGGTCAATGCGCTTGCGCATTGACCTAAAAGCGCACGGGCACAGCATCAAATCGCCAGCTAGTTAAACCTCTGTTTAAGCCCCTATAGTCTCGCTCCGCTCAATGCGCATGCGCATTGAGAGGCGAGACCTAATAAACATTGGTATCAACACAGGAGATGTCAGTCTATATTCATGGTTCCAGCCATTTCCGTAGCCGTACCATCTCACCATTATTTCTTTTTTTTTCAGAAGAATTAATTTGGCTCCTGAGCCCAAAAAGCTCCTAAAACTGCTGATATGTGGGTTACCAACTGCAAGCATTTAGAAGAATCACCATCCTAAATAATGTGAAAATAATAAAATGTACCCCTAAAGATTAAAAAAATAACAGGACATTGCACATATCACAGAATGTGTATAACTAAACAACTATTTTACCCATAAGAAATCCATCAAAATATAGTTTGTTTATCTCAACCACCCTATCTTAACCTTCAGTTCATTGCAGGCACACCATATTCATTGTACAAGTGGTCATGCAGGATGTCAAACTATACCTAGATGCCAACATCTAAAATGTTTTTAAAGGAGCAATTTTCAACTAAAATCCTTTGAAAAAGCTGGAACATACCATAAATGATTGTACCATAGTAGTTCAGGCGCTTATCTTTTCCAGAGTGGGCTATAGAGAGTTCTAATTGACAGGCCTCCCAAGGAGCAAAGTTTCAGTTTCATCCAACAGACAGCAGCCTATGTAATGACAGCTGCATTTCAACATGATAGTAAATCTCCTCCACTGACTCCTGTTCAGTGGTCCATGTTTAGGTTGGTCAACTTGTATAAACTACTCGACATATGAAATGATGTTACAAGATAGGGGTAAAATCACCCACTAGTTCTGCAGATCCTTAACTTTGGGAAAAAAAAGTTCTTCTCTGCTTAAAAGTTTGAAACTTCAGAACGACATAAAATATCAAACAATCCTTCTCTGCATATGGACCCTGATAGCACATTCACTTACTTTTGATATAATGGTAGCCCCAGATCTTGCTACATTGAATAAACAATTTTAATATCGCAAGAAGAAAATGAGATCATCCCCTGGTCACTCAATAGACCGAACTAGTGAGGGCATGGGGCACTGGCTCTATGGTACGGGTAGACACTTTCAGGAATGGATATATATACACTGAAAACATGAAAGGTTAAAGTGATGTTATAGTAAAGACTTGTAATGAAGAAAAAAATGTTTCCAAAAAAAACGACTGAACTTCACCAGTTATAGTTTACTGTGCAGACTATAACGTGCGCCCCCAATGTACAACACATGGCCTCACACACACACAGCTCATGACATGTGAAATGAGATCATTGATGAAATCTCAAATCATAAAGTCATTCTGGCATCGTCCTATAGGGTTTGTGGCATTGAATAAATTCAGCACACTACAGTGTGGACAATTTTCTATTCACCTTAATGGTATTACCCATTAAATACTTCACATGACTTTCAATTTTAAGTCTTTCTGAGCTTTCAAATAATGTTTCAACTGCGTATAATTTCACTTTGGATTGAAACAAATGTGGTGTCTACATGTTATCCCCATGTCACAGATTCAGCTATCCTAGTCTACCCTCTTAAATTTTTTGACGAAGTCTGCACTATTTAAGACTGCCTTAGGTGCAGGAACTTAGAATTGTTGAACTGATATTTTTATTTCCTAACATTCTCAACAGTATGCTATCCAAGATGAATTGAAAGATAGAAATCAATTACCCGTAGGTGTTTAATTTGTATTTAATATCTGACTTTGTTCCATAAGAGTTGTGTTATTCATGCAAAAAGAAACACGAGCAGTTTCTATCATTAGGTACATGTATGAAACATTTGCTCGGTTCAAAACCACTGGCGATACTATGTGAATGTGTTTCTTTTAGTCCATTGCAGAATCCGCGCGCAGACATGTTCTGTTATCTCGAGAGAGAATGAGGGGAAAGAATTCAGGTCTCCCAGGAAACACCTTTCTTTTACCAAATCACTAGACGGTGACTGGCACCGCATCCATAATTGTGAAGAAGTATCAAGATAACTATGACCCACGTTTCAGTATTCTTGACAGGTAGCTCATTCCCTGCAACATTCCCCTAAGGGGTAGGAGAAAGACGAGGCGGATTCCACCTCGCGCTGAAATGGCGGCCAGCGGACATCACTCACAGAATGCTGGGCCCGCGCTGACGGCGTGGAGGCGAGGGCTGCAGCAGCAACGCGGGCCGCACACCAACGAGCAGGTCTGATCTGAAAGAAGGCCTCGTTCCGAGGGTGCCGCTTTTGAGTCAGTCGCAGTCAATGTTTTATTCTCTACTTCGTGCTCATCAGCCGAACTAGGCGGGATTTAAAGTAGGAATTGATATTTTCAGCGTATATATGTGGGAAGACATGCTTGGTTCTGGACAAAACAAATACAATGTTTTACAATGTTACACGAATGCACTATAAATTGCCATCAAAGTTGTCAAAAATGTCCCCACTAAACAGTTAACTCCCCGATCATCTGATAGTCGATTGGAATCCTTCCGTTCATAGTCAATGCCTATCTCAATACATCTCTGAGCTAACGTAAATGCTGAAAACGTGCGAATAAGATACATGCCTTTTGGAGAAAAAAAATCAGTTATATGATGGCCCATAATAAAATGTGACTGCGGGTCTGGGTGACAACGTAACACAACTAATCTTAAAATGTAACCACCGGAATACATTTTCACTTTTACCCATAATGCATTCCGAGGTGCGAATATGTTTTTTGTGCTTACAATTAATGCCTGTATGAGTAATTAAAAATTATCTTCTATTCTAAAGTACACATTTCCTGTTCTAGGATCGTCTGTTACTTACATATAGTGCATTTTTTTCTCACTCGTGATTTCGCAGATCTTATTTTGCAAGCTCACTTAAATGAATCCTGTGTGTTCCATCTATGCACTTTCTCTGCCTACGTCACTTTTTCCTTCACATCCCCATTTGATTCTCTCAGCTTTGCTGTCTCCCGCCACCAATCATTCTCTGTCACTTGCTCCTTTTCCAATTCCAGTGATGCCAACATATATTTTATCCTGTCCCAAATTAGTTCCCAGACTAATTAGGCCATTAATAGGCATGTGAGGGATGTTTAATTACCTCTGTTTGTGTATACACTTGGGTGTACATGTTAATTCTTGCTTGTTAAGCAGGGCCATGGTGTATTAGAGGAAAGAACAAAACTAGAGGTTGCAACTATCAAAGGATACCAATCTCAGAAAGAAGTACCTTTGATAGTACAATTTATTTTTAAAAAAAACTGTAGCTATTCCCAGTCGTGCTCTCGCAGTTTCTTAAATCCAGTCACAAGCAACACTTAAATGTGACATAAATGATTGTCTTTTAAGAAAAGCGAAGTTAAGTTTGGGTAGTTTAGCATAGGTAATAGCCCTTTGTGAAAAAAGGTGTTCCGACCCATAAAGTCCCCCTGGATGTTTTGCTTTTTAGACTGTTCGATTTTTGGATCTCTGCTCTGAGTCGACTAACTGAGTGTAACTCACTATATGCTCTGTCAAAAAGGATAGGAGTGGAAGTCACCAGTGCCTGCCTTTTAAAATTAGATCTGATGCAGCACAGTTGGGGTAAAAGGCTCTAAGCTGGTTGCATGTAAACACATCAGACGCCAGCTTGCAAATCATAGCCTACCCAACACAATGGACATTTGGAAGTGATTAAGTCAGATCCTGGTAGGAGAAATGTACGGGGACAGAATCATCTTGTGCTAATTACTTTTTCCACTGCCCTGCCTGAGGAGACTCAAGCAAACAAAAGGAGAACAAATGAGTTCAGACAGCCCCCGTGGGCCAATCACATGAGAGGCTCTTCTATGACGTTTTGGATGGAAGGGACCAGGAAACTGTGTCTGTTAGGAGTGTGGCATAAGGCTATCAGAGATCTCTTTGAAGAGACCACTTTAAGTTGCCATATTGGGAAGTCCACAAATGCATTGCAGGATAGCTGGAAAAGGAGAACAGTCATTAAGTGTTATGTTAGGATTAGGCAGAGGCGATTACTTCCTGGGACATTCCACCCCCACTTTAAAACTCCTGAACAGAAGAGACGGGGATAGCAGCATGGAATTTGAAAGACACTAAGTAGGACCCCTAAAGGATGGATCCATTATGGATTGACTTGTATTAATTTTGGCTTTCACCTATCTTTCCAGGCAAGTGTCAATGGCCTCCCTCGCCCGCTGGGGACAATGGAGCGGCGGACATGCTGGGAGATCCTAGATGAGAGGTTCCGCAAGAACTTATGTGGATGGGTACTGTAACATATGTAAATAGATAACCTCCCTGAATCCTGTTAACACACATGTGCCATGCAAGTGGCAAAGGAGTTTCTGGGCTCTGGGGAGAGAAAGTAGAGATGGTACTCTGCCTTGTGACCAGCTGCAAGAGGAGAACTCAGGCTCGGGAGAACACAAGGAGGGTCAGAGGACAGATGCCGGGTAAGGAATACACAGAATGAGGACAGGCCCTGACTTCTCCTTCACCATAAGGAGAGCAATGCAAAATGTTCTTATAGAAAGACCTAGAGGCATATTATTAAGAATGTCGTGAAAAATTATCGCCACTTTAGCAGCAGAAAACTGCAGCTAAAGTGGCGATAATGGGCTTGATAATATGCCCTTGAGAATTCCAATAGAAGTCCATGTTCTGGTGTGAACATGGGCTTCTATTGGAATTCTCCAGGGCATATTATCAAGTCCATTATCACCGCTTTAGCAGCAGTTTCCTGCCCCCAAACCGGCGATAATTTTATCGCCTTTCTTGATAATATGCCCCCAAGAATCTTAGAGGCCACGAGTCTTGAAGAGGACTTCCTGGGTAGCTGGAGCTTCCCAACCAGAGTAAAACAAGCCAAATATCATGAAAACAGCCGAGTCATGCCAGAACAAAACAGTGTTGATTGCCCACCAACGGGGCATCTGCCCAGCATGCCCCCACATGTGCTATATAAAAGAAGTGTCTACATATTTTGTCCCTGGTGAGTCCTGAAGAATGTTGTCCACCTTGGGGACCAAATGGCTCAGGGAGTCAGTGGCATCCCACTTCCGGGTTTCCAAACAATCTGGGAGTGCCAAGCTGTAAGAATGATGCCAGGGGTTGTGTGTAGCACCCCCATTATTGTTATGCGTTAACAGCCCCATCGCTCTCCAATCCTCCTGTCCTGGAGAGCCTTGAGAGCCCCGGTGACTGCCAAGGAGCTGGGAGCCATCACTGTATGAGAAAAGTAGCTACACAAGAGGGCTAGAGCCCCATGAGCACTATCGTGCCACATGTTGCTCTCTGTGCTTATGTCCATGGGCAGTGGGGAGGATGGTCTCGAATAATCCCCTGCTGTGCCAGACAGAAAAAGGCTGCAGTCTCCTGTACTGCAAAATAAGTCAGTATCAACGGAGTGGGCAGCTGGTCAGTTCATGCGGACTTGGACTTCTGCGCGTCCTTTTACCCGCCAGGACCCCAGTGTCTCACGAAGGGGCGGTAGTACAGAGAGTCATAACATGAAGGTCTCTTTAGATGCATGTATAATAAAGAAGAGACAAATGTGGTTTGCAGTGTGAGACTACATAGGAAAAGGATCACCCAAAGGCAGAAGTGCGCCCCATAATGAATTGGGGCTCCCGCAAAACATTTGCACATTGTTCATCTTGGTGCCCCTGCAGAAGCAGGGGCATTACTGATGATTCAACCTTCATTTTAGTGGCTGCCAGGAGCTCTGCAACCTCCACAGTAATATCATTTTCGATTAAGTCTCCCAGGTGCACAAAATAACCTGGGGAGACTTTCTTTTTAGTTGCAAGCACATTTTGAGGCAGAACCTTTTGTCCAAGGGCTCTGAGGGTGCTAAGGCCATTTTTATGTTGAAACTGCTTGACAGTTGGTATACAAGCAGACAAAGATTCACTTTTCATTGTTTCGACTGTTTTAGTGCTTTATTATACCTTAAGTGCCATTGAAAGATGCATCCAGCTGAAACTGTCTTAATATGATTACATTGGGTGATTAAATATATGATTCTACTTTTATTATTGTGTTGCCATCCTGACAGTCAGTAGGCCAATGTTTTATAATTGCACCCCATCGTATTGTAGTCCACCTATGTGTGGGTGTATAGTGGCTTAGGGTTCAAGAAGCGCGGATGGTTAGATGATGTTACCATAGGTATTACCACCCTACATCTCACACCATGTACACGATTTTAAATTAATGTGTAGTATTGAGTAAAGCGTGATTAATACAATAGTTTTCCTTTTCATTGGTAAAAGCACTGACTGAAAAATGATTCATGAACTGAACTGCACACCCAGCCCACACCACCTCCCCTGAGTAGGTCTTGGACTATACTTCCTTGCTACCCTGCGCGAATCAAGTGCTTCAGAGGAGTACTTGGTTCCCAGTAGAAGGAAGTTGGCTGATTTGAGACTTGTGAAAGACTCACATGCTAACTAAAAAATGACATTCTATCACGTTATTTGTATATCTTACTCGTCTCACATTGACCTATGATTTATTATACTGTTTTGTATTTTTTTTGTTAAATTGTATTTTTCAATCTCCAATAAAAAATTAGGAGTAAAAAAAAAATGACATTCTTTGGGAAACTTACAGCCTGATTCATCAAGGGGCCGTTTTGCGAGCCCCTAATAGCGAATCATAGCGATTCGCTATTGAGGACTCGCAAAACGGTATTCATGTAGGAATTGCTAAATAAATAGCGATTCCTACACATTCCTTATTTGCGAGTAGCAAATTGCTACTCGCAAATAAGGAATAACTCCCCAAAAGGCCCATAGGAATGAATGGGGAGTATCCCTTATTTGCGAGTAGCAATTTGCTACTCGCAAATAAGATAGCGATTTTAAGGGTGCCAGGGGTGTCCAAAGGACACCCTGTAGCACCCCTTAAATGCACATTTGAACAGGTGTTGCGCACACACATGTCCAAAGGACATGTGTGTGTGTAACATGCAAAAGAAAAAAATGCACTAAAGTGCTTTTTACACTATTTTCGCTATTTACCACCAAGTCAGACTTGGTGGTAAATTGAGACCAAATATTGCGATTTCGCTATTTCTAATTGGTTGATGAATTGTATTTAAGGAATCTCTATTAGAGATTCCTTAAATCCAATTCCTCGCAAATATGCGAATTCTTAAATAGCGATTTTTGCATTTGGGATGATGAATCCCAAATGCAAAAATTGCACTCGCAAAAGGCAAGATTCTGAGAATCTTGCCCATTGCGAGTGCAATTTAGCTTGATGAATCAGGCTGTTAGTGCCATGGGCACTAAGTCTTCCAAAGTGTCTCCAACTATTTTTGTTGCGGCCAGCAGTATAACCTCATTGCTGTTCTAATGCTCAAGTTACAGAGTCAGAAAAATATAAACAAATCGTGGCATGACTCCTACATACAAAATAAAATCCTGGGTTGGCTGAGCCCGGATCAAAATACATTTGCAGCAGATGCAAGTGGGGACCCTTCAGCACCACCTTGCAGGGTACGGGTGTAGCATCTACCTCCATTTACTCTACTGAATTATTTTTGATGTGACAATCATTTAAGAGAAAAAAAGATTGCCAAGAAGTGGCATTGCCTATCGTTAATTGTACATTTCTAAATGAAAAGAATATTTATCTTTCATGTAAGCTTATAATTAGCTTTGCAGTCTGAGACATGTTCACTCATACTGCTCCTGGTTGTGGATGAAGTAAAGTACGTCGATGTTAGGTCTGTTTGCAAAAAGCAGTTCTTGCTGCCAGGATCATTTTAGATCCTGACCACATATAAGTAGCGGACAGCTTTGCTTTAAGACCCCAAGCAGTGGAATACTCTGAACCCACCTTGATACAATTTGGAAAAATCCTAGAACTAAAATATTCACAAGAGCCTTTGATTATGCCGGTGTCTAGAAGGTAGCAAGTGGGGACTGTCGGATGCCTTGTACTTGGTTTGAATTCTGCTGCCACACTAAGCTAGAACTTGTATCCCGGAGGTAACATGAAGCAGTATATAAGGGTTTCAAAGAAATACATTTGGAGAACCTCTCACATGGAACATTTTTAGAAAAAAGATGGATAAAATACATGTTTGACTTGAAATATTTTATTTTCGAGAGAGACTGTTTTGGTGGCAGACAATAGGAAATGATCAACGTTGGCCGGTGCTGTTCTTACAGAAAAAGAAAGCCGGAGACTCAGAAATGTCTTCTTTTTTGTTGTTAATGAGCCACCACGCATCATTGGCACCTCTATCAGAAGATTATTAAATAGAAACATTTTGCAAAATACTTCATTTCCTATCACTTTTGCTCAGGTCTACGGTTGTATCAACTATAAGTTAAAAATGTTCCCTGTTATGAAAGTAATTTATTTCAGAAGTCTTTAATAATGTTGAAAAACATTGCAGTACTTCGGTAATTTCTGTTTTGGTTTCCTCACTTTCTGACACTTTGGCTTATATTTGTAATTTCTGGGATTGATATATTTTGCTTCAGTTCTGCATATTTGTCTGCTAATTTCTGCCTCTGGTTCCCCGGGACACCTTTAATGTGGAATTTGCCATGCATAATATTTGAGAAATGTGTTTTTGCACCTTATTCTTTCATATTTAATAAAATGCTCTTCCCAAACGAAAGAAATTTAATTCGAATTATTATGATCACAAGATGACATTCTTTTAAAAAATATATGTGTATTGTGACACATATTAAGTTCCCTAAAGTACCCACTGGATCACCATATTTTGCTTTTAAAAAATAATTTACTAGAAAGAGCAGAGTAGCAATGTTAGTGCTCATATTGTCTCAGTACAATAATTAAATATGCAGTTTACATAGTTATGATACTGTGAGCTGTACTGCACTCTTACCCTTTTATTCCCTCAATTCATTACCACCTGATCACAGGAATGGTTTTAGCTGCATCTGACCTAGAATGTATGCAGGGACACTGCTTGAGGTAACTGTCGAGAGGAGTTATTAATGTTAATACTCACTAGAAAGACTCAGTTCCCTAATTATTACAGGGAATGCCTCTTTAGTCTTTGCTCTGGAATGCTGGATACTAATATTGATGACTGTTAATACTAATAGTTTCTCTCTATACCAGTTTACCTTATAATTGGACCTGGCCCTTTTTGCAGGTTCTCCTCTAGATTTGTTTCCTTCTGTTGCTGAACCCACTTTCGATGGCATTAGGACTCTGTGCACTTTTTCCCTGCTAACCAGCTGTAACATGCTTGTGCTCTTTCCCTAAACACATGGTATATTTGGCTTACACCTAATTGTCACACATCATTTATTTGTAAGTCCCTAGTAAACGGTACTACATGTACGCATGGCCTGCAAATTAAATTCTACTATTGGGCCTGCAGCACTCATTGTGCCACCCAAAAAAGTAGTCTTTTAGAAACATGTCTCAAGGCTGCCAATGCAGCCTTTAGTGCTGCTTCTAACTGCCATTTTGACCTGGTAAAATAAACCCTTTTGCAAGGCCTAAACCTTCATTTTTAACATATGTAAGTCACCCCAAAAACAAGCACTTAATCCCAGTAGGGCAGTATGCATGGTATGTAACATGTAGAACATGTGGTTTTAAATTTTACATGTCCTGGTAGTGAAAATTCCTAACTTTGTTTCACACAACTGTAAGGCTTTCTCTCCCATTGACTAACACTGGATCACCTTATTATATTCAATAAGTGATAACCTTTGATTGGAAAGGTATAGAAAAATTGTGTTTACACTCAAATGAATTGTAAAAAAAAATCCTATTTGATGATAAAGTAGAATTTTAAGTCACATCTCAAAATGCCACTTTTAGAAAGTTGGCATTTTCTTGCCCTAACCATTTGCGCCTTCTGCCAGTGTTCTGGATCACATGAATGGGAATGGTTCCACTGTTAAGGTTTGTGTATTTCTACCAAACATTGACTGAAAAGGGAGTAGGTGTTTGAGGATGGGTCACCCTGTCAGGATGGCTGCAAATGGGTTGCCTCCAGCACACACAAATAAACCTGACACTAGAATTGTGTCACCCCAGACTTCTTAGAGCCTTGACAGAGGAAGGGAAACACATTTCAGAAACAGAGGTGGGGGTAGTATAGGGAATCTCTAAAAGTTCAAGAGCTGGCACCAGGTATAAATATTGCGCATTGAAAGCCACTCTTCAGTACACTACTAGACCTGTGGATATTACAGAAGAAGGGCCTCCTTTCCTCAGAGTACTGCCCTGTTGCTACTAGAGGACTGCCTTGCTGCTAGAGGATTGGCTTGCTCTCTGAGAAGGAAAACTAATCTTACTCCCTTCATCCTAGGCTACCTGTGTGACTCCAAGGGTTAATTGGCTGAACTCCTGTCTAATCAACAGGAATACAACTAGCTCCAGAGGCCTCCCTGCAACTACCCAGCTGACCTCCTGCTCTGATGCTGTAACTGGACCTTCGTGAGCCCTGCTGATCTCTGCTGGAGTGAGGTCTTGATCACAAGGAATTGCCTTACCAGGTCCTGGACCTTTGGCTGGTATCAGTTGAGCTTCTCCTTTGAAAGAAGGTGAAATCCTTAAGTTTTGGGCTCTTCAGGACCACAAACAGGCCCCTTTGCACTGAAACTCTGCCTGTTGAAATCAAATCTTCATGATACAGTGACCACCAATAACGACAAGCATTGCGAGATCTGCACTTCCCACTACAGCATCGACAGCCCACGCCGACTGACCTTCTTTTTGCGATTCAACAGCGACTATCCGCAATGCACTCCCTCCAACTTGCGGTCCACACCACAGAAAAGGGAACTGTTCTTCCCAGACTTTAAAAAGATAGCTCTTTCAGCTGGTCTAACCTGGTCCCTGAACTCGGATTGATTATTAATTACATATATTAGCACTCGCAGTTGCTTCTTTAACAGCAGGGTCCACCTTAAATTTTCTGCCTCATGTGTAATTTGAAAATGCTGGAGAAGTGTAAGCAGAAGGTGGTGGATGATTTTGACAATGACTGATTAATGGAGAGTGGAATTAGCAGGCAGAAATATGGTCTCTCGTCTCAATATTGTCCTTAGAGATGTAGGAATTCACTTGAAAAGAGTTCTCAGAGTAGAGTGTCACAATTTGACTCAGTCAAAGCACAGGAACTGCATCATGTTGAAGGTAAAGTTGGATTTGGTTTTAAGAAAATTTCAGTGGGGGAATTGGGAAAATATGCTGATGATATGATGGCTCTCTTTGCACGTAAGAAACAGCTTTGAACTTTCAAAGGAATAAGTCTCCCCTGCCTGCTCTGCTAGATGGATGTCTGCATGCTTCAAATGGAAAATATTCATGAGGTCTTACTATTACTGCCTTGAATTTTCTCCATGACAAGATCTCGGTAGAGAACAGATAATGGCATGGAAGGAATACATTCTTAATGAAAGACATCAACAATAATCTATACTTACTTAAATTGAACAAAAGAACATTAACAGCCACTCTGTTGAAACATCTCCTTTGCAGAACTTCTTATTTGCAAAACTTAGACAAAACAATAACGTGTAAAAAAAATTCCGTAGGTTCCTTTATTTTGTCATTAAATTGATTTTCTTTGCCTTTTTTAGTTTTATTGGTGTTTTGGGAGTCCCTATTTCCTTTTATCATTTTGGAGCTCCGATAATACTTTTGCTTTGCTTCCATGCTGTTTTCCCTTAACCTAAATAGCCTGAAAAACCTGAAATCTCATCCATTGCAAACATTTGTACCCAACAACATCTTTATCAATAATGCATTTAGAGAAAACACATGTTCAGTCTGTGCAATGGCTTTGCACGGGCATGGCAAATTATATCAGAACATGCTTGTAATAACATATTACATACTCCATTAAGAGTAGGCAATAATAATACTGTTCACCAACTAATCCTCAAAGGGCTTGAAATAGCTGCATACTATCATAACATTTAAAACCAGTCCAAAGTCCTTAGAATTAAGTGACATTGCTTACTATAGATATCTTCTCTAAAGTGAAGCATTTGGCCATACATGTCTGCCATACATTATTAGGTTTTTCAAAATACATTAATAAGTGGCACATTGATTTTGTAATTACATGTTGGCATGAGCCATTATTTATGTTCAATTACACAGTCCAATGTGTGTGCAGGGTAAATGGAGTGCAAGAGATACATACAGATAACCCGTCTTGCAACTGAGTAATGTTCCAAACAATCGCCCCTTGCACAATTTGTTTAAAGCGCTCGAGTTTAGTGCAGGCACGGTTTTCTACTCATTCGACATGGGCATAAGTGCATGCTATGACCCCCAAGGCCTGGCAAAGTCCCGAGCAATTATGCAGAATGGAGCCTCGTAGGCAGCTAAAAGACTCTTCTTCTGACCTTAGCACTGCAAGGAAATATGCTTTTTGTCAGAGCGCAGCATTTTAAGAGGAAAATTTCAGGCCCC
Source organism: Lissotriton helveticus (assembly GCF_964261635.1). Taxonomy (NCBI): domain Eukaryota; kingdom Metazoa; phylum Chordata; class Amphibia; order Caudata; family Salamandridae; genus Lissotriton; species Lissotriton helveticus. The sequence goes on along the minus strand of NC_136067.1, from coordinate 1,737,891,209 downwards.
TATCGCCACAGGAACGTCAATTTTTGTGACATTTCCATGGCAATAGGTCCTTCGCCTTAATTACAAGGCAGTGTTAAGTCACTTAACGTGGCTTAACGCTGCCTTGTAAATAAGGCCCCCTTTCAAGCACTGCTTAGCTTGAAAGGGGTGGGCGGTGGGTGTTGCGGTGGGTGTTCCACCATAACACCCATTGATTTTGACGCTGCCCCCCATTTACAAGGGCTGCATAAATAGGAGGCAGTGCCAAAATTAAGACCAGCGAAATGCTTTATTTCTCCTCGTTTGTACTTGTGTGCTGTCATGTGCAGCACACATGGAAAAAGCAAAATGCCTTGGATTGTTTATGTTCAGGAATGTGACCCTTCCTGCACATAAACAATCCATAAAATAATGACATTTTGTAACTTCCATGTGTGCTGCATTAAGCAGCACACTTAGAAGTGACAAAATGGCATTTAAAGATTGTTTATGTGCAGGAAAGGACACCTTCCTACACATAAACAATCGTCCCCTGCACACAGACACCCTTGCACTATGGTGCAAGGGTGCCTGCATTGGTGCTACACTGCTAAATTTAGCACCAGCGCAGGGGGAAATGCAAGCCTGCACCATATCCTTATAAAGATGGTGGAGCCTTGCATTTCTGAAGTGGCCGAGTGAGGCGTTAAGCCATACAGCGAATGCCTCACTCCGCCACGTCTTTGTAAATATCCCGCGGATTAGGGAAACTATGGCTCTGATAAAACACCCTCAGGATCACTACCACTGTGCTGTGTACATGAACATTCCTCTATGTTGCAATTGGAACTATATATGTGCACATGGTGGGGTCATTTACATTTCTCCTCATATACGAATCCACAAACTTCAGGTTTGCTGCCTTTTACTGGCTACCAGAATATAAAATAGAGAAAAGGCCTCATGCATTCCTGTTTGCCAGCCTAGTAGAAGATAAAACAACTTGTATTGTTTGGATTGCTATAGTGGACTCATTGAGTATTTTAACAGGTTCTTTGCCCTCGAAGGAATGCACTACAGGATTCTTGTTTGTTTCAGAGTGACATCGGGTTTTCCGCTTTGGAGATAGCTCCAGCTATTGCCAGGGCTTTTATGTCGAATATATAATAATTATGCATTTTAATACTTACGATTGGTCTTGGACTGAAAATAGGTCAGGATGTCAAATTAGAAATGGCGCACATTTGCAACCAGATAGCTAAAAAAGTGGTCTACATTTGCAAACCAAGAAAGATTTAAACTTGCAAATACAAGCTGTATTATTGTTTTGCGAGGTATAGGAAACTGAATGCATTTGTACTTGCTGCAGGCAATTTTTGTGGTAAAATACTAGAGAAATTGACAATAATAATTGGACAAGTAGACCATAAAAAAGGTCCACAACCAAAAACAGAGTCCATATACAAATCTACGAGTCTATCCCTTTGGATACTGCCAGATTGCCCTAAAGGCCTGTCCGACCCTGTCTAATCATCAGATGCTTGCCCCCTCTAGGATAGTCACCTGCCCATTGTATCCGCTGTCACCACGTCTTCATCCTTTTTTTTCCACCTTGTTCTCTTTCACTCAACTGAGGCAAGGTCCAAACTATTAGGTCCTCACTTTGAGTGACCGCTATAATCTACAGAACATTTAACATTACAAGGGGCAACAGTAATTTAAGAGTGGGAGGATAACAAGAATTATAATTTCTAGGGAAATGACATGCAGGAGTCAGATTCACCCTGACAGTTTAGGCATGTTTTACTCAGTATCAGTAGCAAAATGCCTCATTTTGAATAGTCACTCCCATTTCTTCCTGGACTGATGCTGCAGTTTTTTTTGGACTCTGCATGATGGGGCACTGAAACCCGACCCAAGTGTAAGTGCTCTGACCCCCAAAACATGCCCAAATTTGATACACTCCTGATTGGTATATTTAACTTATCTGTAAGTCCCTAGTATGTCGTACAAAAGTGTCCTGAGTGCCTGTAAGTCAAATGCCACTAGTGGATGGCAGCACATTTTGTGCAATAATGAATGTGATTATGCAAAGCATGTCTCCAAGCCTGCCTCTGCAGCCTGGGAAAGCATTTTTAACACTGCCAATTCAATTTGGCAAAAACACCTTTTGTCAGGCCTAAATTTTCCTTTTTTAATACTTATAAGTCACCCCAAAAGTAGGCTGTAAATGCCTACAGGGCAAGGTGGATGTTATTTAAAAAGTAGAACATGTGTACTTATGTTTTACATGTGCTGGAAGTGAAAAATCTCCAAAGGTTTTTCAGTGTGCAAGTCTGGCTCTCCCATACGAAAAAATGGATTACATTATAATGCCTTATAGTTCTTAACATCAGTTTGAGAATAGGTAGAGTTAAAGGGCTACTAGTGGTGATAGACTTACTGTGATTTTGAAAATGCAATCCGAACCATGTGCTTTGAATTGAAAACTTTATTACCATTAGAAGGATGATAGAAATTCAAATAAACTGCTATTGGGGCATTTCACGCACCTGGTTCTCACCTATACTCTTTTATTTTATTTAATTGACCAGTTGAGGAACTCCCTACCAACTAACTTCGTTTGTCGGTAATGTGAGCTGGAATAGTAGAAATTGTGATTTACAATAAAACAAATTCGAATTTATTTTGAGTTCTTACCAGCTAACGTTGCCTTGTAAAAAAGGGTCTAGACTGAAGGACAAAATCAAAATTTGCAGTGTGTGCCCAGTGAAGGGGGGGCCTCCTTGTCCCTAATGTACTCTAACACATTTTCTTTATTGCATAATTTAATTTTGGCATGTCTAAAATATTTTGTGTTCTATGAAACGATTTGTTGCACTTTATTGCATTTTAGAACGCCCAATGTTAACCAAGCCATCTTTTTTTTTTATGAACTGTTTGATAACAGAACATAGTTTAAACGTAACCAAAACACAGGCTGGCTTTATTAGTACAGGCTTTATTACTACAAGAGATATACCCAAATGCTGTATCCCAAGCACACTGTTATTGTGCTATATTTGTCTATTTCTCTCAGAAGCTTGCAGCTTATTCCGTGGGACTGGTACACGATGAATAGCTGAGGTTTCAGTGTTCAAGTCGTAAAAGTAGTTTTTGTGCTCGCTGATATAGAGAAAGAGGAGTGGGTGTACTTGTCTGAAGGGGGATGTATTTGTGCAGACGGTTTATTAGCAAAGTTTTACCTAGTTCCCATCATCAGAACCTGGTTGGGCAATGTGAATTAGTCATTCTAAATAGGTCTGTTGCACACAGTTTATGTTATACTCTTTGTGGCCAGGATGAAAGGCGAGTGATTGCTGAGTGCAGTTTTTCATGAAGAACCAAAAAATGCAATTTTATGTGCTGCAGTATGAAAGTGCTGAGATAATAATGCACTTCCATTAACTAAAGAATGGCGAGTTAAGTAAGTAGATCAAACATGTGAGAATTGAATGCACAAACTTAATGTTCTTACTTTTCTAATGTATAGTTTCCAGTACCTATGGTTTTGAACAGTAGTAGGGACTCCACTTTATGACAGTGTTTCTTAACCCAAAGATGCCATCTCGAGCATTAATGAGAAGCATTCTGTAAGCTGTAATAATTCCAATATGAAGTATAGCTACGGAAGTTTGCATGAGGTGTTGCCTATCGTCCTGTATCTTTGAGTCACAGGCCATAGTTAATATTAGCTCTGGCCCAAGAGTGACATAACTATGTTAAACTCAAGGAAGATTGGAAAGGGTGGACATGTTTCATAGTACTTACATGCAGAGATCCATTTCAGCTTCCAGCTATACCTGTTGGATAAATGCCCATCACACTCAACCTACTTATCAAAACTCTGTGTAAAAAGTGTGTCCTTTCATGACCGGATTTCGTGGTGGCTACAAATTATGCTGATTGCTGGGTGCAAAGTGTTGAACTGGCAAATACTAATTGTGCGAAGTTCAGTATTTGTCGCGTCTGCAATTTGTGCTGACTCTGTTTTATACACCCCAGAATGGGGAATACATCAGTCATAGTTAATGATATTCCTTATTCTGAGATTTGCAATCATCACATGTGCCTTATTTAATCTGTCTGCCACTAACAAATCCTTTTGATGCTTCAATTTGCTCCTGAATATTAATACCAATTGGATTAATATATCGAAATGGAAATCATGTAAATTCCTTCAATTACAGAAAAACACAGACAATATTTTTTTCAAAGTGAGGACAATGGTTGGAAACATCATGTATATCTGGAAGATATCACAGAGTATTCTCTCAACCAATGTATTTGACTGATATTTAGAATCATGTGTATCAGTTCTGCTGATAACACTTATGCGCAAACATACAATTGTCATTGACACGTACAGATTTCATTTACAGGGGTTGAAATGAAATGATGGTACACTAGTTAGTGGATAAAGCATTGATATATATATATACAAATGAGGTGCTCAAATCTAAGTTCACAATGCTATTTTGTAGCTTTTGCTACAATGATATGAAGTTTACAAAGATCTGCATGTTACTGGTTTGACTTAGTCTGTCATTCATTTGAAGTTGGTGAAATGAGCACTGATTAACTTAACAATGTAATACTTATAATCAAACCCCCTAGACAAAAATGTGTTTAATTGATTGTACTCAATGAATATCAGTCACCCTAATGATATGTAAAACTTTGAATGTAAAGGTATTTTAAAAAACCTGCAGGCTGGAGGTGCCTGCTGGGGACATACATCAACTTCATGAGAGAAAAGAAAGAGATAAAAGCACACACACACAATCCTTAACATTTACAACGCTGGAACCACAATGAAATATTTGCTGAATGTTTCTCATTGCAACTCTTACTTTGATTTGATGGAATTTAAACTTTCAGAAACTCAAAATGTAGCAGAAGTAATTGAAATCTATGTAGGACACAGTTTCCATGCTTAATCTTCAGATTGTCAGGAATTTCGTTCCAAAAGCACATGTACCCTTTTTTCAAAATATAAAACATGTTTTATATGTTCAAATTGACCTACTCTCAGGCTCCCATTGTCTAGACTGAAACCCTCTCAATTGATTTCTATTTTTCTTAGGATTATTTTGAAGGTGTATCCATGGTGAGCACATGCAATTATTTGTGGCTCATCACCGAGTTGAGACTCTTTGGGGCTTGAACCACTTTGCATGGCCACATACTGGCACCTCCATTAACTTGTCCTTTGCCTGCTCCTATCACTGACTGAACTTGGTATTACACAGTATGTGCTTTTGCAGCATCATTTCCCTGGTAGTAATTGGAATTTATATCTTATATAATCCACAAAACATGATTTTGTGAATCATAATTTGGACATTTCTAACCACAAATTAAACTTTTTGCATAAAGTGAATGAAGTTAGGTGAGCAAACACCTTTCAAATCAGACCAGCTCCTGGAAACAGGAAAACCTTTGCTTACTCTGATTCAAGTGAAATCCTTTTCTGAGAATGAACAAATAATACAATGTTGCAATGTTCACCTTTCGATGGAATTGTATCCATTCATCATAACCACTTCATCATTATGTTAACAGACCCAAGCTGATCACTTTTGTGGTCATGAGAACAGGCCAATAATATAATTCAGTTGGCCAAACAGAGAGCTATGGGGTTGAACAGGCAAGGGTTTTACATACATAATTACCACATTTAGCTGCCTCGAGAAGACACATAACTTACGTTTTATCCTAGAGCACAGTCTTGTTATATGTCTTATTTCAATTCAATTATTTGGCCTCTTCAGTGATCAAAGCAACGTCTAACTGAACTGATGAAAAGAATCATGCATTATCTTCTTGGTAAATTAAAGGGTGAGAACGTGAGACCGAAAAAGCAATATTGTTGAAACTGCTATTTCATTGACATTAAAATAGATGCCAAACGTATTCCCTCCATTGCGTTAGAAACTATCTAATGGCCGTTTTCTGGACGCCTTTCCTGTGTTGTTTTCTTTTATTGGCACCCCATTAACTATTCTCCTACCTTGATAATGTGTCAGGGTTACAGGAGCTGTGCAATGAAAAAGCACTCTGCCTTCAAATGCTATTCCTTAATAACTAGTGTTTAAATGCATTACTTGGCAATTCGCAGCTTGATCACACCGGTTTTTTAAATGGATGTCACCAGAGAAGAAAGCAGGTGGCGGTATGGGTAATTTAAAGTATCACAAAGTTTGGTACGGTCCTCAGTGATATATATTATAGTTATTTTCTAGGAATTACAGCTCATGATATAGGGCTTAATATTGCAAACATCATTATGAAACAATTTACTAGCTTGTTTGACCTGTAGCTGAATTTCACAGTTTGTATTAGCCTTGGACAGTTTTTGCATGCTGTTTCTGTGCAATTGACTTTTCTGAAAACAGAATTATGTGTTTTCAGGAAGTTTTTTTGCTATCATTTTGTTTTATATTTTCCCATATTGTGAATGTGATGCATCTATGATGAAATAATGATGCAGTCTATAAGATGTGAATAATATACCTGTGTTTATAATGATGAATCTCTCAGTTAGATATTTGTTGTTTTCCAACATTTAAGTCATAGACTAATTTTATGTTTATAGTCTTTCTTCTAATTAGTTCTAGATTGCATATATTTGCTGATAACACTTGTATTCGGTCTTGTGTTACAGCTAGATAACCCTTCCAATGTTACTATCCTTGCCATTTCCTAAAAGTAATCTCCAGTATAGATTATTAGGATCTCAACTTGTGGGCATTGTTGAGGAAAGAGGTACATGTTTCAATCTATGACTGGGCATTCTCACTAAATGAAACAGAGCACTATAAAGCAAAAAACTGATTTTAATGGGTGTAACTTGGACTCTCTTTAATATCTTGTTCTGAGCCGATGCAGTCCTTCTTCTGTTTTCAACAGGTCCAGTAGTATTCCGAAGAAGGTACCCAGGGGTGCCACATTTATGCCTGGCACTGGCATGTGGGCTGGGGTGACTCCTGGCCCCTCCCTAACCAATAGGGAACAAGTTCCCAGAGAGACCATACCCACTTTGCAGCAGTTGATGCGTGCCCTACTGCAATCAATCCCAGTGCTCCCCTCTCAAACTAAATCCAACATGGAAGAATCTCTCCTCTCCTAGCAGAACTCCTGTGGCCACCATAGAGGTGTGGCCAGGGAAATGAGTAAACTCTCCCCTGTGGTCATTCAAAATCAGTTCTATGGGCAGCTCCTCTCCCACCGTAATTAGCGCCTGACTGGCAAGGAGGACAATAAAGGGGACATGCCCACATGTGAGCTACATTTGCCAGTGACAAGGTAGGCATTCTTTGAAGATATGTAAGGGCTGAGACCACACTCCAGGCCATCTGTCAATGGAAGGTCAACCTCCCCACATAATCTGGTATACATTTCACACCTCATTAAGGATTCTTCCAGCTCCTGGGTGACAATGGGTTTCAGAGCCTTTAGGCAGGTTAAAGGTGAGTTTCTAAAAGTACCTTTAGTAAAATATTCAGTGCAAATGTGACTATACCAATGAATTGGATTGTTGGTTAATATAACAAGTCAATAGTTAACTTTTTAGCTGGTTTCCTTGCGTAGACAATTGTATTACATTTAATAAATATCCCATGCTTTCCTATGGAACAGCTAAACCTGCTATAATGAAAATAGATTTTAGGGCATTGTTACTGTAAGTACATGTTTAATATTTGTATTTTTACATTTCCTACTATTAAATGTCTGGCCTTATGGGCATTTAAGGACTACTTAGGGGTGACTTACTAATATTTAAAAAGAATGTCTAGGCCTGTTTAATGGGGCAAATTTATAAAGTATGAATCTGCAGTTTAAACCTACACAGCCTGCAGTCATGTTTTGTAATGCCACTTCAGTGGTGGCATAATGAGAGCTGCAGTTCACTAGTGACATTTAGCTCACAGGTCCTAGGTACACTTTCTATCCTGTACTAGGGACATTTGGTAAGTTAAGGATACCATCTAAGTGTATACCAATACAACGTGTTTTAGAAGTCAGAGTACGTGCATAGGGAACTGGACAGCACTGTCCCAGTATACAATCAAAAAACGAGCAACAAAAATCTAGCAAGAAATGAGGGTAACTACACAAAATGTGGCAATTTCCTACAAAGAATAAAGGCCAAAATTCTATCCATTTCCCCCAACATGTTGGGGAGTCTAGTCGTACCCAATATTTATGGATTCTAGTAGAGAGAACTGCAAAAATAGCAATATTAGATTTTGGTTTCTTTAGGAAAAATTGGAAAAGGTGATCTGCAACAAAGAATATCTTATTTTCCAAAAATGGCATCAACAAAAGGTTTGCTGTGCTAACATCACCATCTTCTAAGCTTTCAGGAACAAGCAGAGTTGTAAAAAATAAAATTAACATTTTTCTGCCTTTCCCTTAATTGTAGCCATATATAGCTTTTGTAGTTTCTATGTACTAGATGGTGGAAACCCATGGGTGAACAAGGAAATCTATATAGTTCTGAAAACTAGAAAAATTCAAAATTCACTAAGGGGATATTTGTATAGCTTGCTCATGGTTTCTTCAAATAAGCTAACATGTTCATTCAAGTTATTGCCCCAATGGGTCACTTACTAAACAGTAATATACCATTATGTCATTATCTCTTTCTGTTTGAAGAGAAATATAACGTTTTTGATAATACTATTTATACAGGTTCCAGTGTAAAGCTTTCATAAATGTACATGAACTGTTTAAGCTGAGTTTAAAAAGTGTTAGACTATGGTACAATAGTTTTTCTGATTTTCACACCCTCATATTACTTAAACACTAACTACAGGCATTAGTCTGATATATGAAATGTAAAGAGTCTAATTTGATATTGGCTGAAGAAAATGACACACACCTCCCTCAATCTTACAAGTATGTAAGACAAAACAAAAAGCTCTGCATGTAGATGCAATGAGAACCTACCTTTTGAAAACTCATCGGAACACTAACTGCTATTTACCCCATTTACTATTTTGAATTCTCCTGTTCCAGATAGCGTATTTCTAATCTTTTATAAGAAGAGCTTCATTTTCACTTGGCTTGGTTTGTGCTCTAAATACATGTTTAATAAGTCCAGTAATAAAGGCATGCAGTAACTTGGCCAAAAAGAGTTTCTGCTAATTTAATGGTTTATTAATCCAAATGGCACACAGCTTCTAGTATTATCACTATTGTAATCATGCGATTTTGTGTGGATCTATTTTAAAGCTTGGTAAGAGCTAACCTTTGAATACGGTGCTATTGGATGTGTGCTATTAACTCATAGTTCCTAATAGGTGATAAATAGGCTAGTGCTCTTTCTATGTCACTTTGGGTATAAAGCTATTTTTATAAGATAATCCATATCCAGGGTGTAGTGCCATAGTATGGCAAAACATTTTAAAGTAATTATTCGAGAGATAACTACAATTCTTTATTTCTTTAATTGAAATGGGAATGTTACTAACATCAGGACTTTAATGGTTTATTTCTCAAACGTATGAGATATGAAGTGACACTCGATAATTAATAGAAATATCAAGTTCCAATTGCCAATAGATTTTTTATTAGTTTGTTAAAGGTCTTACGTACAGGAGCTATTACGTAATAATATTTTGAAGAACACATTTGATCTCAAAAAGGGATTTTGCTGGAGAAACATAGCTTATTTTGCCAATGTGTTCTTTTTGTTGCAATGGAGAATGGGTACAGTAAAACTTTCTTCATTTGAATAGTGATTAGATCAAGATTCTGATGAACAACCCACCTGGCTAGCTCTCCAGAACACAACCTTGACATATTCTTCCACTTTATTTGTTCTTAAATCAACATCAGAGGTATACACTTACAGCCACATTGCATAAAGTGTCATGGGGAGCAACTGATATATGTGCCCACTGTCTGTGCCCCTGGGGTACTTCATAATTACAGAAGGAACACGGATGCTTGTAAACCGTTTCTATAATAAAGATTGAGCTGCGGTTACAGATAACAAAGTTGCAATCCTAAAGTAGCATTCTTCTGTTTGTGAGAAGGCATTGCCTTAAAAAATGAGAGAAACATTTTGCCTGTGACAGCACCATATTATGTAGAAGGTGCAGAGGAAAAGAGGATGCCAATTCTGCCAAATGCAGGCAAATAGTGGGCATTGAGGAATGTGCATTGTGGTTATTTTAGGAAATATTAGGCCTTATTTATTAGTGACTTGAAGAACTGATTTAATGAGCACCTAAAACACAACCCAACAGTAGTAAATAGTACAGTTATCAAACTTGGGGAAATGATGTCATGGCAGCATAGGCTGAGAAGTAAGCAAGCTTAGTTTTCATAGTTTAAACAGATAAAGGTTAAGATTATGTGTCACTCTTTGTGGGTAGACACAAAGTTCTTCTCCAACGAAAGGTGAGAAATTAATGAATTAATAAACTTAAACTAGATTCCTGATTTTGGTTGAATTTGACAGATTTATTTAATTTATCTAAAGCAAAAAATAGTTCAGAAAGAACAAAAAACGATAGTGATGACAAGAGCCGCAATGAACACAGACATAATGGCAAAATAGGAGCATTTTATCATCCATCGCGGTCAGAAGTAATGTGATCCTTCTAGGCCGCTATAGCTGGGTATTTATTGGAGCTTCAGAAGCAGCATATTCTCCCAGTGAAACGATTTTTCTAGGCATAACAATAGGAATAGGAATCAAAAAACAGAATGTTCCGGCTCATTAAAAGTTTTGTGTATCAGACAGAGACATTTAAAATGGATTCTCTATTCCACTGCCAGCTAGTGATGGCCTCCGCGCGTTGAGGACAAGCTTTGTTGGATGGTGAATCAGATGAACTGCCACGTTCTGCTCACTCTGCAATCCTGTCAACGTACAAGCAGGCAGCCCTGGACACAAACTGTTGCAATAACCTTGCCTATAGAAACCACAGGGAGCCATAGCGGGGGCACAGAACTCTTTCATTTGGAAGGAGAGGCAGTGTTTCACAAATGAGGTGTGTGGCTTGTAAAAATAGGCACTGCACAGTGCTGTGGCATATGCATTAATAGCTCGCTCGGCTCTTGGTCAAGAATGACGATACAGACTTAAATTCGGGAAGTGGTGTGGATGTGTCTCCCGTGTTTATAGACCAGAGGAAACCATCCCAGTGCTTCAATGGTCAAACTCTCAGTTTGATGGCATTTAGTTTGAAAAATGATGTTCAATCAACTGTTTTATATCCATTCTGCAGTTATGACTTTTAAACGAGGAAAAAGAGTGCTCCTCAGAGTTAATAATTGTCCTTGCATTGTCAACCCAAACATTTGCTAATGAAAGAGGGTGCAGGGTCGGCTTTAGCTTTGGTGGCGCCCAATGCGACATTGTTTGTTGATGCCCCCTAATAACCACCTCGGTTACGGATTTCCTCACTACCACCTGTTACCAATACCCCTCCAGTCTCCATAACCACTCTCACTCAGATAAGTTTAATTTGTTTAATAGCGCAGTTGCCACTCATACTCGTGTAGGGTGTCGTAGCACTTTACATCACACGCACTACACATAGACAATCAATCACAGGTGTGTAGATTGGTGTATAGGAAATGTTACATAAAACAGAGGACTACAAGGTATAAGTGTCACGTCATCCATTCTGGTAGACAGTATAGTTTAACATTGCTTGGTCTGGAGAAGCACTGAATTTAAAACTTAACCCCATGGTTGTGGGTTCTTTTTAATAATCAGAATTGATTTCTATCCAAATGAACCCATTTTTCCAACATTAGGATAATAAAAGATGGGATAAAATCATAACGCGCTAATCTATGGCTTGCAGTTTTTATGCAGCTCTTTGGTGACAGTTATTAGCTCACTGTTTTATGTTAGGATTATAATGTATAAACTAAGTCACAAAAGGATCTCTCCGGAAAAAAACACTAACCAACTGACCTATTTGTATTATATGCACTTTGTGATCTGCATGGTATATGTTCTTTGGAGCAGGCATTTTAACCCTCTGCACTACCTCACCACGAGTCAAAACTTCCAACGGACAAACCTGCAATCCCTCTCTAAGAAGCACATTAATCACTGCAGTTATTTTGACATTTATATTTTGCCTGTAAATTTCTGGAGGACAGGAATGTGGCAGCAGGTGCTTTTAAACCACACAGTACGTCCAATGACGACACCCCACTGAAGTCAGCGCCCGGTGCGGTTGAACCGGTCCCACCGCCCTAGAGCCGGCCCTGAGAGGGTGTAAGTACATGTGGACATTTTCAAGAATACCTCTGTGGAACCCCAAAGGAGGCAGGGGGTGATTTTTTATTTGCAATAGGATAACTTTACAGGTTGCATAGACCTTCTAGGTATATAAAAGCCATATATAAAAGCCATTTTGTAATCATGAAACGTTTTTCTTCAGACTGTATTATTTACAGTAGTGAAGAGATGGAGAAGGAACATTTTACAGGCCCCCTCATCCATAATATCACTGATCTCATATGTGACCATCAACATATTCTTATTTAATTATTGAAGTTATGGGAACTTGGCATGCTCTTAAAAGACATGTGGCAGAGACGGCCATACTGTACACACAGCATCCTGAATTCTATCTTTTGTGGGGTGAGCATTAATCTATTGTTATACTTCTAAGTCTCAAATGCCAAAGTCACTGAACTGTGTGTAGGTTGGCCGTTGCCTGAGAGTCCTCTGCACACACACACACACACACACACAAACACATATATATATATATATATAACTTATGATTGAGAAAGGAGTGGTAGCAGGTGCATTTCGAAGAGCATAGGGAACAGGTTTGATCCCCTTCAGACTCTCGAAACAGTTGGTTTATGCATTTACTAATAGGATAAGTTACAGAATGCTGTATTGTGGTTTGAAGACATGATGTGTACCAGTCCCGACATCGGTTAATTATTTGACCCAATAAAAACAGAGATTATGAGAACATACGCTCATCATCCAAGTGATACAATATAAGGTAAAAGCCAAGTTAGGAAAGAATGCCAATCAGCCCTATCAGTCAATTTCTGACAGATAGTTCACCTGGCACTGCCAAGTTGGAGTGTTATCTGGGTCAGTGTATGATTGGTGTTAGGAGCAATGTAAAACCTCCCACTACACATTAGACCCTCCCCCTTTCTTCTTACAGTTTGCTAGAAGTTCAAGACATGGCTCCTCAAGGAAGTCCTCCCCATCTACAGAACTAGCTTCACACACCTGCACACTGCCAGGCTGCCCCCACAGATGATAGTGAGCTATACAAATACATATAATATAACAACAAACAGGAGTGTTTTGTGGCATTCGATAATAACAATTCTCAAGATCCCTCTTAAGAACTGAATAGATCCATTTTATAATCATCTTGAAAATACGGGGGGGGGGGGGCCTTTGCTGAAAGGGCGAATCAACCAAAACATGGTGATCGTGTAATAAATAATTTGAGATGAATTGTTACCTTTCAATGAAAAACTGATTCTTCGATATGAAAAAATCCAGACATTAGTACTTAATTTATTTTTCCAAAATTACATCAGTGTTCTCATTCAAAGCTAGCACTAGAATGCATACATTAGTCATGTACCCCAGTGAATAAAAACACAAGAATGCTCCTAATACTGTCCTTTGAAAAAGTGGGTAAACAAAATACACAGAAGACTACATTTTAAGTGCACAGCATGGCTGCTTTTCTGTTCAATATTATCATTTGTTTTCTATCACAATTTAGTATGTGCAAGGGTCCGCCATTTAAATAGCGCGGCTAAATTAGCAATTGTTCTATACATTAGAAACAGGCATGCCAACTTGTTTGGCACTGCTGTCCCTCTCTCTCTCTCTCTTTCTCTCTCTCACACACACACACACTCACACGCACACACGTGATCTGTTTCCATATAACTGCAGGATAAAAGCAGTTGCTATATAGACTCCTGCTTTCTATGTCACAGCTGTTCTGGCTCGCCTCCGTAGCCACAAGGGACACTGGCTTACGCTCCATTCTGGCATCCACCGTTCCCACCTGAATCCAGCTTCACTTTGTAAAACGTTCCAGAAATATATGCGCTCCCTTCAACAGCTGCCATGTTATGTATGGAGATTGATTTTTTCCATCTCATCAAAGAAAAATGCAGTTTTTGGACTGTTAAATTGTGCTGTCAAGATGCGTTCCACTTAACGTGCTAAAAGGGTAGGATCTGTGAATGTTTTTCAGCATATAGAAAATAAATATCTAAAGAAAAGAATTGTAACACAAACGATCAGAGCACAATAAATTCCATTTGCATACATCCCATTGGATATACCAAGAAAATCATAAAGCAGCTGAACGGTACGATAGTATTAAATCACCAAAGATAAAGGTTTTGCTGTGCAAAAAGAGGGAAAAAACGAATGACACTGGTAAGAAATACTTTATAATACACCTATATCCATTTCTCTCTTTTGAAAGGAAACATACCACGAAAAAAAAATAGTTAAAGGGATTAATTAAAAGAATTGTTAATGGCTAGGTCGTTAACACTAGACAATGAAGTATGTGATGCACGTATCATTTAAATTAAGCTTGCAGTGCAAAATAAATGACTTCACAGATATCAATAATTGCTATAAACTGTTACAAAAATAATATCAAGTTTTCTGAATGTGGTAGTAAATTGGTGCTGGGTTCATTTACTAGGGTTGGCCTAATTTGCGAAGGCAGTGCGTTGCAAAAAGTGTTGGCTCCTATGTTACGGCGACAGAGAGTCGCTCCACAGCTCAAAAAACAAAAAGATAATAATGTATCAAAATTATAAAATGTTATTTTCCTATTGAAGCCAGTGGGCTCTCGGGCAGGGTGGGGCTGGCCAGAGCGGGGGGGGGGGGTAGTGGTTTCCACTCCTTAAGTGCCATTAATGCTTGGCTGGCCCTCTTGGGCCGGCCAAACAGTCATGCCCACTGTGCATGTTCCCAACCAGGCTGCATTACACAGCCTTGTGAAGAACATGCAAAGCCTTCCAGTCCTGATCTGAGCGCCAAACCACCTCGGTCAGACCAATCACCAGGGCCGGACTGGCAACCGGGCAGTTGGGTGTGCTGCCGAGCTGGGGGCTAATTTCTCTGTGGTGGGGGCCTATTTCGTTGATGGGGACCTGCGTGCGCATTGAAATAAAAAAACACGCAGGTCCCTATCAACGAAATCAGCCCCCAGCTCGGCAGCACACACAACTGCCCGGTAGCCAGTCCGGCCCTGCCAATCACAACACTGCATTGCAGAGTTATGATTGGCTTAGGGGAGCTTGGGAGCCCCGGTGCTTTCTGCTACTTCCTGCTGCCATCAGAGACAAGAAGAGGCAGACGCCCCAAGAAAGTGTTTTTTTTTTTTATTGCCTCCCCCTCCCCACTACTCCCATCCGGTAGCAGCCGGTACTGGTTGCAACGTTCCAATTTTATTTTCAACTGCATCAGCTTCAAATCTAAGACAATGGTGAAGTTTTAAAACTTATTGGGCAAAAAAGTGCTTCTGCGCTGCCAAATATTTTGCTGTGCGGGGTCAGAAGTTGCGGCCGCTTAAATGTTTTATTGCTAGTTCAACACACCACCTCATATTCCTCCCACCGGCAGTATCACAACGGACCTTCTGCGAGTGAGGAAAGCGATGGCACAGCTGAAAAGAGCTCAATTTGTTTGTCCCCTGCCACATAGATGAGAGTGGGGAAATATAATCCTGATATCTGATGTTTCATCCATGATGGGCGATACATCCAACCCCAGGGAAACATGAAACTAAAATACACTCACCTTGAAAAATTCAGAGTACTTCCTCCTATTTTACAAAGTGTGAAGGTCCACAGATTGGTTGTTCAGAGCAGGACTGGGAACCCAAAGCAGCCCTCGCAATTTTGTAAGACCAATCCCAGCTAGAGGGGGTGCAAGTGTGAAGCATTGCGGCTTTTGTTATTGGGGAATGATTTTCAACACACTGCAAAACCGGCCCCCAGTAACAAAAAAACGGCCCCCATTGCTGCAAAAATGCCCCCCACCTTCCAGCCTCCTGGGTAAAATTCTCATGCCCGCTATGGCCAGATCGGCCCTGGACTAGGTGGGTATAATGAAAATGTTGCTGACCACTAATATTTAGAAACCCTAAATCTTGTAGCATGTATTTACTGTTCTTCACTTCACCTCTGTTCGCAAAGATACTTATATAAATATACAGAACATTTATATGACGGCAATAAAAATATTGACATTTCCATGGTGTACACTTTGCTTTTTATCTTACCATTGGTAAGTAAGTAAAATGAAACTTCCTGTATATTACAAGTCAAATTTAAAGGAATCAATACACTACCATGGCTAACAGAAAATATACTGCGGCCATTAGAACATCAAAGATGGAATAATGAACACAGAGAAAACAAATATTCATTAGTTGTACTTTAATTTGAACAATACTAATGATAAGGATCATCTGTGCTGATCAAATGGATGCGCTAATCACAGCGAGCAACAGCGTATCTACCGTAATTAGTAGAAGATATAGGCAATTAACTAACATCATTCTGCTCATAATAGAGAAATTTTGGAGATTAATGCAGAATTAATACTGGCAAGATGGTTTGGCCACAGGAAATTAAAAACTCATAAAAAAGCACACAAAGAAAGTCATGTGTGCTATTATTTTTGCTGGGGCTAGAAATTATAACGTGAGTCTCATGCTGAAAATGGAGGAAAAACGAGAACTGCTTTGGAAGGAAATGAATGAGATATTCGCTTAATTTAACTATAGCATGCATGTTTTACATAATATGGAACCAAAAATTTATAACAGAGCAAAATGAAGGTTGACAGTGCATTGTAATGCTTTCTTCTATATTATAACATGCAGGGACAGAGAGAGCGTAGACATGCAGCTCTTTGTTGTACACCTGCCTGCATTTCTTCCACTGCACATTGATGCCGTGTTTTCTGCAGTGAAGTTGCTGCATCTCTCTTTCCATCGGACAGACTATAAGGAAGCCACTCTCTAGCACAAAGACACACATTACTAGTCCTGGCAGCTGCTTTATGCTAATACGAAAGGGGCATGGGTATCCTATTGTAAAGTGTGTAAGGGCACATGTGTATCCTGTTGTAAAGTGTGTAAGGACACATGTGTATCCTATTTTAAACTGTGTAAGGGCACATGCATATCCTATTATAAAGTGTGTAAGGGCACATGTGTATCCTATTTTAAACTGTGTAAGGGCATATGTATATCCTATTATAAAGTGTGTAAGGGGACATGCATATCTTATTATAAAGTGTGTAAGGGCACATGTGTATACTATTGTAAAGTGTGTAAGGGCACATGTGTATCCTATTGTAAAGTGTGTAAGGGCACATGTGTATCCTATTACAAAGTGTGCAAGGACACATGTGTATCCTATTATAAAGTGTGTAAGGCCAGATGCATATCCTATTATAAAGTGTGTAAGAGCACATGTGTATCATATTGTAAAGTGTGTAAGGGCACATGTGTATCATATTATAAAGTGTGTAAGGGCACATGTGTATCCTATTATAAAGTGTGTAAGGGCACATGTGTATCATATTATAAAGTGTGTAAGGGCACATGTGTATCATATTGTAAAGTGTGTAAGGGCACATGCGTATCCTATTGTAAAGTGTGTAAGGGCACATGTGTATCATATTATAAAGTGTGTAAGGGCACATGTGTATCCTATTATAAAGTGTGTAAGGGCACATGTGTATCATATTATAAAGTGTGTAAGGGCACATGTGTATCATATTGTAAAGTGTGTAAGGGCACATGCGTATCCTATTGTAAAGTGTGTAAGGGCACATGTGTATCATATTATAAAGTGTGTAAGGGCACATGTGTGTCCATCCTATAATAAAGTGTGTAAGGGCACAGGTAGTTGACGTGATTTGAGCACTCAGTACACATGGACCACCTGTTAAATTAGAACCGGGGGTCTCTTGGTGCATAGCAAGGTCACTAACTCAGGACTGAATGACCAAAGATAAGCGCAGTCAGTCTATTCACTCTCCCTGGTGTTTACCACCAGCGACCCCAAATAACAGAATTTGTGCCGCTCTAGGCATTAACAAAGTGGTGTGTGGAGATGCAGATGCAAATGTATCTACTGGCCTTCGTATTTTGTCATCTCACAGACTGTAAGTAGCTGCAGAAGGTGCAGTGAGAAGACTTCTGCTCTTCCTGCTGTATCCAATGCAAAGGTGTCTTTGATAATGCCGCTACTTGAGTCCTATTCAATTCAACACACTTTTAAGCATAAGCAATAAAGGTAGGGGCTCACTTTCTTCATCAGACAAACTACTGCTTGCAATGAAAAAACAAATGAGAAAAACATTCCCTTTGTTCACACTTACCCATGTACAGTTTTATGTTGATCATGGTTCCCCAATAAACCAACCCTGCTCAGATGAGCAGCGATACCCAACCCCACTACCCTTGGCAATATTCACTGGCCAGAACCAAAGGCATCTTGCTTGTCATACTAGTATCCTTCCACACGGCCCTCTGCACACTCCCTTACCTCAAGTTCCACTATATAAAAAACTCTTTCCTACCACCCTCCCACATCTGCCTCCACAGAGTCCGTCTTCCCTGCCGAAAGCCACACTCTGTGCTTTGACATTGAGGGAGTGGTATGCATTTCCCATATCAGCACAGGTCTGCAGAGACCCACTGTTTGAAGAAGAAAGAAGGTGGATGGTGGGCGCCGAAGCCACTCACATTGTCCCACCTCTCCCACGTCTGTGTAGATCTGAGGGATTTGGGAGAGTGTGGAGAAGGGCAAAGATCATCATCCGCCGTTCCATTACGCATCCATCGAGACCCGGGTTATTCGTCGGAAGCACCAAGGAAGTAAGCGCTTCTCTTGATGACATAACAGAAATGGAAAACAACTTTGTTTTGTTTTTTGCTGCGGTGATGGAGGAACAGTGGATGCTCAGATATCAAATGCTGCACATCTTTCCAACAGCTCTCAGAGAGATTCATAGTTAAGAAGCAATGCAGCCTGTGTACTAATAGGTCTCATTGAGAATTGACCATCCGCAGGGGGGGGTCGCAAAACCCACTCAATATTAATGGGGCATGTAGGCTTTTACGAAGCCCTGTGAATGAAAGGATGGTGGCATGTTTTCAACCAGATGCCATATAAAAACACAGCTGCTTAAACTACGGTCAACAATTCACACTGCCAACTGATGTGCATACAAAGTGGTACGCAGCTCTTGCATAAACAGTGCATCGCCCCCTCTTTTGGAATTAAACTTGGGAACGGTGCCATGCAGTTTCCTCCTAGCCTTGAAACCTGTGATTTTTTTTGCTTGCATTTTTATGACACCGTGTGCCTGCTCACGGGGAAAAATATCTGGGAAACTCACACAGCACTGTTGCCAAATGACAAGTCCATGTTATTGGAGAACACCCAGTACTATCTCTGGGATCTAAAATAGCTGAGGATCGATTAGCCCAGATGACTAATCCATGCTTCAGATCTGTGTTTGCTGTTCACTCTCCGGGAGGCTCGACAGATCATCTGCCTCTCCAATGTATCTTTTCACTCAATGCTGCAGGCATCATAAACAAAACGGATTCATGAACTAGCAAGTGTGTGCCTCTTTTACCAAATAGACCTTTCGCTTTTGCTAAAACGTAGTGTTCTGCAAAAGGCAGGCATGAATAAGAACCTCTCCTATGCATTAAGCCACAAAGTCATCCCTAAAACGCCGGGGGCTAAATTTCCCAAAAGACTGGTCAAGGGTAACAGAAGCTTCTGCCTCTCAGGTTCCCGAATCTTAAACTGACTTAGGCTGAGATGTAAAAAACCAAGATGATGTGAAGTGATCCTCTTTCAGCTATTTAGTTCAGAGTTCACATGACTCAGTTAACACAGACGTCATCATCATTAGAGATCAGAAAAAAGTGACACATCTGGCTCAATGACATGAACCTTGAATGCTTCCAACAGCAACTCCAAATCACAAGGATTCACCCTGCACACAGGCCTCTCCCTCAAAGAACACATTGCCAAAAACCAAAGTGGCCTGATACAATAACTCTCTTCTAAAAAGAGTCTAACTGTTTCTTCCAAAATGTGACTTCAGGACTGATGTACTTTTATATTTAGATGATGGTAAGGCCATACTCTATGGCCTCCCAGACTGCACACTGGCATCCCTTAGGGGTATCTTATTGGCTGAGGCATGTCTAGACCTGAGTCTGAAGAAATATTATCACATCACCCCAATCCTGGTGGAACTTCATTGACTCTCCCTGCCACCTGCACCATCTTCAAAACCAGCTGTATCATTGACAAAGCCATCACAACCAGAACTCCCAGCTTTTCTTACAAACAAGTTTAGCATCTCTAGTGATTCTCAGCACACCCACAGGCAGGACACCATTAAACTACAAAGTAGTAAGTATAAAAAATATTGAAGACACTAGGCCTTCTCATTGTACACACCCAGGATGCGGAACAACATCCCTTTATGAATTTGCCAACATTATGCAATGTAATATACAAGTGAAGCTTATGAAAGCTACATTCCAATATGGCCACCACTATAACCGACATTACTCAATCAGCCAGATTCATCATCCGCATGTTTTGCGAGTCTGTAATAGTGATTCATAAGGAATTGCTATTACAGACTCGCAAAACGGGATTCATGTAGGAATTGCAATAAATATTGTGATTCCTACATCTTCCTTATTTGCGATTAGGCCTAAAGGCCCATAGGAATGAATGGGGAGTTATTCCTTATTTGCGATTAGCATTTTGCTAATCGCAAATAAGGATGCGATTTCAAGGGTGCCAGGGGTGTCCAAAGGACACCCTGTAGCACCCCTGAAAAGCAATTGTAGCCTGATGTTGCGCACACACATGTCCTAAGGACATGTGTGTGTGTAACATACCACTCAGAAAAATGCACTAAAGTGCATTTTTCTGAGTTTTCGCTATTTACCACGAAGTCTGACTTCGTGGTAAATAGCGCCCAGAAATTGCGATTTCGCATATTGAAAATAGTTGATGAATTTCATTTAAGGAATCTCAAATAGAGATTCCTTAAATGCAATTCCTCGCAAATATGCGATTTCGCAATTAGCGATTTTTGCATTTGGGATGATGAATCCCAAATGTAAAAATTGCGCTCGCAAAGGGCCAGATTTGCAGAATCTTGCCGTTTGCGGGCCGATTTTTCATTCATGAATCTACCTGAATGTGTAGTAAGACGTCATCTATTGTCATGAACCTATTTAAAGACTTCCTGTATGCCGGCATACTTTGTGTGATCAAGTCAGTTTCTTTGACGAAACACGTCACGGCGAAATAAAATACTTGGGTACTACTCAGAGGGAGAGTGCTTCTGTGAGAAGAATTGGTGGATATAAAATTTACCGGGGGACCTGCCCGGTTTAACTCGCCACTTGTCTATGGGACACGGGCCTCGGCAACAGGATCGAGTGTGGAAATATATATATATATATATATATATATATATATATAAATATATATATATATATATATATATCTTCGCTTCCCAATGTTGCCAGGTCGTGCACTCTTGCCACGGGTGCTTGTGCGCGGGTGACAACACCCCGCTATAATCCAGGCTTCCACTTTCTCACCTTCCAAGAAAGCACAGCACTCGCAGGAGGAGGGTGTAGATCTTTTATTTCCCTCAGAGAACCAGACGCGTTTCGGCTACTGCCTTAGTCTTTGGTACAATAGCGCGCCATTTTTTTATTATTTAAATACCCTTCACGTGCATGTCATGGAGATAGACAAGGGACAAATCCATGGTCGCCATCTTATAATGGTTTGTTTGACATTTTTGACATATCAGTTTTGCCCTGAATGGACCTTCCCATTTTCCATATGCAATATATACAATACATTTTGGTTGTATATTCACAACACCACTTGACATTGGTTGATGATGTACATTACATTACGCCCTGGATGGGCCTTTTACGTTCGTCAAACATTTATTCACATTTTGCCCTGAATGGGCTATTGTTCCCTCCATCTATTATCTCCTTTCCCCAAAATACCATTATTCACATTTTCATCACCCACTGTGTGCCCCTCTCTCATTTCCCTCTTCTATTTACAAACTTAAAATTTCAACAGGTACTGTTATCAACATCGGACATTCTCACAGAGCAGGGAGCCCCCTACCCTAGATGTACTGTCATCTCTTCATGGCTATTCAACCCTCCAGGCACCTTTGTTCCAATGTCTATTATGTATCTGGATTCCAGCCTCCTTAATTTCTTCAGCCTATCCCCACCTCTGGGGCTCGCCGCAACATGATCCACACCAAAATATGTTATCAGGTCACTGTTATTTTTATGATACTGTTTAAAGTGCCTAGCCACTGGGTATGTGGGATCACAATTCGTTATCGCCCTTAGATGTTCCAGGATGCGTAATTTCATGGGGTTTACCGTACTGCCAATATAACGTAGTCCACACGGACATACCAGGCAGTATACTGCAAAGGGAGTAGAGCATGTAAGGAATACTTTTATTTTACGTTTCTGTCCCCTGACATCATAGAATAGTACTTTTTTACTTTGTTTGCACGCCTTGCACCTTCCACATGGAAAGAATCCCGGCTTATGTTCTCCAAATGGTCGGTCTACTATGCGTGCCCGATAACTCTGTGTCAGTGTATTCCGTAGTGCCATAGCCCTTCTATAGGTCACCATAGGTTGTTTGGGCATATCTGCACCAATGACTGGATCAGTAGTTAAAAGTGTCCAGTTCTTCCTCAAAATTTGTCTTAGGCTCCCAGCCCCCTCAGAGAAGGTGGTAATGAATCTAAACCTCCCCTCCTTTTCCGATTCTTTTGGTTTTATTTTCAACATCTCCTTTCGGGGCATTGCATCCACTTTTCTTTGGGCATTTTCTAGACATCTATCATTGTATCCTCTTGTTTTAAACCTGTCTATGCTTGCTTGTGCATTTCTTTTGTAATCTTCCTCTAAGGTACAATTCCTTTTAATGCGAAGCAATTCTCCGTATGGGATACTGTAGATTAATTTGGGCGGGTGGCTGCTGCTGGAATGTAATATGGAATTACCTGCCGTGGGTTTCCTGAATAGCTGTGTGTAAACTTTACCTTGTTCCTTTCTAATTTCTAAGTCAAGGAAATTTATTTGCTTATCACTTATTTCTGCCGTGAAGTGTAGATTATACTCATTCTGGTTCAACATGTCTATGTACTCTTCTGCTTTGCCTTTGGAACCCCGCCACACAAGTAGTAAATCATCTATGTACCGGTACCACACCAGTACATGTTGAGACCATTCTGTGTATTTCTCATGCCATGCCACATTTTCCTCCCACCACCCCACAAATATGTTAGCGAAACTGGGAGAATAACTCGTGCCCATGGCTACTCCAACTAATTGGCGATAGTACTGGTCTTCATACAAAAAAATATTGTTACTCAAGCTGAAATTTAGGAATTCCAATAGCATTGCATTATGATCTGCGAAATTCGCTTCTCTTGTAGACAACATTTCATTTATCGCAAGCATACCCTCCCCATGGCCTATGCTTGTGTACAGACTAGTAATGTCCATCACTATGAGCAAGTCTCCTTCTCTTAGTGTGATTTGTTCCAACTTTGTCAACAGATCTTTCGTGTCTTTGATATAACTACGTAAGTTCTTCACATGATCAATTAAAAAGTAATCAATGTACATAGATAAATGTTCTAACAGGCTTCCCTGTGCACTTACGATTGGTCGTCCTGGGGGTTTGGAACTGTTCTTATGTACCTTGGGAAGGTGGTAAAAACAAGGTGTCACCGGATTCAGATTTCTTAAGTAAAGATATTCCTCCGTTGCAATTATCCCCTTCGTATGCCATTTTTGCAACATCTCATGGCATTCCGTGATACTGTTTAGATATTCTTTCCTTCCCACCTTCTGATAACATTGTTTGTCCTGCAATTGTCTCATCGCTTCCATGTTGTAGTCTTCGTAAGTTTGCAGGACAATATTTCCCCCTTTATCGGACGATTTCACAATCAAATCTTTATCATTTCTTAGGTTGTTTATGGCCTGCCACTGTCCAGATGTTACATTCCTACGTTTCTCCTTATGTCCTCTTTGTTCCAGTTTCCTTAATTCCTTTGAAACTGTTTCCGCAAATAGATCTATGTTGTCAGCGGGCGTCTGTGGTACAAAAGTAGATGCAGGTTTAAAATTCGTTTCACCTCCTCTTTGTACTATGTCTGACTGAGATAGGTTGTCAAGTTGACTCGCTCCTTCAATCCTCAGTTGTTGTAATACATCCAATGTTGGTAAGTCTTTGACTCTTATATGTGGAGCTGCTTGTTTACTTGAGATCTCCATCGTTTTTTTGGGGCGTTGTTTGTAAAATTTATGTATCTTTAGTTTCCTTGAGAATTTGTATAAGTCTATTTTCGTTTGTGTGTATTCTAGTTCCTTCGAAGGGCAAAAAGAGAGACCCAGTTGCAAGACGTGCTTCTCATCTTCTGTTAAGATGCGGGGACTTAGATTTATAATTGTCAGATTGTCTGTTTCATTTGCATTGTTTATTGTCGCTTCCTGTTGAATCTTCCGCTGCGTGTCGTCGGTGGGGAGTAGTTGCTTCCTCCTCCTCCACTCGCCCCCCCTCCGCGTGATGCGTTTCTTCTTACGTCTGGGGGTTTCCCCCTTCCTCCTTGTTGTCGTGATTGACGAATTATTTGAAACTCGTCGCGAAAAGGGAGTTTCCGTGTTCTTGCATTACCCCTTGCATCCTGGTCTCCTCTTGCCTCTTCATTCTCTGAAACTTCGGATTCGGTGGTGTCATCCGCCTCTCCCATTTCCTTTGCCACAGTCTCTTTATTGGATCTCGATGTAAGGGCTTTAACTTGTGCATCATATCGTTTGGCGAATGTCAAAACCCGTCCTGACTCATAGTCCCTTTCGTCCCGTTCGAATTTTTCTTGCTTACGTTTCCTGATTTTATCCTCATATGATTTTAATCTTTTCATCATATTGCTTCTTAATTCTTCCAATTTCTTTTTGTCTTCACCCAGGCTTTCTATCTCCTTTTCGAGTTCCTTAATTTCATTGCGTGCTTTCTCATGGTCACTCCACGCAAATTTGATTAATAATTTCAGGAGCCCCTCACAGAAATCCGCTGTATACCCCGCCCATTGTTCCAAAAGCTCTGGGTCCGGATTCTCGTAAGCCGGGACTGTGTAAATGCGGAGTCCTCTCGGTACTCTTTTTACCTCCACGTAGTTTTGTAATGATGTGGCTTCCCACCACTTTCTCACTTCACGCTCGAAGAGTCTCTCCAGTTTCAATAACAGTCCTGTTACTGTAGATCCTTTAACTTCGGTTTGTTTTTTCTTGTTGGCTCCATTTATTTGTGGGCGTTTTCTAAATGCATTCTCAGCCGCCTCCTGGCGGTCTGTGTCACTATACATGGCGCCACTGTTGTTATTTCGGTAAGTTTACTTTGGAGTTTGGCGTATTGTTCTCGCCTTTCCCCTTTCTCTTTTTACTCCTTCGTGAGCCAATAGCGTGTAATTTCTACTTGGTCAGGACTCCTTTGACGGAACCGTTCATACCCTTTCTCACGCTATTAATGGCGGTGCGCGGCTTTATACATCTTCGCTTCCCAATGTTGCCAGGTCGTGCACTCTTGCCACGGGTGCTTGTGCGCGGGTGACAACACCCCGCTATAATCCAGGCTTCCACTTTCTCACCTTCCAAGAAAGCACAGCACTCGCAGGAGGAGGGTGTAGATCTTTTATTTCCCTCAGAGAACCAGACGCGTTTCGGCTACTGCCTTAGTCTTTGGTGCAATAGCGCGCCAAATCATCTATGTACCGGTACCACACCAGTACATGTTGAGACCATTCTGTGTATTTGTCATGCCATGCCACATTTTCCTCCCACCACCCCACAAATATGTTAGCGAAACTGGGAGAATAACTCGTGCCCATGGCTACTCCAACTAATTGGCGATAGTACTGGTCTTCATACAAAAAAATATTGTTACTCAAGCTGAAATTTAGGAATTCCAATAGCATTGCATTATGATCTGCGAAATTCGCTTCTCTTGTAGACAACATTTCATTTATCGCAAGCAAATGTGAATAAATGTTTGACGAACGTAAAAGGCCCATCCAGGGCGTAATGTAATGTACATCATCAACCAATGTCAAGTGGTGTTGTGAATATACAACCAAAATGTATTGTATATATTGCATATGGAAAATGGGAAGGTCCATTCAGGGCAAAACTGATATGTCAAAAATGTCAAACAAACCATTATAAGATGGCGACCATGGATTTGTCCCTTGTCTATCTCCATGACATGCACGTGAAGGGTATTTAAATAATAAAAAAATGGCGCGCTATTGTACCAAAGACTAAGGCAGTAGCCGAAACGCGTCTGGTTCTCTGAGGGAAATAAAAGATCTACACCCTCCTCCTGCGAGTGCTGTGCTTTCTTGGAAGGTGAGAAAGTGGAAGCCTGGATATATATATATATATATATATATATATATTTATATATAAATATATATATTCTCTCCGCAAGTCCCCTCTGCTTCCAGGAACTACTCAGACACTCCAATAGTTGCAAAATTATTTATTATGTAAGAGGAAAACGACGCGTTTCGGTATTACACCTTGTTCACGCTCAGGACCAAGGTGTAATACTGAAACGCGTCATTTTCCACTTGCATAATAAATAATTTTGCATCTATTGGAGTGTCAGAGTAGTTCCTGGAAGCAGAGGGGACTTGCGGAGAGAATTTTACGAAGTGTCGGTCTTTAAACTCGGACCGCCCGTGACAGCATGTAACCTTTTCACTGGCAACAGTGGAGTAAAATATATATATATATGTATATATATATATATATATATATATATATATATATATATATATATAAATACAACTCAGTACCAGAATCAGCAAAAGTTTGAGCTGCCGTTGCTCCAGGCAGCCAGACCTGGGTGCCCACAAGGCATACTGAGACCTCTTGGGTCCAGTCACGATATTCTCCACAACAGGGTACCTTGTGGCATGGGTCTGGTGAGAGAGACACAGCGGCCTCGGGTAGAGGCCATGATGTGAGGCACTGTCATCCTCTAGATCTGGAGGTCGGAGACAGTCTAGGCTTCCAGGCCAGGTCCTGCAAACCCTGCAAATGTCCCCCAACACCCCTCAGACACCACACTCTACAGAGTGCAAAATAGCACAGGTTTTTGGTTACAAGCATGGGACCCTTGGACTTGGCAAACTTCCATTGCACACCTTAAACTCCTCCTGTTCCGTCACCACAAGTGGGCCACTAAATTTACAAGCACACTTCTCTGCACAGTGTGATTTATGGTCTACATCACAATGGTCCTTGTCTCAACCGATGATCACTTTTACCCATTTCTGCTGCACCCAGCACGGTCCTTATGATCTCATAGAAATGGAGGATCCTATCTGTCCCAGGACCTCATGGACCGGAGGCCAGCCAACCTGACCTTCGAGAGTGCGTAGGGACCCGGACCATCACAGTTGGCAATTAGCTGCAGGCCAGCAACTTTCAGGCAAAATCCACAAGGTTATAGTCCCCTTCTTGGAGCACAACAGGCCCCAGGCCACCAAAAGTCTGAGGATAATCCAGTTGCAGTTCCTCCTGCCCCAATAGTTCCTCTTGTTGATGTCCCAGCATTGAACCAGTGTAGTATTGTTCCAATCCCAAAAGCGTCTGTAACTCCTGAGGGCAGAGCCCCAGTAGTTATTCCCACAATGTCCTTTGAAGATGAGATCAGTTCAAAACGCCCTATTGGAAATGCACGGGTCCTCTCTAAATTCATCCTGTCTGCCATCCTACACCGGAAGGCTTGATCAATATCTTTAGTGGGGCAAAAACCCTGCCCCTAGGAATACAGATGCCAATTCCACTCAAAAGCATCTGTCCCAGGAAGGCTCCTAAGAGTCTGAGGTTTGCAGTTTGCCTTGAGCCCATAAATTACAGCCTTCTAAAAGAAATGCACAAATGTAGCTGTCTCACCAACACCCAGATGTGGATTGCAGAAAGGCTGACATGCACACACAACCATGAGCACAGAAATTCCCACTTTCCCAAAGTGTTATTTCCAAATTAGTAATGTTGAAACCACTTGAACCACTGAAGTATTTGCCATTACTAACTCGTCAAAATCAAACACTATACTGCCACCCTCTGCATGTAGGAAATTCAGCTCAATAACCTTTCCACAGATCCGTCATGTCAATACAATGCGAGAAGAAGGCCCTACTATACCGGACACACCATCTGGTGCCATTTACTACCAGTGCATGTAGCGCGCCCACACACAAGCCCTACCTCTTCCCGGCACCGGACCCTGCCTACACTGAGTACTCCGATGTAGTAAGAGACATGCAGCACCTTGGCAAGTAGCTCTGTAAATGCCAAACTGAGTAACCGTAACCTGTTTACACAGGTCCCGCCATGGCAATCCTGTGGCACGTTTGAAGAGCTAACTCCGTAGGTGGCACAACCAGTACTGCAGGCCATTTGAGTTGCATGCCCTAGGTATATGTCTTACACCTGGGCAAGGGTCTTACAGCTAACTCAAATCAGCCAATCATGTATACACCAATCACCAGAATGTATGTAACAAGCACTGAATAGCAATGTCAAAAGTGCTCAAAGTGCTAAGACAAGCACATAGATCAGCAGAAAACCGGAGGGACAAAAGCAAAAAGTCAAGGGAAAGCACCCAAAAAAGGAACATTTCCAATACCCTTTAGCAAAAACAGACAATAGTTCTGGCCTTAGCAAGCTGGCATGATAGTTGCAATCATTATATTTCTATTGTAATATATGCATTAAAATAGCACAGACCTCCATTTTCCAGCACCCAAAATAGGACTGGCACTCACCAACAGCCATGAACTGTCAGAAACATGACTCAGTAGCTCTCTCGGTGTATTCTGGCCAATTTGGTCCATCTTTTGCAAAGCTGCAATTCATCCACGAAAACAAAGATTGATAACTATTCATTTCTTCTCAAAGTGTCTTAGCTTTAAAGCTATGTGTTTCTTCAAATTTTTCATTTTCTTATTCCCAGACATGTTTTTCACTTTTCGTGAGGTCTTCGGGGAAGCACAGCAGGAGTGTCAGTAGCATAACAAAACTTGAGGGGACCTCTTTGTAAAGTGCGTGGATGGGGCCCCACATGCTCCAGACCCAGTCAGGAGCTCTTCAGCCTGCCCCTACACTGTGCCAGAGGGGAACCCCTGGAGCTCAGAGTGCCCCGCACCACGGGGGCTGCAGGGGCTATGGTTATGCCACTGCTGAGTGCCAAACGTCTTCGCTGCATAAGATTTAAAGACCATTACCTTCTTAAGTAAACTGTTTCCATTGTAAAATGGCTGTTCACAAGATGACCCTTACCATAACATGTTGTTCGATGAACAGTAAATAAGGTTCTGGTCTTTAAATGTTATGCTGCAAACAAGCTTGAAACCTACCGTGCTCCACCTATTAGCTCATGAAGAGCAAAACACATGTCTGGTGCTATGCAATTGAAAGACTTGAAGAAATAAATAGTTATCAAGCTAAGAAATTGAAAGACTGGAAGAAATGATAGTTATCAAGCTTTGCTTCACGGTTTTTAACCATGTTGAAAGGGAGATCACAGGCACTTTACTCCTGTTTACCAGGAGTAACAGTGTACATGGCTTTAAGTCCCTCAAAAATAGGGTCCAGAAAAAAAGGTGAAAAATCTAGAATGACCACTCTAAAAAGGCGTTTTTGCTACCGCCCTTATGTCTCTAAATACAGATTACATTTTACCGTGATTCTGTTTTAGTCAACAAGAACAGAACCATGCCCTTGATACTGACCAGCATGCAACATTAATTTGTATAAGGGCACCCATACTTATTATGTGAGATCAATATCTGGGGTCTCAAAGTAGAGATTGCTTTCCATGCAATTTGCAGTCTCTACCTATCTCTTGAGCTGAGTCGTTATGTGCCTGGGCAGGGAGCTTTTCCTGTTTGATAGTGAAATGGCCTCATGCAAGTAAAATCACCCACTCGAGCATTGGTGACAACTGATTCAAACCATGAATATTATCCATTACACATGAGGCTGTAATGTACTTTCCAAATAGGCAGGGCAGTACTCAGAAAGACAGGATGCAATTTTAAGGTTTCACCTCTTCTGTTCTGGGTCCAATAATGTGAAATAGATCAAAGAAACAGACTTCTAAGGCAAGCAAACCAACCATGCTATCTTCAAACAACGGAATCTTCTTATTTTTGATGAAATACATTCTTAATAAAGAAACATATGGTCATGCAATTTTTTAATCATACAGAAGTTATAGTTTCCTACCCATTTGTATATATTTATATCTCTTTTCTTATAATTTATAAAACATGATCTACTGTCTATGCAATAATATGTATTGCTTAGTCAGCACGTTACTTCACAGTATGTTCTCAATATATTTCACACTAGTAGCAGGTCAAGACCTGAAACTATGAGGTGAATATAGGCTCTAACAAACAAAACTGTAGCACAGGCAAATCCAAGATGTCTCAGAATGGTGGAAAAGTCCAGAAAATGTACAGTATGTTCTATAGAACTCTTGCTGAAATCAATGAATGATTTCTATCATGTTTCTTCTGTTTTCCTAACGCACACTTATTCTCTAATTATTGTTTTACAGTAGTCTATGCAGGAGCTACATTTGGATAATTAAAAAAAATATACTGAAAAGTGTATATATTTGTTCAGTTAATCCTCACTTACTATTGTGGCCACCAGCCGTCTATATTGGAGTTAACATGTTATAATGTATTTGTTAGACTACTTTAATATTTTTTAACAATTGCTTGCCTTAACCTTCACACATTTTCAGTTTCTCCATTGTTACCTTCAATTTGATAAGGAATCAATGTATTCACATTAGTGGAATATTATGTACTTTACTATAATTGTCTATCTCTGGAGAAGAAAGCTGATATTTCAGAGCTTATAGAATTATCCACTCAGAATAGCTAGTGGTGGAAGAGCTGTCAAGATATCTTTCATGTTCACATAATTTGTAAGAAATTATAAAAGGCTGCATTTTATGTCAAATCTGTTCTACATTAGGCAGTGAAATAGCCTTTAATTAGATGCATTTCATTCTTGTTGCTTTACTTTGCCTGCTCTTTATGGTATTGAAAGCCAACAATATGCTATAACAACTTGTTAGACCTGTCAACCTTAGGGAGGTCTTCACCCAACTATTTACTGTCCTCCTCCATTTTTTTGCTGATCTAATTTTTGCGGGCCCTAGGACTCTATGACCTTTACCACTGCTAAACAGTGCTAAAGTGCTTGTGATCTCTATGGTAATATTGCCATACCTCCAATAACATATTTAATTTACCTATAAGTCCCTAGTAACGTGGTAGCACAAATTCCCAGGACATTTAAACTAAATATTGGTCCTGCAGCACTGGTTGCGCCACCCACTTAAATACTCCTTTAACCATGTCTCAGGCCTCTCATTGGAGAGCCTGTATGTGCAGTTTTAAACTGCCATTTTGACCTGGCAAAATAGACCTTTTGCTAGGCTCAAGCCTTCCTTTTTAATACATATAAGACACTCCTAGGGCCCAGAGGGCAGTGTGCAATGTATTTGAAAAGGAGGACATATACTGTTAAGTTTTACATGTCCTGGCAGTGAAAAACTCTCAAATTTGTTTTTTACTTCTGCAAGGCTTTTTCTCCCCATAGGAAAACAGTGGAGGTGGCTTATTACATTTTATTAGTGTGATTTCCAAATAGGATTGGATAACAAGTTCGTGTTTGGTGTCTCAGGGATCACAATTTAAAATCCTAACTTATGTGAAGTCGGGTTTTAAATTGTAATTTTTAAAATGCCACTTTTTGAAAGTTAGTATTTTCCTGCCTTAATCAGTTAGTGCCTGTAGTCTGTACCTGATCAAACAACTGAGTGTAACTGACAGTTGAGCATTGTGTATTGTTCCTAGACAGTAACACACAGTGGGGAGCTCAGTCATGCCTGGATGTAACATCACTGACAGGATAAGAGGGTGGAGCTGGGCACAGCCCAATTCACACCTGAAAAGGCAGTGTCCTGCCTCCACACAAAGAATTGCATACGCCTTGTAGTTAGTCTGTATACAGGACAGCTGGAAAGCAGTATGCCTGGAGACTTCAAAGGGAAATCTCTAGAAGCTTTTCCCCCTCTTAAAAGGCACAACTGGGTATAAATACTGGACCTCAGACACAAACTCTTCAGTACACTTCTGGACCTGTGGATATTCTGCCAGGAAGAAGGATTGCTGTGCTGCCCAAGGACTGCCACTCTGCCGAACTGCAGCTCTAAAATACCTGCTACCCTGTTCTGCTGGCCAGCTGCCTGCTGCTCTCTTGCCTGGAGAAGAAGAACTGGATCTGCAACTTCATCTTGAACCCAGGACCCCATAGTGACTCTAAGGTCTAGAATGTTGGCCTTCTGATATGAGCATCAGGGACATATATGGCTTCCCAGCCAGCTCCTGGACTCAGCTGCTGTGAGTTCCTGACACCTCAGTGGTGCCTCTCAGTTGCTGGACACTTGGTGTGGCTCAATAAAGCAAGCCTTTGGACTTTTTGCAACAACAAATTAGCCTGCTATCACCAAATCTGCTCTGCTCACAGCAAAAACCAGCACAAGCTGCTGCCAGTTTGTCTCTTTGCACAGCAGCATTGACATCCCACATTGTACTGTTAAGAAAAAGCATCAGCTCACCCGCCTGCGACACCCAGCCTGAGCTTCTGGCCATGCTGACAACTGCCCGCAATGCCCTCCTTGCTCCCCGCAACCTGCTATAATATTAATGGGATTCTTGGCACAAAACTTGAAAAGGTAAACCTTCAGCAGCATCAATTTGGGACTGAATCTGACCTCCGCTCTATCGTGGCCGGCCTGAATGTTTAACTTTGACCCAGTCAAGCGCTTCCGGCTATACGCGCTATTTGAAACATTATTCTTTATAAATTCATAACTTCGGTTCTACTGATTGGATTTTTGTTGCTTTGGTCTTGTTTTATTGATTACATGCTGCTCCTTTTTCCAAACCTAGAATGGGATCTTGTTATGTGGTGTTTTCACTGTTTTGCTGTTTGAAGTGTTGCACAAAAACTTTGCACATTGCCTCTAAGTTAAGACTGACTGCTCTGTTCCAAGCTACCAGAGGGTTGACAACAGATTAATTTGGGGTCCGCTGCTGTCTTACCCTGAAAAGGATTGTGGTTGCTGCTTGACAAGGGCTTACATCCAGTCAACCGGTAACCCAATTTTGTACACAACTGTAAAGGTTCATCTAACTATCTCCAGGAAACTAATAAGGTAAAAACAACATTCTTTTACGACAATATGAGTAATATTGTTGCTTTCACAAGAAATTGAACTTATACATTTGGCAGGAAGTCTGAATGCTGTACAAGTTCAGTAAGCGGCAATAATAGTAATTATAACAACTACTCAAAAATAATTGTATTAGTAATAGTAATAATAACACTAAAAATATTATATTCTATCTACAAAATATGAAAAATAGGGTTTCTGTAGTTTTGGGAATTGAAATTAAGTGCCTCAAAACATAAACCACAACATTTTAAATATCATTTTGAAATTAAATTATACTGGAGAAGTAGGTACCAAGTTGTTGGAATATTTCTGAGGTAATTGTTTAGACATTTGTGGTCTAATTACTGTCAGGGGCCACATGGTATTTGAATGTCCTCAAATCAAACATTATGGTTTGTACTCCTGACAATCCTATGCTGTCGGTATATTATTTCTGCCACAATAACGCCAGATGTTTGCTTTCTAATCCAAAATGCTGTGTTACTTTTTTCTACGCTTGTCAGCCTTTCTGTTATTACTCAGCCAGGTTAGGCTAAAGAGGCAGTGAGCTATTAAAATGATAAAACATGGTTGCAAACAACTTTCTTTCTTTGTAGAGTCTAACATGGTTTATCTGAGACCAAATTCTCACCAGTTGGAGAAAGGCTGGGTGGCATGTGAACTTACACCTTCTGTATCATTCCTAGTGCAGAGACATGGGAGGGCCATATTCATAGTAGTTTATTGAAGTTAGAGAGATAAAAGTGACATTGTGTTGTTTGGCAAATCACAAAGAATAACTTAATGTCAGATAATAAAATATTAAATATTAACGTAGCAATAGAAATCCTAAGTCCAATGGATTTTTAGAATAAATGTTTCCTTGCAAGATCAATAGATTGCAGTCACATTTTGACACCCAAATATGTGTTTGCCTAAGAAGTACACATTCTCTGCAGCTATCAAATATATATTACATTAGGTATCTATGTCCCCTCTCTGTACATTTTCAGACCTACTTGCTATGGGTTGTAGATGTATTCTTCTTTTCCGTTCTATTAATTCTATTTAAATTTATTGTTACCACACTTTGTACTTTATATTAAATAAGTTGTAAAGAAAATAGCTAATTTACCAATAAAATTTGTTCTAACCAGCAGTCTAGAGAAGAAAAATCAAACACAAATACTCTGTACAATCGTTTTGAATTGTTAGCTGAACAGCATAAACCATAACTTCTTTAAATACTAGTTTAAAAAGGAAATGCATTTTCCCTTATATCACACTTAATGACTAACAATATTATTATTTTTTTTTTCCCAAAGGACTACAACATAGAATACTACGGGATTCAACTTGCTGGTATTAAAATAACTATTGTTTCCTGCAACACTAAAATGTTATACCTAGCGATACAAAAGGACATTTACTACCACATTTATAGTGGTCTGATAATGCAATCTTTGTGTTCTGGCAACATTTACAAATAATCCGGCTTTCAGTCACCTGGCTAAATATCATGTCTTCAAAGCCCCTTCTCAGCATACTAGGATCATTTTATTCCTCTAATTGTATGTAAATGTATGATAAGTATTATTAATCTAATTCTGATAACTATTGTTGCAATTATAATCAGTACTATATAGTTTATACAACAGTAAGATTCACAATCCTTGAATATGCGGCCTTAGACTTTTACTCTTCTGATTTAATTTGTGTCTCAGTGTATGTAATTGAGAAAATGGAGCATTACAATTTCAATAGGGGATTCTGCTATATAAAATTCTTGGAAGTCATGGACATTATTGGTTAATCATATTTAAATATAATTACTCAGAATATAGAATGAAGTTAATCAGTTCTCCCAAAGCTCTGACATTTGTCTAAAGAATGTCTGTTGAAGAATAGGTATTAGAAAGTTTATTTTAAAACGTATTGTCATTAGCATGTATTTTTGAAAGGACAGTCTGCATATCAAAAGCAACAGAGTAAAAATAAAACTGAATGAAAAACCTGCTAGACGCAATAACATCATAAAAGTCACAGCATATACGTTTTGACTTGCTGCCTGTTGCCTCAATAAAATTCCAAAATCAAATTTGTTGTTAAATGTTAATGGGATGAATTAATGCGAACAACATCTCAAAGGAAATATATGTGTTTATACAGCACATCTATTTGTCATATATGTGTAGTATTTGTAGTACAAAACTGTTTTGGGGGATGGATAGGAAACATGGCACATTCTACAAAACAGCAGAGCATTCCAGTTAGGCGAACCAACATATTTTATGTTCTAAAATCAGACTATTTTAATTTCTCCATTGCTACATGAAAGTATGTTTAGAGTAGTCACCATATATCCACCTGGATTTTAATCGCCTATTTTAAAATGTAACTTTAGAAGTTTATTAGTTCCTCATTTTTAAGCACATGTATAGCTTTCAGAGATAATAGCACTTCTTAGGATGGTGGTACATCCAATTAGTTTATGTGGAGGGAGTTCTTGGGACTCAATTCACCAGTTCCCAATGCACTGCCTTTGATTTACACAGGGCAAGTTGAGTTTAGAACAAAACAGAATTCAACACTTTGTCTTTGGAAGACAGAAATGGTCCATGTTGTTAGTTCCTATTCATTGGAGAATCTCTATAGACATTCTAGCTATCGAAATCTGAAAGATGAGATACTTGTTTCTTCCACACCACCACAAGGAACGCATTGGAGGTAAATTGGAAGGCAACATTATTATCTGTGGAGTGGGAGCCTATTTTTCAATTTAAAGAGACCAGGCAAGACTCAATGGCTGAATCAAAGATCCAGCTTGAGCTAGTATGCCAGGGCCTTACAGGCTCAGTAATATATTCTAACAGGAAACGCATAGCTTCAGACATTAGCTGAATAATCAAAAACTATGGGGCCGATTATGATTGCGGACTTGAGTCCATCCGCGACCCCTGAGGAGGAGGGACCGTCCGCAGGGGCAGCGTCGGTCCCTCCGAGCAGATTAGGATGTGACCGCCAGGGTGGCGGTCACATTCTCTATCATTAACATTGCGGCGGGTGCAGCTTCAAGCTGCACCCGCCGCAAGGTGAAAAATGCATGCATCGCATTTGCATGCATAAAGCGGCAGGCACCGCGCAGTGCCAGCTGCTTTGTGCACGCAAATGCAGGGGGGTACCATAGGTACCCCCCATGTGCACCCCCCACCCCCTTCACCCAGGGGGCCCGCAACGGGCCCCCGAAGTGAAAGTCTGTATGCTTTTCCACAACGGAAAAGCCGCCGCGGAAAAGCATGTATTTCCCATCATCCTAATATGGCTAGCTAGACACCGCCACCATATTAGGGCTATTCCGCCGCGGTTGTAATCCAACCGCGGCGGGAAAGCGGCAGACGTAGTTCCAGACCCACCAGCCATCCTAATATGGCGGTGGGTCATTGGAGGCTCCACAGCGGTTTTTCCGCATCCTCCGGGCCGGCGGTGGCTTCCGCCGGCCCGGAGGATGCAGAAAAACCGCAATCATAATCGGCCCCTTAGTGTGTATTAAGAAAAGATTAATTCTAAACAAGTAATAGTAATTTGTTTTTCTGTACATCCAGAGAACCCACACTCAATAACGACACAATTGCGATATAAAGAAAAGCATAAATAATTATGTTACAGAGGATACATATAGTGAGAAAGATTTCATACAAATACTCTCCACACATTTTACTTATGTACATGACAAGAATTAGAGTTTCTCCTCGCTCATATTTTTATTTTTATTTCAAACCTTTCTGTAAAGTGCTGTCAATGCGCTGCAAACATCACACTCACAAAGAAATGATGTAGACAGTGCATACAGAAAATGCAGAAATCAGAGTGCTTCCATGTCATAGAGGAACATTATTGTTGTAATAAATACCTATTAAATTACAGTACACCTACATTACTAGCAGCACATTTTTAGAGAATTTTCACGTGATGTAATGAACAGAAAGTCAGAGAAATATAAATATCCTTCTGTTCTGCTTTCACACTGATCTGTGGCATGGTGCGAAAATTGCACAGGGCGATGGGCAGCTGTAAGGAGGTAGGAAGCCTGTGAGGTAACCTGTGGATACCGCTCTGCAACTGCTTCTTTTCAGCAAGATTCAGTCCACCGTGCTGGAAGGCTTCAGCTTTCCAAAAATCAAAGCCCCTGCCAATGAATCACAACTGTTTTACCATATGCCACAGTGTTCTGCCAGCATCACCAGCCTGTCCTGCTTTTAAGCATTTTCATTATATTAAAGCTCAGAGCACTGCTCATTATAGAGCATCACTGAAACATGTCAAGTTGTTTTATATAAAAGCATAAATGTATTTTTTAACTGATGAGACAATATGATATTTATTGAAAACAGTTTAAAGACAGGCGTCAACTACATCGTTCATTTTGAAAAGCAGCTAATGTCGCAAAAAATCGGAAAATCTGACTTGCAAGTTTTAAGCTACTGTAACATATTCAAATGTAGAAACAGGCATCCAGTCAATAATGTTTCTTAATCATTCTGCTTACGATTACTTTAAAAGGGTCTTTCTTATTGGTCTGACGCCAGCACATAACCCCTGTCACTTCC
This sequence comes from Lissotriton helveticus, assembly GCF_964261635.1. Classification (NCBI taxonomy): domain Eukaryota; kingdom Metazoa; phylum Chordata; class Amphibia; order Caudata; family Salamandridae; genus Lissotriton; species Lissotriton helveticus. Next base: position 1,737,853,152 of record NC_136067.1, on the reverse strand, counting down.
TTTTCTTTGCAACAACTTCAAGAAAAATTGTATCAATTAGTCATCAAACTCTAACACGTAACTCTGAACTGTAACGCACAATAACCTTTATCTTAGTCATGAAGAGTTGGCGTTTTCTATTTATTATAACATATGAAAGCGTTGGGGAGTTGTAAAAAATATACTTTATTTGTATGTTTTCTTACTATTTATCAGTTTGCTGTTTATTCATTTTTGTTATCATGTCATCAAGGGACAGTATGCGGAGACGCCATTCAGTTAATAGACACCATTAGTGTCATTAGGAAAATAGTTTAAAGTATTATATGTCAAAAGCTTCTAGTTTCAAACCTTTACTTTCAAAACATTAAAAAATATTTCTGTAGAAAAACATTGTTTTTTTTACAGAGTTTTATATAGCGTGAACTTGACCCGAATCGGGTATCAGAGCACTTTACATGGCACCAGTTGCATTACATGAGGACACATTCCTTTTTTGTTAGGCACGGGGAGATTAAGTGATTTGCCTAGAATCACAGGATGTTCAGCGTCATTGCTGAGACTCAAACCCAGTTCCCCAGATTCCGCCCTAGTCGTTAGGCAAAAAGTGAAATTTGAATTTAACAAAACTTAGTGCTGGGACCAAAATGCCTATGGATGGACTGAGATTAAAACATCTTTCAAGTTAAACTAATTGCAAAGCAAAATATTTGCTAAGGGTATGCCCCGACGTGGGTCCCTTGCTCTCTGTGCCACTGAATTCAAGTTATCCTGGCTGATGAGGGGTGATACCCTGAAACCGGTCCCAGGACACCTGTTTCCAGTGCAGGAGAACCTGGCTTGGCAATTCGGGCTGGACTATTTCCTTGGGAGCCGGGTCAACAGTGATTTGCATATGGCTGGTCCAAACTGGGGTGACGTGGCCAACAAAATAACAATGGATTAAACCCAGATCTGTGACTCAGGTTGAGGGTTTGAAAAGGTTTAACACTCTGTCCATCATTTATTTTTTGATGTTGCTGTGTGCACTCTGAGTGGCTAAGGGTATGCCCAGACGTGGATCCCTTGCTGGCTGTACCACTGGATTAAATCTATCCTGGCTGATATGGAGTTACACTCCAAAACCAGTCCCCGGATGCTTGTTTCCAGTCCAGGGTGGACCTGGCTTGGCAGTTCAGGTTGGACTGTTCCCATGGGGTACAGGGTGAAGACTGATTTGCATATGGCTGGGTTAAAACTGGGGTGATGTGGCAAACTAAATAATGAAGGATTAAGCCCAGATCTATGACTGGGGATGAGTGTTTGAAAAGCTTTAACACTTCTGCAATCATTTTATTTTGTGATGTTGATAAAGCAAAGTATTGGCCAAAGTGAAAGTTATGACCTGGTGTATGTTGCAAAGAAAGCAGCTAGATAAAAAAAACAAAGGCTATAACAATTCTGAACTAGAACAATATCAATCCAAAAGTTCAATCTATGGAAAAAGGTTTATCATTAAGTACTTCACACCTCAATCAATCAAACCTAACAAAAGATTAAAGTATTTCTGAAAATCTTACACAGTTCTTTTTTTCTCCAGGAATGCTAATTATTGTTGAAACCTAACCAAATACTACATTAACTACTCCAAGGCTGTCATCTGTTGTTGGTATTATGCACATTTGTTTTGGTCTACTCATTGTAGCATACTTCATGTCTGTTGACTGAATTACGGGTGACAAATTAATCGAATGATGAGTCATATTATCATACAAAGTTGTAAAAAAGAACACAAACAAATGTAGAAACACTACCAAAAGGCTGTCGTCAGCACAATGAAACGCTCTATGACACCTATGTAATCTTTCATACTCTCATATGAATACCAAAAAATAGCCATCTTCTTCAAAGACAAAAATGTAAACATCTGTGAGGAGTTTAAAGTAATCCCTGATAATAATCTCAGTTCCTACCCTCACATCTCCTCCTCCGCTTGTGTTATACCATGTCAGTTACAAGTGCCTGAAAATGGCTTTCACCTATTCACCCCTTTCATTCAGAACTTTATTCCTTGACATCCACATCCTGTGTTGATGATACTGTTCTTACCAATCTGTTCACACAATGCACCAATGTAGCAGCTTCACTTGTCACAACTTTCAGCAATTCCAAAAATACTCCTCTTTTTGATGACACAAAGACAAACGTAGACAAGCTTAGATCACTCACTTCCTTGATGAGATAATTAAAGGTTATTTCCCTTCAATTTCCTAAATATTAGAAACACACTAGTCTACGCTCCTTTTAAGTTTTAAAACTGTAATACATCACCAAAAAGGCAACACTGCAGATGAAGCATTATGTACTACACACCCTTGATGATGCGAACATGTAACTTAAGTCCTCCATTTCCTCTTAGAAGCCTCCACACTATTTTCTTTAAGAATATGGATTGGCTTTCTCACTGGAAAATCACAGCTTGAAGAAATGTTATCATTTAGAGTCTCTTTGCTCTTGATAAAATATTGGGTTCTGTAATTATCATCCTACTCTTTTCAACATCTAGGTGAATACCCCTAGGAACACTCTGGCTGCGAATGTGAGTGCCATTAATCGAAATGCAGATGATACCCATATCTTTCTCAGGGTACCATGGACATCAATCAGCTGACAGTCCTTATTTTCTTACTTATTGATTTAAAAGTTTCCTTTTGGCTCTCTCTGTACACTATCTAATGCAGCCCTAACTTCTTGTAACCATTTGGAATTTCAACAACTATTTTTCCCTATTCTAAGTCTCTTGAACTTATAATTCACTCCCACCTTCATTACTCGATCCACACACTTCTTGATCAAATATACAAAAGTTCAAACTGTTAATACAAACATAGAAAATTAGGTCGGTAGTATAGCCCTTATCATTTCATATCTTGATAATGTAAATGTGCTCCTTTTAGGATCTGTCAAATCAGTCCTGTTCCCACTCAAAGCCATCTCAAACTCTGTGACTCAGTTGTTGATGGACTAAAACATGTATAACTAAATCACTGTTCTGCCTATTTCTTTTCAAGGGTTGCATAATAATGTATACTACAAACTTGGACAGATTAAATGTAAATCTTTAAATTCTTTCTCCGGCATCTTATCTACAAGAAAATCTGATTTCTCTAATGTTACCCGAAACAATCAGCAATTCATCTTTCAGCCTAAAGAATCTATGAACCAAGTGACCCAAGAGTATGAAGTAAGCATCCCCTTTCAATCTGCTCAAAATGTGAAACAAAGCCCCAGAGTACAGTTGACATTTGCCCAGTGTACATACATTTAATTAGACCTCAACCCTTCTCACTTTCCGGTTTCTCTAACTTGAGTCTGCATATCTCTCCACTTATGTTTATCAGTGCAAGGTCTGCCCCTTGTATCATTATATTTTTCTGCAAAGCACTCCGCTTTCCATACTGACAAGGTGCACAGTACACAAATATCTCTAAAAGTTAATACAACTAAAGTACATAACATACCAAATAATTAAGTAGTTTGCCTCCTAATTAAAGTGCTGAAATACTACAATTTAATTTGATTATGAGCACTCATTTCATCAACAGTTTTTGGTTAATTCTCCATTTGTTCTGCAGAACAACCTTTAATTCTGAATCCTTATTTTGAATCTCAGTTTGTTCTTCAATGTAGAACTCTGGCCTGTGGACAGCATCCTTGTGACAGTTTGGAGCCATCCCTCTCATATGTTGTGCAGGGCTCTTGGGAGGAGACCATCTGTCCTTTAATTTTCTGATCAGCAATTTTAAATTCAGATATACAAAAACCAAAAATGACAGAATATATTAAAACATATTTCCGTCCTATTTTAGATGTTTATATTTAGAGGATAGGGTTGACGTGCTGGAATTATCATAAACTATTAATCATGTCATAATGTGCATATGTGTGCTTCCTTCAGTGGCCATGGGGATCTCATTTTAAAACTTTTTCTCCTTGTTAATACAAGGACACATAATAGGAAGATGAATACTTCTCTTAAGGAGTATACTTGTGGTTTTCAATGTGTGCATATATTGGCGGAAATGTAAAAAAAACACAAAATAGACACAATTATTTTAAAATTCCACTAACCAAATGACAGCTGCTAAACCATGCTGGCGTACAAAGGTCTATTCATATGGTGTTGGAAACAGAATTTCTGCTGCCTTAATACTGTGTGAATTCTAGTTTATATGACGTGTTGTTAAGAGTTCTAGCAAAGTAGGTCATTCACCAAAAATTTGAGTAAATCCTGTGCTCCCTTATTAGAGTATATACACAGGTATACACTCTAAATATGGCAGATAGGACATTCACAAATTAAAAAGTCTGCACCAGATTCAATGCTTTTATATGTGTATAACAATATATTGTACAGTAAGGCAGGAGTACATCACACATAGCAAAATCTGTGCGAATAGAGCCATCACATTTCAAGTATATCAATGAATGTGGGAAAGTGCATAGTTTAATACACCCTGTACTAATAATCTGCAATAATCTGTTGGCAGTTTGTAAATTAAGGAGCATGATTTGTGAATATGATCCCTATTGTTAAACAGGCAATAATTATTTCATTGTGTCTTTTGGTCACTATGGAACACACATGTAAAGATTCAATAAGCATTATTTATTAAGATGCTAATTCAATCGTTTATGTTTTGTAAATTAGCGTTGTTATTTTGAAGCTGAAGCAGAAGACTATAGGAAATAGATTGTTGCCAATGCCGCTTTTAGATATAGTCTCACATTACTTCCATTTTATTTGGCAAAATAATTTAGTAATGGATAGTCTTTTCTGCCTGTTATTCCATTAGAGTGTTGAGTTTAAATAGCAATACTCAGTAGGGTGCAAGGCTTTGCCCTCAAAAAGGAACATGGCCTCTTGGCTTCCCTTCGCAAGGTTGTTATGGAGCCTCCATTTCTAGTCAATTCTAAGGATGACCTGACAATATCAGAATGTAATTCCACCAGGAATTAGTACAGTAAACAGATGGTTGTACTTGCAACAGTGACCCCCAAAACTTCTCCTCCACCAGAAGAAAGTACCGATGGAGTGTGGGGCACAGTGACCTCACAAATCTTTCAGCTCGGATGGGCAGATTGTATTCTGTCAAAGAATGCCATTGAGTGAATACAATTGTCTTCCTATCTGCCCCTTGCTCGATGGCTATTACGCATGTGGCAGGTAACAACGTTGGTTACTGCTCACCAGGAGTCAAACCACTGTTAACATAAGCACTTTAAGAATGCATGTCATTTTAGATTTAGAAAATTATATTGTAGATTGTGTAGCTTAAATGTTAATTGAAGTAAATATGTATGTTAAATATTTCTACATCAGTTTGCAATTAGGTCATTTTCTGATTTGTTAGCTATCTCAAGTGTGCAAATGTAATGGGCGGTTGTGTAAAAAAATCAGTTTATTTTTTGCAAAAATGCTCTCATGTACTTGGACGGAAAAGTGATCTTACGTTCTAAATACTATATTTGTTTCCTTATATTACCTTCATATTTAATTTGTAATTGGACAGGAAGGCAGACACCACCATGGAAATGGCAGATACCAAGAGACAAAGTTTACCACACATCTACCATATGTGCAATACTTCACACTGCAATTAAAACATTTTATTTTGGGAAGGGGATGTTAGGTTTCTTTTTATTTCTGAAACTATTAATTAAAAACGTGTTTGTCAGCCATAATTAACAAACAATTATGGTAATGGCTCATTTGTTTCATTCACACACACCACTAAATAATGGAATTCTATATATGTCTACGATTTCCGTAAATAATTCTGCATACATATTCAGAGCTTCACAACAATACTTGTGGGTTCTTTGTTTACGACAAAGTAATGAATACAACATATCTTCACTATTCAGTCTGCTGTACTTTTTAAATTGCTTGTAAATTAATATTAATTATAAGTGAAGCTATCATTATGGCTGTATCCAATGTAAGGCTCATCACTCAGCCTCCATAAGCTATTCATAGCAGTGCGTGAATATTACGTGACTGTTTAAAAAAACTATAAGTGATAATTGAGTTTTCTGTAACAACCTCTACAGTTTTGTTTAGCATTCACCAAAGAGTTCCATCATATATTGACCCTGATATATTTTTACACCTTTATGTTCATATCATGCATAATTATTGTAGAAAAGAGAATAGGACCACACCCCTCCTCCCCTCCCCCCCCCCCAGGGCCTTGAGCCCCTAACAGGTGAGTAGTGCGCTGTACAAACCCCTGATTGATTGATGGATTGCCAGAGAAGCTAATGTATATTATTAAACTACCTTAATATGTGACACTACCTTGAAATATCAGTCTGCATCATTGCATTTGTTCCTCTCAGGAATCAGGAACCAACCTCTCCCACTACACACCTTCTCACCTCTCAGTACTCATATTTTCTATGATGTGTGATAGAACATTTTACTATCAGAACATACATATAATGAAGGCTTTAACATGTTTACACGCTGAATGGCATCCTTTGTGGAATGAGAAGGAGACTGGTAAAATGGACACCACAAAGGCTCCATTATTCATGCACAACATGGCAGTTGCGTGGGCTAGGCAGAAGGAACATAGATAGGTGCAGAGGCACGCCACTAGCATGTTCCCCATTATGTATGGCATGGCATGCATATGATTGCAGGCACAAAGTGACTTCACTCTGAGTATCTGTTGCATATCCACAGAGTGAGGGAAAATTGAATAAATTATTAATTTTCCCTCTTTGTCGACTCTCGAAATCCCTCCTCACCTGGCCCCACCACTCTTACCAGTAGCGGCCTCAGCATGTTAGTCCCATCTGAATATCTAGCACTGATTCATCAAATACTTTCTGTAAGTAGTGTCCTGGGCTAAAAAGTGCTTATGTTGTAACGAGTATGTCACACGTAAGAACAAAGGAAGCCGTATGAATAGCTTAATGTACTTTTATATGGGACTTAAACGCAATGAAATGAAAGCTTACTATACATATAGGTCTCCTCTATGTGGAAGTGTGAATATTGTTTACTTTTATCCTTAAGAAGAATTATACCAACGTCTGTTAAAACAGGTATTTGATTTTCTCACCAAAGCACTAATAACCTTTGCGTAGGTAAGCTAGGTGTAAATGTGGCAAAAATGTCAAATAAGTGAGATTATGGGAACCAAATGGAGCTAAACAAAGAACACACCAGAAAAACAATTAACATGTTTAAAATGTGCTTATTGGTGAGAAAAGAAGAAGATGCTAAATGATAAACCATTCAAATGCAAAAACTTCAGAAATGTTACACTCATAAAACAGATTTCTCTGCGAATTAATGGAATATAATTTGACTTTTTATTTTGCATTTGTTATTTTATATTATATAAAGGGAATGGGAATCCCTTGTACGCCCCAAATTGTATGCAATAATAGGAACATTCTGAAATTACTGTACAACAGTGAAGTCTTTTGGGTGCTATTAGACCAATTGCCCACTGCGTGCTGCTTCATTAGCCTGAGCACATCAGCAGAAAAGGAATAGCTCACAAATTGCAGACATGCCAAAACAAACCCCACAGTGAGAACTGTGCAAGTGCAACAGAGCTGAGAATCTCAATGTTGCAGAATCCTCATAACTGGGGTGGGGTGAGGGGGAGGTGGGGGGGGGGGGCTTCTGGTGTGTTACTCAACCCAGTCAGGAAAAAAGATTCTGCTACCATTACATACAGCAAACAGATATTGGGACCATATCTAGCACATGTCCTGGGATTCTCTATGAACTACCATCCGAGTATATGAAGAACCTTTACAAAGCAAGGTAATATTGCGATATTTCCAGAACATATGTAATACAATTGAGCAAATCGATTTTATCCCATATATGCATAATTCAACTTTAAAAGCCTTGAAGTAAAGAGCAAATATTGTCTGAATTTAGTTTACTACACACTCTGCCTCGGTCATATACAATTCAATCCATTCCAAATAACTCAAACAGCAAAAATCTGGTAGTTTGACTTGCAATGTGTGTTTTTTATTGCAATTGTTTATTGTTATGGCCCACATTGTGTATTTATAACAGTTCCCTGGGTGGATTTGTGATCACATGGCCAATTTCAAAGTGAGACACTGTCGAGATACATTAATAGATCGAAGGAAGGACGGTCAGTCAGAAACATAGGCTGAATGGATGGATGAATTGATGGATGCAAGGATGGGTGGATGGATGGAATGTTGAAAACATTGACTATGTGAATGTATTTTACTAGGCAAAAACACCTCATGTCTCATGGTGGGGGCAATTTTAACCTATTAACCGTGGCGCTGGGGGATAGGGGGGCCACGTGGCGCCGCCATGCTCGTGACGGAACCACTCTGTCACGAGCCACGGGTGCGCTGTGCTTGTGACGGAGTGGTTCCGTCATGGCCCCGCCTGCTCAATAGAACGCTCAGCGCAGGTGTGGAATTGATGCCGCGCAGGCACGGCGGCCGGGCCGTGACGGAACCACTCCGTCATTAGCACAGCGCGTCCATGGCTGGTGACGGAGTGGTTCCATCACCAGCACGCAAAGGGTTAAAATGCCTCCATCCTGCCCTTTGATTACAATTTCAAAGTGTGTGTTAATTAGCCAATTATGCTTAAATATCGTCGGATTTCTTTAAGTTGTGCTGGAGTGGCTTTTAAGTCTCTGAAACCTCAAAGTTGGCGTCCTCATATTTTTCCCGCAAAATCTTTTCCAGACAGCCCTGTTGTGGGTCTCAGAACACTTCAGCCCTTGTAAAGGGATGCCTATTACCAGTCTTGGAGTATACAAAATCCTGCTGTCTTATGCACAGGCATCTGAGGCCTTACTGTTACTGTTTGTACCACAATGCACCTGTTTGTACCACAATGCACCTAATTAGTGCGCACAATGTGCACACAGAAGCAGTGCACTGTATAACAATCAATGCTCTAAAACAAACTGAGCATTTGACTGAAGCAGCTGCTCTTTTTTTCACTGGGCAGGCAGCACCTACCTGCATCTCCAAGAGAGGTCACAGATCCCCCTACAAATGAGTGCAGTGAGTGACCACTCACTTGCAGGTGGGCGTGTGAGGGTTCCATGGGACCACAGTTCTCCCCTCGAGAGGGCTGTCCTCAGGAGCCACAATGAGACTGTACATAAACTTCTTGTGGCACTCAATCAGCGAGTCAGCAGACGGTCTCTTTCACTCTGTGTCCTTAATACTGTGTAGGAGCAGAGGCAAAACGTTTCCCTCATTTGCATGAGCTCACACCCCCACGCAGGGAACATCCTCTTAAAATAGCATTGCAGCAATATGTCGCCAGCACTATTTGTAATACATAAGGGGTCACACAAGCATCTTTGGCCCCTTCTGTAAAGGGACATTGCTACTGGGGTGCAGAGAATGGGTGTACATGCCTGTTGCACCCCCAGGGCACCATCTGTAATAGAGGCCCTGATGTGCGCCTGATTACTGAAGATGCAGAGGTGCAGACAGTGAGCATGCTTGGCAGTGTGTCAGAGTGCACATCGTTTACTCTCATTGACGCTACCCTGTGATGGTTTGAATGTTTGTGTGTATCTAAGTGGATTATAAAAGATGCTTACAACAATTTCCTTTGGCATGGTAACAGGAGTAAAGCCATTATCACAAAAATGCCAAATAACCTGGTAGGGGACCCAGCCGGTTTTAACCAATTATCATCCAATCATATCTTCTGGCTTAGTTTTTGGTAATTTGTTTGAGGACAAATTCTACTCATGAGTGGGATCTAATGGGGTTTTGGAATAATAATCAGACACCAGCAGAATAAAGTGATAAAGGACTAGGGTTTATTAAGAATGGTAAAATGCATTAGGTGAAAGCCGCAACAATGATCAAATGAAAAGTAGGGATGAAAATATAAATGTGTTGAACAACAGGCACAACAATTGATGGCATACTTTGCATATGGTAGATATAAGGCAATGAATCCTTTGTCCACTAACCAAAGGCATTGACTTTAACCTCCAAACCTGTAAATTGGACTTTAAGTCTCCTTGTGAGATGATAAGCAGGACTTAGATGGCGCTGATCTAAAAATGGCTATTGATTAAAATTTCACAACATTTGCACACAAAAAATGTGAGGGTCTGAATAATATACAAAAAGTTGCAATGCTAGACCATATAATACCCTGTGCACTATGTGGATAAAGCAATATTCATCCATGTTATTACTTTTTGTTTCAGGCACTTCTCAGAACCTTGCTGAATGAGCATTCAATAATGCAGATATTGAGAATACTGGCACCCTCGGGGTCTGGTTGCCTGGAAACAGATTGATTAGAATCCTCCAACTCTGCCATTTTGTAAACTGTTTTTGCTAGTGTTATGACTCTGAACACTTTACCACTGCTAACCAGTGTTAAAGTGTTTGTGCTCTCTCCTTAAAACATTGTATAAATGACTTATAACCAAGTGGCATATTACATTTCCATGTAAGTCCCATGTAAAGTAGCCCTACCTGTGCACAGGGCCTGTAAATTAATTGCTACTAGTGGGCCTGCAGTACTGATTCTGCTACCCTGTTAAGTAGCCCTTTAAACATGTCTCAGGTCTTCCATTTCAGCGTGTGTGTCCAGTTTCAAACTGCCATATTGACCTGGGAAAATAAATCTTTTGCTGGGCCCACACTTTCCTTTTTAATACATATAAGTCACCCCTCGGGTAAGCCTTGGGCAACAAGGAGGGCAGTGTGCAGTGTATTACAAAAGTTGTACATGTAGGATCTGATTCACAAAGGTAAATAGAGACAAAAGTCTAATTTATGACTTTCGGTATTCACAAAGGGCATTTACGAATTTTAAAGTTAGACTTTTGTCTCAGTTAAACTTAAGTTTTGGTCTTAGGTTTAACTAAGACCAAAAGACTTTTGGTTTCAGTTAAACTTAAGACCAAAACTTACGTTTAACTGAGGCAAAAGTCTAACTTTACTGCTCATAAATGCCCTTTGTGAATACCGAAAGTTGTATAGTTAGACTTTACCTTTGTGAATCAGCCCGTACTTTTTTGTTCTACATGTCTTGGTAGTGTAAAACTCTTAAATTCATTTTCAATTATTGCAAGGCCTACTTCTCCACTAAGATAACATTGGAGTTATCTTATAATATTTAATAAGCTGTAATTTCCAAATGGGAACAGGAAACCAGTTCATGTTTGGTGTCGAAGGAATTGCAACGAGACATCCTCTGTTATGGTAATGTTGGTTTTTGAATTACAATTTTAAAAATTCCACTTTTAGAAGGTTGGCATTTTTCTAATTTAGCTGTTTAGTGCCTACAGCCTATCTCTGGTTTACATGACTCGGTGTAGCTGACAGTTGGGCTTTGTGTATTCCCCCTAGACAGCCATGCATAATAGAAACCTTAGACATGCCTAGATGGTCCATCACTGGCAGGATTGTAGGGAGGAGCTGGGCATAGAACTACTTAAACTTGAATCGGCTGTGTCCTGCCTCTACACAAATAGATGCATACCACTATATTTAGTCTAGAGCCTGGGCAGGGAGGCAGGAAACCTGTGTACTTCAAAGTGAAACCCTTGGAAGCATCTCCCACTTCAAAGGAGGCAAATATTATAAATATTGGACCTCAGACACCAGCTCTTCGATACACTTCTGGACCTGTGGAGACTCTGCCAGGAAAAATGTATTGCTAAAAGGACTGCCAAACAGCTGGACTGCTGCCCTGCTGGACTACTGCCTTGCCGGACTGCTGCCTTGTTGGATTGCTGCCCTGCTGCCCTCCTTCCTAAGTCAGAGGAATTGGACCTGCATCTGAACAAAGAACTCCCATAGTGACTTCAAAGGCTAGTCTGCTGGCTTCCTATTCAGAGCCGAAGGGACATAACAGACTCACAACCACCTTAACTAGCACCAAGATCCAGCTGCAGGACGTCTCTACCCCCAAGTGATACCCATCAAGTCCTTCAACCTTGGTGAGGCTGAATTGAATTTTATGGGGTCTTTGCAACCGCATTTGTCACTCACATGGTCCATCAGCGCGAATTTCTGCCAACCCAACTCTTCACGGAGAGGGAGAACCACAGTGAAGCTTTGGCCTGCCCTTGATGACAACAGGATCTTCATGCTGCAGTGACGACTGCCCCCAATGCCATTCTTACACTTTGTGCAATATTGACGATTGTTCATGGTGCTTCCCTGCTCCTTGCAGTCCTTCCACAGTGAGCACTACTCTTTGCACTGGACTGAGAACATACTTTTCAGTGGGACTAACCTGGTCCCTGTATCTAACCCATGGTCAACCACAGTGAGCCTGAGCTTGGGCGTTCTTCTTGTCTTGCATGACTAGATAGCCACAAGTGGACCTTTGGGAATTTTGGCACTATTTTTACTTAACTCTTTAAAATTGCATATCTACGGGTCTACTTCTGAATCCTTGTCACTCTTACACAAGTTTGAACCTTGCATATTAGACCAATTGACTCAGCTTTTGACTAAAGCGAAATCCGGTTCCCCTGCCACTGTGTATCCTCCTAAATTTACCACTAATCTCGTGCCTCTCCTCGCGTCTACCATTCTCGCCCTCTTTAACCTCTCCTTAGACATGGCCAAAATCACACTAGCCTGGTAAGCTGCATTGGTCTTCCGATTACTAAAAGAAATTAATGCAGACCCTAAAAATCTGGCAAACTATCGCCCCATTTCTCTGCTCACATTGCTGTGGAAAACGTTGGAACAACAAACAGGAAATGGCTTTCCTCAAGGATTATAAAATTCTCAATTCCTCCCAGTCGGGATTTAAAGCCTGGCACAGTATGAAGACAGTGCTAGTGGCAGTCAATGACACCATTCACCTCTCTTTAGACGCTGGTGCACTTGCCATGCTTGTGTTTCTAGACCTGCCAGCAGTCTTTGACTTTAACAACGCCTCACATGAAATTTTGCTGCATAGACTACATGATATCGGTATTGGTGGCAAAGCTCTTTATTGACTTGAAGCTTTTCTTGACAGCTGCAAGGAGACAATCATGCTAGGCTCGATTGAGTCCCGCCCTACTTGAACACAATGTTGCTTAGTATCTATGTAGATCCCTTTGACCAGATTGTCAAATCCTGTGGCTTCGATGTCACCTCATATGCAGATGACACCTAGGTGATCATCACATTTGGAAAAGACTATGGCAGAGTTAAGCTCTGTTTATGGACTCTATGAGAAGGATTGTGACCTGGATGTCAGTAAATTGTCTGCAAATAAATAGTGACAAGAAACCTGAGTGGTGGTCTTCTGTACTTGGGACAGCCCCCTCCCCAGCCTGACCGGTACAAATCTAGGAGTCTGTTAGATATTGAAGCTTCTGGTTGGCAGGGTATTCACCCTGTCTAAGCAGGGGCCAAACTTCTAGTCAGGGTAAGTCATATACACAACCCAAGTTAACCTGTGTTTACCCTCTGGTAAATTGGCACAGAGCAATCAGGCTAAACTTAAGAGGCAATGTGCAAAGTATTTGTGCACACTTTAGTTATAGTAACACAGTTAAAACACCATAAACAGGCTCCACATCCATTTAGAACAAAGGAGAATATTTGAGTAAATCAAGGCCAAAACAAGCAAAATCCAATAAGTAGGACTCAAGCTACAACTTTTTAAAGATGAAATACGAAAACAGTGCTTAAAAGTCACTAGCGGTCAAATGGTTCACGTTGATCGTAATGGAGGGCAGGCCAGTTACAGAATCCACACAGGACCCGCTGAGAAAGTACCCTGTATGGAGAAAAACATAAACATGGAGCACACGATGCATCAGAATTTTCCCCACATTGGACTCACTGCTTTGGAGACAAGCCTCACAGATGGCGTTGAAGATTCAGTGCTGCGTAGTGGTTGAGCCTCACAGACGATGTTGAAAAATCTTGCAGTATCATCATTGAGCTTCGCAGTCAGGACCTGCATTGTCAATTCCGCACGGTGTAGGCGTCAAAGAGCAATGCATCAATATTTCTTATGCAGTCAGGTCAATGCACTTGTTTTTGCAGAAAAACAGTTGCAGAACCCACTTCTGAGACCAAAAACTGGAGGTGACACCTCAGAATAGGGTAGGACTCACAGATAGCAGAGTCCAGCAGCACCAGCAGAGTTGCAAGAAGTATTTTGTGTCCCTGAAACTTCAGAAAACAAGAGGCAAGCACTGAGAGACTCTTGAGTTCAAGGTTGTAGAGAGCAGGTCCAGTCCCTCCCCCACCCAGGCAAACAGTGGCAGCAGCAGGCCAAACAAAGAAACGCAAGTTGCAAACTGGCAGTCCATCTTGTAGCACAGCAATCAGCATGCCATCACAGCAATGCAGGTAGCAAAGTGGCAGTCACTCCTACAGCATAGCAGCTCTTCTTCCAGGCAGAATGTCCTTGGTGCCAGCAAAGTTCCTATTTGGTGAAATCAGCTGTCCAGTATTTATACCCAAATGTGCCTTTGAAGTGGCAGAGACTTCAAAGAGGCCTTTGAAGATCACAAGGTCCCTGCCTTTCCTGATCCGGCTCCAGACACACTTCAAGGAGGGTATGCAGCTCTTTGTGTGGAGACAGGCACAGCCCTATTCAGGTGCAAGTGTCAACTTCTCCGTCCCATTCTACCTCAGGAAGGCCCATCAGCCTGGTGATTGGTCATCAGGATGCAAATGTCACGCCCGTTTTCCCTTTGTGTGACTGTCTAGAGAGAATGCCCAGCTATCACCCAATCCAGACGTTTATTCAGAGACAGGCGGCGGCACAGAATGGTTATAGTAAGAAACTGCCAACTTTATAGAAAGTGCCATTTCAGACTTACAATTTTAAATCCGACTTCACCATAAGTGGTGAACTTAAATTGGCCAGAGACATCAAACCACCAAATTTGTATCAGCTTCCAACTACAAATTATCTTAAAAGATTTTTAAGGAAATCCCAATGTTATCCTACGGGAGAGATGACCCTTGCAGTAGTGAAAAACAAATGTAAGGGGACATTTAAAACGTAACCCTTTAAGTGCTGCCGTCGGCCAACGGTCGTCACGAGCACTACCTCCCCAGTGCTGCGTGCGACCGTTGGACGTCCATTCAGCACTGGATAATGGACAGCGCAGCACTGGGGAGGTATATTTACGAAGCTCCTAAGGTGTTAAAAGTTCATGTCATACTTTTTAAATACGCTGCACCCAGCCTAAGGAGCTACCAAGGGCCTAACTTTGGGGTGACTTACATGTAATAAAAAGGAAGGTTTGGGCCTGGCAATTAGGTTAACTTACCAAGTCGAAATTACAGTTTAAAACTGCATGCACAGGCTCTGCAATAGCAGGCCTGAGCCATGTATAAAAGGCTACTGAGTGGCTAGCACAATCAGTGCTGCAGGCCCACTAGTAGCATTTAATTTTCAGGTCCTGGGCACATATAGTGCATTTTACTAGGAACGTATACATAAATTAAATATGCCAATTGTGGATAAGCAAATCTTACCACACCGTACAGAGCATATGCACTTTAGCACTGTAGTGATAAAGTGCCAATAATTCTAAAGGCAACAAAAACAAGGTCATAAAAAAGGGAGGAGGAAGGCAAAAGGTTTTGGGATGATCCTACATAAAGGCCCAGGTCCAACAGAGTCAAACTAGATCAGATACTGTCCATGAAGGATCAAGATTCCACTATCTGTGGCACTTACTTCACTATCATACGGATTCTGCGCAAAGTGTTCCCTTCTTTAACATTTTCTGCGAGGAAAACCTTGGTCCAGAACGTGGTTACAAGCCAGCATGATTATGGCAAAACCTTGTTTATGGCTACTGATGACACCTTACAGGCCATTCTCCATGTAGTGCCTAATACGGCTGCTCGCCTTGTCTGCAAACCTGCCGGAAGGTTCACCGTTGGTGCTTACTTTGAAATCCTTGCAATGCTTCCGGTCAGAAGTGCATTATTTTCAAGACCTGTTTCCTTACTCATAAGACCCTGATGGGTGGAGCCTCCTGAGTTCTTACTGTAGAACAAGAACGCTTAGATCAAGCTTCAACGTATTCTTGATTGTTCCGTGAATCCATGCCACCAGCCTGGGTGGTAGAGATTTTTGCTTTCTTGCCCCTTCGGCCTGGAATCAACTACCATACCATCTGTGCAAAAATGTTGAAAACTTGTTCTAGCTGTTGTGGTGTTTTTGTGCTGGACCAGCACCAGGATTTAACTCTGGGTATGATTTGTTGCACTATACCAAGTAGAAATAACATATTTTTTTAAACATCTATAAATCAGTCAAGAGCTTGTAAAGCGTGGCTGCTCACCCGTGAGGGTCTTACGGCGCTGAGGGAGGGGGAATGCTGGTTGGACTGGTTGGAGGATCAATCAAAGAGCCAAGTCTTGAAGTCCTTCCTGAATTGGGTCAGCAACGTTGATTGCCTGAGGTGCAGGGACTGGGTGTTTACTGTTCTTGGCTTAGAGGTAGGAGAAGGACCTTCCTCTGGTTCTGGTCTTGTTGATCCTGGAGATGGAAGCAAGGGCGAGTTGGGGGGATCGAAGTTGCCTGTTGGGTACATGGAATGTGAGGCATTGGTTCAGGTATGCTGGTGCTTTGTTGGGCTTTAAAGAAGTGAGTGAGGAACTTGAAAGGGACTCTCTTGTTTACTGGGAGCATTACGTACTTATTGGATTTTGGTCGGTTTGGTCTTGATTTATTTTGCTCTATTTTTTTAACTGCTGGGGGATTTTTCTTATGTTGTGTTTTCAATTTATTACTGTTTGAAGTGCTGCATAAATACTTTAGCCATTGCCTCTAAGTGAAGCCTGACTGTTCTGTGCCAAGCTACCAGATGGCTGAACACAGGTTATTTTGGGGTTTGCTTGTGCCTCACAATGACTAAGATTGTGGTTGCTGCCTCAGTAGGGTTTCACCATCCTCAACAAGTAACCCAATGTCTTACACTATATATCTATCCTTTGCTCTCTACGTGTGTGTATGTGTTTGTAGTATTTGCGATATTCTGTGATACAAAAAATGTTGGCTGGTAATTGAGAGGCCCTTAAAAAAGCAAACATTTTACATCTGGCCTTTCAGATGTGGAAGAAAAGAACAAGAATAGAGTTTGAACCTGATGGGCAGTGTGAACTTGAAAAGGACCAGATTATTCCATGCATCATTTTCCTACACCTCCTGCTATCAGTGAACTTCTATGATGCTTGTGGACATTGTTCTGAAAAAACGTGTTTCAAGGGCCACAGGATTGCATGTTGAAAACAAACCACTCTGATTAAAAAAAACTTTGCCTATAATTTTAGGGCTTGATAATGGGGGGTTGGCAATGTTGATTACCACAAAACATTGCCATGTTTAACCATGCTGTTTGTAAACAGACCACATACGATATGTACTTGTTTTCTTTCTTAGCAACCTTGGGCTGAGATGTTCTGAATTAAACTGTCTACCCTCTACTATCATCTGCTAAAACCAGTCCTTGGGGTCTCTGAAGGCACTGCCATAGAGTCATTATATTCCTGAAATTGGGGTCATTCCATAATTACTCAAATATGATAAATCATCTAACCATTCTACACTAATGATATTTAGCAGGCTGATCGTTACTGCCAAAAGTGTATCTGGATGTGGAATAGTGTACCACAGTGTTGTCCAATGCAGGCTCAGAAGGGACTGATTCATGCCAGATTGTCAGAATATCCCCATTAGACAAATTTTAAATAATCAATTTAAATTAGGCTCATTAACATACTTATTGGTAAACCTGGAAATATGACATGGATTAAGCAGACTGGGCCCACAGCACTTGCTACCCCATCTACAGCAGATGCATTCATTCGAGAATGTTATTAAAGCATGCGAAGCTTTAAATAATGACATTTAAACTGTGTTCTAAGATAAATGTACTGTTTCTTTGCTGATGAGGCACTACAAGGGATGAAAATGGAAAAGGTGCTTCATTTATTACTTCATGTTACTTCCAAGACAGAGGTGACCTGACTGAGGCAGAAGAGAACAGTGGTGTAGGAAGGGGAGTGCGGTGGGTGCGGGCCACCCCAGGTGTTATCACTGAGGGAGGTGAAAAAATGGCAAACATATGTGTTTTAAACACTAATTTCTAACATTTTGTCAAGCTCTGCACCGGATACCACCTCACCTTGCTACGCCATTGGAAGAGAGGTCAGCATTCGCGACCCCAGAGGACTACTTCCAGTTTAGGGTGATGCTCTTTGGACTAAAGAATGACCCCCGCCACCTCCCAGATGCTGGTGAATGGAGTCCTGGCTGGAAAGGGCGCCTTCTGTGCCGATGACATAGATGTCTTGCAGTATCCGTGTACTGATCGAGCACTGCCCCAGTCAGCACTTACAGGGAGAGCACGTGCTGTAATCAGACATTGCCATTAACAGCTGCTTTGAAATGAACACAAGTTTGTTCATTTTTCTCTGTCAAGCTGAAGACGTTTATCACTGTGTCACAGGCACAATGCAACAGTGAAGGAAATATCCCACAAAAATGAATGAGTTGCTAACATATATTTCACCGACTGTCAGCGGTGAGTATGATCAGATAAAGTGTAAAAGAACATAATTTGTATTCAATGGGAGGCTTTTACATGCCCTGTGCATTGAAATGATGTTGCTGTTTTTGTGTTTTAAAGCACTTTTATCATGGCCTTCATTATACTTTTGCCCCCTCCTCAGTTTAGTAATTAACCATCAGGTTAAAGCTTAACAACGGACTTCATATGTATTTCTTGAACAAAGAGAAACGCATTGAGAAATACAGAGGAAGACTTTATAAGAGATTCAATGGGTGATTTAGAAAAAAATATTAGTAAAGTGGCAGTCAAGGACATTAGTAATAAAAAGATTATAAATAAGCAGAGTGGGTTAAACTGAAGTGTGAAACTAGTCCTACTGAAAATAGTCAAAAACGTTTCTGTTGAAAGTGTCTTCGACACTCAAATATATGCCGTTGCTGTTGGGGTTTAAACCAAACACAGATACAGTTTACAATGGAAAAGCTCCTTCAGGGTCTGGGGTGGCTCTGTGCTAAGTTGAAGAGGGGAATGCCCAAAAGTCATGAATGGGTTGGGAAAGACGAACTTTGGCATTGTTTCTGCTGGTTTTTCCCCATCTCCCTCCATTTAGCATGTTCTGATGCATCAGGGGCTCGAGTGATTCAGGACTTTGAGGATTTTGCTGTTCTACTGGTTTTTCAAATGACTATCTATTCAGCTGTATTTTTCTGTGACACCCATGTAAAATAAGGGAGGGGGTTGTTGGTGAATGACTCAAGGTTAATCCACCAAGTTTTGCAGCTTAACTGTCTAAACCCCACATCTGAAATCTATGGCCATCTTAACATCTTCCAAAAACTTCTCAAAACCTCCCTCTTTCACCCCTTCGCTGCTGCCTTCGGCCTTTGAACGTCGCGCGAGCTACCTCCCTTGTGCTGCGCACGTCCAACGGCCGACGCGGCCGCACCCGTTTCTTCGAACGTTCAGCACTGGCGTAGAACGTTCGAAGCAGCAAACGGGTTAAAGGGCATGTAACTCATGCTCAGACTGCGCCACAAAACACAACAAAGAACGAGGCCTCTCCACGTTGTGTATTTTCTGTAGTGTTTCTAGTAGATAGATCTAATTTCAAACTCTCTGTGTCACTCGTTAAATCGATGTCTGAACAATAATTAACTCACTTAATTCACCAAAATAGTCGGGCTAAAATGTTAGTGTGAAACAAATCACGTGAATAAATAAAGGGAAAACCACTGTGTTTATCACATCTGGCAATATAGGCTGCACAACTGGTCCTTTTTTTAAGAATAAACATGGTGTTGTGAGCTAGCGTTTCCTATAGTTTTATAAATCACTAATGAGGAAAATCCTTCCTTAAAATATTCCCCTGCCAGTTGCTATTCCCAACCCCTGCTCATTAGAGGTGTAATCAGCCACCAAAAGCCATATAGTTGAATGGCTAGTTGCATTATTCTTTTTTCAAACTGCCCCTCCTTCGCCTTTAGTAAACCTGAAGATAGCAACATAAACACAGGGACACAGACTGGCATCCACCAGATACAGGCACTCCCACTGCAAGGCTGCAATCTGTCAACTTTATGCTCATAGAAACACATAAATACAGATTGTCTGCTGTGTGAAACCTTGAAACTACATCATTTGGAATGTGTGTCATGACCTCTATTCTCATAAACAACTAATAACTAGCAGTGAGCATGTTTTCTGTTTGAATTTTAAATTTTGTTTTAATATTCTTTTTATAGACCAAGAATTAAATTAACACATCACATTTCGTCATAGTTATATCTCCATAATGGTATTTCCTATCTGAAAAGTACCCATCAATTTCCCACCCACCTCCAACCATAGGGGATAAAAATTACACAATCAGCAGCTGAGTCAGCATATAGTTTCAAGCGAGGGGGAGACACATATTCCTTCACGATATTTGTTCCAATTGCCACAAGTTTCTCCCCTTTTTTGGGACAGCCTCTATTCTTATAAACCACTTTTGCAGCTACCATACTCAGGTCTATATCCTGCGAGGCCTTAGGGTAATTACGCGCTATACAAATGCAATTTTTCATTTCATTTCATTTCATTAGTTATCATCAGTCTTTTGATCAAGTTAACTTTCTTTACATTACCAGTACCACCACACTTTGATAGTCATAGAATACAGCACTTCCATAATGAAGCAAAACAAATTTTACCTGCAGTGGCCTCATTATCACCCTTTCAGTGTGATTTCACTGCATTGTAAATTAGATTTTGGAAATTCGACATGACATGCCTTAGAAGAAAAATAAATACTCTGTCCATATGTTGAGTGTGCTACACATGTGCACCAAATATGCCCTTTGTAACGTCCTTAATTGTCTCTGTTTCCAAATGAAACAAATCTCTTCAAATTGAGCAAAATGCTTCAAACATTTCCACAACATAATAAAGATCACAAAAAACGCTAGTACTGGCCAGCTAGGTTTAATAACTACCACTTACTTTGGTGCTCTGCTAGTATATTGAGCGTGTTGTATTTCTGAGAAAAATGTTGTAACCACTACATCGACCAAAACATTACATTTCCTTAACCTTACATTTCACAGTAAGTGTAGTTAAGTAAAGATATGCTGAACCTGCGATGTGATAGTAGGCAATGTATTAAATATTACATTTTTGTAGTATAACCTTGTTATCCGCAATATAGTTACAAGAAGCCCTGCAGGGTCTCATAGTCTGAATAATGAATTCTAAACCTTTTATGGCACCTTGTAATACAATTCCTATATAATAGGTCAATAGGAGAATGCTTATAATTTGTGGGACTATTTTTTTTATATAGTGTAAAAAATGTAAGATTCCTTTTATTAGTATTTCCAAAGTAAGGAATGAAAAAATATAAATGTACCAAAAGCCATCTCAGTCAAATCCTGGACAATGAAGGTTTCCTATTAAATATAAAAATAACATATCCATTGTAAGGTGTCATGAAGGTTTCACTAATGAATTAGCATTTAGTTTCTGAAAACATTCTTCACCTACCCGAAATATTTGATGTTGATGCTTCCCCAATGCACATGACTCATCTACTTTTACCCTTACCCCCATAATGTTGCCGAGCTACCATTGCAACATGGCATTAAGTAGTTTTCCCATGATTAAAAAAGTCATTTTCTTCTACTGATCTTTATTCTAAGAATCAATAAATACTGAGGCACACACATTGGTTCGGTAAATAAGCACACCAGTGAGCTACTGAGTTAATCCAGTCTTCTCTGAAACTATAGCTGCAAATCCCTTCACCTCTACTTACTGGGACTAGAGCTACTGCAATTTCAGCAGGCTTTCAGACCTTAAGTGTCAGGCAAGGAGCCTTTGCGGATCACAGCCAGATGTTGAACAGAGAGATGAGGCGCGGTGGCCTTTCCGTAGCCCTAAGCAATGACACAGCTTTGGAGCCATACCCTTCGCTACAAGAGTGTCCTTCCTTGAGCTGAAGCAAGCCAATCATCACAGATAGAACACTGCTGGGAAGTAACCTTTTACACTGGCCTCTGTTGCTTTGCACAGCTGCATGCCAAGCAGTAAAACAAGATACAAAGGTATACTGAAAGCAAAGTTAGTTTCAGATGACAGCCTACAAAACTAAAGGGAAAATTAAAATTCCAACCACCAGATCCCTCACTGTTTTTGTTTTTCAGTTCTCTTCCCCTCTGCATTTTATAAAATACATGAAATAAAATCTCTTGTTTGTAGGATTGTGTTTATGTACCTAAGGCCTTTATTTCTGCATTGTACTTATCTTTAGAGGCAGATATTGACAGTTTTTGCTAGCATGTAGTTTAAACATTTTGTTTAGTGGTTGATACCATTAGACAAAACTAATTCTCTCCCGCATTTGCTTGGAAAAAAATACTCAAAAATAGTTCTCTCCCACAATTTTATGGAAAAAGGAGACATCTGGTTAATTGAGACAATGATACATGTATCTGCTAATTCCCTCTTCCACCATGTTCTTCTTCAGTACATTTTTGACACATCTACTCCACAAGTAAGGTTGTGGAAAAGATCTCTATATTTACTCTCATAAAAAGGAAAGTGTTCCATGTGAAGTTTTTTTAATTTAATACATCAATGCATTTGTCATAGTACATGTCTTCACCAACAAACAACATGTCCCTTGGTCCTCATAGTTAGCTGTCAAAGGACATGATTCACAATGGTAAATGTATACTTTTATGTAAGTTTGCTCTTTTTCGGTATTCACAAAGAACCTTTTAATAGTAACTTTGAGATTATGGTGACTCCACAGATGGGACAGAGAACTTCACACATAAAATGATAGGATAAGTCTATTTTTTAATTTGGGAAGTTCTTCTCACTGACTATGGAGTCCCAGCAGTCGTAAAGTTACTATTAAATTGTAGTTTGTGAATAGCAAAAAAGACTAAACTTACCCGTACATTTTAAGTTTACCTTTGTGAATTAGGCCCATGAACACTACATGATATGAAAAATCTAAGGTAAACTCTTTGATTTCTTTTTATTCACATCATATTTAGTGTGACATGCATGCTTCTCATATTCTCTTTCATAAAAACCCGGATGTGAAAAACCTTTTTCAGAACATACATACATCTATTTACCAAAGTTCAACATGTTAATAACTTGATGATTCCTCGTCCATTCTGGGCATTTTTTGTACTTCTAGCTTTGATTCCTTTCTTGCCAAGCAGGCAAAAATGTCTTGTCATACAACTGCATGGAGACAGACATATGGATTCTAGAGTTGTGTATTTCCTAGACTTTCATCAGCATTAAGTTAAGACAGAAGGTTTGCTCTAGATTGGCCAGTCAACATGCAGTCTTTTCCTAGAAATGTCCTTTCAGTCAATTGAAAAAATACTTGTGTAAAGGCTAGAAGCTCCTTTTCTTGTTAAGTGGGCTTGTGTATGCCAGGGACCATTCAAGCAAGTAGCTCACAGATTATCACACAACAGGGAACATCTAATCTTGAATGTTGAGTTCTCCTGTAGCAAAATAATCCAACGAGAATCTTCCTTGATTTCACCACATTAGCACTTTCACTGTATAGAAGGTGAGGCTAATTACAAAACAGGACAGAAGACAGAATGGAATTCTGGGGCCTCTGCAGGTTGTATGGTACTTTTGGAACCTACAGGTGCCCATATGAGCAAACTGGTGTCAGTTAGAAAGGAAGGTGGAGAACCAGTGAAGGACATTGCTGATGAATCCCATTCGAGATTCCTAAATGTGTTTAATGGTCAGATGGTCGACTGTGGTGAAGGAAAATGGGTCCAGAAGTATCAGGAAGCAGGGTTCAACTTCATCTGTGGTCAATAGGGCCTCACCTATGATGTCTAAGGTAGAGTCTCCATGACGTACGTTGATGTTAAGCCAGACTGATAGATGTGCAGGAGATTATTTACAATGATGTAATAATCTTGGAGTTGAACATAGACCACTTTTTTAATGATCAAGCTAAAGAATGATAGATGCATGATTGGCTGGCAAGGTCATTAGGATCTACTGTAGGTTTCTTTAAGTTTGGGTGGATCTGGCCTGCCTTGAGAGCTTCTGGGAAGATGCTTTGAATGGGGAAGGAACTGGCAATGGTGAGTAGGTGTGAGTTTGGGCATGACACCATAGAGAAACCATCAGTGACCATTGTAATCTCAATGACATGACAATGATATGGGACGAGCAGTAAGGCATTCATTGGTCTAAATATTTAACGGGAAGCAAAGAATATGCTGCTGGATAAAATCAATAGATCCATTCAAAAGAAAGATATTGATTCCATATGTCTCTTCTGATTTTTGTACAGTTTGTTGAAGGTGAGCATGTGCATGTAAATGGGGAGGAATTCACTGTTGTAATATTGCAAAGAGTCTCAATGGCTGTTTGGTCCATTCCGAATAAAAATATTCCTGTTTCATCATTGAGTGAGCTGTGATTATAGTATTAGTAATAATAATAATTACAATAATAATAATGAATACATTATTATCGGTAGTAATATCATTAGTATTATATTTATTATCACCATCACCTCTCATTATCATCCTCAGAACACCAACGTTAACCATATGCATCTATAATTGCCGCTACGATAATTTCAATAACAACTCTAAGTTATCATATTTATTACACAGCAATAGAAAACTGTGCATATGGTCGGTTAAAAACACATGGGCGATTCTCCTCGTTGGGTCACGTTATACACAAGACCATCTGGAGCACATTAAAAAAAACACCTCCCACACCTCTAAGCAGAGAAAGAGAAGCAATTGTTAAACAAACACAAAAAGTGCCTCTCGTGCATTTTTCATGTAAACTGCCTCATAAACATTTTACAAGCCCTGAATAGAGAACGGACTCGAGCCACAGCTAGGTTAGAAATAAATCACGAATTATTTAAACGTTAAAAGCCGTCTACCAAGAGGGATAGCTGAAGCTTAAACACAAATAGATTTTCACAAGGGGGAAGCATTAGCAAATAGTTTTCGAAGTCATCCTATCAGCGATATTAATATCATGTTTTAAAAGCAGACAGTTTGTAAACAGACTGAAGCAGACAAATATATGCGTGAGCGCTCCTGGGGCCTCATTTATGAGCCCTTGCGTCACTTTTACGCTGCCGGTGCGTCACTTTTTGTGACGCACCAGTGGCGTTAACAATGCGCCTTGTTGCGCCATATTTACAAAGTGACGCATCTAGGTAGATGCGTCACTTTGTAAACCCCTGCGCCACATTATACCTGCGCCAGGTATAATGTATGCAAGGGGGGCGTATTGACGCAAGAAAGGGTCGTAGAAGTGACGCAGTGAAATCTATGAGATTTCACTGCGTCACTTCTAGGACACCTCACAGCAGGCGTAAGACTGACGCAAGCCCTTTCACATGGGGCTTGCCCCATGTGAAAGGAAGCATTGCTGGAGTTGCGTCACTTTTGTGACACACTCCAGCAATGCGTCACTTTTGCGCTTACAGATACGTCAGAAATACTGACGTATCTGTAACTCCTTGCGCCATGATGCGTCATACATTAAATATGACGCAAGGAGTGCGCACTGACAAGTGACGCATCGCTGCTTTCACGCAGCGATGCGTCATTTCTCATAAATGAGGCCCCTATATTTTAAGTTAAGGAAGGAACTTTCTGGCTATCACAACATCGGGCAGCGCTAAAAAAAAACACCTCTATAAACATACATTGATGCTTTTATGACTTTCTCCTACTGTCATCCTCCCAAAAAGATTGTATTTGTTTTTGCCTACGTGAGGAAATACATATTCATACTTGCAACATGGTATTTTATTGTAAGAGCGTACATTCGATTTATGGAACTTGTAAGGGGTGCTACTGTATTGAACGTCTAACCTATGAGCAGAGAAGCAGATAGAACATTAGAGAGATGAAAAGTATATGATGAAGAAATATCTGAGATGAATGCATTCAGATCAAGAATGTTGAGCATGAGTACAGGGCTTTTGAACCATGCCAGATTTTCAGGATATCCACCTGAGATAACTTTTCATAAAATGAAAGTAAATTTAAATACTGTATTAAAACAGTATTTATTATGAAAATATGGTATTCCTCTAGCACCCAAAGGACTGAGGCTAAGACACTGAATAGACATTGAGAAAGTGTGGAAGAACAAGAAATTTACTGAGGTGTAAACAAAAAAATCATAAGTACTGTTTCACATTCAACTCTAATAAAGTACGTACAAATGCATACGAAAGCAGAAGTAGCCTGCTGAAGATACATGCAATGCAAAACAAATTTAATGATAATGATTATCCCCCAAAAGTAAATACTTGTTATTAATGCTACCAGAAGGTGTGAATATTAATCTACTCTTTGCATTATTCCATAGAGGCTATGGCAAGTTAGATATATTTGATAAAGTATGATGGTATCATAAATTTCAGTAGCAGGCTGTGTAAAGAAACTCTGTAAAACAGGATGCAGATGAGAAATTATTGCATTTATGAATAAGGTCTCCCAGTTGACCAAGCCATGAGAGGTTCCACGTATGCTAACCAAGAACATACCAAGCTAGAACAATTCTGTTTGCAGGAATCTGTTGATATTAAGGTGGGGGGGTTTAAAAATCATAGAAAGAGTAATAACATAGGGAGAAAGAAAGGTGGCATAAAGCGGGCAGAGTTTAATTCCTGCAATGTCAGTGACACGATCAACTTGATCAACTAAGAGAGGAACAGAAATGTCTAATGTCACCCTGACATGAACAGTGCCCATTTGTCCACCACTTCTAAAGTACCTCTTTGTTTTTCATTGTGTGTCTCTAGTTCATTTTTTTTAATAAGTTCATCCCCCTGTGTGCCATCAGACATATTCTAACTCAGGTTAAGGATGCTGACTATAATTATCGTTAGAGACAGCACCACTAACTCAAAATGGGGTCAGCAATCTTCCATAAGATTATATGACTTTCTTATAACATTGGCTATAATGTTAAAACCAGAACATGAATGAAGTGCTGAGTTCTTCAATGCTGAAGTTGCATTGGCGGCTACTCGAGGGAGTGCTGCGGGCGGTGGGGTGGGGTGGGGGGGTAGTAAACTCCAGCATACGTCCGAATGGACTTAAGTAAATAAATAAATAAATATAAGGAATTACATTGCTGCATGCTGCAAGTTGCAGCGCGCGCAATGTAATTCGTTTTATTTATTTACTTAACTTCATTCGGCCGTATGCTGGAGTTTACTACCCACCACTCCGCCGCCCTGCAGCACGCCCTTGAGGAGCCTCCACTGAAATTTTTTGACAAGAGATGAATTAAGAGTTTTGCTACATTTTCTTTCTTGATTTAACAGAGTTGTTATGCAAAATGGATTTCCATATTCTCTAACAAAATACAAGTTGACTTTGAAAATGAGAAAACAGCACTCCAAGTTGTAAAATATGTAGTGCACTAAATGGTACATTGTACAGGATCTATCTCAAACTTTTGTACTAGAATGTCTCTGACTTTTAGCACAATCTCCACGTTTTTGTTTGCCAAATGATGACGTTATTTTACTTGTCCGCCTTATGTTTGAATCTGTATGTTTAAACATCACTGAGAAAACACTGATATAAGTACAAGCGGGGTTTAGCAAAGACATTTTACTTTATACATGGGCTCTGTCGTGTGTCACTGTTCTCGAAGTTGTGAAACTATAGGCAGAAATCCAGAGGGACGGCTTGATGAGTTGGACATTTGTACTGTCAACAGATCACAAGCTTGAATACTGGTGATACTCACTCAGCTTCCATTCACCCAAAAGTTGTTAAAATTAGTATTATAAATGGGGAAATAGTAACATCTGTTATTTAATTATACAAGACAAGTTAACATTATAAGCCGATTCTAAGAGTGTGTTCTATTCTTTATCTGACAAACAGTCTGCACCCAACAACAAGGCAGTTGAAGGATTGATGCTGGGGGTGAGCAGGTGTAAGGTACCCCAAGACAATGAGCTGAGAAGTATAGTACAGCATGGGTGACAACCAACAGCTGGCAGTTACTGCTGTGAAATGCAAAACTTCTTACTTAAGTGGGGAATGCAATACAAATGGTGAGGAATATCGGTTCATCACTAGGTTTCGTGCCGAACTATAAGGGAATGCAAGTAGAGACACGAAACAGTGGGCCTTTTATCAGGAGGATGACTTGTGTCACCGGTGTTTAAGTTTGGTTTTAGGAAAGGTCTTCACTCAGAGTGATTTGCAGGAGAGACCATGGAACCCTGCAGATGGATGAAACCCCAAGATGTCTCTTTTTTCATAGCAGGACTTCTGAAAATCATCAGGACAGTGGCAGGAAGGCCCTCATTGATCACCTACACCTTGTTGAAGTCTCATATGGGTTTCCAATAAAGGCTAAGACTTCATTAGCGATCACCTGCTAGCTACTGCTGTAGAAAGAGAAGAAAACGTTGCAATTTGAAAGAAAGTTGAAGGGCTTTGGTACTCAAAGTCACTTAATGCCTTCTAACCCTAATTTAATTTACAAAAAATACAGCATTTTCATTCATTGCCATAAATAGCTAATGCATATTACACAGAGGTGTTTGCACAATTCAAGTGGTTGTGGCTGGTAATAAGCATCTTGTGAAGCTGACTAGGGCGCCACCTATTGGAGGTGCCGTTCGTGCGCCCATTGAAGTGGGCGGTCCCAAAATGCAGCCAAAAACAGAGCTTAGGGGGTTTAGAAATGCGTCGAAGCATCCCGAAGCACTTGCATACATGAAATATTCATTGAGAACATTACTGGCTCATCAGGCCTTCAGTTTGTTTATATTGCCATGTTCAACCGGTTCATGTGTCATAAACACTTTGAACATTTGAATGGCTGGTCTAATGTAATTAAACATTATGAATACGTTGATGCTGTTTTTTTGCAGACTATAAGCCCTTTCCTTGCACTCCACCTCGTCTGGTGGCAAAGTAAATGCTACCCGAACTTGTTTTCAAATCACTGTAATAAAAAATGCAAATATTGTATTTCATTGATCGTTAATCATTTGTAAGGCAAGTATGGCTCGGTGTTTACAATACAAAAATTAAAACACCTCTTCCTTGCAACGTTTGGATTTCAGAGCAAAGTGCACCTTGAAGTTATTGATTAGTATCCGGGCGATGCACATTGGTTCTGCTACTTTAAAACATATAATAAAATATAAATTAATCTTACATTTAAATACCAATATTTGACGTGAAATAAAAAAAACTAGGTTGTTTCACCTAACAATGTACATTAATGCGGATGTAAAAAAAATATATAATAACTCATACACTTATGTAGTTTAAAGGAGAAAAAGGGAATAAAACGTCCCTGAGACATTTTCCTCTTGTCAAACACAATTTGCGACAAGGGCGTCACACTCAATTGAGTTGCATACATTGACGTGTCTAAAGAGATCGCCTTCTCCTCGAAGAAAAGAGACGATGTTTTCACACGTAGAGCATTTCACCTATTAGAAGTCTTTTTATTTGTACTGCACAACACATTTATCGTTGCACGGAGATAAAATACGTGTCTTACTGAAGGGGCTTGGCGAAGTCCTTTTACAACACCCTTGCATCTAAATTACCGAAGGCTCAGCGAGCATCGATATTCCTCAAGGTCACGGCGAATCCTTGGCAGAGCAATTACTTCAGCCCTCGCAATTCTAACAGCCCTCGTTCCCGGGTACATAACAACCGCCTCTTCGTCTCTCTGGTCCAGATTACAATACTTCCAGACGAATTCTACACAAACATCCGGGAACGAAAAACACCCAGCTTGAATAGAGCCTGTTTCCAATCCCGCGATTCTGAAATGCAGAGGCTCGAAAGTGAACCTCCGCATTTTACCATTTTTTTTAAAGTGTTTCCAAAGAATTACAATGCTGCTCGTTCATCCATCGGTTACAAAGAATCACTGGATTACAGATTCAGGTCAGGAAACTGCAGTGAAATAGATGTCACTGTCAGCTGGCTGTATGGGCGAAGACATACACTGCAGAGTTTGAGAGCCATAAAGAGCCAGGAACATCTCCTGACAAGCACGCGCAGACAATGACGACATGATTTATCTCCTCAGTGGCAACATCTTCCAAACATTATGAGCCTCCTGAACTAACCACAGGTAATACACACATTTTCATTAAGAAGTCTTGCATTGTAATTTCTGAAAATCAATTAGGCACAAACAGCAATTACTTACGTTTTCTTAATTGCTTGGTTTATTTTTCCCACTACAGAAGGCTACAAATGTAAACGAGGAATCAGAGCGGCTGATTAGCTATACTTTTCAAAGAGTGAGAAAATCAGAGATTCAGCATTACTGAGGCTTAACGTTACTAACAGCCTCCCAAGGAAACCTGTAGAACAGCTGAAATCGGAAGTTAACAGGATTTGCACCCGAATTCACGACTTAAGTGTATATTGCATTTGATCCCAAACTTTTGGCTGTGCAAAATCCACCAGGTTTTACCCCAAACTGTCCATAAATTGGAATGCCATGCAATTTCACCTAATACTCAGATGTTCCATGCGCGCAACTCCTCATTCGTGGCGGCTAAGCTCAGAATTGGGTTCTAAGACTTGCCCAGGATATAATATGACTGTGCAGTCACTGTGTTTACCAAGACAGTTGTGCCTCCTGGGTTCTGGATGCACTAGTAATGAAGCAGCAACTAAAATTAGCATCCCACTCGCTAAATGGGTTAAGATCATGATCTTCTATTTCACAATAGGACATCTTTCAAGAAGCTGCTCTACCCAGTCGTCACAGCAGCTCCCACAAGTGTATGATTTAAGAAGTGATCTTGTTGACTGGGATGTCTTTGCAGCAAATATTGCAATAACAGCTCCTCGGTAAGAAGAAGAATTTTTTGAGAAAGTCTGGTTTGAATTATCTAGCAGCGAATATGGGTCCTGCATAACTCGGGTTAAAAAATTCTAATCCTTGTCAAAATTAAAAAAGGAATATTCTTATCAATCTGAGAATGATAAATCTCCTTTGGTACTATAATTTCCAGCTCTAGTGCTTTTCATTTATTGAAGAAGTAGGAGAGGAATGGGCACAGAGCAATACAGGAAACATTTATTCTTCATTCCCTAAAACATATAATGTGAATGTGATATAAAATATGTTATATAGTTGATTTTAAATGTCTGTTTTCCAAAAGAATTGAAAAAATCCCAACCTAGTCAAATTGATCTCAATTGTACATAGTCATGATGCAAACTAGTTTTTGACTTTGGTTATGAGCACTCTCAGGAATGAGGTTATTTATTTGGGATTGGGTATCCCTTCCAGCTTAATGAGACCACTCTGGGTAGACCAAACACAGTTCAGATAGAAGCTTTATAAAACATTGGTACTATTGGCACAAGCAGCAGGAAATTACCAGAGAAGTGTGATTTAATTTGAAACAATACCGGCAATTTTAAAGTAAAGAACACAACATAATAAAATTCCAAAACCAATTCGGAAAAAATAGACAAATGTACTGAGGAAAAATACACCAAGATCATCAAAATAGGTTAAGAGGACTAGCAGAGAAGAATTTGTAAAGTTGTCAAGGCAAAAAGCACATTGAGCATTACAGCACCATTGAAAACAATAGTTTGTGGTTCACAGCCACTTAGGCACAATGTAGCGGAGGTCGGATTCACCAAGCAGGTTGTCTTGGTCAATGTTTTACGTTTAGGTTTCCTCTGAAAAAGAAGTCACAGTGTCCAACCTTCTTTTCCAGCACATGCTCTTTGCTTTGTTGTGCGTTTAAGTAAGAGCCCCTTTCTAATGATATCTGGATATTTCAGCCCACCCTGGCATTACACAAAAAACATACTGTTACTGCATGTACTGCTTCTGTCCACTCCAAGCAGATAATCCGTACTACGAAGCCAGCAATCACCAGTCATTTGCTCTTCCTGGTAGGCTATTGTCCTCTGAGCCAGAGTCATTAACTCTCCCAGCCAAGAATGTTTATTCTAGCTCTGGAGGTATGATGAGTTGCAGAACTGATTTTAAGCCAGTTCTTTCTGAATCTTATTATGGACATCTGTATGGCGTATAACATTCAGACTAAAATGAATTTTCATTAAGTTGCTTTTTAATTAAAATCATTAATACTCTGATTTCACCATTGTAAAAAATCTGTGCATTCTGCAAGGTTACTTGAAGATGTTTTACTTTTGTTTGGGAATCTATTTTTGCTGGTTTTTTACCTCTGTGCATTCTACCCCAGACAACCAGGACTAAAGTGTCTGTGCTTTCCCTTTAAACATGATTAAATTAGCGTAACCCTGATTGGCACATTTAGCTTTCCTGCAAGACCAACGAATATATTTTGGACTGCAGCACCTATTGTGTTTTCCACTACAGAGACAGTGAACATATGGCTTTAGGCCTGCACTCAGTAGCCTCATAACAGCAGTTTGAATCCTGCTGCCCAGGTCTGTTAAAATCACCAGTTTGACAGGTAGGAAATGATTTTAAATAAATTACCCCTAAGCGCACTGTGGTGTCTTCCATTAGAGCCCTCTGATGCAATAGGGGATTCCTAATAGAATGTTGAATGGAGCTAGTTGTGTGAAGGGAGGCTGAAGGTAGCTGGCTGAGGTTGTTTACTTCCATCTCTGAATAAATGTTTGGATCACATTTACAAATGGATTGGAGAACTTATTACATTGTTGATGATCTCATGGACCCGGTGTTCAGTGGTGAGTACCCATCAGTGTCAGAGTCACACCAACATCAATGTAGCCTTTCCCGGGGCTGAGGTGCTCATCACAGTTGCTGCGATAGAACTCTTTCCCTACCAGGTGAGACAACATCACTGGGTGGTGGAGTTATGCCAGTGTGTGCCACAATTTTGAATTGGGAACAAGTTGGATCTTGAATGAGGGTGTGATGTCATCCTCTCGGATTAGAAAACAACCTTCCTGTTCAATCTCTGAGAAGCTATTTCAATACCCTCAGTTTGAAAAGTCTCCAGTCACAAAGTATATTCTCATCAAGCTGAGACGCTCTCATTTTAGGAGTGATTAGGAGCAGGTTGAGTTCACTGAACACAGTCTTCTACACTAGAGAAAACCTCAGCATGTTTTTCTACAAATTAAAGGAATTACTGTGAAACTAGATTTGGATACCTTTTTTCCCCACAGGTTACTCCTCAACAAAGTGAGTATTAAACCAATTACTGGTGCATTTGGACAATTTGGGAGCTTTATATGTTTGACGTCCGTGGCCTATTTTTTTTTTCTTTACATTGGGATTGTTTTTTCCTCAACAATTTTCCTTGATCAATCCAGGGGAACACACCATACAATGGAGCAAATGAAAGAACCTCTGAAGTGCTGAGCATAAGACATCTTTATTGATGCACTGTTTAGTCAAGGCAAGACATTTTCGAGCACCTTCCAGAACTGTCTACTGATAATGGTCAGGAGTGAATGTGTACGGAGTTTGTCGAAAAAATTGACTTTTTGTTTTAAAGTGTCAACTGTATAAATAGGATCTATACCTCATTTAGATATGGTTAGAAACATTCCAATCATGTTGAGAGAAGCCATATTGAAAGAACTGGAAATTGTAACAGCCAATGGATTAAAGTTGAAGAAGTAGAGGCAATAGATTGTGTGTGGACTTGCTTGAACTGAACACGCGTGTGGTACATCATTATCCACTTCCTAATATAACAGAAATACTACAATGAAAAAAGGAGGTGTTTGCTTTTTAACATTAGATCTTACATAAGCATATCATCAAGAGAGGTTAAATCACAATCCTCATAACCTAACTGCATTTGCTACTCCGTTTGGTACTTTAACATTTTAAAGAATGCCCAATGGACTCATTTCATCTGCAGCTGTTTTTCAAGGAGTCATGGAAAATATTTAAGAAATGTGGATGGTTTAAAGATTTACCAAGACAACATACTTATTTTTGGTAGGTATGTTAATTAACATAAGGAAAGGGTATGTGAAGTGGTGACCCAAAATAAATGTTATTTGTTTCAAGGGAATTCCTTGTGTTAGGTTGAATTTGATCCTTTTAATAATTGACTGAATAATGTTCAGTGTCTACTGAGTTTTTAATGTGGTGGTAGTACTGCTATAATGATGAATACCAGCTCAAAAGGTTTGTGAGCTGTTTTCTTGCAGTGTGCTGGTGGACATGAATGCACTATTCTGTTCATCTCTAGGAATTTAAAGGGGCTGAAGTAAATTACTCAGTGCTTGAGAAAGGCATTTTGGCTGTCTATTTGACCATCTGAAAACTGAGGAAGTTTGTATGTCAAGCAGGTTTGAGGAAAGAAGTCTGTTTTCCATTAAATATTAAAAAAAGGGAAAATGGTACTTCAGGAAGTTAACATTACCCAGCCTGGAGCTGCTGGAGGCTAATATGCATTAGCTATCCAGCAAATGAAATAGGTGTGAAAGAGGTATAAAACGCTCCTAGAGCAGAGACAATGGCCTAGGTGTGGGAAGGCATTTCTTCTCCTTGCAGGAAAACCAGATGGTTTGAGCACAGGAACTTATTCAACGGGGCCTTCCCTGTCACAAGTAGATGGTAAGTGATGCCTGCAAAGGCCCCAGCTTTTGTCCCTTTAGACATAGTCTATTTCTGTTTTGAGGCTTGGAAACTCTTTTGCATTAGCTGAGCCCACCTGCGGCAGGTATCGGAACAGCAGTTCAAGCATGGTAGGTACAATTTAGATTTGTCCAGTGAGGATACATCTTTAACTTAAAAAAATGTAACAAACTTGATTTTGGATTAGAACATTGAATCATTCAACTTTCTCACTTCCAGAATTTAACCAGGACCAATCCACTAGGTGTATCTGGTCAGGGATCCATCATGGTTGGCTTCAAATCACGCCTAGGTCACAGTCTACCACAACCAATGCCTATCATTGACACTTTGCTTTTTCTGGTGCCACTCTCACCTAATGTTTTTTAAATGTATATCATGTGTACCCCTTATTGGATTTGTAACATTTTGGTATAATTGTGTTCCATAAGATTTTATCAGTTTTTTTATTTCAGGTTGGAACTTTTATTGCTTGGTGTTTTGACAGTATTATTGTTTTAATACTGCATACATACTATGCCCATTGCCTGTCTTCTCTGTCTCACAATTACCAGGAGGTTGAGCTCAGGTTAATTTAGTGACTTTATGGGTTCAACCTGACAAGAGTAGGGATTATTTCTTGAGGTGGGCAGTCAACCACCCCAAATAATAATCCAATTTCTCTGAGCCTTTAAATAAGATATTGAAAAATAATTAGGAAATAACTCTAAAGCAGTTTTTTAGCATTTTCCCTGATGGAGCTACAAAATTAAGATTTGTATTGATCGAGTCCTGTTCAGAGAAGGTCTAGCAAAGCTCATAGAGTGAACAAGATTTGCAGTTTTATTTCACAGTGAGAGTACACTAACCCCCATAGGTAGTGTCACCTATTATTACGTATTAATACCATGCCCTGTGGGCTTGCAAGGCACAATTAAGTGCGTACATATGACTACATAAATAGAATTTCCTCATGGCAAATGCACATTTCCTTGCAATGGGATTCTGCAGAGTGTTTAAACCTCAGCCCAGATAGATTAAAGTGGCACTCCTTGCAGAGATATTTTGAAATACATTTGTCGGTGAGAATAAATACTGCAACTTTCCATGTCAGGGGTGCCTTTTCTGTGAAACCTACAATGGTTACAACACTGTTTAATTATAGACTAATTTCGTGAAATCACTTTTACAAACACAATTTTAGGTACAGGACACACATATAATATATCTAATCAGCAATGTTAATGGAGACCCTAATTCAGCAAAAATATAACTCATAAAAAGACACAATACCTGGATAATCATACAGAAAATGTGAAACTGTTACAAGCACCCTTTGCTTTTTCTCTCAAGAAAAACTGGGTGCCGGTCCTTATATACATATTCTCAATTCAATTATTCGAATGGTCTTAAAACTCAGAAAATTCCAGTGACTCAACTGACTTGTAAAAGCATCAAATCTCATGCTTGTGTACTAAAAACACAACACATGTTTACTATACAAACGCTAAAAAATGCAATGAGTTGTTTAAGTAGATCTTAATTACTAAAGTTACACTTACTGAAAAAACGGATGCATGGATATAAAAGCTCTGCAAAAGGTAAACTTGAAGAGAAAAATTATGCATACCTTTATCATCTTGGAGTAGTTTCATCTTAATAGAAACATGTTGCAAAGCTGTCAAAAATATTTTGCAATACTCAGAAAATCTTTAAGAATTTAAATCATGAAACATTGCAAACTTCACAACTAGGGAACGTTATGACCTTTGCAACACTTCATAAATGTAAAAAGAAATACTATCACTCATAAATAAGGAATATCAAGTCAACGGTCAAGAAGTTATTTATGCATGACGGTTCAAACAAACTCCTGTGGTGGTTTTATAGTTCCTTCAAAGAGTGGAGGTAGTGAAAGAACTCTGGAAAGCTAAAAATTACTGATTATATATAAGTGTTTTGGAGAGTAGGTCATATCTATTGATTTGGATTCTCTTCCCAGCGCCAGCTCTACCTTCTTCTCTTTCGTGTTCTAAGATATTCTCTAATTTATATCGCACAGCTGCAAGACATTTACACTTGTGCATGATGTCTATATCTAAATATTTTAGAACCTCAAGGGCATGATCTCAGATATAACATTTATAATTGACAGATTTGCTGAGGAATATTTTTTAATAATTAGTGGTGTACATTAGTTTGCTGCACACTAAACAGTGGGTGGTTGGATTCAGGCACAGGGGCATGGTGGGCATTAATTATGCACACCAGTAAATTTGAACACACACCATTCCTATTTTCAGAAAATACGTGAAATGGGAAATTAATGCTTTTCCCACAAATGTTTCAATTTGTAATGAATGTTCTGTAAATTGCTATAACATTAATCAACTTCTGTTGACGTAACCCAAATCCAATGTTCTCCTATTGTTGGTTTAGTGTCACAAGAAATACCTTATTATTCCATTTGCTGTCAAAATATCGGAATTTTAGAGTAACTCACAAAGGCTTATCAGGAATGAAAGCATGGTTCTATAAAAGGATGTTAACATAAGTTTTCCTGTATGATAGATGGGCATGATTAGATCTCTGCATTATTGGGCTTCACAATGTATAATAACTGTCTATTTGCAGGCACTTATGCTTTCATGCATAAGTGTTTGAACGATCAGTTAAAATGGTAAGTAAGTTATGAAACCTGAAAATCAAATGCAAGCCTTTGACATAGCAATAGTGTACGTTTTATAAGATGTGGGTATGTGAATGTTATATTATAATACATATCTCTAAAGTTCTGAGTGATACTTTTATGTGATAGTTACTGGGCTGGTACTCACCATCTAATTCATATGGAAAATGTGTTGTTAATCTTTATTAATTTCTTGCTTTTTGTGCACTATTTATGGCAAATTGATTAATTGGATGAGTTGTGAGGGGCAACTTGTTTTTCCTGTTTATTATTGAGCTACACAAGATTTTAGTTGTGATTGATAATCTCACTGTTTCTATCTATAATATTTACAGGCCACCCAGAGCTATTGGCAAGACTGATTCTTTGTTGAGCATCAACATATATATTGTCACACCACAAACAACTCAGGTGAAGATTTCGTGCCATACTGATTTTCAAGCTCTATCAGTCACTAAGAATTATGGACAAATAGACTTCATTGTTGTCATTAATTGTAAGTTGCTACCTGTTCCGTTATCCCGATGAAGACCCCTTTTATGTGATACTGTGGATCGT
Organism: Lissotriton helveticus; assembly: GCF_964261635.1. Taxonomy (NCBI): domain Eukaryota; kingdom Metazoa; phylum Chordata; class Amphibia; order Caudata; family Salamandridae; genus Lissotriton; species Lissotriton helveticus. The sequence goes on along the minus strand of NC_136067.1, from coordinate 1,737,815,286 downwards.
AATGGCGACAGATTATTTCTTAGTCACTCATTAAGTGTGGACATTTTATCCTATAACTTATATGTCTCTGGGCTTTTGTTTATTTGTCTATGTGACCATTGAATATTGTATATAATTATTTGTGCACGTTTCACTTTTTGCACTATTGCACTTGAAATGTGCCTTGACGAGGAGTACTTTCTGCCAAATGTATAAGATGTTTTTTTTCTTTTTTTGACAATAAAATCATTTTCATTACTTCTGAAACTAATTTCTTCATTCAGTGATGTGAGAAATTTTTATTAGCACTCTATAAGGCTCCCAAAATAAGACTGAATACTAATAATGTTGCAGGTGCTTTTTGCACCTGTATACTCATACTCACCATAGTTCGTAGGAATACTGAGATTGCCCCTGGTCTCAGAGGATTGGCATATGATTTAATACACGTTTAAATTGTTTTTGAATAATTATAGTGACCAAAAACCGAGCTCCTGCCTGAAAGATTCTTACCAAGAAACCCCATGAGCAGATTGTGGTCATTGGGTCACATTTATATGGGTCAAAAACAACATCCAGTATCAAAAGACAGCATAAGAAATCAATGAAAAATGCTATCTCTTAGCTGCGCACAACAGTTTACCATTTCCTAACATGTTCATGCTATGAAGAGTATCCAGTGGAAGCCATTTCTAACTACTTGATGGATGTTTCCACCATTGCCAATCATGCTGCGGCCTAATTGCTCTTTTATTCATTTCCAATTGTTACTTTTCTTGGAGATACTGTGATAAAGGTGTTGATCATATCTTAATATGTGTGAAAGTGTTGTAGCCAGTGAGAGATTTAAAGTATACTTTCAACAGGAAGGCATCTATACCTGTGGTGTCCTTTATTCTGGACTGCACATGTAGTATATTTTCAGAGTTTTTTTAGTGTACTTAGGAGAATAGGAGCTTTCTCATTTACGCATAGATAAATCTGAAACAACCCATCCAAAGACACTGAGTCTGTGTGAAAACACCCCGTTCTCGCCAGCTTTCTCTTTTTCTGTCTTCACAGGTTGTTGGTGCCGCTCTTAGCAGTTTTGTTGATATTGCGACACCTCGGAGAATTTCTAACCCTGCTATTCTCACTGCAGCATGTTATACTTACCCTTATGCGTCAGAAGATAGTTCAAATGAATTATTCAGTTAAAATTAAACACAACACGTTTATGTAATGTTGTGTCCGCCCATCTGTATATCTATTATCACACACACCTACTTGAACATACATTAAAGAATCCAATGTAAATATGTTTTATTTATTCATGTCCATATTCTTTGTAGTAAGTAATGTATAGCTTACAAGATAGTATCTGTTCTGGCAAAAACATAATGAAGGAGATGTTATGTTTGTAAAAGGAAGCTACTTCCTGCTTCGAGATATTAGAATGCATAAATGTGAGAAAGTCATCCTTTTTACCCTGACCATCCCTATTTATTGCTTGGTACTGGTGGTAACTGACTCTGACTGTGCCCTGGGCTCTGCTTACCAGACCCAGAGCCAGTCCTCTGACTATACGGTACGTGGTAATTAGGTTTTATTACAATTAGTACTGACAGCCTAGTTGTAAGTCCTTGGTATATAATAGGGCATGTAGGCTTAGAGGCCCAGTAGACTTAATGCACTTAAGTGTGCATTCTTGCATTGCCTGCTGTCATTTTAAAGGAAGCACTGCTTTTCAGGCTGTCTTTGCCTTTAGTTTATAGGGAAATTCGACTTTTGAATGATAGATACTTCCAAAAGTCTGAAATGACTTTATTTTCTACATATAAGCCATCCCTAGGATCTCCCTTTAGTGCCACAAGGAAAGAGCAGTGTACCTTGTAACTACAAGAAGGGACATTATACAAGATGTTTTATAGGCCCTGGTGAGCGAAAACTACCAAATTAATTTTCCCCAGTATAGAAAACTAGCTTAATAGGCTAAAATGGGAATATTTTATTTAAACATGAATATTCACAGGAGTGAGCTGTAAATGTCAGTCAGGGACTCAAAATGATAGATATGATACATCCAACACTTTGCCACTGTTAGATATATAATTCCTATATCAGAAAATAAGTTACAACACATAATTTTCTGTAAGCCAATATTCAGCCCTCTTGCTGCCCTCTCCTGACTGGCCAGAGTCAGCTAACCTGAGATAAGATGTCTTAAGGAGTTGTGAAGTGGCCTGCTATAGAGATAAAGATTTCCTGTGGAAGGAGAACTTAAACTGCAGAAGCAGAATGCATAAAGTGGTGGAGGGGCCAAACTGGTATTTAAAGAGGGAATGACAGTTTTGACAGGACACATGGCTTACACCCACATCCTGCACCACCAACCAGACCGGAGCCCCTGTAATTAGATTAGTGAAGGGGCTGGCAGGGGGAGCATTAGAGAATTTTAACTACACCAGTGGATTGCCTTAGCCACATCTAACTCTTCAGGAGAAACTCTCTCTATTTTGGAATTTGGGAGACTAGTGATTTCTGGGACTACAAAATGCCACACTTTGGAGGAAGTGGTCATGTGTGGCAACCTACATCCCATTGGCCAGGGGTGCCCCCCTGCTTGATGCCCAGAAACACTGAGCTGAGCTGGGAGAGCTGCATCACAACTTGGATCTGCTGCCTGAAACAACAAGGTGAAGAAGGACTGCCCTGCTGGAACCCTGCTCTGCACTCAAATGATTGCACTCGGAAGGACTGCACCTGCTGCACAATCTGGTACTATAGCCCTAAGGACTTTGCCTGACTTCACAAGGATTAAGGAGTGGGCTCCAGAGCTGCATCACAACTTGGATCTGCTGCCTGAAACAACAAGAAGAAGGACCGCCCTGCTGAAACCCTGCTCTGCATTCAAAGGATTGCACTCTAAAGGACTGCACCTGCTGCACAATCTGGTACTATAGCCCTAAGGACTTTGCCTGACTTCAAAAGGATTAAGGAGTAGACTCCCTGAAAGCTACAGGTTGACAGAGCCCATCTGCATCACCTCCACCAAGAAGTCTCCACCCTGGGGTGCATCCTGTGGATATTTAAAGATTTGGCCAGGCGGATTCCCGGGATTGTAGTCTTAATATCCCAAGGACCATCTCTGAGCTTCTAGCCCACTGGATTAGTATTTTGGACACTTTGAATCCACAAGAGGAACTTCAGAAACAAGGTCTAAAAGTATGGAGCAATGTTTGTAAAAACCTCCATAAGTTGACCGGGTGCATTGTGGGAATTGTAGTCAAAGTCCCCTAAAGGCAAACCAGAGCATCTGAACCCAAGGCTGGTGCTATGGACCACTTTCCTGAATCAAGAAACACTTCTGGAAGTATGTTTAATAGTGTTACATCATGTACGGCCTGAATTCTGGACTTTTGTCTGGATCCAGTGCAACCTTTTTTAACCCTATGAGCGCTATTTGCTTCTAAGCGCTAGTTTAACTTTTAATCTTTAAAAGATCATATCTCTGGTTCTCTTCCTTGGATTTTTGTCATGTTGGTATCTATTTGTTCATACATATATCAACGAGTGTGTACAGAAAAATATGCTTCACACATGTTGATGTAAAAGCAAAATTGTAGGTTCTTAGCTCTGACTTAAACCGGCAGAGCTGTTCATGAAATGAAGCATATGTAGTTGCGTTTTGTAATTTAGATGCTGGCACCAGTGCTTGATGTTGTGTGCTCTGTATTGGCAACTAATATGTTAACTGAGTATATGTACACACATGAAGCATTGATATATGTCTTAACATATTTTATAGCTCCTTACAACTGCCAGTTCCAAAAAATATTGATTAACAGCACGTTACGTTTTCCTGCTTACCAGTTGAAGTATATAAATATGCATTATAAAAAATTCAACACAAATCTAATTGCCTGCAAACAAATTATAGACTAAATTCAATTTCAAAATGTTGGCAGAAGGGCGGTGGCACTCTACTTCCTTTCACAAAAATAAACAATTTGCTCTTCTAATTTCTCATGGTGGCAGGTCATTGTTGATTTTGATATCTTTATAATAAGATGGTATTGGATTTCATGATGTATGCCACTCTCATTTAATTATATCAAATCAGGCCAGTACTTTTTATTTGCTATATTTTTGAAAAAATTGAGGAAGTCTGGACACCATAACTGCTTTACTTCTTCATGACTTGTGGGTAACGTTCTTGCTTGTGCAACAAGAGACACTGATGTACGGCAACATTTGAGCTAGACCCTTCAGGTGCTTGCCTTACATGGTCAAAGTCTCTGCTGTCATATTAGTCATATATTTTGGTGCAAGATAGACTGCATGGGGAGCATACATGAATTTCCTTTTCAATTAACAATAGTTTATTTTGCTGACATGTCAGATGAGGTGTAAGGCATAGTATGACACACACATAGGTCAATTGCTGTAGAATAAGCAATAACACAAAATATGTAAAGTAAGGTGCCCTAAAAAGACAAGTAAAATCTAACAAAAAATGATAATTGTAACTTTATTTTATAGTGAACCCCAACCCAAATAAAAAGACAGCCTCTATATGAAATAAACAAAGAGTAAAGGTGCACATCACCGTTCAGTGATCAATGAGCGATTCACATTGCCTTTTCTCTGAGTAGTTCGGCTTTACTGAGTTGCTAGGTGGGAATTTCTCCTGAATTTCAAGTGCCAATTCATAGGGTAACTCCAGTGAGTACATGTGTTTTTACTATATAATCAAAGGAGGGAGGAAGAAGCTTTGATCCATTTAGCCTCCTGTCAAAGGTCTGTAATCAAAGGGGGAATGGATCATTTGTACCTGTAATACCAGGGTCAGGTGTGTTAACCAACGTAAAAACCCTCAATCATGTACAGCAGTGAAAGGCGTTCTATAGCACCATGTAGTTCTAGTGAAGGTCAAACGGTCGACATGTTTCAGCCCCGTATTTTTGCCCAGGAGGGGTCGGAGGGCTTTCTTCATGACCTACATAAAAATATAGGGTTGCTAATATTATAAGCACCCTGAAGGGATGGTTTACTGACTCACCCTTCTTCTTGGTCACAGGTCGATGGTACCTTAATTATGCCGCTCCTGTACGGAGTCCCGTCACAGGAGCGAGCGAGAAGGCGAAGGCCTGCAGCTACAGGACTCTGCACCTGCGGGTCCCCGAAGGAAGCCGCACTTCAGCATAATTAAGGTACCACTGACCTGTGACCAAGAAGAAGGGTGAGTCAGTAAACCACCCCTTCAGGGTGCTTATAATATTGCGACTCTATATTTTCACGTAGGTCCTGAAGAAAGGCCTCCAACCCCTCCTGGGCAAAAATACGGGGCTGAAACATGTCGACCTTCACTAGAACTACATGGTGCTATAGAACAGTAATGTCTCTATAGAAGCACCAATTTATTTTTAACCTTGCCACCACTCCTCTCGAATAAAGTTGGTTTAGGAAGGAGAGCAAAGCAATTTGAACTCACTTTTGCCTTTTTTCACTTCACTTTTTCTACCCTATTTTAGGTCACTGCTGTTAAAACCAGTGGTCCAACCTCCAGGTGGAGGAAAGCATTTCATGTAAAAGACCCAATAATGATGCTTTCACTTTTCTAGAGGCAGAGACTCAAGATATACCGCCTTTCGCTCCTGTACATGATCGAGGGTTTTTACATTGGTTACAGCACCTGACCCTGGTATTACATGTGTTTTACTCCAGATCTAGACTTGTCTTAGTCATGAATCTGAAGGAGTAGGACCTGCTTACTTAACCGCATGCGCGCTAGCGGTTTTCCCGCTGCGCGCTGCGTTTTTCAAATTACCGCGTTACATGACGAGCTCAGATCGTCATCAGCGCACGGCACGTTACGCTCATGACGAGCTGAGCTCGTCATCAGCCCCGAAGGGGTTAAGGCCCCGATTCACAAAGTGTTTTTACATTTTTTATTTGAGCAAGCATCACTACACCTGCAAATTCATGAGAAATGAACACCAAAGACAGTAGTAAATTACATTTGTTCATAGAAAAACCTTGCTGTATTGGATCCTTGTGATATACAAACTCATGCACACGCACATATTAATATATTTATGAAATATTATACATTGTTTTGTGCCGCCGCTTCCAGACGCTCTTCCTAACAGCTGGCAGAGCTGCTCCTGTTATTACTTATTTATTGCTAGGTTTTAGCTAAATGTATCACACTAATGGTTCAGAATACTAAAGCAGCAGCATGCATGCAATACATTACTAACAGATCTCTGACACAGCCGTTTGCATTGTTTAAAATAAATGATGGGCTACCTCTTAGAAAAGCAATTTTCTGAAAGATTGTAATTGTGGGTGTATGTATTCCAGTGTTTGGCAAGGAGTTGCAATTTACTATTCTGGTTGAAGCTGTCAGTTATACTCCACAATTCACTTTGAGGACGTAAGGTAATATTACTGCCAAAGTAGCAGTTGAGGGCTGAGCGTTCTGAACCACGCATTGTATTTTCCCATCAGGACACCTGTTAGTAACGCTGCTTCACAGAATGCCTTCCACAGCCAAGCTACAGTCACTTAAGGACTCTTGCTCCACAGTTTCCTACATTTTGAAATGTCAACAATGTGCTTAGGTCGCTTTGCAAACTAAAGGTTTCCCTGGATTCTATGAGAAAGGTTTTATACCCAAGCCTATATCTTCGAAATTGTATGTCCTTCACTGAAGCTATGCCTACATTTCTTCATAATTTTTCTGTTTAGGCTTCGATTCTATGTTTCAATTGAATTTTTTACATGTAATTAATCAAAATCAAGCTGTGTAAGCGAAGTCGAACAAATTAAAACAAATCATTTTGCTGGGAAAGGATAGATATTCATGCAGTTCACTTGAAATTGTTTCCGTCTTTGTTGCATTTTTTCCATGAACGAGTGAAAAAAACATGGCTGGCCGCAAGGTTTACTTGGTGCAATGGTGAGCAGATGTGGCCATTGTGCTGAATTGAAGGACTACCCTCATCCCTGCCTGCTGAGTTAAACCACATTTGCAAAAGGACATACCTCATGCAAACACAATTCCTTTATATCTGCACTATCATTTTATGTATTTATTTATTTGTCAAGTTTTATATTGCGCAAACTTGATTGGCAAACAAATAGAATTACAACTCAACTTGTGGTATTGGATCCCCCCTCCCTCCCTCCACCCCTAAGACTTAATCAGGTCAATAACGAGGCGGATTTCTGAGGAGCATGCAGAAAAGTGACTATATGGCCAACACCACCTTGCACTGTCATACGCTACAAGCACAAATAAAAGAGGCAGCCGATGAGAGGGACAAATGGGACGTTTTATTCCCCAATTGAAAATTGTAGGATTACTATATGTACTCTTTCTAGATCTAAATGTTCCAAAAGTGTGAAAGTATTAAGTTCTGCAATATTCTTTCTGTTATATGCGCTACAATGTTTGTCAAATTATGCATTATCAACATTGTCATCACATTTTCATAGTCATTTTAGATGGTCACTTTGGACAATGCATGTAAAATATATACTAATTTGTTTTAAATAAATTAAAACATGATATCAGATTACGGTTCGTGCCAACATTCCTTACTTATCTCTGATAGAATTTGCACCTGTATTTATTTCGCTTCCATAAAACAGGAAATGACGGATTTTTTTTTTATTGCGAAAATTTTAACATTTAATGTGTGTCCAATTGCAGTGATTGGGATATTTGTTTATTAGATCCTACAAATAGACAACAGAACAGAGCATTCAAGGCCCGTGAAGGAATATTACCAATTGATTGTGTTTGAAAAGCTCACAGTAGATTAGAGGCCACGCTGAAAAAGTGGTTTCATATACCTAAATAAATAGCTTTGAGGAAAGACCCAGAGCTGATATCTAGAGGGAGCCAGATTGCGATCAGGCATTCTTAATATTATGGATTTTGTACATATAAAGAACCTTCTCCCAGTTAATGCAGGTGGGGGATGATTTGTACAAGTGTAAGAAGCCACTGCTGAGGTCTATCTACTACTGAAGTAAATATAGGACATTCTGCAGTGTGGAACAGATCCCATTTGTGACACATTAGCCCAGAGGACTAGCGGCGAAGAAAAGATTTCCAGAGCAAGAAAATAAATAATTTAAAACTCTCGATCCAAGATGCACTGCAAACCCTTTGCAGTCTTAATGAGGGCTATTTTAGACATTAGGTAGACCCTTCCCTAATGACTGAACATGAAACCAATGCCACCAACAAAAAATGTCAAGCAGTAAGATTGATGGTAAATAAAAGGATCATACAACCAAAGCTAGAAATGGCAGAGCAAAACGCTGAAGTTTATTGTCCGAGAATTATGTTAAGAACCAAACTTGAATGAATGTAATGCACTCTTTCCTAGGATGCAAATTAAGTCAAATAGGCACTTCCGTTACCAGTGATCTAAAAATGTATTGGTGTCTTTTTAATGCACTATACAGATCTAATAATAATAATGAAAAGTTTATTAGTGAAAGCAATGATAGGAAGAAGCCCCAATTACATATCTGCCACACTGTTCCTTAACCAAGTGCAACTCTCTCAGACTGGGGCAGTGCACCTGATTACACAAAAAATCATCTGTCATGAGCTCAAGCATGATCTCTGATGGTTTGCACTAAAACAAAGGAGAAGGCAATCGTAAAAAATTGAATTTGCCATTTTTATTGTAAGGTTTATGGGGGTATCCTCCAAAATAAACTTGATTTGTGATGAAAAACAGCCACTTTTGGAAACCACGATTCTGTCTTTCACTGGAAGATTTTGGGCAACTGAAATCATCTTAAGCAAGCAAATGGCTTTGAAAACTGGACTCTCAGCTCTGCATTTCATTGTTAACACTTCAGGAGCCAAGTCAAACTGTTTTAGGCCTAGACTTGCATGGCAGCTTCTTCATAGGTATATACTCTGTCTGGTCACCCTATCAGGGGGCCTTCCTATAATCATTTTAGGGATTGGAGAGTGGCTCACACAAGATAGGAAACACACAAGATTCAATTGTGACTTCGGTGTCTGATTTAAGTGATGGGATTATTCAGGTAGAATTCATTGCAATCTTCAAATTGATGAAGGAAACTACATATTATCCTGCAATACAGGTTTACATTTGGAATTACTTTGCAACTGGCTGACCGTTCATTCATGATCCATGTTTTCTCACTGAGGCAATATAAGATTAAGGGAAGTGATCAAAAAGATTACGATAGCCAAACAAATTCAAATGATTTACAAAATGAACGTAGAAATGGCAAGAGATACCCCCAAAGCATAATCTTGCACATTTCCATACTCTTGACATCTATCCTCCACCGACAGCATCAAGGATGAGCATGAGGCTTCTCTTCCTGCCTCACTCATTACTCATGCAAATGCTCTCTCGCTGATACGCACATGCTTTAAATAGCATATTGTGTGGGTATCATTAATCAAATTGTTATTTTTGTAGGAAGTGTGTTTTTTTAAACCAAGAATTGAGAAGAAGTGTAACACACGCTCTATATTAGGACGAGCCTGATTAGCCACCGTGTAGTAAGATGGAACTGACAAGACAACAGGTATGGCTGGTAGACAATTAATTTAGGTCACACCATCACATGGTTGCTATGGAAACTGCATGCCGATAGCAGATATGATCTTCATCACCATTAATATACCGTTAGGCGTTCTTTTATCATTTTTAATCAAAGTAAAACATAGCAGCGTTGCCTCACAGGAATATCTACATTATATTCAAAGCTTTAACCACCTGATTCAGAAACCCCTACCAGTCACGTCAACAAAATACTACCGCCATTATGTCAAACGTCACTTGGTTTGTAATTGTTGATCACACCTTTATGGCTTGGTTTCAAAGGATGGCGTAAAAACTTGCAAGATTTTCATATTGCTACGATTAAAAATAGAAATAGTGTAAAAGAAATGCAAAATCAAGATGCTGCTCCTCGTACTGCGGAGCAGGAGTGAACGACTGCTGTTTTTTCAGGAGGAAACACTTCGAGAAGTGGTGATTTTTAATAGTCTCATTCAGATCACAATTAATTGAAAACTGTTTATTAAGTTTTATACTTAACGTATATTTTCACTTATAATATTTTCATTTTTATATTTTCAGCCCAGTTGTATTAGTCTTTTGCAAAGAGAAGGACACACTGGGGTTTAAGGCGCTTTATTTATAGCGGGTAAAGAACAGAATGAACGCTTCAGCATGTTGTAGTTCAGAAGGGCCAACAGTTCTTTCACCCTGATGAAGAGCTTATTGTTAATCAGTAGCAGAAACCAGAAACATTATAAGCAGCAGATATCACTAATCCAGAGGAAGCTGTGGCCTCCATCAAACCAGTCCACAGACCATGTCTGTGAGCCTCAGCACTGAGAGGCAGACCATTAAACTCTATCCTGCCTACTCCAAGTGCATTGCCTCATGAAGCCCACTTCATACCCAAAAGGGACAATGGATAGCCTGTTGGATTACCTGCCTGATGAACCGACACACTGGTTGGTAATAGACTAGTTTTTACCATTTCAGATGGGATAAAAAGCAACCCACAACACTAAAAAAGACAATGTGGTAGATTTAAAGTGAAGGTCCAAAGACGGCACTGGTTAAACTGGGGATGTGTGCAAAGGAGGTTGGAATGGCCAATTGTAGGATCTGCTCCTCTCTTTAGGCCAGTCAGTGATAGGTGAAGGCAGCCCATTAATGTATTTTCTAGAGGTGTGAGAATTCAATAAACCCACATGACTGTTCAGACTGTTCAGTATGTCACTCATACTAACAGCTGTCCTTAGCGCGGAGATACCCCATTTGGGGTGATTCAGGCGCTTTACAAATGACATAAATAAATAAATAAATAAATCTCATGTTGGATTCTAACTTGGCCCTGGTAAGCTTTTAGAGAAGGTTGCTGGTAGTCATTTTTTGTACTGATTTACGAGGGGTTGAACAACTGACTGGAGGGGCCAATTCCTCCTTTCTTTATCACTAGCCTCTTTACACTGTCCTGAGCTGGGGCAAGGGTCAAAACATTGAATTTAAGTTAGCCTTACCTGGGCCACTCCGGTCAATATCATCTGTCCACCTTTTATGCACCCACTCGCTTTATTCAAGCTCATAGCAGGTCATCTGAACTGAGAAAAGTCCAGAGTGACCATTGAATGCGTTTTAATGAGTTTATTTTACCTCCAGAGGAAAGATAAGTCCCAGTTGGTGCTTACCAGCCTGTCCCAAACGTCTACTGGGTTTGCACTACAATGATGCTGGATATCAAGAAGATAACATTAATATAAAAGTGATTTCTATTGGAAAGTCCATCTAATTTCAACATATACAGGAATGATCACCAGATCAGACTTTAATGTTAACCATTATTCTTTGACGTGAGTGAAGTGCTTGTCTTTATGTCCACTGGATAGAACCATTGAACTCAGAGGGTATCATGAATCACAAATAAGGCTGATAATAGTACAGAACTATTTTTTTCTGACGTCTGTTTTTCCCAACTACAATTTCCAAGATTGGAGGTAGACCATGTAGCTATATCTAGCTTGCTCCAAGACCACTGCCTAATTTTGTCAAGTTTTAAAGTGCTATTTTTCACTCCACTTAGCTAATAGACAATGTGAGATAACTTGCCAACCTCTGTTACCAACACCTGTTAATAATTGCAGGTGACTATAGTTCTGATTGAAGCAAATGTTGAAGAAAACAACACAAAAAAACTAGGACGAAGTGTGAGCCCCGAAGGTGGACAACTGGCACAGGGATGTAGTGGAATGGTTGTTAGGAGAAGAGATTTACATGAAGCTTAGCAAGTGAGATGAGAAAGTGGAGCACATTATCTTTGTGTGGCAGGAACTGAGTGATGAGCTCTTGACCTAAGCTCTGTCCCTACCAGTGAAGATTGTGATTGCTCCATATAGTGATCCACCTCTGGACTGGATCCCTGGGTGGAGTGTGGGTGAATGTCTGTTACACTGTGGTGTGCGCCTGTGGCTCTCCCCCTGGACATTGTCTGAACCTGCTTAATTTCAATTGGTGTGCAGCCCTGCCCCTTTCACTTATTTCATACTGTGTCTGGTATTACTACAGCTGCACTGTTATTTCATGCATATTTAAAAAAGAAAGTTTTTTTTAAAAAAAAATCTTGATATTCCTGGTGGAAAGGTGTATACATGTTATTGACCACCTTGGGACCATGGATTCTTAACATCTAGCTTTGGGGATACAGTGTGTAGCATTTAAATGTAGCCAGAGCTCCAGTTCATCAGTGAGTATCACCAGAAATTATGTAGCCTCATTACAACGAGATCAGATTCCATCCAGAGGTTTTTCAAACTTCACTGGTCCTTGTGCAGCCACCATGGCCTTCAAATGTATTATTTAACAGGTTCATTATTAGGAGTTGTTCTTTTTCAACATTTAGAATTATTAAATAAGTAGTAGCATATTACTTACATTCCTTTTGGCTATGGTTCAAACTTGATTCTGTCCATTATTCTCTTCTGTATCTTCCACCATTTCTTTTATTGGGTAACTGTTTATCCATCATTTTATTAAAATCATATTTTCTTATATATGTATTATATACATTTTATTTTAATTGCATAGGAAAACAATCTTTATTCTTGACTGCTTGAACTGGGAATAGAAAAATTGCACAGCTTAAGTATCCGTCCTAAGCTAAACCCACCCGCCCCTTTTCACTAGTGTCCACTCACAACTGACACGGTCACAGTTTTAACCCAAATTCCCTCTTTAGTGATGCTTTGAAAGCATGTCAACATTTTGCATGTGAAATCATGATCTATTTTTGCACTGTAAAATAAAAAATAGCACACTTTAAATAGCTTAAACGATTTCCACATATTTAACTAATGGAACAAAGATGCAGAACATTATGCAGCTCACTAATTTAGTTTTTTGAGTAAGCAGCATCGATACAGTGGTTGGCTCATCTATGGACAGACGTATCAATATTTGGAGGGAAATCTTTGTTACTGGAATGTATTCCGTCATCTTTTGGACAATTACATACTTGCATGATTAGATTGTTTATTTTTCCCTAATTTTGGGGTAAGATTTAGCTTTAAATTGTGGAACAGGGATTTCAACAGTTTCTTAGAGGGCATCTATCTTGAATTTCATTTGGACCCATTTATAGGTAAGATATTACTACTTTGCTTGTTGTGAGTAAGATAATTTGTGGCTGCTATTTCAAAGAATAATTCCTCTGTACTAATAGTTTAGCACTTAGCCATTAAAAAAAAAACTTGCAAGACATTATTAGACATGATTGCCAGCACTCACTCCAAACTTAATAACCAGGTTTTGTTAGGAAACACATGCTCTATTATTTCTTTACAATACATTGAAAACAACAAAGATGATAATTTGTATCCAAATGTGTTTAGGCAGATCACAAAAGTGACAACTACTATTACCTAATTCCTTTTCAGTAGTATCTTTTTACACCCAGCAATTATATTGTTACCTGTGCTTGCCAAATTAAGTAACTACGCCAAAGGTAACAGTTAGATGGGTGGAACAGGCAGTGAACTTTTGTCACACATTTCAAACTGCAGAACAGCTCAATCATTGGCAGATGGGCCTTCTGGGAAAGTGCAGCCAAACACAGTCGTACCCCGGCCAAACCCATTTCTGTGCCACTTTCAAGATTACTTCTAGCCTGAAATACAAATGTGCCACCTGGCAGTCAATACAATATTACCATGAATTTAATTATGTCATCTTTGAAGGAAATAAGAGTTGAAGAATCAACACCATAACTTATAATTCTAGGAGATTTCAATGCTAGAATTTCTGTATCACTGCTGGAGTCCTATTGGCAATTTAGGGGTGGGCGAAATTTGCATATTCGCATTACGCAAAGTTCAGCAAAATAGTCAAAATTCTCAGCGAGCTACGCAGAATTCCGCCAGCAATTGCTTGTTGTGCCCGTTCGCGATGCGTTTTCCATGAGATCCTCACTTGATTCAATAGTCATTGGGGGGAGTGGTTGAAATTAACTAAGATAATTGTCATAAGCACTAAGAGCAGCTTCAAAATTTCCCAAAGCATTATAAGGTTATCAGTATATTTCTAATTCTTTCAATAATGCACTAGGTTGACAATTAAGAAACAATTATAAATACAGTGCTCACTCTTACATTACATGGTATTACTAATTGGCTTGCGATGACCATCAAGTGAATGAAATGAAAAAACATTTCATTAGGAGTTCAAAGGGAAACTAGGGCGGAAGTACTGCCATTACTAAACCATGGTGCTTTGATGAACAGCAAACATTCTTTAGGTGAGCTAAACCATTACTAGGTATTTATCAGAGGCATGTCCACAAGTCCACAAGTCCACACAAGTCCACAAACATAACTGTGCCTCTTCACAAAGAGGCTCTGTTTGTTACTGTCCTTTGATCCCAAAATGCTACTGAAATGACGTAGGCACTCATTTTTCCATGAAGGAATTGTGCTAGCATTGGAATAGAATATATTTATGTGCAGTATTGAAAAAAAAATGAAAGGTTGAGAATGTCCTTATGTATAATAAACTAATTTTATTACATTCTTACAAACAGCTATAGTCCATGCAATGAAATGATTCTGCATTTGTAAAACCAGGCACATGTACTATTTAAAGGATACAACAGACTTAAAATGAACAACAAAGGAAATTTGGCATATATTTCTAATACTGTCACAGTACGTCAAAGAAGATGCTGCCCGAAGAGAAGCCCATGGAGAACATGATGCAGAAAAAAGCTTCCAGCTAGTGTGAAGTCTGCACATCCCCAAGGAGCTTCAGTTTCTGAAGACTCTGGTGAATATAAAATAAGTTCACAAGTTGTCAGATATAGTTGCCTTCTCAGTGTCTATTCACCAGAATGCAGATCCATGAATGTCATGAACAAACAAACACACTGAAAGGAAAAATAAAAACTGATGTACATGGAATCAAAAGTTGTGTACTGCCCCTTATGTGCTATTCATCCCACTCTATTCTATATTCGGTGACCAATGAACGTTCTCAATCCATTGTTTGCAAGCCTATTGCAGTCATTGATATCTATTTTTAAATATAGATATGATGCACAAATACTGTGGTTAATTTGTCTTCTTTACAAATATTTTTGAGAGCTTCACACACAGTGGCTTCAAACAAGATTTAGATGACTACCAGCAAACAGCCAAATATATCATCACCTACTATTTTCACATTCCACATGTCAAACTACAGCTGACCAAATTCTATACTTACTCAAATGCAAACAGAATAAAAAGTCTTTGGTAATTGCCTTGTGCCTAAAGAGAAATGATTTGTGCAAAACAATTTGAATATGGCAAGCCATTGGTTATGTGTGTTGGTGAATCTAATTTTCATTGAAAGTTCTACCTTAATGTCCACACCTACAGACCATACCTCTCAGGCCTGCAGTGAAAGTTAACTCAAACTATTCAAATGTGTCCCTTTGTACACATAAAAAGGGAAACCGTAGGAGATGATTGACGCTGCTCCTCAAAGTAAGTCTGAGTGCTGTCTATAGGGACAATGACATGAATATTATTTCAAAAATATTCAGTTGCATGAATATTTTGTCAAAAATATTGTCAATTCAAAAATATTGAGGGAGAGAATATAGAAGGTAAGAATATCATTTGTGTATATAATTTTGTTTTATAAATATTGTCTATAATATCATTTATTTTAATATAGCTGTATAAAGCATGGGACTTTTATTATTTCATTTTAAATCAGTTATTATATTAATGTAAGGTGTTATTGTTATTACAATTATTTTTTAGTTTTGTTTGTCATTTTCATATTGCAATTTATTTTTTCACATTTAATTAGTAATTACTAATTTAGTGGTAGGTTGTTTTGTTTGTAGGAGAATATGATAAATATATATTTATCTGTCAAATAAATATATAAATTCACGGGGTAGTGGATTATGGTATGGGTTTGGCAGAGAGCGATTATGGTACACTTAGGTTCTGGCTCCGAAAAATTTATTTTAAAAGGTTTAAAAGAACAGTCATTAATTAAAAAAAAATGTTATGATTGCAATTGACTTGCTGCAGTGAGTCCAGTCCTTGATTTCTACTTTATCACGTACCAACTAAAAGCTATCCTGAAACAGACCACTTGGTCTATACATTTCTCCAGGGAAAGAGAAGCTTGCAGTTTAAAGAAGGGTAACCATCTGGCTATTGACTCCTGCTTGATAAATAAAGTACAGACTTATATTTCATGGAACTTGCCGCATGGAATGTGCCGTTATTGGTTACTATTGAGGCAGGGTATGCTCCCTCTAAATCCTTTACTGGCGAAATGCTATGGTTTATCACTGATCTGTAATCTGTGCAATAATGGTCTCCAAGATGTTGTTCATGTGGTATTTATCTGTCCAGCCTTGCTATTATGCCGACAGAAATGGATGAGTCCAATATGTTTAAAGTTATCTATCCTCTCTGCCTCAGCAGTGGTAGAATCTCTCAATGACCCCCCGAAAAAAATGCTCTGTCATTGAATTTTAATTTTCTTAAGTGTTTTTTAGATATATATCAAGGTGCATCAGATATTTAGGATGTAGATCCTGATACTTGTTTTTACTTTATCCTCTGTTTTCTGATAGTATTTCATGATATATAAACTATCTTATTTTATTTATTTCCTAAACTCTTGCACAAATGGCATGATGGACACTTTAATATCTTGTACTGTATGTTATGCTGCTGAGTTGTTGGATCGTTGGTTCAAGTTTACGAGTCCCTGATCTCTTGTTGAGAGTGATATTTTTGTGTCTAATTTGTTGTCAAACAAAATCTTTTTTATACGTTGGTGGATTTGTGATTTATGTGGACTTCTTCCGAGTTCTGTAATCATAAATAAATAAAAGTTGAAACTTGAAACAATCTTTATTGGACTAATAGTTATTTTAATTTTTGAAGTTTATTTTTAGATTTTTAATGTTTAATTTTATTTTTATAAACTTTGATTATTAGTTTATAATTTGAAGATGGTTATGGTGTTTTGTAGGTATTCTGGTGGGAAGGTATTTAAATTATAATTGTCTGATTTTTAAAACATTTAACTTTCGAAGTGGACACAGTCTTATTTGCAGCATAAACATGGTCCAGAAAATGATGAAAAATCTGGGGTGAGCAAGCAGGAAAGGTGAATTTACTACAGTAACACATTAGAAAACAGTTAGATTGATGGAATTTTTCTGGTTTGAAGCTCTTAAATTCCCTTTGAAATTTCCATACGCATACAATAACACTTTGCAATACCCTGAATGCTGTGTACAAACATGACAGTCATAATGAGAAGATGTAAACAGTTCACAAAATAAGATATGTTGAACTTACTTTTGCATTGTTTTTTAACATATAGCCTGTGGTATACACTCTGATGCACATCTGGGGCCATATTTTAGAAAGTGCCTTGGGGGCAATGGGCAGGAGTGGCCGCTTTGTGCGCCCCAGGAGCACTTTGGTATTACAGACGAAACGCAGACGCTTGTGTGCCCTCCTCTGTAATACAGATAGTGCTGGAGCACAGGTGGCATCAGTGCTATCTAGTGGGAGTTCCCTCATTTGCATGGAGGCATAGGCCCCTGCCAATGAGGAAATCTCTTTAACTCTGGCCTGCACAATATTATGGACGTCGGCTCAAAGACAAAGAAGCTGTCAGGGGGGCACTGACAGTGTGCCACAAAAAGGTGGTGCACTCTCAGTGTGCCCACTGATTGCAGCTCTCTGGAGGGGGTCAATGGAGTCCTAGGGACCTGCCCAGACATCTCCGTAGAGGTGGGTGCAGTCACTCACTGCACCTGCCTTCAAGGAAGTCTCTTTCCATTCTTTGAGGTCGATTACGATGCCATTCGGAAAGGCTCCAAATAGGATTTGGGTCTGCCGAATCGGATTATGAAGCCTTGTTTCCAAACAATTTGGAAACCTTTCCGAATTAGCGATTATGATATTCTGACCTTCTGAATCAGTTATGAATCTGAACAGGATGGCATTTGGAAAGTTTGAGTCGTTCAGGGCTGAATAGTCAGTGCCTACAGGCCGTGTTTCTGAATGACTTGGAAGCTTTCCAAACGATCGATTACAATGTCAGATTCGGACAGCCTTTCTGAATCGGCTGTTCCAATTCAGATCTGCAATTGGAATCTGACTTTGGGGCCCTGAGGCAGGCCCCGTTCACCCAGGGCCTTCCGTATTTGTCCCGTAGGGGTACCCAAGGCACCCCCCTTTCAGGCCATACACAGTGTGGCAGGCACCAAGAGGTGCCTGCCACAGGGTGCATGATTTTACCCGGCTACCCCTTTCTTCAATGGGAGTCTGTGTATTCGGTCAGAACACAGGCTCTCATTGAAGTCAATGGGAGACCAACCGAATCATATCCAGAAGCATCATGATGCATCATAATCTCTCAGTTGGACTCCCAAGATCCGATTTAGTCAGAAACCATTCCAAGATCGATTCGGTCGGAATGCTTTCCGACCGGCATCGTAATCGACCTCTTAAAAGTGCAGATGGATTGCCGCCTGCACAGTGAAACATGAAGCAGCTTTTAAGCAGCCACTCTGTATTTCTCTTGAATGCATTGCCACCAGGGCAGCATGAGTGTGTGGAGGCCCTGAGGGCAGCACATTCAACATAATAGGGTGCACTTTTCTTGTTTGAGCATGGTGCACTTGTTTTAAGGTGCACCTTCGTGCAAACAGGGAATGTACGCACTGTATTTAATAGGGTCCCAAAGAGGATTATTGTAATTCACTATAATTGGTATTATTGGTTTTCAAAACATGCATCTCAAAATGCAGTTTGGAGTTTCATGAGAGGATTGAAGAAAGCCAAAGCTTCTTTGCATCCCCGCGGCATATTGATATTTCTTTTAATGCTTGAATAATAAAAGAAATAATAAAATAAATCACTCTGAAGTAATATACAGCTAGGGTTTTACAAAGGTTCCCTGACTGCATGTATTCTGTGACTATGCCATTCTGGTAGCCTATCTTACTATAACTTTATATTGCTATGTACTGTGAAGGATGTGGAATAACAATATTATGCATCTGTCTTCTATAGCACTGTTTGTCTGAACTCAAACTTCAAGACACTTATTGTAATGGAACAATACATTAAACAAAATACCCATGATAGCTACAACTGAGCACTACAATATATATTTCCATATATACTTGTTTTGTTGAAGAAATATAAGGATAGATATGTTATCTACATGCTTTCTACTACCACGTAGCAATATATGCCTTTTTCAGTCATCATGATGCATTTTCAAATTGCATATGGTGTTTTTTTTTCTTTCACCAGAAATGGGCGGTTTTTACTATTGTTGAATTATTTTTACATGATATTCCTACTATTCAATAAGTGCAACTCCATGTATTTTATCTTGATTAATATGTATGTATTTTCTGCAGTATGAGTGTTTTGAGATCAGTAGTTAAGTTTTGTTTTTTGAGGAGAAGCCAGATGTCTTTAGTTTTTTTGGGAACTCTGTGGTGGTTTGTAGTGTTTGGAATTGCCAGACCCAGTTTACACTTTGTGACTCTAGATAGAATTCAGTGTAGGCACTCTAATTACGGTACAATATATGCTGTAGGGTTACTTGTATAGGACATGATGATGATGGCTCTTAAAATAACACTCCTCCCCCAAAGCTGAAACCCCTATCAACAATGGACTGTCCTGACACTTTAGGAGTCCCTGGGCTGCAGCCAGACGGTTTGAATTATTAATAAAAGCTGCATTCAATGTATATTCTGAGAGTCTGATCATATTGGCACTCTTATCATCAAGCTGAAGATGAGTCTCATTTCCCCCCTATAGTTTGGCTTGCTTGCAGCACTTTACAAACTACTATGGACTGTGTGCATACCAAGGAGTGGTATGTGTCATAACTGACCCTCTCCTACATTTAGTAATATCAACTATGTACTACTTCTGCTTTTAGAGCAATTTAGGACCTAATTTTTTAATGATCTATATTTGAGACTATAACCTCTGAGACAACATTATTTAGAATTAAACAATCCATTGTATTAAACAACAAAAGGGAAATTCAGGGTTTTCAGAACATTGTAAGTATGCATGACATGCTCAGTCACACCTCTTCTATTATGCACATGGACTCACCAAACGTCAAGAGGTTTTTCTGATTTTCTTTTACTAGAGATGTGTGGTAATAATTGGAGAGTTTGTGGAAGATATAGTAAAAGAAGGTGGTGTGCTCATCAGTAAAGACCTTCTGTAATCTATGTTGGATCCGTAAATGTAGGTGAAATTTCTATGACCAGAACCTAAGAATCACAGCTCTTGGTTCACACCATACTGTAGTAAAATGGTTGTGGGCAATATTGGGACAGCTCGAAAATAGGGTAGAAGTACAATCAAATAACCTAGATGATTTTGATGATCTATTGCTGGACCTTTTTATTCCTTTTACATGCCTGGAATATAAGCGAAGTAGAACGAGTCCTCTTTTCTCAGCCAAAGAAGTGCTAGAAGACTTGTAGGATATGTCTTGAAATTGATTAGTCTTTTCCGGAATAAGGACTTATCACTGCTGGATTTCCTTGCTCTCTTGCTGACTGCCTAGGCCGGTACAGTTGATTGTGCTGCCCGCAGCTTACAGTGGAACTGGCTACTCTACATGGAGCACTTGGAAGATGAACTTTTCTGAATATAGAGCGAGTCTCCAGACAGCTGAGAATGATTCCTGTTGCCTGCATTGATAGAGGACTGGAAGGGCTTCCAGAGAGAAATGCACATTTGGATGTTCACCGAAGGTTTTTACAGAGTACTTGATTAATTTGAATAAGGACAAACAATTTGTCAGACTGTATATTGCTAAACATGTACCCCTGCAATGCCAGCAGGTTGATGTTTTACTACTTTGGGCAATGCTGTTGTTTATCACATTACTCACAGGAATGTAAACTAGTACTGCAGTTTCCAATATAGACTGAGCCTTTGATTTTAGATATAGAAACACGTAGGTTCTCATTACGATGAGTAATGAGATTTTGCACCCAAATCAGGGTTACATGCGGTGTTCAGATTTTGACTGCACCACGAAATCACCAGGGGAAAACTGGAAAAACTTGTTACGGGAAAACACAACATTCTACGTTTTGTTGTTTGCATCTGGGTAAAACCTGTAGTAATAGAGCGTTATTTGTCATACGCCCAGCCGATCTGTAGAACTTGAAATGGGAGGTAATGAGATCAGGGGACAAAGAAATAAGATGGTTTGGGTATTTCCCTGGGTTTTATTACCTCCAGTACGTTGCCGCACTGGGAGTCTGGGAGAATGTCCTTAACCTCAACATAAAGATAATGGAGCTCATCGTTATATTAACCTTTTACCAACTAAAGAACGCTTCAACATAAAGTTGTAAATACTGATTCTGAGCTGAAACATCTGTGTAAAAAGGAATGTGCAAAACAGGGGGTGGGGAGTGGATTAGAGCCAAAGCTGCAGACCATGGATCTGGGGAGGCAGAGTCCAGTCTCAGTGTTACCTCAGCATAGGGTGACCAACTGGCATTGGTGCAAATTCAGGACGGTGAGTGTAAAAATTCAGGACAAAGGGTCAAAATTCAGGACACAAATTCAGGACAGGAGGTCAAAATTCAGGACAAAACTTCAGGACAATAGGTACGTTTTACAGACACATCAGAGTTCGCGCAATAGTATATAATTAAGCCCAGCCATTTCCAAACATATTCAACCATTTGCAAACCTATCCATCATGTATCCTTCCATCTATCATTTCACTCATCCCTTCATTCATCCTTTCACTAATCCATCCATTATCCATCCACCGTTTCACCCTATCCATCTGTACACTTATCCATCCACTCTTCATCCCATCCATCCACTCTTCCAGCCATTTACCCTTTCACCAATCCAGCCACCCTTTCACTTACTAATCCTTCCACTCATCCACTCTTTCAGTTATCCATCCATCCTCCCTTTCTCCATCGACCCTTTCACTTAGCCATCCTTCCTTCCATCCACTCATCCATCTACTCATCCACTCATGAATCCATCCATTGACCCTAACCCTCATCCATCTATCATTTCACTCCTTCACTGATCTATTCATCCTTTTGTCCATCTACCCTCCCTTTCACTCACTCATCCATCCTTACATCCACCCTTTCACTCATACGCACATTCATTCACCCTTGCACTTATCAATCCATCCATCATTTCACGCATACACCCACCCACCCATCATCCACCCAACCATCCACCCACCCTCCACCCACCCACCATCCACCCACCCATCCATCCTTTCACCCACCCACCATCCAATCCACTCATCCATCCATCCTTTCACCTACCCACTTATCATCCATCCATCCTTTCACCCACCCTCCATCCATCCACCCACCCATCATCCATCCATCCCCTCATCATCCATCCATCCCCTCATCATCCATCCATCTACCCACCCACTCATCATCCATCCTTTCACCCACCCTCCATCCATCCATCCTTTCACCCACCCATCCCCTCATCATCCATCCCCTCATCATCCACCCATCCTTCTACCCATCCACTCATCATTCATCCTTCCCCTCATCATCCATCTTTTCACCCACCCCCTCATCATCCATCCATCCACCCTTCCCCTCATCATCCATCCTTCCCCTCATCATCCATCCATCCTTCTACCCACCCATCATCCATCCTTCCCCTCATTATCCATCCATCCTTCCCCTCATCATCCACCCATCCATCCACCCACCCCCTCATCATCCATCCCCTCATCATCCATCCTTTCACCCACCGCCTCATCATCCATCCATCCCTTCATCTTCCATCCATCCTCCCCCTCATCATCCATCCATCATTTCACCCACCCAACCATCCATCCCCTCCATCCCCTCATCCATCCTTCCCCTAATCCATCCTTCACCTCATCCATTCTTCCCCTCATCCATCCATCCTTCCCCTCACCCATCCATCCTTCCCCTCACCCATCCCCCATCCATCCCCTCATCCATCCCCTCATCCATCCATCCTTCCCCTCATCCATCCATGCGTCCCCTCATCCATCCATCCCATCCCCTCCATCCCCTCATCCATCCCCTCATCCATCCTTCCCCTCATCCATCCCCTCATCCATCCATCATCCATCCCCTCACCCATCCCCTCATCCATCCTTCCCCTCATCCATCCCCTCATCCATCCTTCCTTCCATCATCCATCCTTCCCCTCATCCATCCATCATCCATCCTTCCCCTATCCATCCTTCCCATCCATTTATCCTTCCCCTCCATCCCCTTATCCATCCCCTCATCCATCCACTCATCCATACATCTTTCCCCTCATCCATCCCCTCCATCCATCCATCTTTCCCCTCATCCATCACCAGCTACCCTTCCACCCATACATCCAGCTATTTACATTTTCTCTCATCCATCCTTCCCCTCACTCATCAATCCATCCTCTCTCATTATCCATTTATTCAAATGTAAATGTACAGGAATTTATATAGCGCAAATCACCAAGCGATTTCTAAGCGCTTGCTTAGGGAACCCGTCCTGGTATTCCCCTGTGAGATAACCCCGGCAGGGTATCCGCAAGGTGAAAGCCAGGCATCCCGCCGCGAGGAACCGCTGTGGAGATTAAGCAAGCTATTGCCCAGAGTCGCAGAGTGTGAACCCGTGAATCGAGTAGGCACCGGAGCGAGAATTGTCGAGTCCATGGACATTTTTAGGACTCAAGACCCCGCCGAGCCGGGAATTGAACCCTGGTCCCGGGCTGACCTCTGCTTCCAGGTCTGCCTCCTCTAACCAGTGAGCCACACTTCTCCACATTCAATCTTTCATTCATCCATTCACCCTTTCACTAATTCATCCAGCCATCCCTTCACTTACCCACTCGCCCACCTTTCCATATTAATTTGACCTGAGCCCTTTTGAGAAGAGGCTCATCAGGAACTTCACCCTCGCTGCAGGAGCCATTGCAGGACTGGGACAGAAGCCACCCAGGGCGGAGACAGGATCCACCACACAGGGGGGACAGGAGCCATCACAGGCAGGGGGTGGAAGGGGGGGAAGGGGACAGGATCCACCACATTGGGGGGACAGAAGCCATCACGGGGGGGGACAGGAGCCATCACAGGCGAGGGGGGAGGGGGACAGGAGCCATCACAGGAGGAGGAACAGGATCCACCAGGGTGGGCACAGGGGTGGGCTGCAGTATTCTAGTATCATCTTGGGCTCCTCGCCCCCTCCTGCACAAGACAACAAGAAGACAGGCTCTCTGTCCAAAATGCCATCCCCCATTGTGATGTACAATACTTACAGGAGATACTCTAAGACAACTGGTTTAACTGATTGTCCTCCATACTTTGTTAATCTGTGTGGGTGCGATTGTGCCATCTCTTTATTTTATTACACTATAGACTGCATGTTTGAAGAACCGAGGTTTGCTTACAGTTTAGTGACAGTAATTAAGCTCTGTGAAGAGAAGCACGTGCTGCCTCGGTGTAATCTGGCCGAGTCTAGGATGTTTGGGGCCCTGGGTAGATATGGAATGTGTGAGCCCCCCTCTAAATTGCAAAGACATGAAGCATTCAGGGCTGTTTGCATCTGAATGGATGTCCCTGCTCCTGAAGCTGCAGCCCCCCCTCTCAGTCACCTTCAACACCTCTTAACAGGTCATCAAAGGCTGGAGGTGTGAGGGCTGCCTCCCGCTGTGACGCTCCAATGCCGCTGAGTGTCTGAGGAGCTTTGGTGCAGCATCGGAGTGAACGAGGGAGGTGGGTGGAAGCTGTGCCCGGTTAAAATGACGGACAAATGGCGTCCGTTAAAGAATCTTTCACGGACAACGGACAGACGGCCAAAATTACGGACTGTCCATGAAATTTACAGACGGTTGGTCACCCTACCTCAGCATCCAGAGAATCTGGGCAAATCACTTAATCTCCGCCTGCCTAAAAAATTAATATGACCTTGTGTAATGTAAGTGGTGCTCATGTAAAGCTCTCCAATATCTTTGGATTGAGTTTGCAATTTACAAAACGGCATAAAAAAGGACTAATTTGCATCTTCAGAATATGTTCAGGTCTAACTACCCCCCCCCCCCTCACCCCCGGGATGGAAGACAAAATATGTGCGTGGAAGAAAAGGGATTGTACTTAAATTGACGATCAGCAGCTCCAAAATGATATTCTTAATTTAATTGCGGGTTTATATAGCGCTAGGAATCGACTCCCGGAGGAGTATCTCCACGCTTTGACCGCTGGGGAACCTGTCCTGGCTCACCCTGAGAGATGGTCCCTAATGGGTATCTCTAAGGTGCGACCAAGCATCCCCGGCGGGGCCGTTGTGAAGATGAGGCAAGCTGATGCCCAGAGTTGCCGAGTGTGGTTTCTGACTAGAGTAGGCACCGAGGCGAGAATTATCAAGTCCGCTGACCCTGGTCCACGACCCTGCCGCGTCGGGACTCGAACCCTGGTCCCGGGCCGTTCTCTGCTTACGGGTCTGCTGCCTCTAACCAGTGAGCCACACTTCTCCACTCTCTGCTTACGGGTCTGCCGCCTCTAACCAGTGAGCCACACTTCTCCATTAGATGAGCCATCTCCATTAGATGAGCCACACAAGTGCATCTTTGTGGGTAAATATGTGTATGCAATAACGCATGTTTAGCATTAAGTTCTTCACCTTCTTTTTCGAATAACGTCGCAGCAGTAGTTTAATATTTATCTAAAAATAAAATATTACATGCAGGCCTGAAGAGGTTCATACTGTGTTATTGACAAGATCATATAAAAATATCTCAGCAGCACCGAACCTTAATTGCCTTCTGTGGCTGAGAAACTAATTAATAGCACGCAACGGGTGGCGATCGAATTAAATCTGAGTTTTCAAAAAAGATGCATTTGCTTTGGTAGGAATATTCTTCATAGGTGACATCACAAAATGCTTGCACCTTGCGTTTGCCTAATATTCACTATCGACTTAGTTTCAAAGAGACGAGTGCATATTATGCATTTTAGCAATGATCACCTCATTGAATGCCCAGTATCAATAGTATGTTTAGGCACCTTAATAGTTGTAAGGACATAAACATAATAAGGGGATAGGTTTTGATTCGGGAGTCTGCACTACACTGTGAAACCACAATCTGAAGAGTGTTGTGTGTATTACATGATTGGTTCTCAAAGACTGCCCAGTTGTCCCGTGGCTTTTGCCTTTGTGAGGTTGATATTTTTCACACCATAATATTAGTGCAAAGAAGTGTAAACAAATATTTTGTATACAAAAAAACTACTTTAAGCTTTTAATGTTATTTACTGATACAATATAAAATATCAATATGGTGAAAGATTCTGTATGAGCTGATCTGCTCACAAGGACATGCAAGGCACCTTCCAGAGTAGGGATGCCATGGAAAGTCTCTACACACATACATATTTTAAGGTAGTAGGGGCCTTATTTATGAAGGCCTTGCGTCGCTGGTGCGTCACTTTTAACATGGGAAAAAGTGACGCACCGGTGGCGCAAGGCTTTCATAAATGAGGCCCTATGTATTTATAAAGTATTGCCAGGCTCATTCCCATCCTGAGAGCTTTATTACTGTCAGATGCAGTGAGAATACAGGGTACATTGCATCTTAATTGGTGAGGTGTAGAGGAAAGGGTTTCTGCAATGGGAAAAATGATTTCCCTGAGAAGAGAAAGAAAATGAAAAGTAATCAAGCACATATGCGCCTTTACACTTGTGCACACCATGTACATTTATGCATTTGCAATACAAGACCTTCCAGTACTCTTGGAATGTTTTGCAAATTCCTAAACAAATTAAGATGGTACTACAAGCGCAGAGTAAGCATACAAAAATACATTTTGGGTGTGTGAATAGGGACTTTTATGTGTGACAAAGTGATTTTTTATATCCATCTAAACGTACAGTCAAAATAAAATTCACTCGATACTAACAGCTTATGAATCATACATTTTGGTAGCATTATTGATCTATGTCCCATTTCTAAAAATAATTCTAAACAATAATTATATCCTCCTAACTAGCACGATATATGTTCATTTCACTTAAAAAGCAGTATGCAATTTCTATGAGTAGTATGTGTTATGTATGAGTAAGTAATGCATAAAAATAGATTACATTTATTAACAGCACCAAGACTTGAGCATGAGATAATTTGTATGTTTATAATTCACTTTTGGGAAATGTGTCGCGCTAGTTACAGCAGCAAATGGAATTACTGTTAAAAGCAATAAATATAACCCTCTAGCTATGAGAGTGCAGGAACAGTAACAACAACAAAGCACATTTTATAAAAGACGTATTTCGAAATGCCACTAAAGCAATACATTATTGATTGCTCTCATTTAAAATTAATGCTTTTACTTCCAAAAAACCCTTTGCTGATATAGAACTTTAATCTGTCTGGTTTGCACCTGACTTTATTTCTAGAATAGTTTAATTATTTAAATTACCTCATGAATATTTTTCTCAGAACTGAAACATGTTTTGACTATTTTACCTTGGGTACAATTATACACATAATAACCATTGAATTAGATGCTTTTTTAAGACTGTTCGCATTTTTCGTGCCAGAAGCATAACTGAATAAGGAAATGGGATAAATCCTCCAAGGCTTATAGATTTCTGGCTTATGTGAGGATGGTTGCCTTTGGTGCCTATACAATTCAGGAGATTCAATATTGCGTGTTATGTGACGTCACCTAAAAGCTAGAAGGCTATTCATCAGTGTTGCTGCCAGTTGCTAATTTTCTTGTTTCCTTGCATATTTGAAAGTCCCGTGGTTCTTTGCCAGCCTGTTAATCAGCACATTATTCAATAAGCAGAGGTTACGTGTTATACAGCCTACTAGAAAACATATTTATTTGATGTGCGATTAAGATTTTGCATTAGAGTAAGAAAGGTGGGGAAAGTGACCTGAGTAAACATTCTTGAATAATTGTTGTTGTCATGAAAGTGCAACCAATGAGTTTATACAAGATTTGGCAAAATGCAAATAGTAAGAATTTTGCTTTGGTATTTAGACTGAAGACCCTTTGCCACATATCACAGTGATCACTCATGACCCAATTCAAAAATACTCATTACAGTCAGTCTCTTATTCACAGAATTATAGCATTGGTCGCAATTGGAATATGAGATTAGGGCACACACATCAAATGATACATTTTAACATCAGAGACCCTATTATCTCCTACCACTTAGGAAATGTTTGTTAATTCATTGCCCACTGAAGTCTGCCCCCCTTTAAGTCTAGTAAGTTGAGTAATGATGACTGGAGTTTATATAGTGCAAACAGTTACGTTTTGCAGGGTGTACTGGTGCTAGCCGGAGCAAGGTAAGTGAGTTAGCTCTACCGATGTCTTTTGAAATTTGAGATGATTATTTTCTAAATGAAGACTGATAGGTGGTGGGTTTCAGTGTTTCTGTGAAAGGTAAGATAATGGTTGCCCTCTTTGTTTTGTACGTAAAATATATGGCATCAAAAGCTGACAAGTGCCAAAACATGGAAGTCTCCATAGGAGGTTCTGTGGATGGATTCTTTATTGAATAAATACTGTTCTACATATGGTCTGTGACAAATGGAGAGGGCCTTGAAGATGAGGTGCCCAATGGATGTTGTTTAAATGGGAAGTGATGTCATACTGCAGAGGAAGGACTAAGAGAGTACTCATGGCTACTTTCTGATTTCTTTGAAGCTTGTAAATAAAACATTTTGTGAGTTACAGTGCTCTATTCAAGTCAAATTTTTGGCTCTGATCACCATGCAGTAGTATGCAGAGGAAGCGCCTGTGTATCAGTAGAATCAACCAACTCATTCAAGTTTCTTACCTATATCTTGGGGACAGGAACAGTGTCAAGTTCAAATGACTCACATAATCGTTTTTTTATGTAGACTTTATAACCACTAGAGTATAAAAACACATTTAAGGGACTAGAACCTGCCTTGCAAAGCAGAGATGTACCTTTAGTCCTGACCTTTTTTGCAGGCTAATCCCCAAACCTTTTTCATCTTTTTTCTGACCCTGTTTTCGTTGGCTATAGGATTTTGGGCACTTTAACACTGCTGATCAGTGCTTAAGTGCATATGTTCTCTGTGTAAACTGTGAATATGATTGGTTATCCATGATTGACATATTTGATTTACAGGTACGTCCATTATAAAGTGCACTGTGCCAGGGCCTGTATATTAAATGCTACTAGTGGGCTTGCAGCACTGGTTGTGCCAGCCACAGGAGTAGACCTTTAAATGTGTCCCAGACCTACTACTGTACTGCCATGTCGACTTGGCAAGTGCACTCACTTGCCAGACCCTAACCTTCCCTTTCCTTACATGTAAGGCACCCCTCCGCTAGGCCCATGGGCGGGGTGCAGTGTATGTGATAGGTAGGACATGTACTGGTGTGGGTCACATGTCCTGATAGTGAAATTTAGTTTTTCACTATTGAAAGGCTATCTGCATCATAGGCTAGCATTGGAGTTGCTTTGTAACATCTTACAAGTGTACATTTCAATTGGGACAAGATAGATTAATAAAGTGCAGACTCTCTGAACTCAGAATTTAATAACACATCTTTTTAGGAAGATGGTTTTTAAATTGTATGTTTGAAAATGCCACTTTAAAAAATAGGCATTTTCTTGTTTAATCATTCTGTTTGCCGCTCCTGTTTGTGTATTGACTGTCTGGTTTTGGAGTGACAGGAGCAGGGAATGTGAATTCACTGTAGAGAGTCCCAAGGGGGGGTTGAGGTGTGTCCTGCCTTTCCTGGGTGACTCACAGCTGGGCTGAATTGACCTTAGGTGCATACAAAATGGTGGGAGGAGTTTCATGTGCACCTGAATAGGCCGTGTCTCCTTTGCACAATGCTATCTCCACCTCCTGTGGTCTTGCTGCCCCCGAGAGGACTGAACTGGTTTGGACTGTGCACAGAAACCCTTGCCGCAAAGAGAACAATGACAAAATGGATATTAGTATTGAACCTTAAACCCCAGGACTTTAGATTACTTCAAGAAACAAGAGGACTCGGTCAAGAAGAAGAGCAGAAGAACTGTGTGATGAGCACTGCCATTTCTGTGTGAGAAAGTCTTTGGCGGCTGCACTGTATCGTATACTGGCTTGCTAATCATTGCCCCCCGGTAACGTTTAAGGACTACAGTTTACTAGCAAGTGAGTTTATGGTAATGGTAACGCTGGTTACACTAGCCTTAGTAGAGGTAGCAGGCGTTTTCCGGAGCAATGATATTATATAACCATGTGTTTAGGTGTCCGGGGATGTCATATTGTTCAACCGGCTGACACTTCACTCTAGAATCGGGAGACCTGTTCCCCATAGTTCTGTGTATGAACTAGCAACATGGAGCAACAGTGATTTGTCGTTTAAAGTACGCATATATACCAAGTCTCTCTTGCGGGGCATTTATCAGCGGTGATAGTATGTTCTCGTTTGAATGATATGCATATCATGGAGATGTAGCTCCCAGAGTGCTATAGTTATTAAGCTTGGTATTTTTTACTCTACAGGCGAGGGTTACATTCAACTAAATATCGTGCAATATAGGACGCACTAGGAGTGAGATTTCTGCTCCGCCGTGACTCCCTGCTGAAGATATAACAAGCAGAGAAGTAAGTGCAAATGACTTATGTGCGCTTGTGTCACAAGCTCCTCTATGCGTATATCTGGGGCTTTACTGATAGCATGTGTCTATCTTGTCTTTGTAGAAACACCCCCCGGTTTGGAGGCATTGTTCTGTCTATGAGCTATTCCCAAGGAAAAGAGGCGTGCTCCTAAATTATGTGCACTTTTTGGCAGCGGTAGAGATTGTATTACGGTACCAACTTTTAAGGTACGCTGTTCTCTGACCTATGTAGGTTGCTGTTGTTAACACCCATGTTTTTAGTTGATTGGGATATAGAGACTCATCTGTTTTGAAGAGTGACCCTTTCCAGTACAAACCACATGCTATCGGATAGACAGTGGTACCCTAGTTCATGTTATGCTCTTTTAGGGTACGGGCCCAATTTTTGTTATGAGATAGATATCTAACAATTTATTGTAACATAGAAAAGGGGTCGTTATATGATGTATGACATCAGGTCACTTTCCGGTTTTCAGAAACTATGAAACCGATCCCTGTCCGAGGAATGAAATGTTATATGTGGTGACTATATATGATAGATGATACCAGGACTGATTTTTATCAGTGATAAGGTACAATGAACTATGTACTGTTTGTTTTGTTTGAGACCTAATACTTATGCCACTTATTTAATCATAACTATGTACATCATCTAATGGCTCTATGTATTTGTGTTGTGGGTATATTATATTAATACTGAGGCGTTGTAAGAAGAGAATATACGATACATTATTTATGTTTTGCAGATTATGTAAAAATTATGTTGTTTTTTAATTGCAGATTGTATAGGATGGTTATTTGTTTTCCTGAAGAAGGTTTCTATAGCTTAGATGCTCACCGAAACGCGTCAATGCTTAAGGAGAAACACATTATAGTTTGAGAGAAAGCAATTCTGACGTAAAGCTGAAATTGTGCTCATCATTTCTTTGTGTCTCCTTATTTACCAATAGGAATCTAATTTTCCTTTTATTCTGTCCCTGTATATAGTATTATGTATACTTTTTATTGTATGAAATTTTAATGTATTGTGAAATGTTTTTGATATTTACCATATTGGTCTTTTCTGCGTCTGCTTTTATTTAATACATTTACGAAGTATATTCACCTAATATAAGATTGTTGCATCGCCTCTCTGATTGTTACATATGTGCCCGCTGTATTGTGGTCTGTGAATATATGTGAGTAGTTTTACTAAAATTAATGTGCCCAAGGGGATCTTTATTTACTGACATTTGTCCTTTGGTACTCATTCCCTTTGGTCTCTGGGTCCCTCTCTTTTATTAGAGATGAGGAGCCGGTTGGCCTGTAGTTGCTGCTTCTATCTATGGTGGAGGAAAGGGACTTATTCTTTTTCCCTGCTGATGTTTCCTTCTTGTGAAGAATCTCCAAGGGCTTGTGTGTTCTTGCCTCCTGTTGGAAGTCTCAGGGAGATTAAAGACTTCAGAGAAAGATCCTTGCTGGATGTAAAGAGAACCTGATTGGGAGATGAGCTGGAGAAGCCATGTGAGGAGCACTGCCCCAGATGTGTGTGCGGTGGGACTGCCTGCACTGGCTGCCCTGCCTGGAGCAGGAGAAGGGCTGGACAGTTCTTTGTGTTTAACAAACAAACCAACAGGAAGCGTACGAGATCGCAAATTCCCTGGTTATTTGAAAAGGTAACTGGTGCCCTGTGGAAACCACTTTGCCAGTGTGATTTGTGGCTGAGCAGGTGCTAGGGAAGAAAACAACTACAACACGAGCATGGCGAATATTTATTTCCGGGAAGTCCCTGGTGGTTTATGTGGGAGGAAACTTCCTGGAGCGCTTGGTTTTTAATACCTACATGAGTCTCTACCACGCTGGGCCTCGAACGAAAAAAAGCAGTGCTGCTCCGTTGAAAGGGAACTCTCCCGTGTGCCCCCCGGCGAGGCGGTTGTCAATGTACTGTGGTTAAGAAGAGAAGTGCTGCCCGTGACACTCCCACGTGTCCATTGGCTTTTGCCAAACCTCACAAGCCCCATTCACAGCTGCCGCCTTTGGTACAGGCAAAGCAAACCCCCGAAGCGGCTGGGCTGGACTAAGGAAACTGCCCCTGGAGGGGCAAGCAGTTGAGCATTCTTCCACAGGCGGCTCGGCTGGTGACCCAGATGCAGGAGGAGAGACCTCTAAGGGGTTTGGAGAGGTCTTGGAGGGCTTCAGACTCACCCTAGTGTGGAGCTGCACCATGCAGTCTCTGGCACCTGCATTGGAGTCACCCGGTGTGAAGTCAGCCACAGGCTAAGAAAGCCCAGAACTAAGGATACCACCTCACAGGAGCACCGGTTTGTCGGGCTTCAATGTTTCACAAGGAACCTGTAGCATACCTTGGGCTCACTCCTTGCAGCACTGCTTCCCAGTGCCTGAGGTGCCCAGGTGAAGGTACCGTATGAAGGACTGTAGGAGGGCAGGGAAGCTGCCTCCTACGGCTCTACAATTCTACGTAGTAGTTCCTTGACCCATTCAGAAGCTGAGTAGACATTCTTGCACATGTGTAATGAGTTAGGTGTTTTAGGCATTACATGCTGTGTGTATGCTTAGGACCTTGGCGATTCATGTACAGCAAAATGTGGTAACTTCATGTGATGCCCTAATGTTATAAAATATCTGGATGATATGATGTGCACAGTGATGGTATTTTTCACAACGTTCTTATGAAATGTTCAACTTATAAGTATTTACTAAGCGCACTAACTGTTGTTCTTATGACCACTGCCTGGTGGCAATGTGGTATATGATTTCTGTGATGTCATGACAATTGCCTAGTTGGCAAAGTGATTTATGTGATTTTAGTCTAATGTGTTTTATGTATAATACAAAATATATTTTTATTCAACCTTGTGTGGAGTCTCTATTGTGGTGTGCCTAGTGTATCACTGGTGTGTGTGTGTGTGTGTGTGTGTGTGTGTGTTGCACAGATGCTTTACACACTGTCTCTGGTATAAGCCTGACTGCTCTGTCAAGCTCCCAAGGGGGGGAGCAAGGGTTATCTTGGGTGTGCAACTCACTTAGCCTGACTAGAGTGTTGGGTTTTGCGTGGCTGATGTGCCTACCCTAGCAAACCAGTAACCCCATTTCTAACATGTACTTATCAAAATCATTTGCTAAAGCCTAAATAGAAACGTTAATACTTGATCTGAATGGTTCCTAAGTATCATGGCAAGTGTGTTGTTCATGAATTGGTGTTGACGTTATAGAACATATTTATGTAACCACAGTCTATGAGATTTGTTGCACTAGCCACTCTGTTGATGAGTCAAGAGTGTTTCTAAAGTTGGCCAGACCGAAGAAAGCACTGCATTAGATACACATAGAGATCAACGAGGTAGGTACTGGGTGGAACCTTTGGATTTAGTAGAATTGTAATGAAAAGTGGAAGTTCAACATTTATACTGTTGTTTCCAACTCCAGCTTGAAATGGAACTTACTATGGGATACTATTAATTTTCCATGTGCTACCTCAAAGGTTCCATTTGTGGAAAATCTAAAATGTTGAGCTCCCTTAGTCTGCAACATTATCAGCTACAACTCAAAGTATTTTTTTTTTTAAAAGCTCATAAGTGACAGAACCAATTTGGAGAAACTACTATGCTGACAAGATAATTCCACCTCCTGATTCGGTATTTACAGTGCATCCACCTACCCTCACTTCTTCCTCCACTGTAGCAGTTCTTGAGGGCATTTACCCATTGACATGAGCAGCGACCATATAACCCACCTTGTGTATTAACTGTACCCACTCAGACTCAATTAAATATTGTATGTCCATGAAAATGTCATTTTCTTCATCAGGTTAGCATTCACCCATGCTCACTTTGGTCCCTGGTTCCACTACAGTTAGACACTTTTTACAGTGAAAAGGACTTTAATGAGCTCCAACCGTGAATCCCATTTCATCATTACATTTTTGACCTGGTTCATACTACCTCAGTCCCTGACATTGTAGTAGTAGTGGTTAATATGCTTAACAGCTTAACACCAATATTCTTATTTAACAGTGTCATCTCCTGAAGGTCTTCCTCTCATAATTGTCTGCATTATTTTTCCCCTGATACACAGCGAAAATTGTAGGATAAACTATTGAGAATCGACACTCTAGCCTAAGCATAAGAGAACTGTTTGGAGTGTTTGACCCATAGCTGAATGATCTGTTGAGCTCACATTAAGCTCCTGCTTTCTCCCTTTTATTATTACACGTAGAGAAACGTAAACACGTGTATCAATGTTACTTTCTCTTTAAGACATCTGTCAATGCTTTATGTAAATTTGGTTTACACCATAGTGTAATATCTTCTTGTACTGCCTTCACAAGCCTGGATTTTGTAAGTTTGTGAAAGTGAACACAAAAATGCAGCTAGCACTTTATGTATTTCCAGATTCATATTGCGTGCTGTGTTACCATAATTTAGAAAATTTAACATGTTCATGTTTTTTAGGGTGCTGGAATATTTCACCATGACCACATTTTGCTAAGATACTTTCCTCCTAACCCAGTTTTCTCTGAATCTAAATCTGCCTATTAATGGCCTACTTTCCAACAAATACTCCCCATCAATAACCAACAGCATTATATTCTGTCAGACGTATTCTGGAAATCATTGCACTCTGGGACCAATTGAGCTATTTATTGTTTGAAAACCGTCACCTTCAGTATTAAAATGAAAGCTGCAGTTAGCAGCGGCTCCTCGACTAAGGCGGAGGAGCGTCGCCCTACTAAGTTCAAAGGAAAAATAAAATGATAATAATGCAATGTTCATAACATTATGTTATCTTATTATTTTTTTATATGGAGCCAAAGACAGGTTACGGTGGGGCTTTGCTGTCCTCACAGGGAGGAGGACTGGTTGCTTCAGTATAAGTGTGCATGACGGTTTGGCTGGCCATCTTGGGCTGGCCAAAGTGTCAAGCGCAGTTAGCATGTTCTCCATGTGGCTGTATTACAACGTCGGGTGGAGAACAAGCAGATCCTCCCACTCACGGTCTGACCAATCACAATCACTGACCAAGCCTGTGTGCTTCGTGCTTGTTGGAGACTACAGATGAGGACGGAGGAAAAGCAGTGACCGGCAGGTAAATGTGCTTTTATTTTCTTTATTTTTCTTTTTTTTGTAATGCCACAACCAACCCCACCACTACATTTTCTTACCAGCTACTCCTGGCTGCATTGAAGACGATCCCACATTATGTGGACAAAATCTACCCTGTATAGCATTTGCACTAACATAAGCTTACATAAAATACAATCACTTCTACTCACGTCTAAGCCTAAAGT
This sequence comes from Lissotriton helveticus, assembly GCF_964261635.1. NCBI lineage: Eukaryota > Metazoa > Chordata > Amphibia > Caudata > Salamandridae > Lissotriton > Lissotriton helveticus. The sequence continues at coordinate 1,737,779,282 of NC_136067.1, read as the reverse complement.
ACACTTCTATAGATGTTAGGAGTTCTCAATATAACCATCTTTTCATTTTGTGCATTGTTGCTTGCATGGTGCTTACATTCACACAGTAAAAACCAATATAACACATTCCAAAGACAGTAGAATGTTTTGCCCGCCTAAACTATGCCACAAGATGCTACATAAATAACAAAAAGAGGGTTACATATTTTAAGAAAGCAGACAGTCACTGTATATCATTAGTATTGATTAGGAACAATAGGAATCAAATTGAATTCAAAGTAGCAATTCTTTAGACCAAACTAACATACGTCGAAAGACAAGATGTCACGTTCAACCTTTTGGATAAGCAGCTCAATTTAACAAGAGAAGTGGTGGCACCCCCGCTAAGGTACAGGAGCGTCGCCCCACTGCTTGGCAGCAGTGAAAGAAAGGAAAAATAAAATGATAATAACGTGACACTGTTATCAGTTTATTTGTTCCTGCTGCGGCAGCAAGGGCGTTGGCTGCTCTGCTCACAGAGCAGGACAGGGGAGGAGTCGTGGCCACAATGAAGTGTACATTATGCTTTTGGCTGGCCGTCTCTGGCTGGCCAAACAGTCATGCGCACTTAGCCTGCTCAACACCCAGGCTGTATTACAGCCTACGTGTAGAACATGCCCAGGCCCCCAGTCCCCGTCTGAGTGCCAAACTCCAGCACACAGACCAATCCCAACACTTCAATGCAGTGTTGTGATTGGCTTAGGGGAGCCATTGGCTCAGTGGCTCTGGGGAGCCTGGCTGCTTCCTGTTCGGTCGACGCAGAGTAGAGACAATGTGGGAAAGAGCGGCAAGGAGGTGAGTGTCTTTTTCCCAGCCCCCACTGAATAAGAGACATGCAAGCCATACTCATAATACTTTAAAGCCTATTTTTGTGATCTGCCACACAAATGTTTACAACTGGCAGCAAATTAATGCATAAATACTGTGTAACATTAGCATAGCCCGCTTGATTTAAATGTGTTGCTAAGTGAACACATATCCTGCTTACCCTGCGCATAATTCCCTTGTTCTGCCTATTCTGAAATAATTTTCTTCCAAAGTTGTCGGGACCTGAATTCGTTCAGCTCCTCCAATGTAGTTCAGAAGGCAAGATTAAAGCAATGTGCTATATTCACCACTATAATTTGAAAGTGAACTCTGTATGTGCCCTTACACGAGAAAATATATATTAAAGTTAATTAATGGAAAACCTACAATAACATTAATAATTGCAGTTGCTGACTTGCTAACAAGCACTTACAGGTAATTTCGTGAATAGCAGAATGACAGAGGTAATGAACTTCAAAGTCATCTAGGAAAAAATTAGCCTTACGCAAAATTTCAATATAGCTGAAGAACGTTGTTTTACTTCAGTTGGTAGAGTTTTTATTCCAATCACAAGACGGCTGCATTTCTGAAAGCACTGCAGACACATACATTTTAGGATTTATTTTTATGTCATATTACGTGTGCAAGCATGAAATGCCAGCATCAGTTTTGAGGATGATAAATACCTTATTCCATATATTCTATCAGGCACATTGAAAATCTAGCACAAATGGATAATTACTCTGTTATACTCACATGAAAAAGAACCATTCTTTGAAACCAAGTATGCTGGTACAACATGGTAATAAGTGCCTCTTGCCCCATGCTGGCTCAATGAGTTTGGAACAGTCACAGAATGGTCTTCATATTTTTTCTTACATGTTAGGGACTAACGCGCCTTCAGCCATCCCGCAAAGTTCAATATTAAGCCTGCAGTGATTCAAAAAAGAACCACCTCCCTTCTTGTCCTCGAATTTTTCTATTCCAAATGCAAGGAAAAATCCCTAAAGTCTGAATTTATAACCGAGACCTGGATCTTTATATGGCATGAAGAATTGTGGCCAATTTTAATATACGCCTATGTTGAGACAATGATTATGTTTAGACAATAGAAAACCTCAACAACTTTGTTAAGAAGCTACAAACTATTTTTTTTTACATTGCCATGAACATGCAGAACAACTATATAGCTATACTGTTGCTGATGCCTCTACAGTGCACCTTTGCCCTTCCAACTCTTTTCCTTTTCTATTCCATCTGCTCCAAAGAAGCATGTATTTAGTCATGTGCGGCTGCTTGTGTTGCTAGTCAGAGGCGATATGGAGAGGTCAGTGATGTAATAGGTGAGGTTATAAGCAGTACATTGCAGGGGCATGAGTTGTAGTTAGCTCAACTAACTATAACTGCTTATTTTCTCTGGTTTTGTCCGATTGAACTATCAGACTAACGATAACGTCCCTGTAACATTTGTTGTTTTCACTGAATATATATATATGACTTGTATAAAACCAGAGAAATTCAGCATATATATATATATAACAAGTCTTATGGATGTAATAACTTTAGAAGTGCAGTTTGCTTTTCTTAATCCCACTCCCATATTTTACTCACTCCTACATTTAACATTAAAACAGAGGATTAAAAATGTGCATATCTCTGCACAGAACACATTGGAGAGTCGGAGAAGGAGAACTCCACCTGTAGGTTTGGGAATAGCATTTTGTAGCATGTGAGTAGTATTATTGTAGTACTACTTCAATTATTACAAAATGCAGTTTGTGTATGGGCTTCATTGTGTTTTATGAGTGTGCAAGGTTTTGCTGTGGGTAGTTGAGCTGTGAATGCATGCAGCTTAATTTCATCTTACAATTCCTGGATCCGAGCTTCCTTGGTGCTGTCAGGGATGTTTTTCTTAGGATCATTAAGGCTGTCCTTGAGACATTGGAAGTATTTTAATGTAGTGGCTTTCAGTATTTGGAAAACTGAAAGAAGCTGTATTAATTACATAATTCTGCACCTGGATATAGTGATGCTATAATTTAGATTGCCTTTTCCAGAAGGTAGTTGACATTCCTTTAATTTAGGGTTTTCATTTTTTAGTAAATTTGAATAGACTAGTACAACAATTAACATTGCAAGAAAAGAACTGCTTAATTCAAATTCTACAAGCATAAACAAATCGGCTATTGTTTTTTGAGGAGTGGTAAAATAATGAACTAAAAAAGGATATATAAAATTGGATGATGAAACATACAGCATTACTGCAAATGTGATAATGGTATGAATTCTCAATAAACTATTGGCTGACAATTTTAATATAAGGTAAAAAATGTATAAAGAAGTGCAAGACTACCTAAGGTATAGCTGAGGTTCCCTAATAATAATAGTAGTTGGGGGATTCTAGAGATCCGTAAATTAGTATCTTTGTAAATTAGTTCAGATCATACCCAGAGAAAATGTGTGTATTTAAAAGCTGTGTTAATGCTGATCAGGCTTCCAGTACAGGGTGATTTGGGTACCAATTTACCGTTTACCATTTTAAGGATTGGTCCAGAAAATTATTTACATATCCATAGACAGCTGTAAAGCGGCATCATAAAAATGTGTTGGGCTAAATCAATGAATTGATATGTTTATTCAATTTAAAACCATGCAGCATTTTGAGGTTCATAATGGCTCAAGAAAAGCTGCAATTGTTAAACATAATAAAGTAGCACCTTGCAGCAGTCAATAATAAATTATTTGGCACATTCACATATCTGTGTATGCCACTTGATACTCTCAGCTCAAAAAAATTAATTTGACAGGCATCTTTTACATTTATATTTGTTTTTATTAGACTTACAAACGCTGTGAGACCACAAATGCAATCCTAAATAAAAGTAATACAAACTGTTCTCATTTTTAAGGACTGCTTTACCTAATTATCCATGTTATGCAAATATGTCAATTTAGTGGTTGTCATCTAAAATGCCGCTGCTCTATATTATGTACTGTGATTCTCTTTGATGCTAAGAATCAAGAGATCCTTCCAAACTGTCCTACAGAAGAAAAGAAACCCAATTGCATTTTCCTTATTTCCAATTCACATGAGCAAATAGAAGACAGAAATAAAATATTTCCATTTCAAACTAATCTATGGTTTGACAAAATTGGGATTAAACATATTTTAATTCTAAAGATCAACAGTCTATCGTTTCCAAACATATAAACGCTTTACATTTCGTTCTCATGAGCCATTAGTAGTAGATAAGGGGTCAGCACCTTGCACAGTGGGCATATTATGAGATTCTACCCTCCTCTTCTGTCAATATCTTAAAATATTGATTGCCTCACTAGAGTCTCTCCATATTTCCAACTGTCATTGTTTGGAGTACAGAAGGAGCTCTTGATATTCTTAAATCATGGCAACCTTAGTCCTCCTCCTGAATTATGTGCTTTTTCTTAGTAATACAAGTGACACGTGTCAGTGTTCTAAATGACTCTCATCTAACCACAATTTCAACTACTGTAACAACGACTTCAACTCAAAAACTAAGAAAAGCTAATCCAAATTCCGAATGTGCAGTGCACTGCAATGCAATGCAATCACTCATGGGCAGAGGACTGTTTCAAAAACTATTTTATGAGTCCAGTATCCACCTTCTTTGAGAATATCCTCAAATCTTTGGTCCATAACATTCTTTCGCACCCATATTAGCAGATTATACTTTCATTAGGGGCTCAACACCAAATGTACCCTTTGTTTCACACATTTCTAATTAGCTCTTATATTTTGGATTAGTGTACGCTTTGTCTTAATATTGTGGTTTGAAAAAGACGAATACTTATTGAATCGAATCCTTTAGCAGTTGTAAGAGTTCATTTGTATATTAATTTACCTAAAATAATACATTTTATTTTAAGGCTGGCCACATTTCACTTTCATTACTTATGACTTGTTTATACTATTTGTTAGATATATTCCTATGGCAAACGGTTTAAACACATGTAATAGAATCTCTAGTATATGTCTAGTTGTGGCAATAAAGAGAGCATCATCTGCAACTGGTTGTGTAGGGAAACTATTACCACATTTATTTATGATGTATGTTTCTCTTGCACGAAGAGAACCGTAAAACACAAAATTAAAAAAAAGTGGTGCAAGCACAAACTCCTCATGCACACCCCTGTCTATGCAGAATGCATTAGTTCTTTTCCCTCGATTCTCTGCTTTTGTAAAGGTGTGTTGGTCATGTAGCAACATCAAACTAAATATTAGCCCATGATCAATTCCATTATTATTTGGGGCGGAACACACATTTTTTCTATTGACAACATCAAAAGCTATCTGGAAATCAATAAAGGCTCAATGCATTTTCTAACCGTTTGCAGGTAAAGCTTTAGAGAGTACCACATACAGGAGTAATGATTTGTCTGGAGTGTTTTCTTTGTTGGGAAACCATATTGATGAACTGCCACTACCCATTACTTCCAACCCAATTTAAGACGATATCTTGAGAGCTCAACCAAAAATGTTTGCCTGTATACTTCAAAGGAAAAATGGTCAATAGTATTCGATTTTTCAAATATAGGCATGATTTTAGATTTCGTGCATATGTCTGGTACACAGTGATTTAGGATTATGGAACAGAAGATATTTTGCCGATCAGGCACCCAAATATCTGTCAAACATTGTGTTAACTCTGCTAGATTAAATAAAGACTGGCTGCCTCATATTTTTTATTTTCAGTCAGTCAGTCAAATTACTTTATTCGATAATTCAATATCATAAAAAGACAGTGATGATCAATATATAAATTACAGTTACATTATTAAAAAGTTCACAAATTTCATAAATATTAAAAATATTAGAAAAAAGGTCAATACATATACAAAGTAGGTACTATCCCATCCATATTTAAAAAACACACTGTGTACATAAAGTGCATGAATTATAAAAATACGGTCAAGTGTGGAGTTTCATTATCTTTTTTCTCTCCCTGGCAGCCCCCACCAAAAAACTAGCAACATGAGAGATGACCCTGGGACTGCTTAATAGTTGCAAATATAGGAGAGCAGGCCTTACCTGAATAAACCCTGCTTCCTTGAGGATGGGGACAAGAAACTTCCTCCTTGCAGCCATATAATGGCCACAGAACATTAAAAAATGCATTGTATCCTGCTTTGAAAAATTATCACAGGAGCACGGAGGCGCTTGATCAGAGGTACACCATACTGTTAGTTGACCTAGATTCAGGTAAATCAAATTTAAACGAAAACGCGTTAAAAGAAATATATGATAAGGTCTGTTGACTAAAACCAGGTAGGGCTCAGGACCTGGGGGGTTTGAAACCATAAAATTGGATCTAACGGTTGTTTTTCTGAGCTCCTTCTCTTCTCTGCACAAAGACAACCTCCGTAGCATTGCCACCTTTGTTAAAGCTACATGCTTTACGGTTATATTTTCTGGCACAAGGAAGAGCTCTGGTCTTCCGATATTCTGAAAACCTTGTTTAACGTAAGATAACCACTTAATTTTGTTTGCGTTGTCTAAGTGGAGACAGTCCATGATTATGGAGTGATTTAGGGAGAGTTCTGCATTTAGCCAGGTCTTCAGCCAGGTTATTAACGGCGCTACCTTTAGTAAATCCGTAATAAAACTGACGCCCAGCTCTGAATCCACCGAAAAAGAGGGGGTTGACTGCGGTACTGATAAAATTGTTCTCATGAATCATTTTCAGTGATTTGCAAGCAGTCCGTAGCACTGTATCCCCATAGTGAGCAACCATATGTCGCTACCGCCAAACACTTTGCTTTATAAATATTTAACAGGGCTTCAATAGGCCTTCCCCCAAGCTTTTTACTAAAGGCCATAATGGCCATAGAGGATCTTGCAAAGGCAGTGTTTCTTGCTTTAATCTGTGTGCCCCAATTCCACCTCTCCTCAAAGATAATACCTAGGTACGGGAATGTGGGTACTCTGCTTAGTTCCTCTCTGTCACAGAAGAAGGTTTTCACGTTTTACTTTTGACAACTTTTCCCTGTTATCATGATTTGGGATTTGTTTACATTAATTTTAAGGTCTAAGGAGTTCATAAAAACTCCGAAGGCATCCAACAAGCGTTGTTTGACTAAAGTTTGCTTAATCTCTTTCACGCTGAAGGAATACAGACTAAGAATTCCACCAACCATAAATAGGCGCACTTGACTTTCATTACTCATATAAGAGATTGGAGGACAATTGAAAGCTCCATTCCCAAAAGACAAGGCTGACATTTACACTTCTGCAAATATTCATAGAGTGTGAGATTGAGCACGTTGTATGATACCTATTATTATCTCACTGAATTCTATCATTGAGTAAGTTTTACTGTCTGGATAAATATCTAAGGAATGTCCTGCAAATTGCTTAACATGAAAAATAATTAATAAAGAACCTATCTTGAGTTTTAGCTATTGCCGGTAGAATATGTAAACAAATATGGCTGTTAGATGTTATTTTAAAAGGTTGAACCCCAAGAAAAAGTTCGGAAATGCTGTCCACCTTTCATTTTCCAACTAGGTTGTCAGGATTGGCATTAAAGGACATTTAATAGGTGCTAAAGTGTGGTTGCAAAATGTAACAATACGAAGCCTGAACGGCAGCCTCTGAAGAGAAATGAAAAGCCAGAACAGTAAAAGTCAGAGCTGATAAATTCTGTAGGAAATGGGGAAGGAGAACAGATGGAGACATTACAGGGATGCCTAGGGAAAAGGATATTGATATATTTACCACCACACATCAATTCCAAATCAACAATAATAGGCACATATCAATAAAGAGCAGATGTGTAAAACTATTACAAAACAATAACAAAGAATGTTCTATTCACATATCAAAGTGAGATGGGTGAATGCAATACATATTCTAAAACTGTAATTAAATGACCACATTACGATATAAATTTAAGGGTGGCCATTTCCGATGTCTGACAAAGCAACCAGGAACAATGTAACACTTACCATCACTAATTGAGAGAGACCATTTATTTAATTCACTGCATTGTGGATAAACAATATCTTGCACTAGCCAGGTCTGTGGTACTATCTATCACTCCAATATCAACAGCTCACAGAAGCCACTACGGTGATAATTCTCAGCTGATAGGTAGTTCTAGCTAGGTTCATGTGAAAAATATCATTCAGATCGCAGAATAGGAAGAATTTGGCAACTCGTTGTACTCTCGACTTTGTGTTGCTCTTGTAACATGGAATTCTAGCCAAATTCTGGCTATCATCATGTGGCAAAATATTTGCTCCTGGGGACCACAGAAATGTGATCTGGTATGCGCCAGTGAGATTTGACACCCGCTTGCGCGATTTACGGATGCTAGAAGGACTTTCAGTGGGATTATATAATGCAGTCGGTCGCGATCAGGGGGTTGCTTCTTGAGATTTTATAATCGAGCGGCAGCAAAATCCACTCAAAAGGCAGCGTGCACTTGCACACATTGAGGTGCCTTTAATGCTGCTTTTTCAGCACAGACTGCGCTACAGGTGCGAAATCGCAACACAGGCAGCGCAGCATGATTTATTTTCCACCGGTTGGTGGAATTCTGCAGAATTTAATCGAATTTGTATGTAACTCTGCAAAATTCCGTACAGTGATATTCTGCAAGATCAACTCAGCCGTAGTTCTACCATGGTTTACAGCTGTGTGCTGTAGTCAAAGGAATTAACAAAGCAGAGAGTATATATTGGTAGAAGAGGCTAGAAACAGCCCATGCTACACTTTGCAGACCAGCAGACTAACATTACCCTTTCAAAGAGCCTCACAAATAACTGTTAACATAAATAATCCAGAATAGGATGTGCCTTTTTCTTATCAGTAATAGTTCCTGGTAGAGAGGATGATACCCCAGAAGGCCCAACAAGTTGCTAATTCACTTTTTTGCTATTTATCATAGAAGGACCGGAGTAGAATTCTTACATTCTTTTGACTCACCAATCACCTAATATTTGAATCCACAAGGCAGTGGACAAAGACATCACCATTCCTTTGAATTTGAAGGGTGTCAAACTAAGATGAGAGCTCTTAATGCAATTAGAATAATTTGCAATGTACAGAGTAACATTGGCTCCTTCAGACAAAATATCTGAAATGTGCATGGTTCACAGAGTTGGTAACCCCCTCTTTTTGTATGATCACTTCATTTTTTGAGAACTGGTATTTCTGAATCGACTCTTCACTTTGGGCCATAGCTATCCAGTCCTCGCAGATGGGTTCTGCTAAAACATGGTAAACATGGTAAAATTGTCTAATCCCCAATTGATGTATTTAACATTACCATAGTGAATGGTGCTGGAAAATACACCAATGACATGGAATGATAAATGTCAAAGGGGAACTTCAATACATTTTGTGCCATTCACTAGCCACATAAGGAAACACAGGGTTTCAGTTTAACATGTTCAACCTGACTGCTGCAGGTGAACCTCTTACAATAAGCCTTTTTGGCGGAAATACATTTTAAAGAAGTCACCCTTTGTGGCCTACAAGTTAAGGTACCTAGAATTTAGAAGTGGTACATGCAACAATTTAGTTTTGGCATGTACGTACATTGACTATCCCACAAAAGCTTTATCGTATTGGAAAAACTGATCTTCAGAATAAAAGCATAACTCTGCAATCTTAGGTTTGGAACAACCCACCAACCATTCTTTTTTAATGCTTATTACAAATCCAATTCACTGGTGAAGTCGGATTTTAAATAAATATTTAGGAAACCTAGCTTTTAGAAAGTTAGACCTCACCTGTCTGAAGCTCCAGTAGACTAATCAGCATTAGCCTGCCTGTAGCTGGGTCATTTCAGTGGTTCCCCTTAACGTGGTGTGAAAGCTGCCCCCAGAGCAGGAGCAATGGCTTATGCCTTTTAGCGGGTAGATCTGTGTGTGAGGTCTGTGACTCCTATTAGCTCAGGAATGGCATCTATAGAGTGTGTGGGCCTCATTAACTGAAAGAGTACCAGTAGAGGGCTATTTATAGTTCAGTGTAAAGTGTGATGTTCAGGAGAGAAACGTTTGTTCCAAGTGCCATCTGTGGCCAAATTTGCACTAGCCTAGTGGGAGGGTGACCTATTGTCAGAACGAGGTTGGTGTAGCTAAGGAGAATCTAATCATTTCTTTGAGCACACACCTCACTGGCACACCAGCAACCTCCCATGGAAAAGGGGTGCCGATGCTGGGTTTGAGGTAAGGCAATCCAGATGTGCTGCACAAGTGGGAAGAGTTATCCCTAGGAACGTTTTTCTCATTAATTAGGTAGTGTCCTGGAGTCATCCCCAACCGCTGGCTAGTGCATCCATCATAAGTGGTACCTCATCCACATCTCATTAGAACACATCTGGACCTGGTAAAGAACAAATGAGGACTGAACCTGCTATCTGTGACCTGTTTGGGGACATGAGGGACTGCACCAGTACCCACTAGCACCCACGTGAGAAGTGGACTTGCAGATTCAGTTGGCTGCTTTCCTGTGTGGCTACAGGAACAGAACCAGCTGCAAGAAGCTTTTTTCCTGGAGTGTCCAACTGACCAGTAGACTAGACTGGAAATTTACTGGTGGCCTCTGCTGAACAGATTCCTGGTCCATAAATGCTGTCCCCAAGGTTCCTGGAAGGCTTAGAATTAACCAAAAGGAATTGCACAAGAATGTCTGAAAAGTTTAGATTAGATTTAGCAGAACCCCTTGCCTTATCTGTCTGATTTCAAGATGACTTCATAGGACACAGCTCATGCTTGAGGATTGAGGAAGACTAAGTTTGTAGGTAGGAATCTTGGCCGGGTGAATGTGCAAAAAGTATCCGCCTGGCAAGAGGACTTTGGGAACCGCAAAAATGTGAATTTTCCTGCAAAGATAAACTAAATTTAACAGTACCTCATCCAAATTCCATTATTGGATTTTAGTTGTTTCTGTGTCATTTTTCTTAATAACTTTTTGTCTTTTTTTAGAAATTGATTGTAAAAATGTTATTATGTTCTGATTGACTTTTAAATGATTTGGTACTGCTAAATACTTTACACACCTATTCTTAAATTAATCCAGATTTATTTATTGTTCTTGTATGTTGGCCCCAACAAGATTTAGAACTAATTACTTAAGAAGTATTCACATCCTCCTCAACTAATAACCCATGTTCTTACAAGCCATATGTCAATTTATGGAAAAGCAGAGATTCATGCATTGGTGACCTGCAAATTGAACTAATAAAATTATGGATTGACTTCATAAATTACAGAACTGCCCATTAAACCTTGCAGTTAGACTTTTTGATTGAAAACATAATGCCTGACTCTCTCAACAAGAAGCTGAGAAGGGCTGTTCCCTTTTACCTCGAAGTTCATCTTGACCTTAACTTGTCTCTCATAGTGGTGCAGCATCTGATCTCCACTGAAAATAGAGGAGTTGTCTGGCAGGTGTTGGTATACTTCTTCCCTGTGGCTAAAGCACCAAAAGCCAAAAAAAGCAGAGATAAAACTATCGCCCTATTAACAAGAGGGTGCTAACATGCATTAGCGCATATTAGCACCCTTTTACCTGATGCCTCTCTTTGCATCTCTAATGAGATGCAAAGTGGGCGTCACTGGGCAGTACAACCTTGTAAATATCTCTGATGTGCACATCGCAATAATTACAAGTATGCCAACGCATTTTAGCAGACGTTAGTTTTGCGAAAACTAACGTCTGCTAAAATGCAGAGTTAGGCATACCTAATATGGGGGTGGATTGTGCTGATTCGACCTTGTAGGCCGTATCCGCAAGGAAAACCAGCGCTGTTCCCCGCAAAACCACAATTTCCCCACTATCACTGGTAATTATATCGCCCTGGGGAAACGCTTTGTAAATAACGCGCTAACATGGCGATATAATCCAGCGATAGACAGCGATAAATAGAAAAGCGCTAAGCGCGCTTTGCGCTTATTTATCACCGTCCTTGTAAATATGCCCCCAAGTACCTAGGAGCCTTATTATGTGATAGTTGTGAATTCAGACAGTAACAAGTAACAGAAACCCGATGTGCCCACTCCATGAAGATGGTACAGAATCACATTGAATTACTGTCTTTTTATTTTAAATGTTTTTGTTGAATTGTCCCCATGCATATGCAACTAAACATACAAACAACAGTGTTGAAAAGCAAGTTGTTGAGCTATCAATCCAGGTCTCTCAGGCTTGAGTCGAGGGTGCATTTAATAAGCATATCTCATAGTGTATCAGAGAAGTGTGAGAAACGTTGGCATTCACCAGGCTAGTGATGTGCTGGGGGTTGCACTAGACACAGACCATAGACCTGAAGGGTCTTACCTGGCTCTTGGCACCGGAGTTTTAAAACCATCTCTGCATTACATCAATATTGACCTATACTGCCAGAGGAAAATTACAAATGGCCAAAGGTTTTGAAAAACCGCTCAGAGGGATGAGACAAATCCCAGTTCTTGCCACAGTGAGCAGTGCGACTTCTCACCATTTTAACCCCTTCGGCGCTGATGACGAGCTGAGCTCGTCATCAGTTGCGCCGCTCGCACGCTGATGACGAGCACAGCTCGTCATGTAACGTGACTTTTGGAAAAAAGCCGCGTAGCGCAAAAATAGCCGCAGCACTCATGCGGTTAACTTTATATAAGCCATAAGGTAACGTTGCTCCTGGAGAAGACCACTAAACCGTATTCAATGGTGTGCACAAATTTAGTTGGTCTGACATTTTATGCTAAAGATGCTGTGAAACCAGGACATTCTTTCTTACACTTTATTTGGCTCCCATGATACAATCGTTTATGTAGATATCCATATTTGGGGCTTCTCCCACAGACTTTCATTAAATAGGCCAAACCTCCTTTTTTCATTTTTAATTCATCAGTTTTCCCTGAAATGTGTCTGTCATGAAGCTAGCAAAATTCTACTTTTTTTCGCGAATTTGGTTTGAATATCACAGCATCTATTCTTCTAGCTACTGCTTTGTGAGTTCTTAAATCCTTTAGCAAGCCAGCACTCGCCACAAAGTAATGCGTCTTGCTCGCATTACCCAAAGGTCAAAGAAGAGCACTTTAGAAACATTTCGATTTGCCTCTGTGGAGTTTTCCTGGCAAGAAATATCATGAATGACAGTCTAACAAAAATACCTTCTATGAGCAGTTGTGGCTTACTTCTGTAACTCTATGGCCTGGAAAATCAGATGTAATTCACATTTATTACAGGAATCGGACCCAGCTGCTTACTGAAAACGCTTTGTGAATTTGGTCCCAAGTTCACTTGCAAAGCTTACACGTATATTTTTACATTCTTCCCAGCAGGCATCAAATCAAGCTAGTAGTATGAGGCAGGGAGAATAATGGAAAGTCCCAAAAAAATGATAAATTTTCTAATAGATAATGGCAAAAATTTAGAATGATTTTAAGAGAGACATTATAAATGCAATTATTCACCAAATGGGAATAATGTGAACTCCACCTTATTATACTGGCTCACAGAGTAACCACAATACATTTAGGTCATGGTATCTGCCATGGAGTGGACGGTATTTGTGGAGTTTGATTCTGCAGAATTACATTAAAATTCCACTAGATTCTGAGGAATTCCATGACGTGTCAGAGTGGGCAGTTGGCACTATTTTCTCAGTGCAAAATGCACCCTTGCGTCCAAAAATGGATGTGAGGATGCATTTTGCCTAAGAAAATAGCGCAACCAAATACCATTCGCCACCCTTGCAGACTCTGCAGTGATTACAATGTTTAATTACTGCAGAGTATATAAGGGTGCCTAGTGTATGCAGTTGTTAATCCACTGCATTGCACTTGGCACCCTTACATGCTCAGCAGTGATTAGATTTTTGAATCACTGCAGAGCCTACAAGGGCATCAAGTGGTACGCAGTAATTTCTGAACTTTAGAAACTACTGCATAATTTTGTATTCCACTGGTGGAGCAGTGGAATTTTAATTTATGAGAAAATCCCTGGTACAAGAGTAATGCAGAATTGCCAAATTTCTTCAGATTTCCCCCATAGAATGAAAAATTTCATAGCGGCCTACTATGCTACAACTTTTGACCCAAAATAATCTTAAATAATTGAAGCACTGGAGCAGAACTACTTACCACCTCCATTCAGTGGTAGATGGTTGATTGACACAGGAGCTTTAAAAGGCATGTAATGATATTGGTTGCAAATATAGAAGCATATTTTGACATAGACAATGTGAAAAAAAGAACATTACACAATAATATATAAAGAGACTTAAGATAATTGAAACATATTAGGGCACTAAAGAAGCAGGCCAGACGTAAGATCACAACCACATCATAACAAAACATCACATTTGAAATATGCAGCACAACAACACAGCAGCACAACAGAAACAACAAAACAAAATGCTTCACAACAAATGTGCACCAGCATTATTGTCAAGGATTTCCCCCTCCAACCTGCTTTCATAATACCAATACCAATAGCACCAAGCACTGCCATAACATACTACCAAGGGTATGACTTAACATTAGTCAAAAAAGTGTTGAGATGGGGCCCTTCATAATCTGTCGCTTTCCAACACTGATATCCTCATACACTCTAGAAGTCATGTCATAATATTAATTTTGGGTCACGAACACAGAGGTAAAATGCAAAGCATTTACTCAGGAAAGACAAATTCCAGCACTGATGTACTAGTTGCTAGGCAGCCATGATTGTCAAGGACCCTAAAAAATGAATAAAGGAAGAATGTTGCTGCCAATCAGCGTTCAATCAATTCAAGGTGCAGCCATTATTTCAGAGAGTGCAACTGGAAGGCCGTCCGGAAAGGTCAATGCATTAAAGGACGACAAGAAACCAATCCTGATCTGCAGGGTCATGCAATTCCTGCTTCTTCTTACAATGGTATTTTTAACTCCGTACTGATTAGTTGCCAGTGATTTTCTTAACAAGGTCAAAACCTGCAATGTGCAATATATTGACAATACCAGAGAAAAGCAGCCATGTCTCGTAAAATCCCACTGCAGCCCAGCTCACTCAAGGTTTAATGGCACACACCGCCCAGTTCCCTGTGTGCCTCAGCGAGTTACATGACAATAGTATAGATGCAAATTACGACAATCACAATCGATTAAATGATTCAAGTTACAAATTAGTCGTACAGAACATTATGCAGACATGAAGCCAGAAAAGACTTGATGAAGATGTAATAGCTTATTTCACGACCTTAATACAAACTTCACAGCTTGCACTGAAGGGCTGCATTCACTGAGTATTTTTTTTGTAAACAGTAACATTAGTAATGGATGAAAATAAATTAACTGAATTGGTAAGAGCGCGCAAATATCCGAAGGTGTCAAGACTGAAAAGACTTGTTAGTTAAAATGAAAAAAAGAGAACTAGCAAACTCTCTATTCTGAGCCTCTGCGCGAACTTCTTGTATTAGGTCATAAGCATACAATGTTATTACTGCTGAGCTCATGAGTAACCTATCAGGCATATAGTTATTACTCTCTTAACTCTCTCCCGTCATATTCTTGGCCCTTTGAGGTATACTAGTCACTCCGTTTTCCTAGGTGTCGTTTTTTCTTTGAAAATACCGGTATGGTTCTTCTCCTCCCACACACCTTCACTCTATGCGCCA
This sequence comes from Lissotriton helveticus, assembly GCF_964261635.1. Classification (NCBI taxonomy): domain Eukaryota; kingdom Metazoa; phylum Chordata; class Amphibia; order Caudata; family Salamandridae; genus Lissotriton; species Lissotriton helveticus. The sequence goes on along the minus strand of NC_136067.1, from coordinate 1,737,763,830 downwards.
TCGGAACGTCACTTTTTGTGACGTTCCGTGGCGCAGAAGCCTGCGTGATATTTATCAGGCATCACTAAGCCACTTTTTTGTGGCTTAATGCTGCCTGATAAATATCAGTCCCTTTAACGCAGTGTTCTGTGTTAAAGGGGCGTGCAATGGGTATTGCTGGGGGCGTTCCCAGCAACATCCATGGTCTTTTGAAACTGCCCCAGATTTACCAGAAATCGTAAATCTGAGGCAGTTGCAAAAGCTTATGCCTCCCCAGGGGAGGCGTAAGGGAGGCGCAACGGGGAGAAATATATTTATTTTTCCTCGGTTTTCCTTTTTTTATGTACTGCATTCTGCATCACACATAGAAAGAGGAAAAGCCTCTTGTGATTATTTTTGTACAGAAAGGTTTCCCTTCCTGTACAAAAATAATAATCCCCGTAACGCAGGCACCCTTGCACCATTGTGCAAAGGTGCCTGCGTTGGCGCAGGCAGCCCATTCTGCACCGGAGCAGGGGAAAAGGATAGGAATGTGCCGTATCTTATAGATACAGCACATTCCTGCCCTTTTATTTTGCCGTAGGGAAGCGCAGCAGGAAGGCCTGCTGCGCTTACCTGCAGCAAAGCCTCATAAATGAGGCCCTATGAATCTAAACATACGTGAAGCCCACGTCACCTTCCGTTTCACTGGTAAAATGACGGACCCAACTCAGTCCATGCTCCCACGGAGCCTGTTCCTGCATGGAGCTCCGGTGTGGAATATCTCGTCCTCCAAACAAACGTCCTGGGACTGAATTTTCAAGACAGAAGATATGCCTGCCTATGGCTTGACCATGGCAAGAAGAACCTTCCAAGGCCGCTGTCCTCTCGGTGTTAGGCGTTGCATATGAAGAGACAATATTCCAGAATTTCTACGAATGCTTCGGCAGATCAGATGGGTATCAGGCGGCCCAAGCATATTCCGGATTCCTGGTTCGGGAGGGATAGGCCAGTAACTGTGCCCTGAGCGGCTTAAGCACTTTACAATAGTAAAACAATATTTGCTGTCAAATATACACAAAATGTTGCAACCTTTGGTACATTCTATTGTGCCCCCAACTACCAAAAGCACCTGTGTCTTATCTTTTTACACATCAGATCATTCCTTGGGCTCCCAATGGCTGCCTTTGGTCTAAAACAACAGATTGTCTGCAGTTCTATGTTTCAAAAAAGGAACCCACACTTTATGAAAGAGGGTCCTGCAGGTAACGCTAAATGGTCTCTGAGCAGGCCATGTATCCTTTCCCATAGAAAACTCATTAGAATAAATATTGAAGAGATGGTATCTAACGCCTCAGAAAATATGTCTGTCTATATGGGTGCCATGACAAAAAGAACTCTGTTCTCTCAGTCTCAGAGTTTCCACTCCGGTTTTCAGTGCTCAGCTCACCCTTACAGAATGACCTTCATGTTATCCTTGATTTGCTGCTCTTGCAGAAAAAATGAAAAACGTTCCTCTTCCTACTATAACTGATTCCTCCTTATGCCTTAGCATTAGTTTGTAGGCGCCTTTTTATTTGCGCTGCTGTTAATAAATGGTGACTTATACATAGTATCACGCCGGCTTTAAGTTTCCTTGCACACCATATGCTATGTCACTGAGTTTGTGAATCCCTGGAATAGGAGTACAGTGCAATGCTGTGGAGCTATCTAGCATCCCCTCAACTGTCATCAGGCACATCATCCACGAAAGTCTACATTAACTCTGTCACAGGAATTTGAGATTGTGCAAACTATGTTATACATTTGCCTTTTCCCAGTGCACCAGATGGGTCTGTGTAACAGTGGCAGGGATGTTAGTGCTAGATTTCATTTGTGCATTGACTTAGGGATCTCTTATAACTTTAGTGGCAATTGATACATTCAGTTCAAAGACACATAAGCTACAGAGCCATCTCTCTTTCAGTGTCTTTCCAATTGTTCCAAACACAGTGCATCAAGGGTATCACCTGGGGGTCACTGAAGCCGTATAAGACTCATACGCTTGGTCCTGCCATTCTCAGAAGATCCATAGGAACAATGTTGAGGGATATGTTCCTGCTTGAGGTATACTAAAAAGAATTAAAATGTTTTGGAAAAGAAAATCCAGTTTATCAGATTGAAGAAAATATGGCATTCAGCAGTAGAAACCGTAGGAAATGCAAGTGTAAAAAAGATATGGTTGTAGCGTTTTCAATAGGCCAGGAATAATACATATAACGAAAAAATATATTTAACCTAAAAAGGCATCTAGCTTTCAGTTACTTTCCATTACTCTAAAATGCACTGCACCCAGTTATCCTGGCACTACAAATCCATAGAAAACCCATCCGTTTCTGGACCCACATTAAGGAGGCCCAAAGAAACATAGATTGGGCAAAGCCAAGGCAGGGAGATATTCCGCATCAGGGAGACTGGCCAGCCAGTTAAGGGCAAGAGAGGTCTGAGTTGATTGCTTAGGTATTACAGAGTTAGAACATATATAATCTTTATTCGTTCCGTAGTCCTAAATCTGATATCAACAAAGGAACAGTGCACTATAAAAATTAATTCAAATACAATTTACAGATCTGTGCTAATATCACATAATTGATAGAGCAGACAACATTCCCTCTGAAATTCCTTGTAAATTTGGTATTGTGGACTCCAACCATCCAGAACAAAAGCTCACTGGTAGAGTTCCTGGATTTGAGTTTGTCTATTTGAGAAATACAGCACAATATTGAGCAATTTAAATACCTATTTAAATTATATAATTTCAAGTTTTAATGAGATATTGATATGGGCTTTCTTTTCCCTCAATGTCCCAAACAATATAGTTCTGAAGGGTGCACAACGAGACCAAAGAAGTACATGGCTTTAAGTAACCTAATACTTATTAAAATTAATAAACACATAAATAATCTCCCTTACAGGGCTCTGCAAACACTCCTGCAGGAAAATGATTCATTCTGGTTCTTACTAACAACCTTTGCAGTGCTTGTCTCAACTCAGGGATGTGGCATTTGCTTCTTTGAATTTGAGCCTCTCCACTACCTACAGCCTCTTATTGCATTTCTGCCATCTTGAGCATGTATATAGGATACTTAGGCATTTGAGAATAGGTATAACCGTACGATGGTGGCTACCTTTCTTCCGGCACACATAGAATTGTGATTCGAACAGTCCAGTGATCCACTATATTAGGTACCAGGGTATATACTACTAAAATAAAATATTTGTTGCAGTATTGGGAATGTATGGAATGTGATAAACCTTGTACCAATTGTCTACAATTGTTTTGGGTTCCACAATCTTTAAGAAAAAATGCCACATGGTTGAATAAGAGTATGAGAAACATTTAATTTCCAACAGTCCCGAAGCTTCCTGTAATTTGGTGCAGAGTTATAGAGGGGAAATGGGGGCTGTACTCTCCGATTTAAACTGGAATCCCCATATCAAATGATGAGAATGACGAGTTTTTCCCCGGAATGGAAAATCACTGGGTTGTACCCATAAATACTGTGTTCTTTTCCGAGGGGTTTGTCCCCATTCTCGGGAGAGAGACACAAACAATTTCCACCTGCCCTGAGCAGGCGGACTTTGTCAGTGTGATGACCAGTGGTGGGGTGTAAGGTACAGGGTGAGGGAGCAGGAGGTGATGGCACGCTTAGGCCTATCTGGGGGAGGGCCTTGTCCATTCCCTGCCTGTGGGGTGCCACCCTCTGCCCCTGCAGAAGCTCCATCAGGTACAGGGTCCTGGTGCCTGGAATTTTCGGGTCTGCAGCTTGTGGATCTGATAATTCAAGGCATGGAGGGGAGGCTCTTGGAAATACCTTTGGTGGAATTCTACAGCCACTTCTTACGTCAGGTAAAATGGTGCCACTCATAATAAGGTTCAGAAAATGAGTCAATATGTTCTTTATTGTTGACGAGAGTGGCGTGTTCATTTATCTATTGCTGCATGTCCAAGAAAAATGCTGTATGAGTGAGGGAAATTACAGAGAGGGAATAGCAGGCTAGAAATGAAGCTTCCACGCGGATTAATATGCATACAATGTACAATTTAGCCGCATCTTCACATTTAAATGACAGGCAATTTATCTCCATACATCAGTTTGTGGCAGAAAAATGACATAACACCATTGTTACCAGGCATTCTGAATATTTTAAACCACAACTCTGCCCCTGCATTTCTATTTTTTGATGAACTACTTATTGAAATCCCTTTAATTGCTGTCCTTCTGCCTTTATATTTTCCTTCAGCGTGTTTCACATAAATCTGTATTTTACAAGGACACCTACGTACTTCCCAACAAAACCCATGGTTTTGCGATTACAAATAACATTACAGATTTCCTGGATATATTTTCTTCGTTGATGTCATTTTGGAACAATTTTAATTTCCTGTATATGTTGTCTTCTTTGATGGCAAGTACGAGTTATTTTCTAATTGGATTATTTACAACAGATATGCATCATAATACAATAAGTGTTTTTAGAATATCTTTTATTTTTCCCACCTTATGCCAAATACTCTCTAGCACTCAGCTCTATGTATTGGTTATGATTTGAGTGGAAATCAAGTGCAAATGTACAGCTTTCCTTCTTCACTAAAATCAATACTGTCTTCATTTTTTCGGTGTTCATTCTTGAGGAAAAAAAAGAATATAACAATGTGCAGTTTCCACAAGCTCCTCTTCTGCACCAACCTAACTGGCCCTATGTCAGCATCCTTCTGTTGTTATTGATATCTAGTGATTACCCAGAGAAAATACGCCTTTGTTCCATTACATGATTTCTAAGGGCGCCAGTGCAATTTCGCACCATTATTGCACAGGTCAGTCTGTGCAAAAGTTGGTGAAAAGGGCAATGTAAAACGCTGATCCAGGAATTCCGGTGTAAAATTAAGCAAAACACCAAATGACATATGTCACATCAATCACATTATACATGGACTGGTTTTGTGGCTGGTTTGAAAATAAAAGTGCTGATTTGTATGCATAGTTCCATGTAAACATCTACTATGTGAAAGTGAAAGAAGAATACAGCATAAAGAGAAAAAAGCAGGCAGAATACATTTTCAATGAGTTAATGAGAAAGTAAATGCAAATGATGGGAGTTAGAAAGCCTCAACAGTGAAGGAGGACTGTAGTAAGTTATCAGACCGAGTCACGTGGAGGCACCTTGGCCCCGGTTGAAGGCCACGGACTGGGTTACCCAGTCATAAATGTGTCCGTGTACATAACCTTTGAAAGAAAACCAAAAGGCCTGCTTTTTGAGGCAGCGTCTCAACGACACCCGATCCCCACAAAAGCCCCCCACCCACGCCATGGGGACCAGCCTATAGAACCACCACTTGTGTGTCTCAAATACGGACCCCTTGGAGATTTGGTCCATTTAATGTAATGCCAAGCGCATTTAATGTAATGCCAAGCGCACTTGTGACAACAGGAGAGTGTGATCTTCATTGGCTCTTTCATTAGTTAATGAGCTTGACTCAGCTCATGGAAAACCACTCATACACGAAGTGCTTCAGTGCATTTGTCGGGGGTGGGGTTAATTCCCAAATGACAAGCACAAACTTAACTTAGCACAAACCCAAAACAAAATCCAGTTTAGCAGTAGTTTTTCAGAAGTTGTGGCCTGGGTTGAAGAACAGTACGAATTAAACAGTTTGGCCAGGGTTTAACCCCCCCCCCCCCCTAACACTTTACACCAGGGCACCATTTAACATGGCTCTCGTCAATGAGAATGGAAGACGAACCGCTGTGTCAGTCATTTCAAACAGATGGAAATTGTGTTGTATTGTATCTTAGATTTATATAGCGCATACTGTCACCCTACGGGTATCCTGGCGCTGCAACTTGCCTAGATGACATTGTATATGAAGATGGCTTGTCTTCAGGTTCTTCCTAAATGAAAGCACATTAACATCAATGAGGGATGATCAGGTGAAGGAGAGCAGTGCCATGCATTGATCTTTGGTTCCCCTGACACAACCCTTGCTAGCCCTGGTCTAAATGGTCAAGAAGGCAGCAGCAGACACAGAAAGTAAACAGAGCACTTTTTAGGTAGTTTTACATTTTTCATCTCCTCATGGCCATCAAGTTGGCAAGTAAGAGGCTATTGACAAGCTAAGAGTAGGACAAGAGGTCAACTTTATGTTGGTATTTAGTATGTGATGTAACTTCTGTTGATTTGCATGTCGTCAAATCGACGTCCATAAGTATGCAGGCAAACAATGACTGAAAACACAGAGGTCCATATCATTCCTGTAGTTTACTCACCCCAGATTCACCATTAACCGGGATCCCAGTAATTCGAAAAGGGGAAAATTAAAGGGAATTCCTTTTTGGGAATAAGGTGCATGAATTGGAATACAGCACTTTCAGAATACCTTTACCAGGTTTCCACCCAGAGACTTTACCTGCTTGCAACAGGTGAAACCTCGGGTGAAGCACCGCAGACTTGTAGGGGCATATTTACAATGAAATGTCGGAGCACAGAGTACCCTGTTTGGCAGTGCCCTGCTCCGACATTTCCAAAATGACGGAATACATCGTATTTACAAAATGGCACACCCCTATGTTTTTCCTAGTGTTGTGCACCATAGTGCAAGGGTGCCTGCATTGCAGGGAATGATTGTTTATGTAGATGAAGGGCCACCGTCCTGCACATAAACAATCAATAATGGTGTTTTGCCCTTTCTATGTGTGTTGCATATGCAGCACATATAGAAAAAGCAAAAACGAGGAGAAATAAAAAGCATTTCTATTCATTGCACCAGTCTAACGACGGCTCTTGCATGGAATTAGTTTTTGGTGCTGCCTCAGGTTTACACATCCTTGTAAATCTGGGGCAGCGTCAACAAGCAATGGGTGTTGCAGTGGAAAGTTATGCGTTCAAAGGGGCCATATTTACAAGACGGCGTTAAGTCACAAAACATGGTCTAGTGACACTTTGTAAATATGTAGAAGGGAATAGCGCGACCAGAACATTGCTAAAAGTGATGTTCTGGAGGCACAATCTCCTTGTAAATATACCCCGTTGTGTTCCCAAAAACATATAATTCTAGTGGAGTTAAAACCTCCCAGTACTGGAACCTTCTGAATTGTCTTATCCCTTATGAAGATGACCATTGTAGCTCGATACAAATGCTAGTACGATAAAAGGCACTATACATGAAACTCATCAATAGTGTACATCAACTTACAGTGCGCCTGGGTGGCAGCGCAATCAGACTTCCAGCACCTTGGTTATGGTGCCCATAAAGGAGGCTCTCCTACTGCAGATAAGGAGCAGCTCCATAAACTGCTGCCACACAGCAATAACATCCTTCCTAATTTCATCATAGCACAGGGTTTCTCATTTAATGCATTTCAGCAGCGTAGCAGCTCTGCTGCTTTCCAGCGACTCGAATACATTTAAGTTATCTTTTGTCAGTATGAGTGCACACCAAATGAATCACTCGTGCAGCCCTCTCCCAGAGCTTGGCGCAGCAATGGGCCTGCTTCCTCGAAAGGCTTTGCTGCAGTATGCACCTGCAAGCCTGATCTGTATCTTAATTACATGTTAATATTCTCAGGGAGCGTTAAGCAAAAGCTCATATATTAATTATAAACGAGACCTGCAATAATCCCGGGAGTAATGTTCAGAATGGAAGAGGTCTGTTGGGTGATTATTTCATAAACTGGGGAAAAATGTCAACTGTGACACAACACTGTAACGTAACATGTATTGTTTTTGGTACGCGCTCAACAGACCAAGAGAAGGCCCCTTATAATAAAATGTGGTTATGATTCTCCTTTGCAACAATATTTGAACCTTATTAAAAAGTAAAATGTCTAAAGCGTGCATAAGACTGGTGCATAGAGCGTGTTTATGCAATTTATGCAATTTTGTATGGCACCATGGAATAGTTCAAAATAAATAAATGAGTGTCTTATGTACATCTACACATAAAGCAAGTGTTGGGCCCGGCATCCTTGGCATGGTTCCCCCAACCTTTTAGCTTCCATACTCCTGTTTCTGCTGACTTTTCTGTTGGTTTTAGGACTCTGCACACTTTACTACTACTAACCAATGGTAAAGTGCTTGTGTTCTCTCCTTTAAAAGTGAAAATCTTGGCTTACACCCAATAGGTACATTTAATTGACTTCTAAGTCCCTAGTAAAGAGATACTACAGGTACCCAGGGCCTGTAAATTCAATGCTACTAGTGGGCCTGTAGCACTTATTGTGCCAGCACTGTAGTAGCCTTTTAACCATGTATCAGATCTGCCATTGCAGCATACGGGGCTGTGTTAAACTGCCATTTTGACTTGGCATGTCAAACCTCTTGCCAGGCCCAATCCTCCTTTTTAATTGCATAGAAGTCAACATAGGGCAGGCCCTACACAGCCCAGAGGTCAGGGTGCAGAGTATGCAAAAATTTGGACATGTAGTTTTAAGTTTCACATGTTCTGGTAGTGAAATACCCCTAAATTAATTTTTTTCACTACTGTTAGGCCTGCCTCTTCCATAGGATAACACTGAGTTCCTTCATTACATTTAATAATTGGTAACCTTCAATTAGGAGCAGCTAGGAATTTCGAGTTTGGTGTCTAATGAATTGAAATGTAATATGTTCTTTAATGGAAAATTCGGATTTGAAGTCACAGTTCGGGAAATGCCATTTTTAGAACGTTGCCATTTTCTTGTCTTAACTATTTGGTGCCTGCAGCCTGTATGCTGGGTCACGTGGTTAGGTGTAGCTGGTCTTTTTGTATTTCTCCCAGACAGTGAGACAAAAGGGAATAGGTGGTGGCAGGATGGGCCATATTTGACTTGATGAGAGGGAGGAGCTGTCACCTATCACCCTTCCATATCCAAAAGCCTCTGCCTGGGCACACTCACAAATCGTTTGACACTAGTCATTTGTGACCCAAGAGAAGCAAAAGCCAGGGCTGGGAGGCAGGAAATTCCAAGCACATCTGGGAGTGGAAGCCCCTTGAAGCATCTTCTACATTAAAGTGGCCACCAGAAACATACATTTGGACCCTCAGACTCAAATCTTTAGTACAACTCTGGACCTGTGAAAGACACAGCAGAACTGCTGTACTACTCTGCAAGAAGGACTGCTGCTCTGCTGTCCTACTGCCTGAGTCAAAATAACTGAACCTACTTTTGAACCTAGGGCCACCACAGTGGCTCTAAGGGCTAGCTGGATGGCTTCCCGATCAGTACCTCAGGGACAAAAAAGGCTCCAGCTACCTTAAACTCAGCACTGTGACTCTATCTGCCGTGGGTCCTACACCCCTAATGGTACAAACTCAGTCGTGGACCCTTGGAAGCGTGTGTGAAGGTTCTCTGCCAGGCCGGCTGTGATCCTGTGGACAGCACATATCCGCACCGCTCTACTTCAGAGCCACCGCTTGCGATACATCCCCAATAGAGGACTTTGCATCATGAGCTCTTCATCAACAGCGTCCTTGACAATGAAGCAGGACTCCACATGGCATCCCTCCCGCTCCTCGGAACCTCGACTGCACAATGCATTATCGACACTGAATGGCGCAACAGTCAGCAACCAGGATTTAAGGTCATTGGTTCAGCTGGCCTAACTAGGTCCCTTTATCTGGCCAGTGCTCCGTCGTAGTTGGCCTGAACTCGTGACTTTGTCCCAGTCAGGCGCCACAAGATAACCACATTTGGCACTTTGTGCTTCTAAGCATAACTTTAACTTAAATGTTTTAGGCTGCATATCTCCAGTTCTACTGATTGGATTTTTGTCATTTTGGCTTTAAACCATTCATCAAATGTAACTCTCTGTTTCTCAATTGGTGTGACATTTATCTTGTGTTTTGTTTTCACTTTAATACTGTTTGAAGTGATGCATAAATACTTTACACATTGTCTCTAAGGTAAGCCCGATTGCTTTGTGCCAAGCTACCAGAGGGTTAATCACAGGTTAGTTTCGGGTTGCTTGTGAGTTCACCCTGACAGAAATTGTGATTGCTACTTGAGAAGGGTTTCACTCCCCAAACCAGTAACCAGTAGTGGCCCGTGGTGGGAGTGCTGCCGGGCGGTGATGCGTGGCATGGAAGGGGCAGGGTGGGGGGTAGTAAACTCCAGAATACGGCCGCAAAGAGGTAAGTACCCAAACAAATAAATAAAACTAATTTTGTTGCGCACTACATCGCCAAAAACTACCCCCACCCTGCCCCTCCCCTGGCCCACATCACCGCCCGGCAGCACTCCCACCACGGGCCGCTACTGCCAGTAACACAATTTCCTAAAGCAAAGAAATTATATTCAAACTGTTTATTTTACTTCTGTATACAGCATACATGTTCATATAGAATGGCTGTGTACATTACTACTTTTAATAATGAAGATATAGGAATACTTTCAAGTCAGAACGATAAACATTTGAACAAGAAAAACAGAGTCTGAACCAGCAGGCTAGGTCAGTGGAAAGCATACATACAATTACCTCTGTGGCTGGATATACATTCCATCACTATAAGAGCGGGACATAGGAAACTATGAGTGCTAATTACGTAATATGGCACTGGGAAAACATTTGCACCAAATGCAGCACATAAAAATGCCTACAGTATACAGAGTCAAATCTTTAATTTCATATTGTAGCATGTGGAAGCTGGCTGGTGTACACTATATTTTTGTATATCTGTCCTCATGAATGCCACCATAGAAAGTGAGACCAACAGCCTTTGCTGCATGCTGACTTTTCAATGGGTGCTTTTCCTCAGCACGCTACAGGAAACCAATTAGAGACTGTGGCTCCATGCTTTCCAATTGTTCTGTGGATTATTCTACAAGGCATACAGGTTTAGTGGCTTTGAATGCCACCACTAAAAGAGAAATCAACATAATACTCCTGGGGCAAACTTGTTACATAGGAGAGTGACTTATAGGCAACTGAGACCCTAAATGTCCCCCTCCAAAGACACTCATACGCTTTGAATGGAACATCGTAGGCTGGATTAAAAGTGGGTTAATAATCAAGCCCTCAAGGTGTAGTGTGATAATTTCTAATCTGTAATGCAGTAAGCAAAATAGGCACAAGTATGTTTACAATAAATGCTCTACCATTTTTGGCATCACAGAAGAAGCCCTGTAGTTTGGTCTTTAATACCAATGTGGACCCCACACATTGAAACTGTTGCTGTAACGTGCAAGTTCTAAAGCTACATTACTTTCACATTTTTTTGCTATTTGGACCAACTACAGCAAAAGAACTTAAGAATTGTCAATGGCACAGATATCTGTACTTACAGTCACACCTGGGACCTTCTTATGAGGTCCACATCATATCCCCGTAACTTCATGACTGGAGTTAGAGATACTGAGAGGACCAGTAACACCTGGGAGCAATGTTATCAGTGATTGCAAATGGGACAGTGAGACACCACTTTGAAAAGAGGAATTACTGTGTGTTCGATTTGGCATCCTAGACGTGGTTTCCCTTAACTTTTTGCCTTCGCCTCTTATATTGTTTATGTTGTGCTGTATTTTGTTTTTCCTGGCTTGGCTGCTTTGGGCACTTTGCCACTGCTGATCAGTGTCAAAGTGAAAGTGCTCCCTGTTTAAACTGTTATTACAATTGGTTCTGCCTGATTAGCATATTTGATTTACTGGTAAGTCCCTAGTAAAGTGCACTGAGTGTTCCAGGACCTGTAAATCAAATGCTACTAGTGGGTCTGCAGAACTGATTGTGCCAGCCACATGAGTAGCCCTGAAAAGTTATCTCAGGACTGCCACTGCAGTGTCTGCTTGCAGTTATGAGCTGCAATGTCCACCTGGTAAGCGAAGCGCACAAACTGTGTTTGCTTTGTTTGCCCTAAGTTGGCAGGGTATGCCCAGACGTGAGTCCCTTTCTCACTTTGCCACTGGATTCAAGCTAGCCTGGCTGAAGAGGGGTGTTATCGCGAAACCGGTCCCAGGATGCTTGTTTGCGGTCCAGAGAAGACATGGCTTGGCAGTTCGGGCTGGACTGTTCCCATGAGGCACAGGGCCAAGACTGATTTGCATATATTTGTATCTGAACTGGGGTGGCGAAGTGAGCTAAAGAATGTTGATGGATTCAAACCAAATCTGTGACTGGGGGTGAGTGTCGGAAAAGTTTCAGCGCTCCTTCCATCATATCCTTGTGTTTGCTAAGTGCACCAACTTGCCAGGCCCTAACTTTCACTTTTGTTACATGTAAGACACCCCTCAGGTATGCCCAGGGTTTCCCGATGGTCAGAGTGCAGTGTATGTAAAAGGTAGGAAATTTACTGGTGTGTGTGTCATGTCCTGATAGTGAAATACTGCCACTTTCGTTTTTCACTTTTGAAAGGCTATCTGTCTCTCAGGATAGAACGCAGATACTTTGTAACGTCTTACATTTATAACGTCCCAATGGGACAAGATAGACAAATAAAGTTTAGACTCTCTGAACTCAGGATTTAATAACACCTCTTTTAGTAAAGATGTTAAATAGTGCGTTTGAAAATGCTACTTAAAGAAGGGGGCATTTTCTCATTTAACCATTCTCTGTGCCTCTGCCTGTTTGTGGATTGACTGTCTGGCATTGGAGTGGCAGGGGTTGAGGATGTGCATTCACTGTAGACAGCCACTGGGGGGGTGAGGTGTGCCTGGTTTGGACTGGCCTCAGGGACCCTTGCACAAAGAAGAACGAAGACAAATGGGGTATAATTAGTGAACCATAAACCCCAGAAATTTAGATCACTTCTGGACTCAAGAGGAACCTTTGCCAAAGAGAAGAGCTGAAGAGCTGTGAGGAGAAGTATTGTCTCTTTGCTGTGTGCTGTGTGGGATTAGCCTGCAGTTGCTGTTTCTGCAAAGGAAAGAATAAAGACTGGAACTTTGCAGAGAAACCTGCTTGAAGAAGAATCTCCAATCTCTTGTGTGTCCTGGCCTCCTGTTCTGAAGTCTCAGGGACACAAAGACATTGACTCCAGCTCCCCTGAACTCTACTGCTGGGAGTTATGACCTGCCAGGGGTGCCTGTTCCAGCATTGGGCCTCTGGCGGTTGTTATTGCTATAGAGAGCTGGAAGAAACTGTAGAAACTAAGAAAATTATTCCCTCACCCTTGCGTCTGTTTTTTCTGCAGCACCACCATGCGGAACGAGCCTTCACCCTCCTCCGCTGTGCCACTGCTGAGAAGATGCAGCACCTACCCACAACTGCAAGAACCGACACATCGTGGGATCGTGGGATCATGGGATCATGGCTAAAGAAACCGACACAGCGCTGCTTGTCACCGCCGCATCAATCTCCAACACATCCTGAATTTTCACGCATTGCACCTGTTCAGCAAGTTTTTCCCGACGCATCACCCACAGACCAGAACCGTCTTGGAATCGATGCATAATTTCCCCTTACAGTCCGGATTCAATGCACCACTTTTCGTATGTGCAGCAGAACTGTTCCATCGCCTCCCCTAGGACTCAGGAACTGACCATCCCTTTGTTTCTCAATGTTTCACTTCTCTGCGGCTGTTTGGCCTTGTTACTTTACACGCATCTATAGGTACTTTGTGAAAAAGCACGAATCCATAGTTTTCTATGGATCAAGTTGCTTGAAACCTTTAACAAGTCATATTTTTATAACATGTATGTTGGATTTTTATAGTTTTGGTCTTGTGTTGGTTTAGATTAAGATACCTTATTTTTCTAAACTGGTGTGGTGTCTATTTGTGGTGTTTTCACTGTATTACTGTGTGTTTTGTGTACAAATACTTTACACATTGCCTTTGAGATAACCCTGTCTGCTCATGTCCACCTACCAAGGGTGTGAGCAGGGGTTATCTGAAGTGTGTACCCCCCTACCCTGACTAGAAGCAAGGGTCCTTACTTGGACAAAGGTACATACCTATGCCAATTAGAGACCCCCATTTCTAAGATTGGGGGAATTGGTACTGTTGTTCGAATTCCCCAGTAATTTGTTCTTTTTCCAAATAATTTCACACCAAGATGCTACCTGCTGTCAGCAGATGGAACCTCTGAGCGAAAACTCCACCCACTGATCTGCAAAGTTACTATGGAAATTGTAACACCCATTCAGCTTGTAATACATCTTACAGGTTTAATCAAGATTACTATGGTATTCAGAATGAGGCACCTAGTGCATGAATTACATACCAAACTCATTTCTGCAACAGGTGTGGAAAACTCTAAGGGCTAGATGTAGGTAAGTAATATTTACCGACTCTTAAATACCGAATTTTACCGATTCGGTATTTAAGAGTCGGTAAATATGAAGGGGGGAGATGTAGGGAAATCCAGATGTTTTTTTACCGAATCGGTAAAATTCGGTATTTACCGATTCGGTAAATACCGACCGGTAATGCCCATTCAATCCTATGGGCTTTGAAGCCCATAGGAATGAATGGGCATTACCGATTCGGTATTTACCGAATCGGTAAATACCGAATTTCACAAGGGTGCAGGGGGTGTCACTTTGACACCCCCTAGCACCCCCAAAACAGGTTCGGGTGCCATGTGGCAGGCATACCTGCCCTAAGGGCAGGTCTGCCTGTCATATGGCACAGGTGTGCATGCACACATGTGCATGCACACCGGAATCGGTATTTTACCATCAAATAGAATTTGATGGTAAAATACCGATTCGGTAAGGCTTGTGGGACTCTGAAGAGTCCCACCTACATCTCAAATTTACTGAATCGGTAAAAATACCGATTCGGTATTTTACAGAATCGGTAAATTTACCGATCTGTAAATTTACCGATTCTGTAAAATGAATGTCCCTACATCTCAAATTCCATTTACCGGTCGGTAACGGCCGAATTCGGCCGTTACCGACCGGTAAATGCCTACCTACATCTGGCCCTAAATGATTAAACAGACTTTATAAGAGTTATGGAAGCCTAGCTGTGATTTTCAAGTCTGTCTCTACGATCAGCAAAATTGCAAAATGTGTAATGTATTATGCATTTTTATATGGTAACCTGGAAATGGGAATACCAAAATGAATGAAAATCTCTTTGTACATTTGAACAGATAAAGGAGTCAATGTGGAGGGATATGCTCTATATTGGTGACTATAAGATGTATCACCAAATCAGGGACCTCAAATGTTCACATCACATCTTGATCCCAGTGTGTTCGCCACTCAAGTTGTGAAACTGTAGTAATGTTTATCATGAGTGGAACTCCATTTAATTTCTTGGCCCTACTACAGGAGTAAAACACATATTTTAATTTGCAGAATTTAAGAGAGAGTGTCGCCAGGGAACCAACCTATAATGTTGACATCTGTGTCTCAATAATATAGATCTGCTGATATTTTAATCGAGACACATGAAGAAACATTGTGTATTGAACCATGTCGTCACAAATTACAACTCTAATCTCATGTCGCTGACAAAAGTTCTTAAATCTATGTCTTCCTCATTTGGATTAGAAACATCGCAAGTTCTTAGATTCTGACTTGGGAAGCACCCAAAACCCAGACAAAGGTGAGAGATTTTGTAGGCCTCACTGGCTATTTCAGGAGAATTGTCAAGGGGTATAGCACAATTGTTGCACCCTGGAACGAGCTGACTTCTGAGAAGCAGCCCAGGCAGGTGATCTGGACTTAGATGTGCCTGAATGCTTTTGATACACTGAAGGAGGACATGTGCACAGCCCCCTTGCTCAAGGCTCCTGATTTCTTTAAATAATTAATTGTCTAGATGGATGCCTCAGAGCATGGCATAGAGGCCTACTCTTACAGCTGAACAAAGAGGGTCTGGATCAATCTGTAACCTTCCTCAGGAGGAGGTTACTTGCACAGGAACAGAGGAGTGGTGCAATAGAAAGGGACGTTCTTTGCAGTGGCCTCAGCACTGAAGAAACAGAGACCATACTTGTTTAGTGCTCACTTCCAGGTTCAAACAGACCATGGACCCCTCAGATGTCTATTGCAGATGAGGAGTGAAAATCTCAAACTGTTGCGGTGGTCCATCTTCCTACAGGGAATGGACTTTATGGTTGAACAAAGACCTGGAACAGACCACAACAATGCTGATGGTCCCCCCAGTTTTTTGCACCAAAGTGAAGAGAACTCTGAAGGCGTTGGGTAGTTCTCTCCCCTTTCAGTTGAGGTTGGCGCGTGTTACACCTTGCATCTGGGTGTGGTTTTCCCCCAAACGTTTTGCCTTCAGACCTCCTGTTTTGCTGACTTCACTACACTAGTAGGAAGTGGGTGTGAGAAAAAGTAATGTGTATTTGTAATGTGCACATCCAGGTTTGGTGAATGAAAGATAGCTATTGTTACTCAACTGTATTTATTTTACCGACCTCATGAGAAGGGACAGCTGAGTGAGGAGAGGGGAGAGAAAAACAGTTAGAATGAGTTCCAGGGGAATAGCTCGATTGGTCCACTGAGCCATGAGACTGGCTCTGAAGGTCTTCTTCAAATTTTAATAATACTCCAAAAATATAATGGCATCTCAACATAAAATACTTGGAAATGCAAATCGTTTCCACAGGGCACATCAATTTAAATCTGTAGAAATGAAATGAAATACCAGCATTTGTTAAAGCTCACAGCTACCTCTGGAGAGGTGCCTGGCGCTGGGGGCCATTGAGAAGATTAAGCAAGCTATTGCCCAGAGTCACATGGTGCTGCGCTAACCTGCCGCCACCAACGGGGATCGCACCGTGAACCCCGTGGTCCAGACTCAGACACCCTGGCCTCTGCGCCGCACCTCTTTCTCATATTAACATTTAAAAAAACTGTCTAGCATATTTTTAATTTGCAACATTTAAAAATGTGGTTATGAATATGTCTAGTGCAGCTAATAAATAATGTTTCAATGAACTGAATACAGAAACACAATGAAAATAATACTGCTCAGTGGATTGCATTGCATTTTCACCGAACAATCTATTTCAACTGGGCTTCTCGAATGGACTGTCAAAAAAAACTCATAAAAGTATATTTGAAAGATTTGTTGGGGGGGGTCATTGAAATGATAAATACAACGTAGGCTTCGAGACTATGAAGGGAACGGTTTTGGAAATCATAATATTGTTGTTCCATCGCAGGTAAATCGATTTTGAATACTGTTGAAATATATTTGCTAGATTTATCCGAATAGTTGTCAGGCCTTTGTCCATATCATAAACCCCAACTTTTTTTTTATTGAATAGAAACCCCTACTTTTAACATAGACAGTGGAGCAGATTTACATCAAAGTAACGCAGCACGGTGCAGCAAGTCATTTAGCTGCGCCGTGCTGCGCCGTGCTGCGTTAGTTTGGAAAGCACAGAGATGCAACATATTTACAAGAATATGTTGCATCTCTGTGCTTCCCCTGCGCTGACGCACAAACTGCAGTCATGTGCCAGTGCAGGCACCCTTGCACCATGGTGCAAGGGTGCCTGCGTCGTGGGGAGATTGTTTTTGTCCAGGAAGGGACACCTTCCTGGACAAAAACAATCACAAGAGGCTTTTTCCTCTTTCAATGCGTGCTGTAGAATGCAGCACGCATTGAAAGAGGATAAAAACTAGCTGAAATGAAAACATTTCTCCTTGTTGAGCCTCGCTACGCCACCTCTAGGGTGGAGTAGCATTCACACGCATCTTTCTCGTAAATCTGGAGATGTGTCTGGTTCCACGAGTGTTGAGTGGGAACACCCACAGCAACACCCATGGAACGCCCCTTCCACTCACAGTGCTGCGTGTGAAGGGGCCATATTTACGAGAATTTATTTTAAGAAAAGTCACGCAGGATGGCTTTTCCTCTCCTTGTAAATATGGAGGAGCCCCTTGCACCACCAGTACGTCACGAAAAGTGACGTACTGGTGGCGCAGGGGGCTTGTAAACCTGCCCCAGAATTCTCAATCAGAAGGACGCACCAGGAAATGGCCGCCGCGTGCCAGAGATCAGAAGAACTGGAGTGCATTAGTGAGCCTGGGTGGGGGGGGAGAGAAGGGTGCGGGGGAGGCTCGGGGAGGCCCCGGTCAGCCTCCGTTCGACTCCACATAGCGCCATTAGTCCTTCACCTTCCTGAGCACTTACCAGACAATTCACTTGCTCATTAAAAACGCGCACGCCAAGGGTAGTCTGCGCCGTCTGCTAATGCTTTCCTCGTCTCCGGTGTACTCAATTCTGCTATAGGTTTTCTGAATGCTAAAGTTAAACAGATGTTCCGCAAGACCTTCTCATGCCGCTGAAGATGATCTAATGTTCCAACCCGGGGGCACTGCACATGGAAATGGCGATGTTCATTTTGACATAAATTGAGCAGTCATTACTTACAAGGATAAGGCTGTTTTGGAAAAAGTTCTATTACACGGCATGCGTAGGATAACCCTGTAATATCCCATCCACTGTAAGATTTCACGGGGGGACAGAGTAAAAAGATAAGTCATCATGATTTATAAATGCAAGCTACAATACTGACCCTATTTAAAGAGCGCCGCTTCCTCTGCTTGAACTAATGTGCCATAGCATCATTTATTTATTGGCATAGGCTGGTCCTGTTGCATGTTACTGAGTAACACAGGCAGGTGAGGAGGTTGGCACGAGTACGGAAACTCCATTATCTACCTCCAGATTGTACATATGGGTTGCATCGTGCAAACCATTTAGAAGACACATTTTTTATGCATGAGCATGCGCTACTTTTAGCTAGCGGTTTGTCTTAAATCTATGACAATTGCTTTTTTGGAAACCATATGCAGTCCATGATTGATGAGATAAAGTTAATGCAAATTTTGCATTATATACTTCTAACTGTTCATATATGAACCCCTCTGCATGTACCTATAATTTATTTATTTATTGATGAGCTTTATAAAAAGCAAAACGTCAGCTAGGTGAATTTAAAACTGATAGCTGTAGGAAATATAATCAAGAAACTGGCAGCATAAGAGAAGTTGAATCCCAGGTTATTAAGAGACCTGCCTGATGCACAGGATGGACCCAAACCTGGCGGTCTTCAATCTTCCCTATACAGACTGAGCATTTACCTGAACACCAGTCTGACAAATGGGATTACCAGGAGCTTCACAAACTGAGAATTGGTGAGACTATCTTCTGAGATGAGGACTAGGATTATTCCAAGTCTCTGCTTTTGTACCTGTTGTGATGGGGTGGGGAAGGCCCCTGTTTGCAGACCAGTTACCAGGGAGTGACCTTGGACCAACACCTCTACTTTTAATATTGCAGTCTTCGATCGATTTAGTCAAAGCAGGCATTCTTTCATCGCACATATCTGTCTGTGTGGGATCCTGAACTGAAGTGTCAGGGTAGCCTGGCAAGAACAGATCCTAGAATATCCAGTTGCTCACTTCAAAGAGAACATTAGGATAGGTGGGTGTGGTTTCCAAACACAGTCATTAGAGACTAAGTTGTAATTAGTATCTGTACTCTCTATTCTGGCACAAGATTATTAATGGGTAGTGTTATTACAGTGTTTTTCGATATTGTCTTTGCTGTTGTATTGCTAAGTGCTGTAAGACAGCCTTCGCTCATGATTAATCATAGGTATATGTTCGGCCGGTGTATAGGTAGTTCTTTAACATATGAACTGTCCATAAGTGAAAATTAGCACTTTATTAATGAGTTTTATCCTTTCTCTGCTGACGTCAGGAAATTATTATTTTTTTTATACTTGTCATTTGTGATTTAGCACTTCTATGGATTGCATTTCTGTTCCATCATCTCTATTTCGCTTACTTTTTCAAGCACACACCAGATTCTTTCCATTGCTCCCTTATTTCCTCCCATCTGTCTGTTTCCCAGCCCCAAACATCTTGTGTTGTGGCTCCCTTCCGACATCGAGCAATGTTTTGACTTCGTGTTGGGATCTCCCTACCTTCCCTCGCCTCTTTCATAACAACATTCTTCTCTGCTCCCCCAACGCTATCCCACTGCCCCTCTCCTGGCGCTTGCTGCTATTAGTTGGAAAATGCCAGGTGCTTTTAAAATGCTCCAATATTGGCAAAGCATATATAGGCACCCAGTCATTTTGGAATTATATTTACTATACTTCTAAGAGCATCATCACATTGCATGGAGGTGCAACGTGGCAGTCATGCTGAAAGCATGGAAAGTAATTTTCTATACTTTCGAGGAGGCAGCCATGTTGCGTCTATATGCAACATGATAGCAATCTTGATGGTAGAAAAACTATTTTCTATACTTTCACTATGTCTGGAATACTGTGTCCACAAACAACATGAAAGCCATTTTGGATGTCTATAAAATGCAGTTCCAGGATGGTCAGTCCCTGCTAGAGGCTCTGCCTATGTCAGCGCTCCTTTAAAATCAGGCAGCATTGGCGAAGCCAATAGCAGTGAGCCAAGTGAATTGGCTTTGCTAGTGCTTGTTTGTTTGGGAAATCTTTACTCGGTCTCTTTTGAATTCAAAAGTGTGACCCAGGGCCCTATATTACCCCCACTGTTGTTATACCTTCATACAAAACAAATGCTTATGATGATCAGGCAAAGGAACTTGTAATTTAATTCATATGCAAATGACACACATATTCTTATCCAATTCACAGAGACCGCATATGATATGACCCTCTATGGGCCGGATTATTAGGGATGAACTCTTGGATAAACCTAAGCTGGCTTCAACTCAATATAGTCACAAGTAAGATCATGCATTTTGGATCAAATCCCAAGATGTATGGGCCACATACAATATGATTTTTCTCTAAATGCTTCAGACAAACCATACAGTCAGCAACTAAATTAAAAGTGCAAGGTGTTTTGTTTCGACGGTGACCACTCAATGACCAATCAAGCAATCAAGTTTGCTAAAATCATCTATCTCTGTCCTTGTGGATGAAAGTCATTTAGTTTATTCTCTCTCCATCTTTTCTGTGCCATGATACATCCGATAGTCTACTCACATCTGGACTTTGCAAACAGACTGTTAACCAGGTGTATACATTACGATCACTGGAGCTGCAGATTTATTTTTGAATCTATAGAGATGAGGCTTCTACAGTGAGACCACATGTACCGCTCAATGACTTCTATTGGTGAAAAGGTGCAGGGTCAAGTTCACTTTAAAATTATTGCTAGACTCAAAGAGAAATATAATAAGTCAAAACTGATTAAGGAAAAATGTTTCACTGCTTTTCCCATAAAAGGCTTGGATCAGGTGATAACATAGTCTTACTTCCGAGTGTGGTTTGCAGAGATTAAGAGGTAAAGTTATCCAACTAGGCCTCAAGACTTCTGAATCCTCCAAGTGAAAGGCACATTTCCTTGGAACCCAACACCACTTACTCAAAAAAATTGAGGATGTCACTTTCATTTTTTTCAAGCTGGTATAGCTATCCTTCACTTATCAAATCTATTGTCCTCGGTGCCTCTATTTTCTGTGGTAGCTGAGGGACCTTTTATTGGTTCAAAATAAAATGTCTTGGGTTCATGGAGTTCAGTGAGAAAAACACCCACTTCAGAAATCCCTCTGTGATGGTTACACTGAGCACCTTTAAATTGTATAGTTGAGCTAAGAAATTTTACAAAAGCAGTAAAAATAACTAAATGAAAACTTTAATCTTTGTTATGTACACAATATGTATTTTCTCTGAAATATTGTCGGTCCTATGATGTGAATTGTGGACAGTGAAGGAGCAGTCACAATGCCTAGTGTATGCCTTAATGGACACTTCTGTTTCAGTCACAGACATTTGATTTATCAATGCTCCTGAGATATAACTCTACAGAACTGTTATTTACGATAGGAGAATTTAGGAGTTTTTTTATACTAAGTTAAGATGTTTTCAAACATATTGGATATGAACTGAATTGCATTATCTACAAAATTGCCAAAGCCAACAGGTCGGGCTTTAACGAAACAATGAATGTTAATAAGGCCATTACCAAATGCTGTTTATGTGCACGCATTGTTCAAATGCTTTTATCACATTAAAGCCTATGCATTGGCCTTGCCAATGGGAAAACAGTAGAAAAAAAATGAGTGTTCCCTTTACAGAATGAATATAAGATATAAAGAACGGAATGAGATTAAAAACTGACGAGTGAGTATACTTTTCAGATATAAAATAGTCCCTTTATGCATTCCAAAATATAAGCAATTCCTATGAGGAGAATGCTACACCAATTAGCTAATATCTTGAAGTGGAAGAGTTCTACTGTTCTATTTGGAGCCAAAGTCTACTACATGTACATCTTAGAGAACTGGTTACAATACTTATTACAGACAAATGACCTGTCACACCAGACCTAAACATAGAGTGGCAGATTTACAAGCCCCTTGCGCCTCCTTACGCTGCCATTCCGTCACTTTTTTTTATGCAATGGCGGCGCAAACAATGCAGCCAATTTACAATGTGGTGCATCAATGGAGATGTGTCATGTTGTAAAGCCCTGTGCCACATTATACTTGCGTCAGTTATAATGTATGCCAGTTGGGCGTTCCCACGCAAAGAGCCATGTAGAACTGACGCAGTGAAATGTACAACATTCCACTGCGTCACTCTACGCCTTCATTGCTTCAAAATCCCTACCACTGCTCAGACCAGACATAAGGAATGACTCAGGGCTTTTTGAATGGGACTCACCTATCTGTTGTGGCGCATTGCTGGGGTTGCGTCACTTTCATGACCAACTCCAGCAATGCGTCACTTCTGCGCCCAACAGATGTGTCGGAATTTCTGACACAACTGTTAATCCTTGCGCCATGGAGCACTGTATTTTAAATACAGCGCATCCATGGTGGCGCAAGGACATTTGGCACTGGCGCAAGGAAATTGACGCATCCATGCAGATGTGTCAGTTTCTTGTAAATCTACCCCTGAATATCATGTTAAGGCTAAACTTTTCAAGCCAGAGCAGCGCGCACTGTCATAAACACCCAGGAGGGTACAGGGATGACTATGTGTGGGCTTTGTTCGACGTTTAGTTATTCGGACTCAGTGAGCAAAGGTCGACTCTAACATATTGGTTGCATGCATCCGTATGCTTGCATGGTGGAATGGTGGAATATTTCTGCTTAGCTCACAGATGTGCAGCTGGCACGATGTGTTACTGTGTGCAGTGTGCTGGAAAGAACTGGCCCACAGCCTTGCTTCATTGCCCCAAAGCAGCAGTTTTAATCCTGCCATTTACAGTTTGCCACCAAATTCACACCTGTTACAATTGTGGTAAATTCAACCAATCTCACCAACCCACTTTCGTATAAGCCTATAGGTTTTCGGGCTCTTAATCATTTAATTTCTTAGTTGTAGAATCTCGTTTTATAAGTCATTTAGCCTTTAGATGCATAATAACATCTAAAAACCGTGTCCAGCGAGTACAAAAGCTTCTCTGCTTTAGCGTGACAACATCATTTTCAGGAGAACAGCAAAAAATAGGAAATAAAGTAAAATTATTGATTAAGGCTATATGGATCTAAAACTGCAAATATACATTGCAGAACTAGACTGTTCGTTTTTTTAAAATATATGTTTTAAAGCGAAACAGAATGTCTACCAGATCGTGCATAGCCGAGATTGTGCAGGCAACACAAGTATCTAAATACATTTTTTCATAGGTGTGAGCTGGAAGCGCGTAACACGCACGCTTTCACTAATTAAGCGTTATTTCACGTACCGGCGGGCAATAACACTTCCAAAGCGCCTCACCGGATGCTGACGCAATTAAATAAAAATCCGGTATGACACAAGTCTGATTATTGACATTTGCATCCTCTCGCTAAGCATTTAACAACACGACAACACAATTAAGCTCTACATGACACAAAATAACAACGGCAAAGACGTTCCACCTAATTTGGGGCGCTGTAATGTAGCACACCTGACAGAGTCGGAAAACGAGACAGCTGAGCCAGGCAGACACAGCCAACGATAGGAATTATATTTCCAAAATGTGCTTAATGGTGAAATGTGTCCTCGCAGGCATGCAATTATAGTCGGTCTAAAAGAGGGCTTAATTGAAATCACCAGTCATGTCTGCTCAGGATATCCAGTGTCACCTAAATGCTGACCTGGAAGGGAAAATGCACTCCACAAATTTTTAATTGCCACAGAGTGTACTCGATTTGACCCATTAAAAAGGGACACAGCCAATAAGCAAGTCGCCAGAGACCAAGGCAAGCCCGCCTGAAGAGAAAATGCTGAGGGAGGGCAGATTCGTGCTGTCTTTCCATCTTGCAGAAAAACCTTCAGGCACAACAAGACATCTCTTAAGACGCCCCAGCCTTGTGTTACTAGCAGCTTACACGATGTGTAAATAAAGTTATCCCTTCTGGATCGGATTAAACGATCGACCCTCCAATAATCATGTTGTTAAGGAATATTCAAGAATCAGGATTCTGATTTTTTGGGGGGCTGTGATCGAATGCCTAATGGGAACAGGGGCTGGTATAACACAATTCTAAATTCTAAAGCACTTTCAATTTGAATTAAATATTAAGTTGCACGCATGACCACAGGGCTATAATTTCCCAGAAAAAAATATAGGGTTAGAAATTGAGTTTCTGGTTGACTAGGGTATGCACCTAAGCCAGACAGAACCTGCCACTCTAGTCAGGGTAAGGGAGCTACGCAACCAAGATAACCCCCGTTCACCCCCTTGGTAGCTTGGGAGAGCAGCTAGGCTTATTCCAGAGGCAATGTAAAGCTTTTGCGCGACACACACACACCAGTGACTCACTGGGGGGCAAACCACAAAAAGAGACTCCACATAAGGTTATATAAAAAAAATCACATTATTATATTTATGACACATAGACCATAAATCACTTTGTAGTATGTAAAGCACGTTAAATAACAAATCACATAATCACTTCGCCAAACAGGCTATTGTCATGACATCACTTAGATCATAAATCACTGCCATAAGGCAATGGTCACAACATCATATTTGGTGCACTGAGGTAAATACTCATATTAGCACGTCATAAAGAACATCCTTTTGTAAATACCATTATTTTACATGTAAATGAAACTTCTGGAAGTGATCTATGTCAACTGGTCTTAGTATAACACATACATTGATGAACATCGCTGGGCAGGGATCACCCTATTACTCCCATTAATCTCTAAGACAGTCCACAATAACCCCTGGACACAGCACACCTTTGCTGCTCTCTCAGTTAAGCAGGTACCATTATCGCAAATGCCCCAGTTTGCGGAGAGACCTCACTTGGTCCCCCGCATCTGTAAATTGCGAACGCACGTTGCAGCTCCTGCCGGCCCGGGATACTCGGATCCCAAAAAAATCCCCCCAAGGTACATCAACACTCTGTTGGTCAGGGAGAGCTCAGAGTGAGGCCAGCAACTCCCTAAGAATATTGGAACCCAGGATCACTGGGGCTCCTGGGAGGCTGCTAGCTCCGAGCTAGAGGGGGATTTCCCCCGTCCTTGGCCAATCTTCACAGAGTGCCTCTGTTGAGGACTTACCCGGAATGGTGCTGGCAGAAGGTACCCGTTCCTCCAAGTATGTGGGAACATCCACCCTCCTCAGGGAACTGCGGGCGACCTTCTCATTTCTCCTGCGGTGAAGTAAGAAAGCAGGTGGCTACCTACGTCCGTGTGGTGTTGCTGCATACCAGCCTCTATTCTGCTCAAATGCCCCAGGGGACTTGGCCCCTCCCATGGCACGAAGTTTGGCGGTGCCTTCTCGGCTGCTCTCTCCAGCTGAGGGACGATTGGAGGCGGGGCCGGGCAGACTTGCTGGGAGGATCCAGGCCACTCCCGGGACCTTGGTGACGTGCAGCGTTGTGGACGGTTGCCAGGCAACGCTTCAAAGCCCACCAGCGCTCGCCCAGCTGAGGAGAGGCCGCTCCTGGTTTACAGATTCTTGGAGGTCAGAGACCTTACTGCATGGCACAGAAGGTGGTGCCAAGGTCGCAGGAGGTGAAGGGATGGGGAAACAGGAAGGATTCTCAAATAAGGAAGCCCACACAGATAAGTATAAACGAAGGCCAAGGCACCAAGAATTTCCTCCAAATAAAGCTTAGGCACCAGGACTTCTCCCACTAAAGTCATGGCACAAGGAATTTTGTAGGATAACAGTTAAAGCAGCAGAGGGAAGATTTCCCTGAAATAAGCACTAGGTGGAAGACTTTGAGATCCCCGAGTCTTCCAAAACAGAAGGTCAGCACACACAGGCCCTTGGATATTTTTCTCCACAAGCAGGGTACCACAGCAGGACAAAAAGAGTCAGTCCTTTTCCTCCACCACAGACAGAAGAAGTAACTGCAGGCTAACCCACCCCTCACACAGAAAAGGCAGTTTTCCTCACACAGTCCTTCTGCTCTTCATTATGGCAGGGTCCTCTTATTCCTTGCAGCAATCTAAAGTCCTGGGGTTTTAGGTATTGTACTTTTACACTTCATGTTGTCTTTGTTCTCTTTGCTGTCAGGGTCTCTGAACCCAGTCCAAACCAGTCCTGTCCGCCCTGGTGCAGCGTGACTGAAGAGGTAGTGGCAGCATTGTGAAAAAGGAGATACAGCCTTTTCAGGTGCAAATGAAACTCCTCCCAACCTTCTAAAGGCAGACCAGGTCTATTCAGCCCTGCGATGAGTGACACAGGTAAGGTAGGGCACTCCTCAACCCCCCTAGTGACTGTCTAGAGTGAATGTTCATCTCAGCTCCTGTCACTCAAACACCAGATGCTGAATACACAAACAGTAAAGTATAAAAATGCCCACTTTCAAAAAGAGGCATTTTCAAAACAGAATTTATAACCCACCTTTACCAAAAGGTGTGCTAATAAATTCTGAGTTCATAGAGCCGTAACTCAATTTTCCTATCTTGTCCATATAAGCATGAGCGCAAAATCCGCCCCGATCGCGGATTTTGCGGATTTTCGGTAAATCCGCGGTCCGCGAACTCTCGCGGATTTACCGAAAATCCGCAATCCGCGATCGGAGCGGATTTTGCGGTCAAAAGTTCAAGTGAGCCTAATTTACGATGGCGCCGGCAAGCTGCCAGCGCCATCCTCAAATAGTTACTTAATTAGCTTCAACAGGAAGCTCTAATAGATAAGATACAGCAGGGGCTCGAGCGCCTGCTTTATTTTATCAGTTGGAGCTTCCTGTTGAAGCTAATTAAGTAACTTTTGCAGGATGGCGCTGGCAGCTTGCCGGCGCCATCGTAAATTATTTAAACGGTGGTGTCTTCTTGAATAAATATGAAGGGCAGGGTTCATTCGGGCACGACGGTCCTGGCACAAAAAATAAACCTCAACAGGAAACACTTGCAGATATCAATAAAGCATGTGGCCTAGTTGAAGCTTAAATTCAGTGACTCATTCATCAGCCCAAAAACAATTGTGAGCGTTGTGGGGGCTGGGCAGGTGTGCCTTCTTCCCAAATATACCATCGAAAATCCGCTGTGATGCTGGCCAGAGGCATTTGCATCTTTGACTTTCACGAGCGCAATCCCCGTGCTGTTCCTGTGACCAGGAGCTTCTGTCTCTTAATCTGCTGCTCTGATCGGTCTCTGACCTTTTATACACACAAGAGGCATGTGCGCTCGCATGGAAGCCCCGTCCGTTTGGCCCCGCCCACACACTCGAGGAAGCCCCGCCCCCAAATCTGCCGATCCGCATAATCCGCGGATTTTGCGGATCCACGATCCGTGAATCCGCAAATTCGTGAATCGTGGATCCGCAAAATCCGCCCATGCTTAATAGCAAGTCACACATGTAAAAATGTTACAGTGCAGCCCCAGTGATATGCCCATGGGGCAGATAGCCTTTCAAAAGTGAAAAACGAAATACACAGTATTTCACTACCAGGACATGTCACACACACCAGTACATGTCCTACCTTCCTAATTCACTGCACCCTGCCCATGGGAGTACTTTGGGCCTAACCTAGGGGTGGCTAAAGGTAAGAAAAGGGAAGGTTTGGGCCTGGCAAGAGGGTGCACTTGCCAGGACAACATGGCAGTTTACAACTACGCATGCAGACACAAGGCTACTCATGTGGGTGGCACAACCAGTGCTGCAGCCCACTAGTAGCATTTGATTTACAGGCCCTGGCGCACAACTAGAGACTTACCAGTAAATCAAAATGCCAATCATGGATACCCAATCATTGTCATAATTTATACAGAGAGCCTGTGCATTTTAGCACTGATCAGCAGTGGTAAAGGGCCCAGAATCCTGTAGCCAACAAAAAAGGGTCAGACAAATATGAGTCAAAAGGCAAAATGTTTGAGGACAAACCTGTCAAAAGGTCCTTGCCTAACAATTACCTACTGGCAGTCGTCAGTAGTTTGTTTCAGTCTTGTTCCAGAAAGAGTGTTTTTTGTTATTGGGTGTAAATCCATTCAGTAGGTTCAGAGATATTTAAAGAAATCCAAATTTGCATATCTTGGGACACGAATAGTCTGAAAACTCTCTCAATCTCGTGCTGAGACCTGATTGGCTGTCAACACTTCAACCAGTAAGTGTTGGCTGCCATCTTGGGACCCGGCTTCAGCAGGATCCCTGAAAATCGTTAAAAAAGAAAGAAAAGGGGACAGGGTAGGAAAACACTGCCCCTTTTGCTCTGGTCATGGGGGTCACAGAAGGACACCGCCAGGGCCTTTTTCTGAATTTTCATAAAAAATCATAGCTGATCCACGAATCTGGCAAAAATAAAAAATAAAAAGTTAGAGCTTGTTTTTATTAAAACCCCCAGGGGGGCGGAGGTCCCTGGGGCATACTTTGTAATATATTTTAATATATTTTGGGGATGGGGGCACATGACCCACTTTCCATGGCTAATCTTTGCCCCGGGGATTGCCACAGCTCCGGGCTGCCAAAAAATTAGAACCTAACTATAACGTCCCTGTAACCTTTGTTTTTTTCTTTTTGAAAAAAAAAAATATATAAGGGTAGGTTGGGTAGTTGGGGGAGTAGGTAGGTAGGTTAGCTCATAACTGGAAATATTCCCCGCTTTGAAAAATATATATTTTGGGTGCAATAGCTTTACAGTAAGGCTCTCACGTGCTTATTTCGGACTGCAGCAGGGAGCCAGTGGGAATGGGATGGTGGAAATGGGCTAATGCAGCTAGTGTAGGCAAAGAAAGTGTGCAGCAGTGTCTCAATCTCTGCTGATGCTACAGAACTGGATAGCATTGTAAACATCGAGGAGAGATACTAATGTTCACAGGGATCTGAACAACCTCCACAAATAGACAGGCAAGTCACAGATGATGCCTATTGTGTGTAAGCGCAGTATGGTGCTCTTTAGTCTCTAATAATACACTTGCCAAGAGCATGTGACACACAGCGATATGCGAAAGAGTAAGCAGTGGAAAGGATGGTTGATTATAGGGAGCGGGTGGACAGGCTATTACTATCTGTTAAGCAGTGTGTGAGATGTGATTTTCTGCAAAAAGTGGCTTGAAAAGCAAAAGTATCAAAAACATTTACTACCTAAAGGACAAATCTCCGACAACCTAAAAAGCACTATCCTGATTTCAGTGTGCTACTGCCATAGCCCACTTTGCTCTTTGCTTGTTAAATACATCTCTTTAACAATTTCCAAAACCTGGTTACCCAAAAACATTTTACATCTAGTATTCACTTGTAGTTTGTAGATTCAATTGGTGTATGGCTTGTGTGTGTGTGCTTTAGAGTGTTTGTCCCTGCTTATTAATCATGTTTAAAGGTTATTTTGTTTGCTGTATTCCTATTAAGTGTTCCTTTCATAAAATAAAAACATCTCTCCTACCATAAAGTGGTGCTGGCAGGTTTCATCACATTTTATCTACCCCTGCCAATTGTGCAAAACATTAATTTTAAATCCGATTATCCAATTACATCTCAAGAGGAACTACACCAATAGGCTAATGTCGCTGTTATCATTGTCTTCAAGGGGTTGTTTAATAGGTCCAATTTTTTTTTAGTCAGAGGCAAAAACGCCCGTAACAGAATGCACACAGTAGGTGCCTGCATACTTGTCCATTATCTTCAGAGCATCAGCGTGAGAGTCTGAGGTGTGCACCAGGTACAACGGTATGATACATGACCACGGAGGAGGCTGGCCTTTTCCTCTAGTACATGAAAATAATCAGGCCTAGTGTCTTACATTCAGAACTTTTTGTGCCCTAACTGCAGAGAATGACGGAGTGAATGGACATTGACCTGTTAAACTTATTTAATTCCAAGTGTGGAAGTGTAAAGCTTGATAACAGTGCTTCCAGATGCCCATTGAGTTGTAAATGGTAAAGCCCGGCTATTGATGGAATACGTTCCTTGGCACTGTCATCAAATTGCTACGTTTTCTAATTGATCTCCAAGTGATCATTAGCTAAACATCAGAAACACTGTTGGGCAGTATGCTTTCACCACTGTTCACCACAATCTCTGAAATCACTCTGCCCGTCATCCAGTGTCTAAACAGTAGATCAGGCTTCAGTGTTAATACAGACTCTATGTGGGCAACTCACTCTTGATCACTTTCCCTCAATCCTCACCCGCTCACCTTCTCCCCTGTGACTAGAATTGTGTCTCTGCTAGGTCGGTGCTACAGCCCCCCTCACTATTGCCCCCTGCCTCCATCAATTTTGCGAGATGGGGCATCTCATTTAGCTTCAAATCAGTGCACAATCTATTTTCTGAGTAAAAGATGAAAGAGTTCAAGGGGTCATGGGTTTACACAGAAGGGATTTGTTGCAGCTGGAAAGCCACATGTTCAAAAAGTCTAAACCCCATACATGTGTATTCCCTTGGGAAGCAGTGTCTATTTGACACCAGCTGCCAGCTGAGCTAAATGTAATCCATTAATATTGGATTTCAGAAAGCCGTTGAAGGCGCAGCTTTCCCAAATGCGTCTTTAAACAATGGTTCAGAAATGGGTTTTTTATAGATTCAGCGGATTTTATGCTATCCTATAAATGGGTGAAAATAAAAGGTGTTCTATTGGAGATAATTGTTTCTATTCTAAAAATTATTTATTTTGATATTGTACAGCTCTAGAGTACACGTTTTGACAGTATGAAACGGCTCCAAGCCATATAAAGTGAGAGAAACAAACCTTGTAGCTGGATGGATTGTGTGCAGCAAACCTTATTAAGGTGGCAACATAAATAGGCTAATTATTAAGCAGACACACATTATGTGTCTGCCGCAGCATTATCCTCCAGTCTGATGTTTCACGCATAAAATTACTGGGTGCATGAATCCTAGACCTGGTTTCACTGGGTGAATATCCGCACCTAGAAAATGATTCTGTGGCTCTACTGACATTTTCCACCAGCATAGAGTAGGTGGATATGTATGTGTGCACCCCCCTGTGCCCCAGCCAATACTTTAGAAAAAGGGCAGGAGGTGCGTGCCCTCACTCCCCCAGCCCATTAAGGTCCCAGAGACCCCATTGCCTGGGGCCAATACTTTTTAAAAAAGGAGGAGGGCTTGTGCCCCTTCCCCGTGCCTAAGGCCCTGGGATCCCATCACGCTGGGCAAAAGAGGCGTGAGGGAATGACTGTGTCTTGAGGGGCCTGTCACTGGGACACATTAGTTTCCCTGCCTGCAGGAGTGCAGACATGGAAGGTATGACCGCTCCAACCCAGATGGAGCTTTAAAACTGCTTCTCACAGGTGTGAATAGATGTTTTCCACCTAGTGGTAGCAGTGAAAAAATACCTGTTCCTGCCAGGCAGGAGCAACGCCAAATCCCAATGTACCCAATATGGTTGCAAGTTTGTAGCCAGTGGGACCGCGGTGCCCTGGGGCTCCTGCCTGTGGATCCCAACATAATGTTTTTTGGGTGCACCAGGTGGGCACCGGGGCATCCACCAAAGCCCCTGGAATGGGATCCTGGGGCACTATTGGCTTCGGGAGAGGGGCTGCAAGCCTACCTCCCCATAAAAAAACAAAGGCCCCTTACCTGGGGTCTCTGGGGCCCAGAGTGGATTGGGGAAGGTGGCTGTGCACCCCCTCCACTTCAAAAAGACAACGGCCTCAGGAGATGGGTCCAAAGTGGGTCATGCAGGGGGGCTGCATGCCCCTCACCTTAATTAAAAAATACCCTGGGATGGAGTCCCTGTGGCCTACAAAGGCTCAGAGGGGGCCACACAACCCCACCCCTAAAAAAAACATGCATTGGGTGATAGCATCCCCGGGGTCTGCAAAGGCTCTGCGAGAGGGGCCAAACACCAGCTCCCTTTTTTCTTTACAAAACAAACCCTCTGTCTGAGTGTGACAAGGATCTTCAAGACCAACTGCATACTGGCTATGCGAGAAGGCAGTGCATGGTGTGGGTGTGGCTGCTTGCAATGAATTAGATGTAGGGCCTAGCCACAGGCCAAGATGTCTGTCCAACCTCAGGCCATGTACGGCAGAGGCCAGGCTGCCCTGTGGCCAACCACACACCATGTATGGCTGAAGGAAATGGACATCGGGGGCTTGGCTTTACTGGTAATAACATTTTAATTTATGTTAGAAAAACTTAGAAATTTACAACAAAAAAAACAAAGGTTAAAGTGACGTTATAGCTAAGTGTGAATTGCAGTGACATTGTAACGTTTAAAACGAATAATTAAAAAACGCTAACCTCCACTAGTTATAGTTATCACTAGTAACTATAACTCTTGCCCTAAGCTAACTATACTTCACACCCTTACAATGCACAGTTAATTATCCCACATATTACATAACTCATGACATATTCTATGATATCACTGATGACATCACTACAACATTTAAAATGACATCACTGATGATAAAACTGTACATGACAGGTGTGTGAGTTATAGTCACCTTAAGCATGAGTTATATTTACTAGAGATACGTATAATTGGTGAATATCAGTGTTTTAATTTAGTTTTAAACATGACAATGTCACTGAATTTTACACATAAATATAACAGCACTTTAACCTTTGTTATTTTATAATATATATATATATACACACACGCACACACATATATAAATGTGTGTGTATGTTAGAAATTGGGGTCTCTAGTTGGCAGAGGTAGCTACCTTTGTCCAAATAGTGATCCTTGCTTCTAGTAAGGGTAAGGGGAAACACTTCTAAAATAACTGCTGCTCACCACCTTGGTAGCTTGGCATGAGCAGACAGGCTTATCTCAGAGGCAGTGTGTACAGTGTATGTGAACACATACGGTAACACAGTGAAAACACTACAAATGGACACCACTTTAGAAAAATAAGTAATCTTTATCTTAACTAAACCAAGACCAAATGACAAAAATCCACAATACAGTAATCAAAATATGAGATTTTTTAAAATGTAGAAATAGTTAAGTTACAAGAAAATGTGAGATGTAACACTTTTAAACAAAGTACCTTGGATGTGTCGAAAAAATGCCAGCAAAAAAGGTCGCAGGGAAGGTGATGCATTGGTTCCTTACACTCAGGGAAGCTGATAGGTCTGTAACATGCTCCGGGGGAGGTGATGCGTCAGTTCCTTACTGCTGCACAGGGAGGTGATGCGTTGGTTCCTTACTGGTATCTTAATGCATGGGGAGGTGATGCGTTGTTTTTTTAATGCATCCCCCAATGATGTGATAGACTTGGTGCTTTGATGTGATGTGTGGTTATCCGGTGCGATGCATCGTTCTTCTCTAACTGGGCCTGCATCAGAATCAGTGTGGTGATGGGTGACGTCAGAGATTGGTGCAAAGGATTCATCGCACGGCAGACACTTCAGCCACAAACAGTCGCTGCGTTGATTCTTTGGCGGCAGCGATGCATGGGATATGTTCTCTTGCACCGCTGCAATGTGCTGGAAACAGGCGATGTGTCGATTTTCACAGTTCTTGCAGTATCAGTCCCAAAATAACCTCCAGAGGCCCAGAACACTGGCAGGCACCTCTCCGCAGGTCAGAACTCCCAGCAGAGGAAATCAGGGGAGACTGGGGGCGAAGTCTTTGTGTCCCTGAGCCTTCAAAACAGGAGGCAAGCTCAAGTCAAGCCCTTGGAGATCTTCCTCAAGCAGGGGGAAAAGCAAACTGCACAGTTTTTTCTCCTTTCCTTGGCAGCAAGTAGCCACTTTAGGCCAACCCCAGACAGCAAACAGCACAGGGGAAGTATGAATCCTCAGCTTGTCTGGCTCTTCTGCTTGGCAAAGGTTCCTTTTGATTCCCAGAAGTGATTTAAAAGTCTGGGGCTTGGGCCCCTCTTTTTATACAGTAAATCTCTTTGTTCCTTGTGGCAGAGAAGCTCTATGCCCAGCCAAAACCAGTTCTGTCCTCTCTGGTGCAGCTTCCTGGCAGAAGGTGGAAGGCAGACCAGGCTCATTCAGGTGAAAGGAAATCTCCTCTCCATAATCTATATGCAGCCCAGTTCTATTTAGCCCAGCCCTGACTCATCCAGACCCTCTGGAGTCACTGCACCTTCCCAGCCCTTGTCACCCCAAAGCCAGACAGTCAATATACAACCGAGTAGAGGCATACTGATAATTAGGCAATACAATACCTACTTTCTACAAGTAGTATTTTCAAAACCAGAATGTAAAAGTTACCTTCACTAAAAGATGCATTTTAACATTGTGAGTTCAGGCATTCTAAACTTTATTTTCCTATCTTGTTCATAGGGATAGTTATGCTTATAAGATGTAATAAGCAAACTCCCCATGCTGTCCTATGGGAACAGATAGCCTTGCTATAGTGAAAAACAAAATTGGCAGTATTTCTCTATCAGGACATGCCACACACACAGGGCATGTCCTACCCTTCATATACACTGCACCCTGCCCACGGGGTACCTTGGCCTACATTTGGGGTGACTAACAAGTAAGAAAAGGGAAGGTTAGGGCCTGGCAAGAGGGTGCACTTGTCAAGTCGACATGGCAGGACTAAACTGCGCACAGACACTGCGGTGGCAATTCTAAGTTGTTTTTACAGGCTACTTGTGTGGGTGGCACAATCCGTGCTGCAGACCCACTAGCAGCATTTGATTTACATGCCCTGGGCACACACAGTGCACTGAACTAGGGACCTACCAGTAAATCAAAAAAGCCAATCATGGAAACACCAATCCATAACAACAATTTACAAAGGGAGCACTTGCAATTTGGCACTGAACAGCAGTGGCAAAATGCCCAAAGCATCTAGACCAGCAAAATGAAGTCCAACACACAGTAAAAACACAAGAGGCAAGGGAAAAATACAGGGGAAACCCACGCCAATTACGCCAGGTCTAACAATATATATATATTTCTTGCTGAAAAAACAGAGGTTAAATTAATGTTATAGTTAGGTGAATTTGTCAATGACAAAAATTAACATTTTGAACTAATAAAACACAGAAATTCAACAGTTACAGATAGCAGTTCTAACTATAACTTTCGCCCTGCCATGTACTGCATATGATCTCACATATTACATCACTGATGATATGTTCTCTGACATCACTGATGACATTTCAGGATAAATCTCTTGTCAGGCCTAGACTTTCCTTTTTAACACATATGTCACCCCTAAGATAGGCCCTAAACGGCCCAGTGATCAGGGTTCAGTGTATTTAAAAAGTAGGGCATGTACTTTTAAGTTTTATTTGTCCCGGTAGTGAAGAACTCCTAAATTCATTTTTCACTAGTGCAATGCCAACCTCTCCCACAGAATAACTTTGGGCTAACATAATACATTAAACAAGTGATAACTTTCAATTGGGAAAAAGACCAATTGATGGACAGAATGCAGAACAATGTCATACATTTACCCCAGTACAGAGATCTGGGCCTAAACCCATCGTTACTTTGCTCCCCATGCCATTCCAGTTGGAACCCAGCCATATTCAAATCAGTCTTGACCCTGCACCCAATGGGAGAAGCCCAGCACGAACTGCCAAGCCAGGTCCTTTCTGGACTGCAAACAAGCATCCTAGGACTGGGGTGGCATGGTGAGCAAAGGAATGATGTATTTAATTCAGATCTCATGACTGGGGTGAATGTTTTGATTTGTTCTGCATTCATTCCATCAATTGTGTGCCTTTTGCTTCCTTGCCCTAAGTGGGCCGGGTATGCCCAGACAAGTGTCCCGCGCTCACTGTGCCACTAGATTCAAGCTATCCTGGCTAATGAGGGGTGAAACCCCAAACCGGTCCTAGGATGCTTGTATTCAGACCAGGCACGACCTGGCTTGGCAGTACAGGCTGGACTGTTCCCATGAGGTACAGGGTCAAGACTTTGCATATGGCCAGGTCTAAACTGGGGTGGCATGGTGAGCAAAAGAATGACAGATGTAACTGAGATTTGTTGACTGTGGTAAATGTTTTGATTTGTTCTGCATTCCGTCCATTAATAGTGTATCATTTGCTTACTCACCCTAGTGCGTCGGGTATGCCCAGACGTGGGTCCCAGACTCACTGTGCCACTGGATTCAAGCTATCTTGGCTGAAGAGGGGTGATACCCCAAAACCGGCCCTATGATGCTTGTTTCCAGTCAAGGGAGGACCTGGCTTGTCAGTTAGGGCTGGACTGTTCCCATGAGGCACAGGTTCAAGACTGATTTGCATATGGCCTGGTCCAAACTGGGGTGGCATGGTGAGCAAAAGAATGTTGAATTTAACCCAGATCTCTTGACTAGGGTGAATGTTTTGATTTGTTCTGCATTCTGTCCATCAATTGTGTGTCTTTAACTTTTAATTGGGAGCAGATGGGAATGTCGAGTTTGGTGCCCAAAGAATTGTAATTTAAAACCCTCTTGGTAAAGTTGTTTTTTAAATCACAATTCCAAACATGCCACTTTTAGAAAGTTGGCATATTCTTGTGCCAAACATTTGGTGTCTGCAGCCTGTATCCTGGGTCATCTGACTAGGTGTAGCTGGCAGTTGAGCTTTGTGTATTGCTACCAGACACTGAGGCAAAGGGGAATAGGTGTTGGCAGAATGGGCTATCTCTGTATTTATTATGGAGAGGAGATGTCACCTACCACACCTGCACATCACAAAGGGTCTGTCTGAGGATACTCCCAATCTTTTTTTTGACCTCGGACAAGATGGGCCCAGAGCAAGGAGGTAGACAATTCCAGACACCTTTGGGGTTGGAAACTTTCAGATTCTTCTCCTACTTCAATGTGGGTACCAGGTATAAATAGGGGACTCTCATACCCAACTCTTCACTACACCTCTTTAGTACAACTCTTCAGTAAACCTGTGGAAGTCTCACAAGGGCTCCTACTCTGGTGTCCTGCTCCCCTGCTGCCTAAGTAAGAAGGACTGTATCTGCAGCTTGATCCCAGGACCCCCAGAGTGACTCCAACGGCTAGTTGGCTGGCCTCCTGATTGGAGAATCAGGGACAGAAAAGGTTCCATCTATCCTGAACCCAACACCTGGACTCTATCCGCTCTGAGTCTTGCTCTGCAGGTGGTTCCACCCCAATTCGGGACCCTTGGAAGAAGGCCCAGAAGTGATGTTATTTCAGCTGTAGTCCTGTAACCATAAATGATGGGGTATTACACATCACCTTGCATCCACATCGGAACCACTATAGCTTGAGGCATCTTCGACACTGTACCTCACATCACAGTCCGCCTTCTACTCAGGACTGTCGGCACTCAATGCATCCTCGATGCAGGCCTTCACACCGCAAGCTCCATGTTAACAACATTCTCAATGATGACACAGGACTCTGCTCTGCAGCCCCACAGCTTCATCAGAATTGACCGAATGCAACACATCTTAGAGGCAGGACTTCACATCGCAAGCCTCTCATTGACAGCCTCCTCAACAATCACGCAGGACTCTGCATCACAGTCCCACAGCTTCCTTAATACTGTTGCTGTGTGGCACATCCTCAAAGCGGGATCTCACAAAGCTCCACAAACCAGGATTTAAGGTACTCTTTTCAGCTGAGATAATGTGGTACCTGTATCTAATCCAAGCTCCATTGCAGTCCACCTGAACTTTTGAATTTGTCCTGGCCCGTGTGTGACCAGGTGACCACAGTTGGCGAGTTTTGCTTTAAAGTACCTTTTTACATAAAGCTTTAAAATTGCATTTCTCCAGTTCTACTGATTTTTGTTGTTTTGGTCTCAAATACTTTCTTAAAGTTTTCTCAATTTTTTTATATTGGGGGGGATATTTCTTGTATTGTGTTTTCACTTTATTACAATTTGAAGTGCTGCAAGCCTGACTGTTTATGCCAAGCTACCAAAAGGTTAAGCACAGGTTAATTTCGTGTTTGCTTGTGACTTCACCCTGCCAGGAATTGTGGTTTCTGCTTAAGAAGGGTTTTGCCCCCCTCAACGAGTAGCCCAATCACCTATAAACCTCTTTTCAGAGAAGGGTGAACTGAAATCTGTATCTACTTAATCTCCTGACAGTACAGCAGTTTGACCTAGTACAGCCTTGACACATGGAAGGTATGGGTGGGAGCATGATGACATCATCAGACACCATCTCAGTACCCACGTGCCTCATGGAAGGTAAAGCAGTATATAACAGTGAGCATACATTTGCTGTTTTGTTATGCATGCATGGGCCAGCTGAAACTGTGAACGCAGCATCTTTGCTTCCTTCCCACTTGCATGTCACGATTGTGAATCAGGGAGCTATATGCTCTAAAACCGAGACCACACCTTTGGGGGGGTCACAGTGCTCCTTGTAAATGTGCTTCCACAGTTGAATGAATAAGGTCCTTCACATTTCATTTAAAAGTCTATAGACCTGCAGACTTCTTACAATTGAATCGGTGGCCCTCACTCCTAAATGAAAAGTAATCTAGCAACTTCTGGAAAGTAGCGTTCGGGCTCTATGATGGTTAGGCTAGCAAGAGCTCAGAATAATGCAGGAATAATTGTGAAAATCTTGAGAAGCTTCAGAAGAGATGCAGCAGTGCAAGGTCGGCACACCAGTCATTTTGTGTTATAAATTGCTGCGAAGGCCCACGAAAAAGGATACAATAGAACTATCAGGAGCAAATCCCTTGCAGTTCATGTCGTTCAGTAAAATATCTTTTTGGCATTTACAGACTATTAGCGTCTTTGAAACTTCCATTATCGGAAGGGAACATTTGTCTGGATCAGATGTGAACAGATGTGAAACTAGATACAATCTAGCAACACTAAATGTGAAAAAAGATATAATGGATCTTTCCACATTAAAATCATGCTTAAAGTGCATTATGTATGATTCATTACTACAATGAAAACTGAGCCAAACTGACGTTGAACATTATTTTCAGTTTTACCTCTATCAAAATTAAATGGGCCCGAATAAATTATAATGAATAGACCAGCATTTGGCTGCAGGATTTTTTTCTTCATTTCAGTCAAATTAATTACACATAGTCACCTGATGAAGTGGTCATTACCAAGAGATAATTGACCACCCCAAAGAGTTATGCATGCATAGGGAAAGCCAAGGGCACAGCGCGCTGACAAGGACAGCTGTCTCTGTGTAATGGCTGCCTTATTGGATTATTGTAATATAACCTACCCAAGTAGTGCCGTAATTACGTGAGACGAAATACAATTACAGCAGGAAAATTATAACTATAAAGCAATAACAAAACTGACCGTTACTTTTCCAGCATTCTTAGACTAATGCCTTTCGACGCAAAACCAGTACTGAGGCATTAGTGAGCTACACTTCTCGAGTCCATCTATGTCCCAAGGTAAAATTCAAAGTTCATCCCAGTAAAATCCTAAAGCCATCAGAGACAAATAGGGCCTTATGTGGAGCAACCCTCACTCTCTTGCTCAATATATGTATATAGTTTTAGTTTATTGTAAAGTGCATAGTTAATTAAACTGTTGCACCAATAGGAAAAAAAAACACATATACAACTTTTTGTAAAAAACAAATAAGAATAAAAGAGAGGAGAATGTCTGCACAGCTTAACGTTTTCACATACATTTAACTTAAAAAATAGGTGAAATGTCTATTTTTTAAAATACAGTGTTAATATAATTCATGACAGTCACTATTGCTTAACACGCGAACGTTTTCTTTGTATACTATAAGTTTGATTTAAAGAAAATCGTTGCCATCTGTTCTGGCAACGATTATGCAAGGAAGGCACGACTGCTGCCGAGTCATTTGATGTATTCACATCTGCAACGGCCATGGGTCCTGGACATGCAGACACAATGCAGAGCACGATGCAGGTTTGCAGAGGCCATCAGCCACCTTGGCTGAGGCTTAGCACAACTAAAGAGCTCAGCAAGGTGAACAGTTGGTGGGGACCGTGTGAGGCACTGCTCATTTTTCTGAACTGAGGTCTAATATGCACAATGGTTGTTTGCACCTGTTTGTATCAGCCACAATTTGCTATCTTTTTGAAGAAAGAGGAACACCTTTTTTTAGTATGAATAATGCAGGAATACATCTTTCATCAGTATGTTTGCAGGGCAGGGTTTGAGGGGTGGCATACATCTTGCACCACCAATATGACAGGAGGGCTGTTGTTGAAAATGGCCCTTTTTGCAGGGTTATCCCCAAATTTGTTGCATCTTCCTCCCTTGTATTTCCGGACCTGTGGTTGTTGGCAATAGGACTCTGGGCACTTTACCACTGCTGATCAGTGCTAAAGTGCATGTGCTCTCTTTATAAATTGTTAATGTAATTGGTTATCCATGATTGGCTTATTTGTTTTACCAGTAGGTCCCTAGTAAAGTGCACTGGGTGTGCCAGGGATGGTGATTCAAATGCTACTAGTGGGCCTGCAACACTGATTGTGCCACCCACATGAGTAGCCCTAAAATGATGTCTCAGGCATGCCATCACCTTGCCTGTGTGCAGTTCCTAACTGCCATGCTGACCTGACCAGAGTCCCCACTGGCCAGGCCTAACCCTTCCCTTTCTGTGCACATTGGACACCCCTATGGAAGGCCCAAGGTACACCCTGGGCAGTGTACAGTGTATGTGAAATGTAGGGCATGTCTTGATGTAGCTGACATGCCCTGATGGTGAAATACTGCCAATTTAGTTGTTCACTATTGAGAGGGCTATTTTGCCCATAGGCTATAATCAGGAATGCTGAGTATAATGTTTACCTGCATATCTTCCCATAGGAGCAAGATAGAAAATTAAAGTCTGGTATCCCTGAACTCAGCATTTAATAACCTATATTTTAAGGAAGGATGTTTTTAAATCCTTTGTTTGAAAACAGCACTTTTAGAAAGTGGCTGTTCTCTTGTCTGACCTTTCTGTGTGCCTTGGCCTGTTTGTGAATTGACTGTCTGGCTTGTGAGTGACAGGGGCTGGGGAGCCCCCAGGAGGCTGGACGAGTCAGCCCTAGGCTGAATAGCTGCATCTGCATCTTGGGTGGTGGGAGGGGATTGCACCTGGGCCTGAAGAGGGCTGTTACTGCCTTCCACAATGTTGGCTCCACCTCATGCTGGGCGGTTGACGACCCTGCCCCTCTCTCTGAAAGGAAAGAAGAAGTCAGGAAAACAAAGTGCTCCAGGACTGACCAGAACTGGTTCTGACTAAGCCAAGGCCTCTCTGCCTCCAGAGAACAAAGAAAAGACTGGTATAAAAAGGGCTACCCAGACTACAGAAAATTAGATCATCCTGGAATCAAGAAGGAACCTCTGCCAAGGAGAAAGCTGGAAGACTGAAGAGGAAGGACTGTCCTGCTGTGTGTTTGTGGGCTGACCTGCAGTTGCTGTGTTGCCAAGGAGAGGGGAAGGACTTTGCTGTTGCTTTGTCCCCTTGCTTGAAGAGATCTCCAAGGGCCTGAGTAGAGCTGGCTCCCTGTTAAGAAGTCCCAGGAACTAAACCCGAGCTTCCCCTTGAACTCTGCTGTATGAGTTCTGCCCTTCCTAGAGCGTTTGATCCAATTGTGGGGCCTCTCAAAGTCGTGCCTGCTGTTTGGGGAGCTGGACAAGGAGAAAAGAAGACATTCTGCAAATTTTCACGCATCGCTCACTTGCAGAGTGCATCCCCGACAGTGCGAGGAAATTCCCACCGCCGCGAAGATCGAGATCATCACAGCATCTGTTGCCGCTGCAAGAGCCGACTCATCGTTCGCTTGAGGAACTCATCGGCCCGGTGTGGGAAGATTCCTGTCGTGAGATCACCGCACCACTTGCTTGTGGACTGCATCACGTCGCTGCGAACATCGTCTCAGAGCCATCGCATTGAGGGGCCGCAAGGGGAGAAGATCGACGCTGCACTGCGCATCGCCACCGCACCGAAGTTCGTCGCCATCCTGAAGATCGTTGAATTGTGCCTGTGCGAGACGCTTCCTACCGAACCTGCGCACGGTCCATCCATACAAGGTATTGCATCCCTCCCCATACAGACCGGATTTGTCGCAACACGCCCGCTGCGTCCAGCGGGGCTGTCGCATCGCCTCCCGAGGGTCGCAGGAGTGACGCATCGCTTGTTTTTCAATAGTACAGCTTCCATTTGGAACTTTTGTCGCATCTACAGGTACTTTGGGCTAAATGTGACGCAACTGTAGATTATTTTGACGCAAACCCTAGAACTCTTTTAAAATCATGTTCTTGAACTGTGTATGTTGGATTTTTGTCGTTTTGGTCTTGTGTAGTTTAGATAAAGATACTTTATTTTTCTAAACTGGTGTGGAGTCCGTTTGTGGTGTTTTCACTGTGTTACTGTGAGTGTTGGTACAAATACTTTACCTATTGCCTTTGAAAAGCCTGTCTGCTCATGCCAAGCTACCAAGGGGGTGAGCAGGGGTTATCTAAAGAGTGTATCCCCCTTACCTTGACTAGAAGGAAGGGTCCCTATTTGGACATTGGTACCTACCTCTGCCAACTAGAGACCCCCAGATCTAACAGTTCTCTTTTTATTTTTTCATTTGCATGAGGGTGTGACCCCAGGTAAAAGAGGGAACACTTGCCTTTGTAACCACTGCATAATACTATCCTGGAAACTGGGACAAAGAAACTGTTAGGAGAAACACTAGCTGCCGTGCCTCATATGGTTCGGTGCTTGGTCAGTGCCTCCCCTGAGGGTGCTCTTTTGGGGAGGGTGCACAACAATCACAGGGGTTGTCAGGCCTTCTCTTGCAGAAGGGAGCAGCCCCACACTGAATCCATCTGCAAGGGAATCACTGATCCTCTTCAAAGTCATTTTGAGTCTCAGCCTCCAGTAGAAGGCAGATCAGCTCCTGAAAACAGCTAGTTCGGCTTAAGTGATGTGCTGTTTACAGTGCCTGAATGGGTTTGTGCTTGCACCATCTAAAAGCACTTTTTGAAATTAAGTGCCTTTCCTGGTCTGTCCTGTGTACCCAAAGTACATTGCAGTGCAAACAAGGACTGTGCACCCAAACTGTATTTCAATTCAGTTCGATTATATGGTAGGTAAAGCTATTTCACTTGATAACACCCTAGAATACTAAGCCTCAGGCCCCTTGTCAGGCCAGTGGAATGATTGATTGTGTGGCCACAGAGTTTTCCACATAATTATGGACTTGCCACACTTGCCACATACTCCATCATCTGCTGCAAAATCTGCAGATGTGAATTAAAAAACATGTAGCTGAAACCGTTTATAAGTTACCAAAATTGCAGCTATCCATTTTGCAGCTAAATGAAATACCAAGTAAAAAATTTGACTGGTCATCTCTCAGTTGTTTATAACTGTATTTGGATATTAAACTGGTCAAACCTTTACCTAGCAGTGTGAATATGTAAAAATGACAACATTATAAATGTTGTCAAAACTGTGCCACATTAGGTCGCATAATTTGCCTATTCTTGCCACATAAATTAATCAAC
This sequence comes from Lissotriton helveticus, assembly GCF_964261635.1. Taxonomy (NCBI): domain Eukaryota; kingdom Metazoa; phylum Chordata; class Amphibia; order Caudata; family Salamandridae; genus Lissotriton; species Lissotriton helveticus. The sequence goes on along the minus strand of NC_136067.1, from coordinate 1,737,720,247 downwards.
ACTGCCACATAATTTGCCCTACCCCCCTCATTATGAATTCCAGTTGCCTTGCTCAAAGTACATCTCTAGCATGGAAATATATATGTTGTTTAATTTTTAATTAAATTAAATTAATTAAACAGGCCTCCACTTGGACTTTTTCAGTACATTTGTAAGAATATCATTAGACATTGAACATCTAATTAAGATACCACATGGCCATAATTTAAATTCAAAGGTGGGAAACCCATAAGAAGTAGGGTTTCCAGAAATGTCTCTGCATTTATTAGTTAAGAATTAGAAAAAACATTTGTGCTGTGCCAACAGGAAATGCTCTACCACTGTAATATTGCATTACAAATGTGCCAATTTTGCATTTGTTTAAGAGCAGAAAGGTGTTAAATGTGCAGAAATCCTCGTAGTGTTCGTTTCTAACAGTAATTATGCATGAATCTGACCTTCTCTAAAAGAAAGTATGCATCACGCATTTTAATAATGAATTTCACCATTATTAGTTACTGTTCAGAAATCTTTATTTTCTCTCAAAAACGGAAGCATTACTAAAACAGCAGCCACCCAAAATAAGAGCACGCTAGTAGTAATGTACAAGAAACACTTTAAAAGCAAAAAACAATGTGTGCACTGGCCTCAGCTCTTTTAAGAAATACAGGGGCAGATTTATGAGTTCTGGCGCATCTCTGCAAATCAGCAGGGATGCGCCAGAACTGATGCGTCACGCAATTCCCTCCTTGCGGCACCACAGATGCGCCGCATTTACAATGCGGCGCACCATGGTGCAAGGAAGGGCAGATGCGTGACGCATCTTGTGGTGTACGGACGGCGCATTTCTGGAGTAGCGTCGCAAGTGCGACGCAACTCCTGTAATGTACAGAGGCCACCCATACGTAACGTGGTACGTCACTCCTTACGCCTGCTTCAAGCAGGCGTAAGGATTTGACCCAGCAGCGTCATAAAACTGACTCAGTGAAATCTTGTAGATTTCACTGCGTCAGTTTTACGGGGCTTTCCTACGAGGGAACGCCCACCCTGCGACAGAACGCCCACATGAAACCTGACGCAGGTTTCATGTGGCTCAGGGCTTTACAACGTGACGCATCTGCCTAGATGCGTCACGTTGTAAATAGGTTGCAGGGATGCGCCACGTTTCCGCGCCGTTGCGTGACGCAACAGCGGTGTAAACGTGGCGCAAGTCCGACATAAATCTGCCCCACAGTGTTCTGCCCAGTTTTCTATGGTGTGGTTTGTGTCTGTATATTACTATAAACAAATCTGTTGATGAGATCAAACTCTACTATAGTGAGTTCTATCTGACTCGGTAGCAACTCATTGTTTAGTTCTTTGTGTCCTTTTTCATGACAATGTTCAACCCAACTTAAATGCCTGTCTTTTGACTCACAATCAGCCAATATTTCTAACATCTGCTTTTTCACCGTCAGGACATGTAAAAACTTAAATACACATGTCCTGCTTTTTAAAAAACACCCTGCCCTACAAGTGTTTAGGACCTACTTTAGGGTGATTTATAAGGAGGGCTCCCGGTTTTATGGTATTAATTTTTAACCTTTTCATCTGTATTTATCCACATTTATTTTTTGTCCATTTTATCTATGTTTATCCATATTTATTTAGCATTTTGTGTATAAATGAAGTTGTAAAACTGCACATTTCCATATTTATTTAACTGATAGACACACACTCGTACTTTGATGTCTGTCGTGTTTTAGCTATTTAAGCTGCCAAATATTACATAACAATACATCCACTGGTAAATACTAACATTATACCATAAATGTATGCTGACATATGCCGTTATTTGAAGAAATATCACCCTGCACAATTTTCTGTATTTATCCACTTTCAAAAATAAATGCAGACAGAAAAGACATTGTTTTCTGTCAGTCCTTATCTGTAAAAATCCGTAAAAACAGAAAACAGGAAACCTTGCTTATAATTATTAAAAAAGGAGAGTTTAAAACTGCACTCAGGCTGACCTGATGAATGCTTTACAGTACTACTTCAGTGGGTGGAACAATGGATGCACCAGCCCACTCACAGCATTTCATTTAAAGGCCCTGGGTACCTGTAGTTGCATTTACTGGAGCTGTATAAGTAAATTCAATGACCCAATCAGGTGTACACTAATTTTGGAATGTTTAAGGAAGAGCAATTTTTTAGGAAGAGAGCCCAAACACTTTTTTCCACTGGTTAGCAGGGTAAAAGTGCAGAGTCTTTAAAGTCAACAAAAATGGGCCAGCAAAGAAAGGCAAGAAGAAGGCAGAAATCTGGGGTTAACCTGTAGAGAGGGCCCTGCCACACTCATAGTCACCTTTAATAATAAAAACCCTTTTCAGAAAAACTGAGATTTTATTTTTATTTTATAGAGTTTTATATAGCGCGAACATGACCCGAATCGGTTATCAGAGCGCTTTACATAGTACCAGTTGCATTACATGAGGAAACATTCATTTTTGTTAGGCACGGGGAGATTAAGTGATTTGCCCAGAATCACAGGATGTTCAGTGTCATGTGCAGTGTCATACAAGAAAAGTACTGATTTCAATGAAGTGAAAAGATGTCAACATTGAAGATACCTTTGAATATTACACTGTTTTTCATACTTTCGAGTGTGTACATCTATATAGGTCTTATTTTCACAGGTTTCACTAATCAGACAATGGAATCACAATTGTACCATTGTTTGCAACCCCTTTCCGAGAAAATGATTCTGTTCAGCTACCACACCTTAATGAATTCTGTTAACGCTTTTACTTAGTGTGTTTTAATACATGTAATATTGTAGTTTTAACTGAATGTAAATGTATAGTAATTATTTATTATGAGTTTTTGGTGTTATGGTATTTATTGTAACGATTTTAATTAACAGAACCAATAAGAATTCAATCTGTCTGTTAACTCTGCAATGTTTTATAATGTATAGGCAACAAACCTGATTTCTGCAAATTATGATGCTCATAAACTACTGTCTAAAAAAATGCTGACATAGTTGGAATTCATCACAAATATTTAAATCATTTAGCATGATTTCATATGGGTATATTCTTAAATGCGGAACATAAATATATCTGGTCTCTAAAATACAATAAAGCATGTGTGATTAAAAAGGAGGTCTGCATTTTTCAGAATCACCTAAAAACCATGTAGGTCTCTTAATGCAAGATGAAGTTCTAGTTATATTTAAGGTGCGCCGAGTGACATGCATAGATAAATGGCTCAGTGCACTTACTGCTGAGGAGGACTGTTCAATATCCTTTCATCATTCTGTGGAGCAGACCGAGGGTCAGACTAATGTTGGGTCGGTGACCAGTTAAGTGCTGGCTATGCAGTTTCATAAAACAAGGATTAGGACCTGGAAAGCGAGCATAGCGTGGAACAAAAATATCTGAGCCAGCCTGCGCGAGAGTCCTTGGAGGCAACTCCTTGAACAGGTAGAGTTTCATCTTCGCTCTCAGAATACCGCGGATACCTATCTCGTTGCTAACATTTAACCTTTTCAGGATGAAAATCTTCCGGATACTTCTTCGGAGGAACCATTAATAAAGGTCCAAAATCAGTTAGGGGACTTGTCATACCTTCCTGTCAGCCGAGAACAAATTAATTTACCACATTTATCTTCTACTTCAAGGTTAAGGGACCGAAATGACTGTTTATGAAGCACGGTGATAAGGAATAATGGATGATACCCTCAGGATGACAGAACAATTTGTTCTATCTCTTTTCATAATGAAATTCAATGAAAAATAATTTTGGAGGAAAAAGTAGTGGCCAACTTATCGTTTTTGAACGCAAGCATATGACGTTTTCTGCTCACAGGAGTACCACCAGGTGGAAGAAATGAAGAGAAATATGTCACCTGGTCAAGAATTAGGTATACCACTTTTGGCCTCCATTAACAGAGAGTCCACATAAGATAAGACTGTATTGCAGTACATATATATCAATCCTTTCACTGCTTAATGTGAACCTAGACACATACTGCTGATAGCAGTATCAAGGCAATGATGTTGAGAGGAAAGATGCACCGAGAGGGATGGACTGAAAAGGGCACTCATGAAAATACTATTAATTCTTACAACTGCAACACACATAAACCCTAACAATAAAAAGTCCAGAAAAACATTACTTATTCGCAAAAGTTGAGTTTGCATTAGTAAATGGATTCAAACACATGTAACATTCCAGCAGTATGGCAGAATATTCTAGTTGAGTAAAACGGTAAACAAGGGTCGGTTGTGGGTGTTTCTCGGTTATGGTTGCTGCAGAGGTAGTTTACCACCCAAAAAGCGGAAGTACATACACATTCGTAAAATTTTGGCAAGCATACTGCAACCTTGGATATAGTCAAGAGATTTATTCCCATAAAGGGCAGTTATAAATGGTATCCAGGGTGGAAATAGAAGAGAACACCCTCCTAAATATGAGGGAGTAAAAAGGACTGGTGCAATGGTATAACATTGGCCCTCGAAGCCCCTGTGGCATAGGGGCTGTCACTTTTTAGGGGTCCCATTTCAATCCAATGCTATGAGAATCTGTGAGATTGGCAGTTTCGGGCACCTCACCCCATTTTGTAGGGGGGCATTGTATTTTTTAAAACAATGGACTGGGGTTCTCAGTGATGAAAACTGATCAGGAAAAAAAGGTGAGTAAAATTAAAATGAACAAGTGCAAAAGCATCTGAGCATGACATTTGTACATGGACCAAATTGCATTTGCTACATTTCTGCATTTGTAAATGATTACGCATGTGAGTACTTCTGGGACTCTTAGGCAGTTACAGCTTTCCAGGTGTAATTCTGAAATTCTTAAGGAATTAAAGGTTAGTTCAGGCGCACAACACCCATTGGGCTCATCGGGCTTCAGCCCCCCCGTCGCGCGTGTCAGCCCGGGCTAAGACAGCTTCGCGGGCTGGCGACCGTCTAATTGCAGCCGCACCTGAGTACTGCATAGGTCTTTAAAAGAACGTTTACATGTTAAAGAGGTGTTTGTTGTGTTTTCACCCCTTCCTAGAGCCATTCTCCCTATGGCTGGAAGAATTAGCACCTCCCCCCCCCGAAATCTTTCCCAGACCCCCCTGCCCCCCCCCCTCCGAAATTTGGCTTTAGTTGCCCGCCTGGGTTAGTTACATGTTGTAAAAAAAAAAAGCATATGTTTAGGCACACATGTTTAATATCCGGCTATCTGTTCTGAACTATATAAATAATTTCAATTAGGTATAATTCATTAGAATGCAAGTAGAGGAACTGATTGACATTAGGTAAACTTTGGAAAATGATGAAAAACATACATCAGCTACCACTGTTAGAAGACAAACTCTGTTGCCAAAACAACAAAGTCACTGACAGAATATATCCTATATTAAATGACAGCTGAGAGAAGTTGGTGGTTTCCTCAGTTCAGTGATCAATGTTTCAAGCTTTTGGGATGAGGTCCTCCTGGATAAGCACAAAAGGTCTTCTTGAACACACCTTGGCGATCTTCACAACTTATCAAATGACCAGGCTGTGAAGTTATGATGATGCCAAACACTTAAGAGCTGGTGCCGTTCAGTTTATGAACAGAGCAAGGCAGTCCAACAAAGCTTAAGAAATTCAAATGAAATTAAAGCACTTAGGATATCCTTTTATCTACCCACTAAAAATGATTTTACATATAACCGCAATGAAAATTGTTGATCACATCAGAAGGTAACCAGAGATGGTACTATGAAGACCAACGTCAGTTTAGAGTACCTTAGCTACCATATGGCTATTCTATATAGAGCATGCAGTTGTGGCTCCTACAGGTAAGTGTGGTGGGATGGTGGACTGGGGCGGGAGGAAGGCAGCCGCGGTCAGTAGGGGAGTACCTGCCGGGGCAGTGATGTGGGGAGTGGGAGGGGCAGGGTGGGGGTTGGTAATGTACAGATAATGGAGGTTTGCAGGTAAGTAAACATATAAATAAATCAAACGAATTTCGTTGCATGCAATGCATCCCCAAATGCAATGCAGTGCGCGCAACAACATTTGTTTGATTTATTTAAATATTTACTTACCTGAACGTGAAAAATTAAATAAATAAATAAATCATATTCCGTCATCTGTCGACATCTCCTCCCACCTCACCACGCTTACCTGCACCGACTGCCACTGAGAACATGTCTTACTTACGTAGATAGTGTTATATTTTATATCAACAGAGTCAATGTTAAGGTCAAACGTGGTCTCCCTGTGACAGAAATACATGTGAACATGGCCTTCAAGGAAGCATCTTCATAAAATGGAAATGCTAATTTCCTGTAAAATATGCAATGGAAGCCACAGAAACGGTCCTACTTCTCAGAAAAATTGATTTAAAATCATATAATTTTAAATTCGTTTCCATGGCATAACATTCTGAGCCACTAGGTCTTCCTTAGCAAAAAGAGCCATGTCAAAAAGTAATACATGGATTTAGCCGAGAGTCAATCACTGCTGTGTTTTTTTTCCTTTGCGGAGAGGCTACGTGTTTACTTGGTTTATATCTGATAAGTGTAGATGAATCAGGGCTTTATAAATTACCTGCCAACTCACCCCTAAAAACTAGACTCTGAAGCTGATGGCAAGTCCTATATTCTTTAAAGTAATTGATATTTTATTGATTTTTGTAAAGACAATGGGAGGACAATTTTGTCATGCACATTTATTGCTCGACCACTTAGCAATTTCATATACTAGCGCAAATAGGTGCCAAAGCTGAGTTCATTCAGCTATCATATTTGTGATGGAAATAGTACTAAGCTTTTAGTTTTTCAAAATCCAATTATTTTTGCTGAGTATATTTAATTAAGCAAAAACGTGTAGAGCATCATGGAGTGCAATACTTATATCGCGTAGATTCCTCACCACCTATGCATGTGTCGATAAATAGCTTTGTTTTGTTTTGTATTACTAGATGCAATAAAGCAAAAACAAAAAGGATCAGGGAAAACATTAAAGAAACTCTCCACTAGTGCAGAAAAACAGTCTGAATCTATTTGAACCCTTACTGCTGCTAGAACGGTAAAAAATAATGTAAACTGAATGTTCAAATATATACTAATGAAAGATTTTTCCAAAAGGGAAAAATGTATGAAAGTAATTGAACTATCTTATGTAGCTATGTGCACACCAATTATCTTTAACCCGTTGCGTGCTCATGACAGCTCCACGCCGTCATGAGCCACGGGCGGCGTGTGCTCATGGCGGCGTGGAGCCGTCATGCTGCTGCCTCTCTGCCCACGTGACACTAATTCCCCGCCAGTCCGGACGAATTAATGAGTGGGCGTGGTCATGACGGAACCACCCCATCATGAGCACACGCCGCCAGTGACTCATGACGGCGTGGAGCCGTCATGAGCGCCGAAGTGCCGCGCTCACCCCCTAGCCCCCCCTCGCCGCAGCGGAATTTGCGGCGCAGGGAAGGGGTTAAGAGAAAGCAGATAGTACAGCAGCTGTGGTCGGAGACATTGTAAGCAGTGGATTGGCAGTACAAGTTGACAAGTGAAACCCCATTGTGGACAAGAAGTGTGCTGCATCCAGGGAAGACTTACACGGCTTCCCTGGGCGGGATATCACTGAATTGCTGAACTGGGGAGATAATATTTTAGAATGAACTACCCTCATTCACAAAACTCCATTCAGAATATAACTTCCACAAAGACCAGTTCTTTAGATTCTTGCCTTTGAGAAGCTATATCCCCCAAATACATGACTACACACATCTTTCCGATTTTAGTCATCTCAAAGTGAAACTACTGATGGGAGATACGGAAAGACAAAATTTCATTGTTATGCCCTAGTGATCAATACATCTGAGAAGTTTAATTTACTAAATGGGCATGGCAAGAGGACACAGGGTCACTCACTGAAGAGAAGTAGGAGGAGGAATGAACAGCTGGACATCAACCTCACCCTAAAGGAACAGGAAGCCTGAAAAAACAAAGATGGCCTAGCACCAGCTCTCTCTTAAACAAAAGTAAAACAGTTTTTCCCAGAAAGGTGCCTCAGAACTTCTGTTCTAGACCTCCCAATCTCACATCTGAACAATGGCAATGCCCTGCTCTATGGTCTCCCAGAATCGACATTGGCCCCTCAGCAGAGTGCTGGACTTGGCCCTTTTTGCAGGGTCATCCCGGAAATTTTTGCCTGCCTCCTGTAGTTTTTCTGACCTTTTGCTGGTGGTTTTTGGGATTGTGGGCACTTTATCACTGCTGATCAGTGCTAAAGTGCATGTGCTTTCCATTGTAACCTTGGTAAGATTGTTCTGCACCTTTTGGCATATTTAATTTACCCATCAGTCCCTTGTACAGTGGTATCCTATATACCAAGGGCCATTAAACTAAATGCTGCTGGTGGGCTTGCAGTGCTGCTTGCAGCGCTGTTTGCGCCACCCACCGAAGTAGCCTTTCAAACCTGTTTTAGCCTCTGCCACTGCAGGGCCTGCACGCCCAGTTTACTGCCGCTGTGACATGGCACATTAAGTGGATGCCACATCTGATACTCCCCTTTTACTACATATAAGTCACCCCTAAGGTAGGCCCTAGCTAGCCCTATGGGCAGGGTGCGGTGTAGATAAAAGGTAGGGCATGTGCCTTAACTGTGTGGCATGTCCTGGTAGTGAAAAACAGCCTATTTGGTTTCTCACTGCTGTGAGGCTGCCCTCTCATAGGGATGAATTGGGGATTCCCTGATATATGCTTCAGTGGTAATTTCTGATCTGAGAGGGGTAGCGGGATCAAGTTTGGTATGTTTGGAATAGTAGTGATAAATCCTGCTTATTGGTGAAAGCAGATTTACTATTACTATTTTAGAAATGCCACTTTTAGAAATGGGCATTTTGGTGTGCTATATGTCTTTGTACCTGCGTGATTTGTATTAACCATCTGGTTCTGACTGACAGGGGCGAGGGGATGTGCGTTCACTCCAGCCAGTCCCTGTGGGGGGTCAAGGTGTGTCCTGCCCTGCCTGGGTGACTCAGTGCTAGGCTGAAAAGGCCTGGTATGCATTTGGAGAGGTGGGAGGAGTAGCACCTGCACCTGAATAGGACTATGCCTGCCTTCCACAATGATGGCTGCGCCCCTGTGGTGTGTCTGGAGCCGAGCCTTACACTAAGAATGGAGGTTGTTGTGCACTTGAAAAGATATTCTAAAATTCCCCCAGAACTGGTTTAGACTGGGCTCAGAGCCTTGTGCCAGGGGAGAACAAAGACATATGGATTATATGTACTGGGGCTGTGACCCCATGTTTGTTGGAACTGGAACAGAAGACACTGTGTGGAGTGCCAGGTGGAACCGCCATCTGGGTCTACCTATTTGCGGAACTGAACGTGCTGTCTGCTGGGCAGCAGAAGGGACTGACACTCTGCTAAGGGACCCTGTGTGCTGGCCTACCTGTGCCCTGTTGTCTGGTCCAGGGATTTACCAGGGCTGTGTGACTGGCCCTGGATACTTAGAAGAAGCACTAGGTGAGCACTGTGATTGCCACCTTGGGAGTTGGTTTCATTAGAAGCCCAAGTGGAGCGCTGCAGGGTGCTGCCCTCTTCACTTTCAATGCCTGAGAGCCAAGTGCTGTAACTGCGTGGCCGGGAGCCCCACTGGCTGTGCAAGGTCTGGAGACCGCCTTTTCTTTAAATTGATTTTTGGCCGGAGCAGTGCGTGTGAACACCACATGTGAGGAGGGAGATGTGAGGCCTGACTCCAGGAAGAGCCCAGGAGCTCCGCATGCATCCCATTGTGGGCAGAGTCCAGCAAGGGTCTTGTGAAATTGTGCCCATGCAACAGGGGTCACGTTGCAGTACCCGCAACCCTGTTTGACTCCCCCTTGAAGTGGCGCAGTTTCAGAAACTGCCTAGGTAGCCAAGAAGGAAGAGCAAGTATTCCTGGCCTGGGAAGTCCTCTGCATTGCCCAGCATCGCCAACAACATTGAGGGGCGCGGCCAAAGGCAGCAAAGCTGGGGTAGAGTTTGCTCTGTTTACTCACCAGCTATTTCCTCTCTTGCTGGCTGCTGCAGAAGGAAGGGTCCAGGTGGGAGGCCTGGCCAGCGGAGGCCTTCTGCCTGCACCATCATGGAGAACCAGCCCGATGGGAGGAGGACGGCCTCCTCAGGAAGCCTGTACCACTGCAGCTGAACCACCAGGTCAGTGCAGTGGGGAAGACCCCACCGTTGGTCCCCACCATTATTGGACCGCCACATTTGTTGTTGGCAGTCACACCACATGCCTGCAGGAATGCCAGGGGCCATTTCTCTGGAGGAAAAGGGACTGGGTGAGGTTTCTCAATGTACGGGGACAGCACTTTATTGGCAGTGTTAGACCTGGCATCTTTGGCGTGGTTTCCCCTATCTTTTTGCCTCTACCTCCTGTATTTTTGATAAGTGCTGGATTTCGTTTTTGCTGGTTTAGATGCTTTAGATACTTTGCCACTGCTGATCAGTGCCAGAGTGTAAGTGCTCCCTGTGTAAATTATTATTCTGATTAAATATACATGTTTGGCATATTTCTATCACCATGAAGTCCCTAGTAAAGTGCACTGGGTGTGCCAGGGCTGGTGATGACAAATGCTACTGGTGGGCCTGCAGCACTGATTGTGCCACCCACAGGAGTAGCTCTAAAAATGGTGCCTCAGGCCTGCCACTGCATTGCCTATGGGCAGTTTAGAACTGCCATGTCTTCCTGGTCAGTGTCCCCACTGACCGGGCCTAACCCTTCCCTTTTTGTGCACATCAGTCACCCCTATGGAAGGCCTAAGGTACCCCCCCTCGGCAGGGTGCAGTGTATGTAAAAGGTAGAGCATGTACTAGTGCAGGTGACATGCTCTGGTAGTGAATGGCAGCCATTTTCGTTTTTCACTACTGTAAGGCTATCTTGCTCCATAGGTTAACATGGGGGATGCTGGCTACAGTGGTTAACAGCATTTCTTCCCATAGGAACAAGATAGGACATAAGTATCTAGTATCCCTGAACTCAGAATTTAATAACACATCTTTTAGGAAAGGTTGTTTTTAAATCCTGTGTTTGAGAACAGCACTTTTAGAAAGTTGCTGTTCTCTTGTCTGACCCTTCTGTGTGCCTGGGCCTGTTTGTGTATTGACTGTCTGGTTTGAGAGTGACAGGGGCTGGGGGATTCCCCAGGAGGCTGGATGAGTCAGCACTAGGCTGAATGACTGCATTTGCAACTGGAGTGGTGGGAGGAGTTAGCACCTGGGCTGAATAGGGCTGTGCCTGCCTTCCACAATGCTGGCTCCACCCCCCTGCTGGGCGGCTGAGGACCCTGCCCCTCACTCTGAAAGGAAAGATGCAGCCAGCAAAACAAAGTACTCAGGAACCACCCAGAACTGGTTCAGACCGGGCTCAGGGCCCACATGCACCCAGAGAACAAAGACTTTAGGGGTATAAGTACAGGACCCCTGACAACAGAAAATTAGATCATCCTGGAATCAAGAAGGAACCTTTGCCAAGGAGAAAGCTGAAACTGAAGAAGGAAGATTGTCCTGCTGTTGCTCTGCTGGACTGACCTGCTGTTGCTTTGCTGCCAAGGAGAGGGGAAGGACTTTGCTGTGTGCTGTGTCCCCTGTCTTGAAGGAATCTCCAAGGGCCTGAGAAGAGCTGGCTCCCTGTTTTGAAGTCCCAGGAACAAAAGGACTTCACCCCCAGCTTCCCTGAACTCTGCTGAGAGAGTTCTGTCCTTCCTAGAGTGCTTGATCCAGTTGTGGGGCCTCTGGAAGTTGTACCTGTGCTGGCAAGCTTGAAACTAAGCTTGAGTGACTTTTGAATCTGAAAAGTGTTGCATCGCTTGCTTGCGGAGCGCATCCCCGACAGTGCGAGAAGTTTCCCGCCGCTACGGAGGTCGAGATCGTCGCAGCGCCTGACGCCGCTGCCAGAGACGTCGCATCCTTCGTTTGCGGGACGCACCAGACCGGTGCGGGAGAATCGAACATCGCTGCGAGTATCGTCGCAGAGCCTGTCGTCGCTGGGTGAGAACGCCACACCGCTTGCTTGCGGACCGCATCATGTCGCTGCGAGCATCGTCGCAGAATCATCGCATCGAGGAGCTGCGAGAGAGAGGATCACCGCTGGACCGCGCATCGTCGCCCCGGAGATCGTCGCAGCCCCTACGAGATCGTCGCATCGTGCCTTTGCGAGAACAGACTTCCTACGGAACCTACGCACTGGAATCCATACAAGTGGCCTTCCTCCCCATACAGACCGGATTCGTCGCAACACGCCCGCTGCTGCAGCGGGGCTGTCGCATCGCCTCCCCAGGGTCTCAGGAGCAGCGCATCGCTTGTTTTCCACCGCACCAGCTTCTGCTTTTGGAACTTTGTTGCAACTAAAAGGTACTGTGAGTAAACGTGACGCAACTGTGAACTTTTCACGCATCAGTAAAGAATTCTATTGCAACGTAGAGAATTCTATCGCAACCTACGAATTTTAACGCAACCTTAAGAACTCTTTTGAAACCATATTCTTGAACTGTGTATGTTGGATTTTCGTCGTTTTGGTCTTGTGTAGTTTAGATTAAAATACCTTTATTTTTCTAAACTGTTGTGGAGTCAGTTTGTGGTGTTTTCACTGTGTTACTGTGAGTGTTGGTACAAATACTTTACGCATTGCCTCTGGTTAGCCTAGACTGCTCGTGCCAAGCTACCTAGAGGGTGAGCAGGGGTTATCTCAGAGGGTTATCTCCTTGCCCTGACTAGAAGCAAGGGTCCCTATTTGGACAGTGGTACCTACCTCTGCCAACTAGAGACCCCCAGATCTAACATTGGTGGCAGCGGTGGGATTTGAACTTGTATTTGTACTTGACCCACAGTAATTGGTGTACATCACTAGTGAGTGCAGACCACTACGCCACCGCATACTACTGGTTTTGGTTTTGATTTTTCTATTTTTGAGTAACTCTTCAATACATCATGTCTTTGCATGGGAAGGCACCCAATAAGGAGGCAGAAGTAGAGATCGAGTTTGCCATTGGAGATTTGTATTCATACAAAGTTGAGCAACTTAGGAAATTCTGCCTTGAGTTTGAGTGCCCCATAAAGAGCGCCTACAGAAAGGAGGAGCTGCAGAAAATCTTGAAGGCCCATTGGGAGGCACAAGAGGGAGAGGATGATGTGGATGTAGAAAACAGTTTTCAAGTCAGAGATTTGCCAGTGGGCAAAGTAGGTGCAGGAGCTGGCAGCAACCATTCCAGCAGGGGCCTCTCCCCAGAAGAGTTACAAGAAAATCAGAGAGTAAGAGAGTATGAGTTAGAAGTCATGAAAATGAAAATGCAAATGAAGCAATTTGAAATGGATAAAGAGAGAGAAAAGGCGGCGGAGGAGAGCAAAAGTGCCCGCGCCTTGGAGGAAAAGAAATTGCTTTTGGCTCATGGTTTGAGCATGAGGGAACTGGATCTTAAAGCCAAGGAGGTGGAAGCCAGTTCAAATGGTAGCAGCGCGCAGCCAGTGCATGGGGGTAAAGTATACATTCCCAAGGACCTGGTGCAGAATTACCATAGGAGTGAGGATATTTATGCCTGGTTCACTTCGTATGAAATTGCATTGAAGATGAATGGTGTGCCTGATCAGCATTGGGGGGCGGGCCTGTGGAAACATTTTGAGGCTTCTGGGAGGAGTGCTCTAGAGCCCTTAGAATTAGCAGGTGCCATGACCTACCCCAATATGAAGGAGGCCTTATGTCTCAGGTATGGCCTTACTCCAGAGCAGTATAGACTGCAGTTTAGAAACTCCAAGAAGAGGGAGTCTGAGACTTGGATGGAGTGTGTGAATTTGTACTCGCGTGCACTGGAAGGTTGGATGAAGGGCAGTAAAGTAACTGATTTTATGGGGTTGTTGCATTTAATTAGTTGGGAGCACTTGAGTAGTCTTTGTGTTCCAGAGCTGCGCCAGCTTCTTTTAGACAGCAAGCTGACAGACCCCATTGAGCTTGCTAAGGAGGCGGACCGCTGGACCAGTACCAGGGTCCACAGAGGAATTGTGGGTACCCCAGCCAAAGGTGGGCAGGGTCCCCAGCAGAAGAGTGGGGGGGACAAGGGTAACCAAAAGGAGTTCTCAGAAGGGCCCCAAAATAGTTCCCAGGGAAAGGAATCTCAACCCCCAAACCTAAACAGCCATGGCCCTCTAAGGGCAGGTGGGACAATAAAGACAACAGGGGCCCACCAACCTGCTTTCACTGCAACGAGGTGGGCCACATAGTTCCAAAATGTCCCAAGAAAAAGCCCGCATCCACTGGTGCTCCCGCCCCAGCGTTAGCTAGTGTAGCTTTGGGAGGGGATTTGGTTTCTAGTGACTGGGGGGAGCTAGCAGTCATGACCCTTGTCTCTCTAGGAGACCAAGAGATGGTCCAGGAAACCTTGCTGCCCTCTAACACTAAGAACTATGGGCAGAAGGTGACCATCAATGGGAAGGAGATTGAGGCTCTGAGAGACACTGGAGCCAGCGTGACATCTGTGAGGTGTCAGTGGGTGTCTGAAGAGCAAATCATCCCTGGTGTACTCCGCCCTGTAGTGGCAGCTGACAGTTCAGTGCGCTTCAGCAAGCTGGCGCGGGTTCCCTTTGAATGGGGGGAGTCTCTGGTCTCTTGGAGGTAGTTGTCAGTGATGCCTTGCCTGTAGACTGTCTGTTAGGTAACGACCTGGAGAGTTCTCCATGGAAGGATGTAGAACACAGAACTCACTTGGAGATGTTGGGTTTACCTGCGTGGATCTTCTGTGTGTCTACACGTGCTATGACAGCCAGTAGGGGGGACTCAGCAGAACTGGAGCCTGAAACAGTGGCCCAGAGACCTGCCAGGAGAGGAAGAGGCAGAGGGCGCGGGAAACCAGCCCCAGCCGTTCCCACGGTCCAGGAGGAAGCAGAACCTGAGGGGGATGCCCTGGAACCTACAGGGGAACAGGTGGCCGAACTGGGAGACCTACCTGAGCTGACCCATTGGCAGCAAGAAGGTGGTCCCTCCAGGGAGGAATTCTGCCAAGCGCAGAAAGAATGCCCTTCCCTCCTTGGTCTGCGGCAACAGGCTGTAGATCAGGCAGCAGGTGGAGCAGCCAGAGATCACTTTATCTACTGGGAAGATGACTTGTTATATAGCGAGCCTAAGTTTGCTGAGCCCGGTGCAGCCCGTGTGCTGGTAGTACCCGAGAGCTTCAGAAACTTCCTAATGGGTCTGGCTCATGACGTGCCTCTTGCAGGACATCTGGGGCAAGACAAGACCCTAAACCGGCTTGTCACCCACTTCCACAGGCCCCAGATGAGAAAGCACGTTGGTTCCTTTTGCAGATCTTGCCAAACCTGTCAAGCCAGTGGCAAGATTGGAACAAAGTTGAAGGCACCCCTTCAACCTTCCCAGTAGTGAGCACCCCTTTCGAGCGGGTTGGCATAGACATTGTAGGACCCCTGGACCCCAAGACAGCCTTAGGCAACAGGTTCATCCTGGTCTTGGTGGACCATGCCACCCGGTACCCGGAAGCAGTCCCTCTCAGGACAATCACAGCACCCGTGGTGGGCCGTGCATTGATGGGGATCTTTTCCCGTGTGGGGTTCCCCAGAGATGTGGTCTCCGACCGAGGTACCAACTTCATCTCTAAGTACATGAAGTCTCTGTGGGAGGAGTGTGGGGTAACAGTTCACCACTCCTTACCACCCTCAAGGAAATGGGCTGGTTGAAAGGTTCAACCGGACCCTGAAAGGTATGATTATGGGCCTGGCGGAGCCCATGAGACGTAAGTGGGACGTCTTGTTACCATGCCTGTTGTTTGCCTACAGGGAGGTGCCTCAGAAGTCCTTAGGGTTCAGTCCCTTTGAACTCCTGTATGGCCACCCTGTTAGAGGACCTCTCTCACTGGTGAAGGAGGGTTGGGAAAAGTCCCGTGGGAAAACCCCCCAGGAAGTGTTCAGCTATGTGCTGGCCATCCGCAACCAGACACAACGCTTCAGGAAGCTCGCCCAGGCGAACCTGGAAGCAAGCCAGGAAGAAATGAAAAGATGGTATGACCAGAATACTCCTCTGGTCGAATTTCAACCTGGGCAGAAAGTGTGGGTGATGGCGCCAGTGGAGCCTTGTGCGCTCCAAGACAAGTGGACTGGGCCATATGAGGTGGTGGAAAGGAAGAGTGAGGTAACCTACCTGGTTAACCTGAGGACTCCCAGGCAGCCCCTGAGAGTCTTGCATGTGAACCGCCTCAAACCACACTTTGAGAGGTCTGAAGTAACCATGCACATGGCTACAGATGCAGGAACGGAAGAGGATAGTGATCCTCTCCCTGACCTCCTGGCAGTTAAGGAGCAAGATGGGTCAGTGGATGGTGTGGTCCTCTCGCCCACCCTGACTCCAGAACAGCAGAGTGACTGTCGCCAAGTGTTGGGTCAGTTCTCCTCCCTGTTCTCCCTGACCCCAGGAGTCACCAACTGGTGCGTCCATGATGTGGACACTGGAGACAGTCCGCCTGTGAAACAAAAATTTTACAGGGTAGCTGACAAGGTCAGGGCCAGCATCAAGGAAGAGGTTTCCAAGATGTTGGAGCTAGGGGTGATTGAGCCCTCCAGCAGCCCCTGGGCTAGCCCAGTGGTCTTGGTGCCCAAGAAAGCTGCTACGCCCGGTGGCCCTCCAGAACTCCGGTTTTGCGTGGACTACCGTGGGCTCAATGCGGTCACGAAGACTGACGCACACCCCATCCCCAGAGCTGATGAGCTCGTGGATCGGTTGGGAGCTGCCCAGTACCTCAGTACATTTGATTTGACTTCTGGGTACTGGCAGATTGCCTTAACTGATGGGGCCAAAGAGAGGTCAGCATTTTCAACCCCAGAGGGGCACTTCCAGTTCCGAGTCATGCCCTTTGGGTTGAAAAATGCCCCTGCCACATTCCAGAGACTGGTTAACCAGGTACTGACCGGGCTGGAGGAATTCAGCGCCACATACCTGGATGACATTGCTGTGTTCAGCTCCACGTGGGAGGAACATTTGCAACACCTCTGCGAAGTGTTGAAGGCTCTGCAAAGGGCAGGCCTCACTATCAAGGCCAGCAAGTGCCAGATAGGGCAGGGATCTGTGGTGTATTTGGGACACCAAGTGGGGAGCGGCCAGGTGGCGCCCCTACAGGCAAAGATTGATACCATTCTGGCTTGGGAGCCCCCCAAGACCCAGACAGAGGTGAGGGCCTTTTTAGGACTCACCGGGTATTACCGACGGTGTGCAAAGGATATGGCACCATTGTCGCCCCCTTGAAAGAACTCACTTCCAAGAAGTTGCCCAAAAGAGTTTACTGGACTGACGCCTGCCAAACTGCTTTTGAAACCCTGAAAACTGCTATGTGCACAGCGCCGGTGCTCAAGGCACCTGACTTTTCCAGTGAGTTCATAGTTCAGACAGACGCTTCAGAGCATGGTGTGGGAGCAGTACTCTCACAAATCACTGAGGAGGGAGGAGACCAGCCGGTAGCCTTCATTAGCAGGAGGCTACTCCCCAGGGAACGGAGGAGGAGTGCGATTGAGAGAGAGGCATTTGCTGTGGTCTGGGCTCTGAAAAAGTTGAGGCCCTACCTGTTTGGGACTCACTTCCGTGTTCAGACCGACCACAGGCCCCTCAGATGGTTAATGCAAATGAGGGATGAGAACCCAAAACTGTTGAGGTGGTCCATCTCCCTACAGGGAATGGACTTCACGGTGGAACACCGCCCTGGCACAGAACACGCCAATGCTGATGGTCTGTACAGGTTTTTCCGCCTTAGTGAAGAGAACTCCCAAGAGGGTGGGCAGTTCTCCCCACTTTCAGCTGGAGGGGACACGTGTTAGACCTGGCATCTTTGGCGTGGTTTTCCCTATCTTTTTGCCTCTACCTCCTGTATTTTTGATGCTGTGCTGGATTTCGTTTTTGCTGGTTTAGATGCTTTGGACACTCTGCCACTGCTGATCAGTGCCAGAGTGTAAGTGCTCCCTGTGTAAATTATTATTCTGATTGAATATACATGTTTGGCATATTTGTATCACCATGAAGTCCCTAGTAAAGTGCACTGGGTGTGCCAGGGCTGGTGATGACAAATGCTACTGGTGGGCCTGCAGCACTGATTGTGCCACCCACAGGAGTAGCTCTAAAAATGGTGTCTCAGGCCTGCCACTGCAGTGCCTATGGGCAGTTTAGAACTGCCATGTCCTCCTGGTCAGTGTCCCCACTGACCGGGCCTAACCCTTCCCTTTTTGTGCACATCAGTCACCCCTATGGAAGGCCCAAGGTACCCCCCTGGGCAGGGTGCAGTGTATGTAAAAGGTAGAGCATGTACTAGTGCAGGTGACATGCTCTGGTAGTGAATGGCAGCCATTTTCGTTTTTCACTACTGTAAGGCTATCTAGCTCCATAGGTTAACATGGGGGATGCTGGCTACAGTGGTTAACAGCATTTCTTCCCATAGGAACAAGATAGGACATAAGTATCTAGTATCCCTGAACTCAGAATTTAATAACACATCTTTTAGGAAAGGTTGTTTTTAAATCCTGTGTTTGAGAACAGCACTTTTAGAAAGTTGCTGTTCTCTTGTCTGACCCTTCTGTGTGCCTGGGCCTGTTTGTGTATTGACTGTCTGGTTTGAGAGTGACAGGGGCTGGGGGATTCCCCAGGAGGCTGGATGAGTCAGCACTAGGCTGAATGACTGCATTTGCAACTGGAGTGGTGGGAGGAGTTAGGACCTGGGCTGAATAGTAGGTGTGTGAAAACTCAGTGATTTTCATTGACAGTGTGAACCCAGGGATTTCTCTCTGACTAGCTGAATAGGGCTGTGCCTGCCTTCCACAATGCTGGCTCCACCCCCCTGCTGGGCGGCTGAGGACCCTGCCCCTCACTCTGAAAGGAAAGATGCAGCCAGCAAAACAAAGTACTCAGGAACCACCCAGAACTGGTTCAGACCGGGCTCAGGGCCCACATGCACCCAGAGAACAAAGACTTTAGGGGTATAAGTACAGGACCCCTGACAACAGAAAATTAGATCATCCTGGAATCAAGAAGGAACCTCTGCCAAGGAGAAAGCTGAAACTGAAGAAGGAAGATTGTCCTGCTTTTGCTCTGCTGGACTGACCTGCTGTTGCTTTGCTGCCAAGGAGAGGGGAAGGACTTTGCTGTGTGCTGTGTCCCCTGTCTTGAAGGAATCTCCAAGGGCCTGTGAAGAGCTGGCTCCCTGTTTTGAAGTCCCAGGAACAAAAGGACTTCACCCCCAGCTTCCCTGAACTCTGCTGAGAGAGTTCTGTCCTTCCTAGAGTGCTTGATCCAGTTGTGGGGCCTCTGGAAGTTGTACCTGTGCTGGGAAGCTTGAAACTAAGCTTGAGTGACTTTTGAATCTGAAAAGTGTCGCATCGCTTGCTTGCGGAGCGCATCCCCGACAGTGCGAGAAGTTTCCTGCTGCTACGGAGGTCGAGATCGTCGCAGCGCCTGACGCCACTGCCAGAGACGTCGCATCCTTCGTTTGCGGGACGCACCAGACCGGTGCGGGAGAATCGAACATCGCTGCGAGTATCGTCGCAGAGCCTGTCGCCGCTGGGTGAGAACGCCGCACCGCTTGCTTGCGGACCGCATCACGTCGCTGCGAGCATCGTCGCAGAATCATCGCATCGAGGAGCTGCGAGAGAGAGGATCACCGCTGGACCGCGCATCGTCGCCCCGGAGATCATCGCAGCCCCTACGAGATCGTCGCATTGAGAACAGACTTCCTACGGAACCTACGCACCGGAATCCATACAAGTGGCCTTCCTCCCCATACAGACCGGATTTGTCGCAACACGCCCGCTGCTGCAGCGGGGCTGTCGCATCGCCTCCCCAGGGTCTCAGGAGCAACGCATCGCTTGTTTTCCACCGCACCAGCTTCTGCTTTTGGAACTTTGTTGCAACTAAAAGGTACTGTGAGTCAACGTGACGCAACTGTGAACTTTTCACGCATCAGTAAAGAATTCTATCCCAACGTAGAGAATTCTATCGCAACCTACGAATTTTAACGCAACCTTAAGAACTCTTTTGAAACCATATTCTTGAACTGTGTATGTTGGATTTTTGTCGTTTTGGTCTTGTGTAGTTTAGATTAAAATACCTTTATTTTTCTAAACTGTTGTGGAGTCAGTTTGTGGTGTTTTCACTGTGTTACTGTGAGTGTTGGTACAAATACTTTACGTATTGCCTCTGGTTAGCCTAGACTGCTCGTGCCAAGCTACCTAGAGGGTGAGCAGGGGTTATCTCAGAGGGTTATCTCCTTGCCCTGACTAGAAGCAAGGGTCCCTATTTGGACAGTGGTACCTACCTCTGCCAACTAGGGACCCCCAGATCTAACAGGCAGGATGAGTAGGGACACAGAAGTTGCATAGTAGGGACAGCATTTATGATGCAAGTATTATCCCTCACTCTAATTGCCTCACATCGCCTGCCCTGAGATGATGACTTAAGTGATGTATGCCTTGCATTGGTCAAGATAACAGGCATTCCTTCAGAGTGTGCATTATATTTACAGTGAGGTGATGGTGGTATATACAATAACAGTAATGGTATTTCATGATGTGTTTATAGCTGCAAGTGTTTACTATGGTGCACTGCTGATGAGGTTTTATGCTTAACGCTTTACGCTAAGTGCAATCCTACCCGTAGTTACTGGTGATCCTAACTGTAATGTTTATGACAGTGACCCGATTGGCCAAGCGATTTATGTAATCCATGTGACTTCATGACCAGTGCCTAGTGGCACAGTGCTTTATATGATTGTGGTTTAATGTGTTTTTATGGATATTATAAAGGATATTTTTATATAACCTTGTGTGGTGTCTCTTTTGTGGTGTGCCTAGTGTGTCGCTGCTGAGTGAGTAGCGCGCCCTGCATCGCATTTTGTGATGCAGGGCACGGAACGAAATTCGTTTTATTAATTTAATTGTTTACTTACCTGCAATCATCCAGATTCCATTGTTTATCACCCCCCACCCTGCCCCTCCACTGCCCCGCCTGCCTGCCCCACCGCAACGCCCTCCATGGGCCGCGGCTGCTCAGGACCTGAAACTTCATCTCTTTTTCATCAGGACCACCCCAATTTAGGAAATAATTGAAGTTGCTTTTCTTTAAAGACCATTCCATCACAATAGAACAACAGTACACCTCTGCTCCCAGATTCCTGCTGCCTCTAATAACACATATTGAATTCATGCTTGTCTTCGACAATGTACAGTGTTCCACTGCCTTATGGCTAGGTTTGCACTAGTCAAATACCACATACATGCACACATACAAGATCCCCCAAGAGTTCGTGATTAACAGATACCGTTTTTTCCTCCAACATATTGGCCTGGTAGTTGTTAAGAAGAACAGCATCAGATACTTGCACAACTAAGAACTAGCTGTCTTATAGAGTTGAGGTTGAGGGTTGGACCACTTATTTGCCTTTGAGAGCCCAATATATAGGTCCTGAGGATGACCCCAAAAACAACACATACTATGGGGATGCTGGAGGTAGTATATGGGACAGATAAATAACGGCAGGAGCAAAGATACTGGGGAGTCAACTGTTAATTAGTCTTCCTAAAATGGGATGAATCTCTAATCATTTATCATTGAGAAAATGATAGCAGGTGACACACCTCTACGTGTTATCATCCATTTTCTGACCATGTGTAGGTGCAGCAATATGTGAAGAAGCTATTACCTAAATGTTAATTATAAAAATTCTATCTATCTATCTATCTATCTATCTATCTATCTATCTATCTATCTATCTATCTATCTATCTATCTATCTATCTATCTATCTATCTATCTATCCGTCCAGCTAGCTACCTAGCCTTCATCGAGAAGAGTTAAGGAAAAAACGCTTGCATCGCATTATTGCATTGGCAACCATAGCTGCCAAGTTTACTGTGTCCACACGTGATGCAATGCTCTAGACTTCTTTTTGTCTTTAAAATTTGAGACTTGTAGTCCTGGTTCTATAATGCAGTAAACAAGACTGAAAGTCACAGAATTCAAAGGAAATTGATAAACTTGTTAGGGGTGGGCAACTGTAGGCTGTTACAGTATAGACCTATACATCGATATATTAGGAGCACTATATACAGTAAAATAAATACTCCTTACCCTGTCACGAATAAAATGACCTCTCCTTCACAAATAAAATACACTACGCAGCACCTCACTTTAAATGCTAAATTTATTTTTTATACAAAAGAGATGCGAACAGGTGTTAGCTCACTCTTTGAAATATGTGCTTTGCAGTCTCTCACTGTGCTGAAAAACGAGTGCATGCGAGGCACTGATATCTACTCGACAGATCTCGGAAACAGGATGAATTGTACTCAGAGTTCACCCTGCATCTGCTTTTATCATTTTAATAACACATCTCAGTTAAGATTCTAGTTAACGGATACACACTAATTGTTCGGTTTTCCCAATATATGTGAATACAAGTTTCTATTTGAGAGTAGAAGGGTGTGCTTATCACAAAAAAAATCGAATTTATAAGCAAAACTGCTGCATTCCTCTGTAACACCAGCCACGAGAATAGAATAGAAAAAAAAATGCTTGGCTTTAGTGTGCGGCATTAACATGGAAACAGAAATCCCCATGAAGCTCTGCTCTGTTCCCATAGCAACCCCGCGAGGTAGCACAAAAGGGCTCATCTTTATGCAACAGACTTTTATAAAATCTATCATCCTGTGTGTGACAGTGTGTACTGTCTTTTTTCGCAGTGCTGTGACATCCAAATACATAGCACCTATTAAATATAACCAGCTCTTTTATTTATTTATTTATTTATTTATAATCAGACAAGAAAGTTGCTCCGTACAAATAAAAGACTGATTAACAATGCTGTTCTCGAGGCACGTTTTACAACGAAGCATGTAAACTGGTCACCGTATCTGCACTCGGAAAAAAAACTATTATTTTTAATAATGTTGTGTACCAAACCCTACATGTATGACCTCCGGAACACAACATGGGCGACTAAAAGCAATGCTGCCACCTGTTTCCACGCTGCAATAAATCCCATTGGCCCCATAAAGCCCAAAAACGGCGCTAACAAATGCTAATCTGCAGGTAGCGAGCTCCCGGGAGACTGCAGGAAGAAAGCTGCCGCAATCAGGAGGGTACATCATTAACAACTCTCAAGGCACAGCCCGCGCGAAATAAAATAGAATTTATTGCATTTAAAACATGCTTGATGGGAGGGTTAGCAGGCAATCTGCATCGAGTGGCCTAGGTTAATTTGATTCATGTTCTCTTTAGCGGGATGTCTGATTGTGAACGCCCGTTGGTATTGATTTGTTCCTCAATCAATAGCACATTTTCTACATCCGCAAATGATTTACCCATTTGGAAATTAAAGCGGGGAGAACATGTGGAAATTTAAGACCATGTTTTTAATAGATCGGTCCCAGCAAGTTGGGGATACGCTATGAACGGATGGCCCGTATTAAAGTGAACCAGTTCGGTGTTTCTGCTGCTATTTGCTTTTTTATTTTTTATTTTAGTTTCATGAGAGTTTATTTTTGTCAACTCGCTGTCCACCATTATCCAATATGGATGCACTTGGACGATGCGAAAAACGTTGAGTCTGTTTTATAAACTCACATGTTGCCTGAGTCTACCGACATAGTTCAATTATAATCCTTGCCTAAAATCTAACTCGCCACAATACGAACAAATGTAGGCTTCATTTCATTGAGAAGCAGAAAAACTGCCACTGGCTTCTCCTATGATACCACAAAGACTGTATTGATAATTAATTTGCGATGAAAATAGACGACGGGACGATTTACTGGAGAAATGCTTTCACAGGCTGAGACTTAGAACTGCATGCTTCATTCGCATTTCAGCATATACAACTTTCATTGCATTTACATTTTGGACCCTCAATGGTCAATCACTGAAAAGACTGAAGACCTAACTGCACATTTGTATTTTTAAATAGATATTTTGACTTTGAATGTAATTATACGGTCAATTCAGCAGAAATAGGGTACAGCATTTCAGTAATCTTCGTAAACTCTGTACTCACGTTCTGAAAGTCTGTGGCTGGGGTTTATGTTAACTAAGGTCTCATTTCTTGAAGCTATTCTGTGATACAAACAGTTCACGGCAACAACTGATCTCTCAAAATAGTACACTGAAAATAGCACTCGAAAAACAGTCTCATTTCAAAATAGCACCTCTCATGTATAGCATTGATCAACAGAATAAGCTATAAAAAGTACTCTGAAAACCAAAATAGGAAAACAGCTGCACTCAAAACAGCGCATTGCAAACAGAGCACAAAAACTAAATTCATTTTAAAATAGCATATTAAAAATAGAATAGAAAAAATATCATTCAATAAATTATTCGAAACAACGGATTCACTTTATTCAAAGTAGTCAAAAACACATAAAAATGAATTCAATTCAAAATAGCTTCCTGTCCAAAGAGTGCATTGAAATACAGCACAGAAAAAATAGTTTAAATTCAATGTAGATGAATGAAAATTAGCACATGAAGAAAGATTAATTTAAAATAGTGCATTGATTTTTTTAATTTTTATAAATTGTGCACGTTGTACTGAGTATTAAAGCTGGCACAAAGGTGCAAACATGTTTTTTCATGCAAGTAGAATCTTAGATGCACAGAAAAAATCAAAATGCCATCAAAACCGTTTCATCCTGAATCACAAAACCAGGGTTTGTGGAGTTTTCAGACTGTAAAATCCACCTAGAATAACGAGAAATGAAAATATACCACCTCCTAGATTTAAGGTGTTAGGTAAATCATGAGGTGTTTCAGCATGGATTCCCTACAGAAATAAGTTCACATCCACAAACCTGTGAGTTTATGGAAATTCTCATAACTCCTGCAGGAAAATACACACCCTGGAACGATATACCAATGTATTCCTTTGAATGAAGCTTTACTACCTTTTCAGCATGGAAAATATAAAGGAGTACCTCAGTGTTGGACCTGGCATCTTTTGCGTTTTTTTCCCCGTCTTTTTTGCTACTGACATCCTGTTTTTGGGTGTGTGCCACATTTTGTTTATGCTGGTTTCAGAACTCTGCGCACGTTACCACTGCTGATCATTTCTAAAGTGCGAGTTCTTCCTGTGTAAATTGTGATTATGATTGGTTATCCACGATTGGCATAGTCGGTTTACTGGAAAGTCCCTAGTAAAGTGCATGGTGGGTGCCTAGGGCTTGTTAATCAATTGCTACTAGTGGGCCTGCAGCACTGATTGTGCCACCCACATGAGTAGCCCTGCAAACATGTCTTAGGCCTGCCACTTCAATGTCTGTGAGAGCAGTTTTAAACTGCCATGTCAACCTGGCAAGTGTACCCGCTTGCCAGGCCCAAAACTTATTTTTTTCAAAATAGAAGGCACCCCGGCACCCCTAAGGTAAGCCCAAGGTAGCCCCATGGGAAGGGGCCAGCACATGTGAAAGGTAGGACATGTGCTGGTGTGTTTTACATGTCCTGATAGTGAAATACTGCCAATTTTCTTTTTTCACCATTGCAAGAACTATCGCTCCCCTAGGTTATCATTTGAGCAGCCTTGTAACCTGTAGCAAGTGTAACTTCAAATTGGGAAGAGATAGATATTTGGAGTTTGGGGTCCCTGAACTCACAAGTTAAAAATACATATTTTAGTGAAGTTGGTTTTTAAATTGCTTGTATGACAATGCCACTTTTAGAAACTAACCTAGAGCTACTTCAAAGTATAACCCAGCATACATCAAGGATTAGACAGTAAGTCCTTACTGCTTCCTTGCTCGACCATTGGCTTGACAACAATGATTTGGAAACTGATGTAAGATGGACAGTAATGTCAGTCATTCAGACCACACCAAGGTGGAGACCCAGAAATACGCTTAACTTAATGTGAAGCACTTTTAATTGTCAAGTTCAATACTGTTATTGAAGGGCTAAATGAAATGACGGAATTGTATCACTTGTAAAGGACATGCCACTGTATGTGTTTAGAATACTTCCATAAAGAGAGGCACATAATTCATCATTGCTCAGCTGCATTATCAAAAACACTACATTTCCCAGAAAGCATTGTGCCTGATCCGGTATGATTTTCTAAATAACATGAAAACATTGCACCAACATGTTGGTTTTCCCAGTCTTTGCTAAGCATTTATTGCTAATTTAACATGTTCCTCACGTACAACAAATGAAAAATTCATCAATCTTAGAAATAACAAAAATTCTCATAGCGCTGCTTGTTTTTTCCCCCCTTTCTTTTAAAGTCAAACTCAAAAAATCATCAGCAAAACTTTATTGCTCTGCTAACGCTCGGTGAGACATGAACAAACTGACTTCTGGCCCACGGAACACCACTTTAAAACAATAAGAGAGCGCACCAGCCTATGAGAACAAGCTCGCGATTCAAACTCAATGCACAGCATTCCCTGACAACTCGGCACCAGCATAACAGAGAATCGCGGTAAGCTAGCATACCACATATGAGACCTGTTAACACAGAGAAGCCAAGTCAAGTGACCTTTAACAGCTTGATAGTATTCTAGACAATTTTTGGCATTTAGAGTTGATTTTTTTTCTTTATTCAAGTTTCAATTAGGGTTTTTAGGATAACAGGAACGCAAACGAGAATCAGATGTATCCAAGATAGGAAGCCCCTGCAACAGATAGATGTGAGTGTTTTAAAGTTATTCTTTGGTTTAAGAGACATGGCAGTTAGAGCCCTCAGTTAACTCTTCATTGTTTTCTTTAAATTCAGGTGACTGAAGTGTTTCAAAATAGTGACAAACGTGTCCGCGGTTCAGCTATGATAGCATGAACAGGAAAAGGTAAATCAGTTCGAACGAGTAATGAATGTTAGAATGAAAGTGGATAGTTGAATGTATGATTAGTATGTGTTTGTTTTGTTATCTTTTACAGCATTCTAGTGTTCTGAGTCCTAATGGAGAACCCCATAAATCAATGTCAAGGGGCCTGAAACACGTCAACAGCTTTTGCATCCAAACAAGTGTATTTTATATATTAATACTGTGGCTTTGAACAAACTAGTATTTTTTGACGAATCTGTGATTTTTTTCAGAGCATAGTCTTCTCACTGTTTGGTTTCAGCCCACTAAGAAAAAATATATATGCCTCATCTACGGAAAGGTGGTTTGTGGGTATTGTAGAGAACCTAGATTGTTCATAACAATGTTTTTGGGACAATTGTGTTTTTCATGTTTTGTCAAATTGTTTTTGAATTGTCTTTCATTTTTTCTTTTAGGTAGCATTTGTATGAATTGGTTGTTCCCCTGTGTAATGTCAAATTTGTTGGAATGACATTTATAAACAATATTTTGATATTTACTAAAGAAAAGAGTACAACAAAAGAAGGAATAAAAGTAAAGAAATGACTAATGGTTGTTGATCATATCACGTATGTGTGTCATCGTATGAGCGAGTAAGTGTTATAAAGTATATCAGTACTGGCATTTGTTTTGTTGTTTTGACTTATAGAAAGTGGTCATCAACCCAGTGCATCTGAATTGTTTATGTATCACACCTGTGCGCCAGTATCTTCATCAACGTTGTCAAGCAGTAAGAAACTGAGGCAGTGTGTCCGGATATCAATGAATAACCTACCCTGACAGTAAGGAAATTACAGATCACCTCCCCTGCCCTACAGTAAGGAACCAATGCTTCACCTCCCCTGGCAGTAAGGAACCGATGCATCACCTCCCCTGGTTATAAGAAACTGATGCATTGCTTTTACGATGCCTCACCTCCCCTACACCTGTTTTTGTCTTTGAGTTTGAAGCATGACAGGTACCTTGTGCTTAAATTGATGCATCCAGAGTTTCCTATGGACTGAACTATTTTGAACCTTTTAAAAGTGATATCTTGATTTGTGTATGTGGGATTTTTGGTATTTTGTTCTTGTTTTATTCAGATGAGGATTGGTTATGTTTTTAAACTGGTGCGGTGTCCATTTACAGTGTTTTCACAGTTATTGTGTGTTTGTCTACAAATGCTTTACACATTGCCTCTAACATACGACTGACTGCTCGTACCAAGCTACCAAGGGGGTGAGCAGGGGTTATCTTAGATCTGTAATCCCTTTACCCTGACTAGAATTAGGGTCCCTACTTGCTCGGGGTGCAAGCCACTGCAAACTAGAGATCCCCATTCCTAACACTCCACATTTAATGAGACACTAGGAGAAGAGATTGTCCTGGAGGAAAATAGTGTCTTTGTTAAAAAAAACAGTTTTTTACATTAATTGTAGAGATGCATAATTCCACATGATATCCACATAGGATTATCCATGTGAGGGGATGAGTGGCTTTGTCTACACCTATGAATCTCTTCGGTTTTTAGAAGTACTCTGAGGAATCCTTTTGATACCCATAAAAGTCAGACTTGAGAGTACATTTAAAATTAAAAAAACACTGCCTTTGTTAGCATGTGCAAGGACACCATTTCCACAAAAATAACAATATCCTAAAGGTGGATCATTATTCTGTCACTGAGAGTCTAGACTACAATACTACATTTCCATGCTCAGTACTTCTACTATATATTTTTTAAGGTATTTAAGCAACGTAGATTTCATAAAACATACAAGCTACTTGCTTAAAAAGGTAAAAATTTATCTTTTTTTCAAGGAATAACCTGTTTAACTTTTACATGTAACCAAAAAAAAAGTTTACACTTTAAAAATTAAACTTTAAATTGGTATTATTAGTCTAAAATACTTTAATTAGACTGACAACAAAATGAGATGTATGAGCCACACACATGTTTCTAAAGCAGCATCAAAGAAACTAGCACCTAATGTTGGTACTTGTTTAATGCATAAATAAAAATGAAAGCATCAATTAATGCATATATTGTAAAATTGCCTTAGATTTGTCAACATAGTGCAAGTGAGAAAGAGCACATTTTGCATATGTTCTTATTCTCAAAAGGAATTAGCAGCTTTGTGTTCTCCAAATGTCTCTGGTACTCCTACAATGGGGTGTGAAAGTGGCCATGGGGAGGGTCATAGTTAGTACCGAGATGCCCACTGACAGCATTCTGGGAAATGAGCCAGCACTGGTGTCAAAAGAACTGGGAGGGATGGCCGCCCAAGGCATCCTGAACGCTCAGGTTTGTCAGAGTACTGCTCCTAAATGGAGAGTATGGAGACCTAGATGGGGGGACAAGAAGTAGAGACAGTACCCAGTGAAAAGCCAATGGATCATGTTGCCATCTCTGAGGGCAGAGCACCTCAAGACTGACCCTGGAGAAGCCACTTCTGACCTGGAGGTACTCTCTACTCTGTCGCAAAGACAGAGGGCCAGAAAACAGCACCAGGTAAACCCTATGTATGACCCGGAGTATGTCACCCTTAAGGGGGGTGGATGGTGGTTCCCGTCGAGAAGTCCTAGCTTGTCAGGCACTTGTTCATCCTCAAAGTACAGACCATGGGCTGGGTCACTAGTCTCAGTCTACCACCCCTGCACTGGTGGGTGGGAAGGAGATTGAAAGTAGGGTGCTTAAGACCGGAGTCTGTTGCCCCCTACTTCTTGAAATCCCAGTGGTCTGGGAAACCTTAGGAGCAGGAAGGCAATTCCATGCCAGTACCAAAGCTAGAAATGAAGCTTACTCAGGGCCCCCGCTTTGAGCCTCTCCCTAGCAGTGAATGACCGGAACAGCTGTCAGTGGCCTCTGCTGTTTGTTGTCCTTCTGGCCAGAGTTTTCCTGGGTGGGGACAGAATTCTGTTGCACGGGTGGAATGGGCCACATCACTTTACTGGCCATGGTGGTACTGACTGCTTACTGGAAGGCATCTGTGAGAAAATTAAAGTAAGGAGTCTTAGAGGTGGAATCCATAGATGAGGAGAAATGTTCACCATGGGTCAGCAAAAGGGCTCATGAGATTGTTGATACAGGGATCCATTTGTGTTCAGACAGAAATAGAACTGACAAGTGCCTCTGGAGAAGAGGGCCACTGTCCACTTTCTAATGCTACAGCAGGGTAGCTCATCAAGATATTGATTAGTCTACTCTGTTTTAGGCTGGAGGGTGGTCAAACAGGACTTGGTCCTCTTGGTAGGGTCACCTCCAACTTTTTCTAATTACCCCTCATGTTTTCTGAGTTCCGTTTGGCTTGCTTTAGTACTCTGTGCACTTTAACACTGCCGGTGATAAAGTGCTTGTGCCCACTCCCTAAAACAATTATGCTCACTATGTTTGATAATAAGTCATGCCTTGACCTATGTAGTTATGTCAAATTCACATTGGACATGGAAGCAATATTCTGTACAAATAATTTTGGATACATTTCAAGCTGAATTCAAATTTACAGCAGTGTGTGAGTGTTTGTGTGATCTGTAAAATATTGTAACCTAATTTCAGGAGGAAAAGATTTATGAAGACAGCACAGAGAGAGTAAATCGAAATTATTATTTTCATAATTACTATTATCATTATTATTATATGTGTGGTTCTGAATTCCCTGTATAAATACCTGTCTCTGATTTCTTTCTAATCAGCAACTTGAGATGCACGTAGTCGCCGATTATAAAGAAATTACATCATAACTCAACACTAGTTGATGGGAAAGGCAGATAAAGACACAAAGCATGATTAAAGCAGCTGTATACAGAACAAAAAAACAAAACATTGCTTTTCTTCTGCTCTGTTTTTCTTGCCATAAATTGACGAGAAAAAGGGATATATTTCGGCCACCATGTCTATTTTTTGCACACCTTGGTTAATTATAGAAAAGCTGGAATCTTTCTGCAGATTTCTACTTGCATTAAACTGCTTCTAATATGTTTTTGCAACAAATATCTAGGGATTCTATTTTATTCTTCATGTTTGCAAGCATGCTGTCTCTTTCATATGAAACAGCTGCATACCAAGGATTTGAGTTGTTTGGGGGAAATGTGCGGGTATGACTATGTATGATAAGGAATAAGATACCCCCTGCCGGTCATGATAAGGATATTGCAAGTTGTCTCGGAGTTCCAAAACCTTATAAAGGAACACAGGGGCATATTAGCAAGAGTGTGCGATAAATATTGCAAATCGAGCTTAGCGCATCTTTTTTTCTCGCCGTCTATCGCTGGATCCTATCGCGGTGATAGAGCGTTATTACCAACGTGTATCTCCAATGCGATAGAAAATCCAGCGATAGCAGCGAAATTCACCTAAAACACAAGTGAAACAGCGATAAAACTTTTATCGCTAACTTATAGCTTGCTAATAGGCAGGGGGGATTCAGCCTTAGAATCCACCTCCCATTGAGGATAATGGCTAAGTCAGGAATTTAGTAGGTGTAAACAGTCCTCCAATAACCCCGGTTAGTGCAACTTTTTTCATCGCTAACCGGGGCCGGGTCCTCATTGCTTAAAGGCGTTAGGCCTATTTGCGGCTCTTTCCGTGGTCTTTTGGTCGGAAAGCTTACTTTGCATGTCATTAGCGATAAATATCGCTGACATGCAAAGCGGCCCCCAAAACAGTCTTTTTAGCTAGAAAGCTATCGCTAACAGCTGTTAGCGGCAGCTTGCTGATAGGGCGATTAAAATATCGCCGCTTTAGAGGCAAAAAGTGCTGCTAAAGCGGCAAAGATGCCCTTGCTAATATGCCCCTCAGTCTTCAGCCTCGTTCCTCTGTATGGTCATGGAACTCCTCAGTGACTTACAATATCCCTATAATGGAGAGTAGGGGGTACTCTATACAATTTATAATAATTTTTATTAATAATAATGTTGGTATTATTATCATTATTGTTGTTGGGGTGGTGGTGGTGAGCCACTCCATCTTAAATGACCACAAAGTGCCAAACGAAGTCTCACTTTTCAAGTAATAACCACTTAGGAACATATACCAGCGCATTCTAAAAGCAATATGCTGATTAAAAGGTGTGCCATATTCAGCAGTCAACTTCTTGGCTATAGCCCTAATGTACTCTTTTTTGCATACCCTTTGAAATAACTGATTTAATTTAATAAGGCGTGTGCATGCCTCCATTGTAAAACGTTTTCAACATTTTTTTCTAAAGCACCATTGTCTAGTTAAAACAAATGTATATTGCAAATTGATTTACTTACATCGAATTCGGAAAGTTTCCTTGGAAGACAAGGAGGAATTTTTTTTTTTAAAAGAAGGTCCTATTTTATTGTTTACACAGACGTTGTCTAAAATAGGCCTCCCAGTTTGTGAGCTCGGCGGTCCTGGATTGTCCATTTACTTCTAGCCACTGAAAAACAATGACTGATTTACACCCCTGCTGAATACTACCAGGGGTGTCCCCTGCAAAATAAGTAGGCATTATTCTGGTCGATTGCACCGCATTTGGCTCGAGTAATTTATGGCTCACGGGCTGGAATGCCGTTAAACGTGTTCATCACAATTAATTGTGCCTTGATGGGCCATACACGAGTGATGCCTTTGATTGCATAATCCATTAGCTTTTTAGAGAGTGGGATGTTAATCCAGCGCGTATTTACCATCCCCGCTGACCTTCTTTGTTTTGACAACAGCAATAGTCTAATTGCAGTTACAATTTCATCACATTACAGTATCAGCATCCAAAGTGCATTGGTAACATTCAGACCTGCTAAGCTTCAATGCACTATAATTAACACACACCATTATTAGCAAAAGGCTCCATTCATCCTATTTTCTCAAATCCATTACCCGGAAAATATTTAATTGTTTAGCTTGCACGCGTATCAGTTTTCTATGCAAGTGATATAATATGCAAAGCAAAATGCTAATTTAAAATAATGGAGTAGCCATTATAATTATTGTATAAGTTAGTTATGCAATAGTTTTCCGATTAAATTGTCGGCAGAAAAAATTCAAAAGCGTGTCTACATTTTGTCCACAGTTGTAGGGTTCATTTTTTCATAGCTGCAGTGTGCCAATTTTCTATTGCACCAAAGCACGTTTAAATAATTATTTTCATTTTGGGGCCGTTGCTAATGCTTGAATGTCCAGTTCCTAAGTGTTAGCAATTTAAGTGGTCCATACTCCTCTCAGCTGTTTGGTCATTAACTCCCAACACTATTTTACCAGCTATGTTAAAAATAATTTATATATATATATATATATATATATATATATATATATATATATATATATATATATATATATATTCAACTTGTTATCTATTTAATGTAAATATATTATATTCTTCGCAACAGGGTCCTTTTTGAGTATATCTAATTTCATCTGGGGTGGCATACAAGAGGAAAGAAATGATTTTAAGTGGGTAAACAGATTAAGAGCTTTTTGAAAATAGCTTTGTTTTCTATATTAACACCGTTGCCCTTCATATTTTTTTTTTACCTTTGGAAGTATTTTCCATAAGCTGGACCATATAACAGTTAGCAGTGGCATGATTTCGAATTAAATATTTTTATTGTAGGACTATCACCGTAAACATGGATTTCTGTACTTTGAAATGTGGGATGCGGAAAGACGTGAGAGTAGGAATATTCAACGGCAACAAAACAATCGTGTAGACTACACATATTGATAACTTGCGACATAAATGCATAAAGCAAAGAGTCAAGAATCACACAATTATTTGGCCAGGTGTCAAAATGGGGTGTCCAGATTTTAAAAGATAAAGTGTGACCTATCACAGAAACAAAAGTAGGACTGCAATTTTGTATCTATGATGTGGGGACCAGCAGGTCTGAAATGACAGCATTTGTCAACATAGATGATTTAATTTGATTATTACATTTGTAAAGCGCGAACTGTCACTCCATAAGGAGTATCCTAGCGCTAAGTGGAGTCGGGGATGAGGTAGAAGCTGTGGGGATTCTATATCAGGGATAGGCAGAGTTCGTCTGGCGCTACAAAGATCCATGTCTTCAGTGTCGTCCTGAACTGTATTTCTGTTTTTAGCATCCTTAGGTGTGTTGGCAACATGTTCCAGGCTTTAGTTCCTAATGCGGTTACTTTTTTGTCACCCTTTGTTTTGTGCTTGAAGTTGGGCGATTTGAGGAGGTTTGCTGATGATGATCTCAAAGTTCTAGAAGTGGTATAAGGTGTGTATCTAGCTGAGAGATACGCTGGGCCAAGGTTTTGCGTAGCTCTGAAAGTGATTAGGAGGATCGTTAACAGGATTCTTTTATGCAGCGGGAGCCAATGGAAAGTTTTAAGTGCAGCGGATGCTGACCTTCATGGTAGTTTAAGCACTATATGTGCTGCCGCATGCTGTACCACCTGTAGTCTTTTCAGTGTTTGCTTATTGGTTCCTGCTAGAAGGCTATTGCAGTAATCTAGGCACAATAGAATCAGAGCCACCGCTACTGTTTTCCTGGCTATTAGGGGAATGAAGTCAAATAATTTTCTCAATGACTTGATGAGGCTGAAGCATGTCCCTCCTACAATTAGTGTGCAGGGTCAAAAAAGAGAGGTCGGTATCGAACTCCACTCCTATGTTTTTTGCTGCTTTAACTGTGGTAGGTGGTGGTGGTGTTCCCTCAGGCCACCAAACATTCAGCTGGAAGGGATTATTTTTTCCCATTGCTAGGATCTTAGTTTTGTCGGTGTTGCACCTGAGGTGAGGTATTCCTCATCCAGTGAATGACTTCGGTTAGACAAAGTTTAAAATTGAGTTGTGCATCAGTAAAATATTTGTCTAGGGATAGGATTAGTTGTGTGTCATCTGTGTAAGACATTACGTCTATCCCAAATGCAGTTATCAGGGAGATGAGTGGTGTCATATATATATTGAATAGCAGCGGGCTAAGAGATGATCCCTGTGGCACTCCATTTTTGACGGAATGTTCGGTGGAGAGGAACGTTCAGAGTGACACTGTTTGCCTGCGATTGGTGAGGAAGGACTTAATCTAAGCCCGGACATCATTGGAGATACCAAATGGATTTGAGTCAAGCCATGAGGATACTGTGTGAGATGGTATTAAAGGCGGCGAATAGGTCGAGCAAAATCAATACTGCCCGCCTGCCTTTATCTGCTATAATTTTAAGAGTATCAGATATTTCTAGGAGGGCAGATTCTGTGGAGTGTTAGGGGCGGAACCCAGACTGCCAGGGGTGAAGAACCATGGTAGTTTCTAGAAACTCTGTGACTTCTTTGTGGATTACTCTTTCCGTTATTTTTCCCATCATCAAAAAAAGCGATATTGGGTGAAGATTGGTGAGATTAGTTGCGTCGATGTTTTGCTTTTTTTTCAGAGGTTTTACTCTGGCAAGTTTACATTCCTCAGGGACTGTGCCAGAGCTTAATGAGGTATTGACTATTTGGTTGACTACTGGGTTGATGATATCTATAATTTGGTGCTATATCAGTGGGGTACAGGCATCCAAGGGAGAGCCTGATTTACAAGCGGCAATTGCGGCTCACGTTTGCTCAAGTGAGGCTGGTATAAAAGTTTGGAGTTAATGGCTTGTGTTGGTTGAATTAGCCTCTGGATTGGCGATCAGGATATTGCTTTTGGATATTAAGGATTTTTTTCCTAAAACAGAGCGAGATCTGATCGCATAAGCTCTGGGAGGGTGGGATATCTTTCTGCAGTGCTGTGGGGTCTGTGAAAGATTTTATGATGGAGAAAATTATTTTTTGATCTTGTGTGGCAGCAATAATTTTTTTATTTCCTGAGGCCTAGGCATTTAAAAGTTGGGGAGGGGGGGCTGCATGACCCCCCTCCCTGGGCCAATGTTTGGTCTTGAGGATACGATTTGCCGGGGCCTAGCCATATTTATAAATGTTAGGCATGCAGTCTCCCTCCTCTAGCCAGTATTGGCCCCAGGTACACCATTCCCTGAGGGCTTATTTTTAAAAAACGGGGGAGTGGGGTCACGTGGCCTTCCAGGTGATTTTGCCCCCACGGACCCCGTCTCCCGGGCCTGGCCATTTTGTGATAGAGCACACAGCCTCCATCTCCAAGTCAATATTTGCCACTGGGATTCCATCTCCTGGGGTAGCCATATAGAAATGTGGGAGGGGGCACACAACCCCAGTGGACCCCATCCCCCAGGGCCTGACAAAATAATAACAAGGAGGGGGCCACACAGTCCAGTGGATCCCATCTCCAATGCCCAGATATTTAGTTCAGGGGGAGGGGGCCATGTGGCCACCCTCCCTTGGCCAATTTCAACCCCTGATCCCCATTCCCAGGGACCCGGCCAAAAAGAGTAGGTTCCTTCGACCTCACCCAGGGCACCCATTTCACCATTGTTAGAGGCTGTGGGGGAGCCCCAATACCCATGCAACCCTAGCCGGGCTGTCTCCTCCAGCAGAAGCCTGCATTGCTACGGCCTGCAGGGAGCAGCTAAAAATAATGTACCCTGCAGGCGGCAGCAACTTTTTTATCAGTTGGAAACAGATGAACATTCTGCTCCCAGTTTTTGGAGCATTTTTTATGCTTCCACCCATTGTGAGCAGACTTACTTGTTAAATATTGGAGGGAGGGGGGAGTGGCCAAGATGGCAACCTAACCAGACGCTGGATCGTCAGGCTCCCCGGCCCTGAACCCCAGTTCAGCCCCTAATTACCACTTTTTATCCCCCTAAGCACCAGCATATTCCCGGTACAGCTGGAGGAGTCGGCGGTCCCAGCTTTGGCGGGCTCCAGTCCCTGAGCTGCCCGAATCGCTGCCCTGCCGGAGAGCCAAGTCCCGCCCGAGGCCACAACGCCTTCCTGCCCGAGCCGAGAGAGGGCTAGCGCGGTGATCCAGAGACGGAGCTCTGAGGAGGGCTCCGACCGGAGGGTGCGCTGGTGGACGGCGGCATCTGGGTGCTGACCCGCACTGAGATCCTCGAGCCGCCGGCGACATTCCCAGGGTGTGACGGCGGTGGCCGGCTCCTGGTGCGTGGCTGGCCGTGAAAAATTGAGGCCCCGGTCTCGGGCCTAGACGGAGCAGGGCGTGCGACTCCACTGTGGCCTTGAGGGAGCGGAGGACCCGGTCTGGGGGGTCCGGAGATACAGTCCACGCCGGACGCACTAGGGCTGCCGTCAGGAGTTCGCTATAGTGTACGGACCGCGCAGTACGAACCCGCAGTCGCAACGGACCCACCACGAAACTCGAGGCCCCTGCTTTGCGGCCTAATGTGAGCGGCGATTGGCTGGAGCGCTGAGGAACCGCCGGCGGACCTGGGGGCTTGGACGTGCCCTGCGGCGCCCCACATCCAGCCTGCTTCCGGCTGCTGGTGGGGAGCGGGAGAGGACCCCAAAGACAGAGCCAGGTGTGGCTGTCATTCGGAAGACCTGAGCCAGAGGTTTAACTGCCGCTAACCGCCTGCTGCGTGGGCGCCCTTTGCTGGGGCCTGCGGGACCTCTGCTCGCCGACTACAGCTGATGGAGGGAGTTGGCGATGGCGGAGTACACCGCGGAGGACTTTGCTGGTGCGGGTGATCGGCTGTGGCCAGATTGAGAGTCCTGTGGGTGGCGCATGGAGCGGCTGCCCCGGAAATCTAGTCCCCGGCTGTGGGCCTGCTGGGCAGCGGCTGGAGAGACCGGTATTCTTGGCGCTCGGGCGCTCTACATCGCGCCGGGCGTCCCCCCTGGCGCCGCCCTCCACTTTTGGACAAGTGCACGTGTCTCACCACCGGAGAGCTGAAACCTATCCGGCTTGGCTCAGCCTTGTTGGCGACGACGACCCGGGCCCGCGCCCGCGGAGGCCTAGATCGTGACGTCGCAGTTGGCGAGCCCGGCCAACTGCGTGGCTCTGCCTGCCAACCCTGCGACCTGAGGAAGAAGCGGCCGGGTGCACCCGGAGCTGGAAGTGGCGAGCCCCCTGACAGTGCCCATTACAGTTGACTGGCCAACTCTTGTCGCCCACGGACAGCATCACCGCTTTACAAGACACCGAGAAGTGCGGTGAGTGGCACCCCGTCTGGTTATATTCCGTTACCCGACACCATCCGGTACTTATCAAGACAAGCTTCGTGGGTGCTGCACCTGTAGGGGAGCCCCCTGCACCCAGCTGCTCCCTACTTCCCCAATTGGGCTCCTAGAGACTGTCCACTTTTCTTAAGTGCCTGGAGAAGGAATCCCCACCCCACCTTGCACCCCTCGGAGACTGGGGAATATGGCCAACGCCAACCGCAGAACTGGCCGCACAATACCAGACATGCTCGCTAAGAGCGTTGTGAAGGGGGACAAGACCCACACGCCCACTGCTCCGGCCGACACTATGGTGCAGGATGATGGGAGTGCCCCTATCACCAAGGCGTTCCTGGAATCCTTATTCAATACTCTGCGCGATGACTTCACGGCCTTGAAGCAAGATCTGGCCGGGGAGCAACGTGAACTGCGCAGGGATGTGGATGGCCTGGGTGAGAGAGTGGCTGCAGTAGAGTCCGCGGATCAGGCACGCAGCGAGGAGGTTGAATTTTTCCGGCAAGAGGTACTCCAGCTCCGGGAACAGCAAGTGGACCTTCAGGCACACGCAGAGGACCTTGAAAACCATTCCCGGAGGAACAACATCCGCGTGCGGAGTGGGACTAGCGAGGAGGACCTCTGCCCCTCCGCCGGACATTTTGGCATTTCTTCCAGATTTCCCTTTGAAGGAGCGCATCCTGCAGGAGGCACACCAGAAACAGCCTCTTAGCTTCCAGGGTCACTCAGTGGCATTATTTCAGGACCTTTCGGCCATCACGCCCCAGAAGCGGAAATCCTTCCGTGCAGTTACGTCCTTTCTCTAAGATAAAGGGATACCATACTCCTGGGGACACCCGTTTTGGATTATCTTCAAATGGCAGGGAGCCCTGCATCAGATGCGCTCCCTCTGTGACACCTGCACCTTGCTGGGCATCGACTTAGTGGAGGAGGACTCACCTGGGGGAATGTCGCCACGGAGGTTGCACGTGGGGCCCTCATCATCACAAGCTGACGGGTGGCAACGGGTGAGAAGGCGCCGCCATCCCAAGAAGGGCCTCAAACCCGACCCAGAGACAGTGGCCCAAGAACAAGCAGCAGCTATCCAAGAGGTGGTGAAAGACACATCGAGCCCTGATTGACACATCGAGGTTTGGGGGAAGATGTAACGCATTATACTCACGTAGGGGGGGGGGCGGGGAGCCGATGGGGCTGCTACTGCCACATTCCTCTACGTTGACCTACCACAGATCTGGAATACGGGTCGGCTGACCTGGGATTGGGGGCTGTAAGTAAGCCAGCGTCACGTTTCCCAATACTGACTTGACCTATGGGCCTCCACGAACTTGTGACCGGTCCAGGACTATTTTGTTCTTTGGGGACTTGCCAGTTGGGGTTAGGGAGGGAGTCAAGGGGGAGTTGGGGGGGGGAGTCCAGAGCTCAAGTCTTGTACATACACACTGGTTGCGCTTCAACACTGCCCGGTTCTTACCGTCCGGGGGAATCCTTTTCAGTCCCTGCTAAGGGTCGCTTGCGGGGTACCATAGCCTCAGCCCACAACCTCACACGCCACAATGCCTAACACCTTTACAGTATTGACACTCAATGTACGGGGGCTCAACAATCCGCTTAAGAGACGAGCGATCCTCTCTTCTCTGGAGAGTACACGCGCAGACATTTGCCTCCTCCAGGAGACGCACTTCTCCTGTGGGACCACTAAAACGGCCGGGGTAGCACTTCTTGTAGCGAGACAGTTTAAGAGGGTGTACCGCGTTGTCCTGGGGGGAGTGACTTTCACGATAGGCTCTTTGTACAGTCCCAATGAGGGTCAGGAGAAATTCCTACACGCCGCCCTCACAGAAATAGCAGTGTCTTCGGACAGACACATTATAATAGGCGGAGACATGAATGTCGTCTTTGACGCAACCTTAGACCGGTTTTCCCCACGCACCTTCCACGCTAGAAGCCTCTCGGCCGCTTGCACTGACAGATTATGGGACCTTGATTTACACGACCTGTGGCGACAGCGGCATCCTGGGGAAAGAGAATATTCTCACTACTCTGCGGCACACAAGTCGTACGTCCACATAGATCACTTTCTGGTGACGAGTCCGGTGTGCTCTCTTACCTCATCGGTTGATATGGGAGTCATATCCCTGTCGGATCATGCCCCGGTATCCATGACTGTTACCGCCCCACCGTCTCCACCACCTCCTAGAGTGTGGCGCCTTCGAGACACACTCTTGCATAGACAGGCTGTAGTGAAACAGGTACAGGAATCCATACAAGATTTCCTACACCATAACGCGAACTCAGACACCACGCTCGCAACCCAATGGGCCGCATTGAAAGCTGTCCTTAGGGGAGTATTTATAGCATTTTCCTCAGCTGACAACCGATTACAAACAGAAAAAAGAGAGGAGCTCACCCAGAAAGTGCAGGAACTCGAACGCATGCACCAGCGGACAGGGGCCCCGAGAGTCTGGAAACAGCTCAAGGTGGCGCGTGGACACCTCGCAGCTCTCGATAATGACCGGGCAGAATATGCGGCACTGAGGCTGAAACACGCCTTTTACACGGGTGGGGGTGGGTGTGGGCGGTTACTGGCCACCCGGCTCAGAATAGCCCAACAACGTCAGAAGGTGAAAGAAATCACACGCACTGATGGATCCATTGTATTGGAGGATGCGCAAATAGCAAAGAGACGTTCCGAGACT
Organism: Lissotriton helveticus; assembly: GCF_964261635.1. Taxonomy (NCBI): domain Eukaryota; kingdom Metazoa; phylum Chordata; class Amphibia; order Caudata; family Salamandridae; genus Lissotriton; species Lissotriton helveticus. The sequence goes on along the minus strand of NC_136067.1, from coordinate 1,737,679,735 downwards.
TTTATGCTGATCTTTATAGGGGCACGCCTCCAAATGTTGCTGCTACGACCAGGTATCTGGACTCGGTCACACTCCCATCTCTAGCACCGGGACAGTCGGAATATCTAGAGAGAGACATTCGCATCGAGGAGGTGGTCGCTGCAATTGCTCGGCTTAAGGTGGGGAAGGCAACTGAGCCGGATGGCTATTCTCCTTCCTTTAACAAGACTTTCTGCACCGCCCTGGCGCCGTTGCTCACTTGCCTATTTAATTCGTTTGCGGACCCAGGGGCCATCCCACCGGATCTCCTGCGCGCCTCTATCTCGGTTATTCCAAAGCCAGGAAAGGATGGAACTAAATGCGGGGCATATCGACCAATTTCCCTCCTTAATGTTGACCTCAAACTATACACCAGTATCCTCGCCACGCGTCTGGCTGCCCATCTGCCGGGCTTAGTAGACCCCGATCAGGTGGGCTTTGTCCCTGACCGCCAGACGGTTGATAATACTAAAAGGGTAACCCACCTGAATGAAAAGGCTTCCCGAATACCTGGGGAACACATGATATTGGCGGTAGATGCTGAAAAGGTGTTCGACTGTGTTCACTGGCCCTACTTGGAAATGGTACTAGCCAAGTTCGGGATAGGGGAAAATTTCGAACCCTAATATTCCACTGCTACAGCGCGCCCTCCGCAGTAGTGAGAGTCAATGGCTACACATCGACCGCGTTCCCCATCGAGAGAGGGACGAGACAGGGGTGCCCACTGTCGCCACTTCTCTTCGCCCTCTACATGGAACCCCTCGCTTATCGAATCCGGCAGCGTCAGGATACTCTTGGCATCAAATTCGGCGGGGATCTCCATACCATCAGCCTCTACGCAGATGATGTCCTACTTACCTTGGACCATCCGCGGACGGCACTACCGGTGTGCGTTACTGAGCTTGAGGCATTTGCTACGGTGTCCGGCTTCAACATGAATACGGACAAATCTATAGCATTAGACCTGTCTCTTACAGCTTCAACACGAGTTTATCTGCAGTCCCTCTTGCCCGTTCAATGGGCCACAGATACTGTTCCATACTTGGGAATTCAGCTCGCCCCGACCCTGACCAGGATGGTCACGGCCAACTACACTACTCTGCGTACTCGCATCCGTGGAGAGTTAGATCGGTGGAGACATATTCCCCTATCCTGGCTAGGTGCATTGCGGCAGTTAAGATGACCATCCTGCCGCAAGTCTTATATCTTTTTCGTGCCCTACCCCAACAGCCTCCAGCAGGCTGGATAAGACAAACCCAATCGGATCTAGCCAAATTTATCTGGCAGGGTCGGAAGCCCCGACTAAAGAGGACACTTGCCACTTTGGCTCCCGAGAAAGGAGGTTCGGGCATTCCTGACCTGAATAAATACTACCAGGCGGCGCAACTGTGCTATTTGGTGGAATGGAGCAAGTGGGAGTCTGACAAGCACTGGCTCTTTCAGGACCAGGCGCCTCTTTGCAGGAGATACCGTTTCTGCCTCGAGTTTATAGACCTGCCAACCTCTATGCGTCCTCTATAACCCGGGTCCCCCTGGAAGTCTGGGACGCGACTAATACGCTTCATGGTTTGACTACCTTCCCCTCTCCACTCACGCCTCTGGTGGACAACCCTGACTTTACCCCCGGAATGGCTAAAGGGGTCTTTGCACACTGGAGGCCAGCAGGTAGCCGCTTCCTGTATCATATGTACAGCTCAGATGGGGCGCTTCCTTTCCAGCTTTTTAAGCAAGAATATAACCTTCCGAAACAGAGCGTATGAGATAATTGCAGATGCGTCACTGGGCATTGCAGCCGCAAGTATGAGAATCGGTTGATAGGAAATTCACTCGGTATGAGAGGTGGCTTTTCTCACGCACCTCCAACTCCAAGCTCATCTCAGACCTTTATAAACTGATACAGACGCCAACCACACACATCTATAACCCGGGCAGGGTACGATGGGAAAGAGAACTGGGTAGATCCCTGAGTCATAAGGAATGGGGGAACATTGCATATAGGGCTAGGCACTCAGCGTACCACATGGGGCTCACCGAGACACTCACAAAAATATCTCTATGCTGGTACTACAACCCTGAGCGGCTATCCGAAATGGATCCTTCCAAAGATAAGCTCTGCTGGATGGGTTGTGGGCACACCGGAACTCTGGTACACATTTTGTGGGACTGCCCGCTCATCCACTCATACTGGGCACATACCTTGGATGAAGTTGACGCACACTTCCAGACAGAAATACCCCGCTTTCCCGCTTATATACTGCTAGGCCTCCCCAATGCACTAACTTACCCACTGCGCTCCCGTAGCCCTTGCGTCGGCTCTGCAGAACATCCTGGCACACTGGCGTACCACCACCATCCCTACCGCCACAGGCTGGCTTCACCGGATGTGGCATGTGTTAGGTATGGAGAAGCTGTCACTCACAGCAGCAGGGAAGGGGGACCAATTTGAGGAACTCTGGCAGCCTTTCAGAGCCCTACTTCTGACTAAATTTACGGAGATAACCTGTCCTAAATATCTCAGATTGTTGCACCTGACGGCACCCATAGCTACGGACCCTAGGACACTCGAGGCATGAGACACTCAGAAGTTGGAAGTATGAACCGTAGGGAGACTGCTGGGAGCTCTGGACTGGGTGGGGGGAGGGGGGAAGGATGTGGGTTTGGAGGGGGGGTGGGCTGTGGGTGGGGGGAAGTTTTTCTTGGATTTTTCTAGTTCTATTGTTCTCTTGGTGCAGTGCATTTTTCATCTCCGACGAGTTGGACATTGCTGTTATTGCCAGTATTGCCTTGAACACTGTGCCTCTGCTGAAATTACTATCTGTATCTGGCGTGATCGCACTGCTAATTGTACTATCTTGCACTGTCTTTCAATAATAATAAACAGATTTAAACCTAAATATTGGAGGTATTTGTTTGCATGAGCTGAAAGCCATTTTTTTATTTCTGGTGGCCATCTTGTATGCCATGTGCTGCCACGTGCTCGCCATGTACTCTGTCCTTCCTCAATGTTGACTGCTCTTGTAATCTGCCTAGAAACGAACTATATTTAGCATCTTCCACCTTCGCACATGCTCAGTTGAGCTTGCTGCTATCCTTGCAACTGTTTCTAGTCTGTAAATGTCAGGATGTGTTCACCAGAATTAGCAACTGTTAGCTCCTCCCACTTTGTTGAGCAATGAGATCTTGCATGCCCATCTTAGTCATGTTTGCATGCTTACATGTGCCAGGACTGCCCCTTGGTCTTATGCTGACTATGTACCCCTAATCATATATAGGGCCCCTGTTTTCTGTACTCCTCAGACTGCCTCATTCAGTTGCTAAGACTTATGTGTGATGTAGTCTCCTTCATTTGAGGTTAATAAAGATGTTCTTTTATATTTCAGCTTTTGTGCCAATTTCTTCTCAGTGGTACCCCTGAGAAGGTTTCTATTTTCTACAAATGGCGCTCCAACATGGACCTCATCAGAGAAGTGGCTATCTAAGGAGTGATCTTGTCAGGAGACAGAAATCTACTGAGGAGGACAGGACAGGACTCTACTAAGGAAGTACTCTGTGCACGGAGATTCTGGGGATTCTCTGTCTCTGCAGCCAAGTATATTTCTGATCTTCCTGATTTTGATCCTCCACATGATGTCACTCCTGACTGAGTACCTTTTTTGGCGTGAGTATTCTAAAAAGAGTGTTAGGTCATTCAGAACTTGGCAGTTAGAATTTGGACAACCATTTGTTTGGTAAGAGTCGTTCTCGGCACTTGCTGTTGGTTTGATGCCCTGGATTGGTAAAGTAGTTTAGTAATGCTTACTGTGGCTTTGGAATTTTGGAATTTGTGTTGGCCAACTTTGGAGTTGTATGGGATAGATATACAAATTGCAATTTGTGTAGGCAGGTAATGAGGAGATTTTTCTCTGTTTGAATTTGTTTGAACGGCACAACATACGAAGAGTACCTTAAGCACTACTTTGATTATAATATTTGCATATTCTGCAATATTTGTGGCATGCCTGTTTCAAGCACACATCGAAGAATGTGTTGCTTTTTGGAGGTACCATAGTGAGATGTGAGTTGAATTAGCCGGCTCCCTTGAGGGAATAGCTAGATAGGTTTAGGTATAAAAACATATTTCTTCCTTAGTGATTCTGTATCCCCATGGAATTCAAATATAGACATAATACAGACAAGGATCCTTTTTCTACGCACGTTTATGAATGGAGATATGCAGAGCGATTTTTTTGGTGTTCTGCCAGACAAAGCTAGTGAATTGAGTGTATTTTGGCTTCTTGGAAATAAAACAGTTTGTTGGGCTGTTATTTTTGGCAGGGTTTTGGAATACTATTGAGAAGCTCTTCTTGTAAATATGACTTACAACTAGTATTTACAAATGATTTGGTTTGATAACAGTCCGTGGGCTGTCCTTTGTTTCTGTCCTAAGTGGTGATCTGTGGGTTAATCAGGTGTTTGGATATCTGTGTGGTTCGTGGTTTTACATTGCAAGTTCTGTGAGTAAATAGCGATTGCGCTATTTGTGAAATAATGGCTCTTGAGTGCGCTGTGTTGTGTGATTCTGAGTGTCTGACCCCTTCTGTGTATGTCTGGAATGAGCTCAATGTGTGTTTGTGTTTTCTTGCTGTCATCAGTCTGTTATGCAAAATGTCATTTAATTAATACTAAATAAAAATTAAATTCAAATCCAGAAATGAACCATATGATATGCTAAATAATTATATGTTTCTATTTAATTTATAGAGTAAGCAACTATGCACATGTACAAACTGCTAATGCTTAAAAGATAAAATTAGAATTTGCATTCAATAGGAATAAAATAGGCCTCAAAAACGAAATTGTGTGTTTTGTAATAAATAAATAATTATATAGCATTTTCCTTAGATACATTGTATTAGATATTAACAGGCAAATACATCATCTGAGTAAATTGGATGTTGTTGAACTAAAACACATATTATAGCACATGCATTGAAATGCCTCAGTTTTAAATAGACAGTAACCGTGCTTCCATTTCAACACTAAAAAAAAGCTTTACAACAACTGTGTTTTAACTGCTGAGCGGCAGCTGTTGTTTTGATTGTAGGCCACAGTGAGACAGAAATGTTGTCTCAGCCTGGATTTTGTCAGTTAAACACAGGGTAAAATCTTGCATTTCAGACTGCTGTTTTAAAAAGTTACAAAAAGCTGGTTCATTATTTTGGTTAACAGGAAAACATTTAATGTAAGGATTTCCATTCTTAAAGCCTTTTTTTATAAGCATATTCGTGGTTCTGATGTTAAATAATTGTCCTTTTAAAAAGTGGCGCAAAATGTTTCATGTTTCAAGTTAGGCTTCTGTGCTTAGGCTTATGAATGAATGCGTCTATATATGATAGGCAAGAATGCAGCTTGCATTTCATGTGGAATTATCAAAAATGATTAGTTTTATTATTTATTTATTTTATTAATTATGAAAAATTATTTTAAAAAAGAGTGCTTTTAAATTCGAATTTTAATATTTATAAAGCTTAATACTCATACGGTGACCTCCTAGCATTAACCCCTTCCATGCGGCTGCGATTCTGCGCCTGTGCGGCAGAACCAAGAGTGGGTAGGTTTATGACGGCCCCCAGCCGTCATCAGCACACGAGCCCCGGAATGCATGACGGCTGGGGGCCTCATCAGCATGGAAGGGGTTAAAATTAAATTTAAGTTCTTTTGTACCGTATAATGAGGATATTTGCATATGGAATTTCACTCTGCGCAGGCGTAAAAACTCATTTTTATAACGTTATATATGATTATTTCTGATTTCTCACTCCTGGGCTATCTAGAGAACATTTTGAGGATGACTATTATGCAAACAAATTATAGTATATTCATTTTTAAGTGCCCCAAATATCAAAGCCGAAATTGGGCAAAATTCACTATTTAAACAGCATTTTTTCCATTCAGAGCAGCTTTTAAAGTGTCTTAGGCTTCAGTAAATGCATACATTTAGGTATAATACAAATAGCTGACTTCTCTATTGTTAGACAAGTATATTGCACACTGCTTATAATTGAAAATATGTATAAAAAAACATCAGAAGTTATTAAACTGACAAACAGGGGAATGGGTCAGTGTCTGTTTTCAGGGTGACTTTGAATAGGGAAAGCTGCATGGAAAATTTGCACACAGAATAGGACATCTGGGAAGAGTTAAAAGTCAGTTCTATATTTAGAAGTCTGGCAGGGCTACCAGAGCTAGTTCTGCTTTGACATTTTGACATCTGAAACTTTTTGAAAGACAAAATGGCAGTGCAGGGAAAGAAGGAGGAGTTGTGCTTATTGTTTTTCTGGCAAAAGCAAGTTTTATGCACTCATATGAATATACAATACAATTGTATATGTGAGCATGGCCATATATACAGCACTAATGCTTTTAGTTTGGTGCTTACTAGGGCTGAGCCAATGGGATTTAGTTTGAATTCATTCACCCTCATGTTTCACTTGTACATTTGCTAAAAGGATTGGGTTTTGGGTATTCATATTCTTTACCTCCTTAAAAGTGCTATGTACCTCCTATACCTTTTTTTATGACCAGTTGCAACAAATAGGGGTAGATAGTGTTGACAGAAGTGAAACCTGTCTCAGGTTTCCTACTGTCAAAATGGGGGAAGGAGGCTATCTCCTCTACAAATTAAGGCTAGGTAATATGTATGTTGCTCTCTCCTTTTCTCCATTTTTTTAGCTTGTCTAAATTGTCTGTGAAACGGTAATGAGACATTTAATTGGTTATTCAGTAATACTGTTTTAAACATTGTTAGCATTAATAAAATGAATAAAAATATATGTTATGTTACTGTCCATCCTGTTTGATGAAATTATGACAGGATAAATAATCTAGATTGTTGTTCCTTTATTTTGACCTTTAAGGGGAGCTAGATGTGGGTAGTTTTTGTTCTAAAATTCTTAGGTGATAACACCATTATTGTATTTTTTTCCATGCTACATAGTTTTGCAAGGGCATTGCTAGTTTTTTATTAGGTAGTCCGTGTAAATAAACTGACAGTCCTTATTAGAGCTGATGTAGCATAGTTTGGATCATGAAAAGTAGAACGTAGGGAAGATGCCCATGTGATCCTTAGCAAAAAAAGTTTGGGGAAGAAAATGTTGTTTTATAGATAAGAAACCCTGTTAAATTAGCAGTTTTAGATTTTCCTGCTGCTCCTATAACATGAGAGCATGTTCCTAAAGCGTACAATGTAGGTGGTTTTATTAAGAAGAATCATTTTAGAAGTGTCTGCAGTCCTGTACAAGTAATGCACAGTTTATGAGCAAACGTGTAGAACATTTCCTTTTTTTGAGGGTTTTCAGATTAGCACACAGGAATACACCAATGTAAGGGTTTAGGGTATGTCTGTGTTGTTTTTATCTTTTCCTCACAATTTATTAAATGAATACAGCCTTCCTTGGCTGCTTGGGATTGGGTGATGTATTACTCTTGTTCACCAAAGAGTTCCTTTTATACTTGCCAATAGGTCCAGGCTGTTGTTTTTTTTTCTCTCTCATAGATAGATGAAAGTGGTTCTTGGGTGCCTTGCTAATACATGGGGCGTCCCAAGACTAGGAAGTATTCTGACTATCGTCTCTGTTGATAGACTGTTTCTGTGCCTTGTCTAAAGACCTTTTGTTCTGTCCACCAATAGATATTTGCTGCCTTACAACCATTGACAGAGGGGCCCGGACATCAGATTCAGCCTGGGGAGTCAGCGTCAGCACCAGTCCAGCTTAAAGCCAAAGGGAGGGTAACCAGCATAGGCATTGCTGGCAACTAAGACCTCAGTGAAGGCGGAAGCCCTGGGATGTTAAGTGTGTACCCCTGCCACTGTCTTGGGCGTAAGACGGGGTCACAGAAAAGGAGAAATTGTGGTTGATGCCCAGCTGAGAGTCACAGACTGACCAGAATGGCGAGGAAGCTTTGCTTGAGGTGACCCCTTTTGAAACAAGGATTGCTTCAGAGATCCTAGCATCAGGCCGCTGAATCCTGGTCCTAAAGTGAATGCAAGTTTGCTCCTTTGTTTGTTGGTCAAGAGATACCTCGCTACACTGGATGCAATGTGTGGCCCCAACGAATGAGCAGTGCGCCAGCCGAGCAATACAGGAGTTAGGGAAGGACTTGAGATTAGGGTACAGGTGCTGTGTCTCTGGTGCCTGTTAGATTGAAGTGAAGAAAACTGGTGCACTGCCTGAGACACTGGACAGGATCGCTAAGAGCATTTGCCTGGTGGGTGACTGCCCTATCCTGAAAGAAGAGACTTTTTTCCTTGAAACTGGGCTGTGATTCTTGAGTTGCGAGTTGTGCAGCTCCACCGTGGAAACAACAAGAGCCTGCCTGGGAGGCTCAAACGGACACTGGGAGAAGACTCCCCTCTGGTTGGTTGTACAGCGGCTTCCATTTCCCCAAGGACTTCTTTTTTCTTGTCAATAATGTACCCCTTTAGTCATCCCATTTTTGAGGAGGAGCAGCCTTTTGCAGCTCTTTGTTCTAATTCCTATGGCCCTGTGTGGTCCTCCTGGTCCCAGATATGATTGATGTTCTAGCCCTCATAAAAGGAAAATGTAAAAGTCAATTGGAAAATGTTTTTATTAGATATGTGTTGTTGGCTATTCTGAAATTAAAATGAATAGTCACTGAAATGCATAGGAGCCCTGAAAATGTTTACTAAATGATTTTAGGATTTGTTTTTGCTTAGTACTAGGAAAAATGATAATTCTGTTTGTGATAGTGGTCATTACTTTCTCCTGCTATCTGTATGTTAATTATGGCCCGATGCTTTGTTCCCTTTGTATTCCCGCTTATACCTTACATGTACCCACTTAATGAAATGTTTAGAATGGAAAATGCCCACCTAGCAATGAATTAGTATATTGATAAATTTATGAAAATTAATGTGCAAATATTTTCTATGTTCCTACTGGATCATAGGAATGTCTTTAGCTCATTTGGGGATTTGTTAGCATGAGCTGAAAGCCATTTTGTATTTCTGGCAGCCATCTTGTTTGCCATGTGCTGCCACGTGGTCGCCATGTGCTCGCCATGTGCTCTGTCCTCCCTCAGTGTTGAAAGCTCTTGTAATCTGCCTAGAAATGAACTATATTTAGCATCTTCCACCTTCGCACATGCTCAGTTGAGCTTGCAGCTATCCTTGCAACTGTTTCTAGCCTGTAAATGTCAGGATGTGTTCACCAGAATTAGCAACTGTTAGCTCCTCCCACTTTATGAGCAAGCAGATCTTGCATGCCCATCTAAGTCATTTTTGCATGCTTACATGTGCCAGGACTGCCCCATGGTCTTATGCTGACTATGTAACCCTAATCATATATAAGGCCCCTGTTTTCTGTGCTCCTCAGACTGCCTCATTCAGTTGCTAAGACGTCTGTGTGACGTAGTCTCCCTCATTTCAGGTTAATAAAGATGTTCTTTTATATTTCAGCTTCTGTGTCAATTTCTTCTTTGTTGGTTTAAAAGGACCAAGTATCAGTGGGACCCCTGAGAAGGTTTCTATTTTCTACATACTGTTTGCTCTCATTTGGCAGAAGATTTAAATTGCTCCCACCAAGCAAGAGCAAATATAGTTTCCCTGCCTGCCCCAGTGTGAGCAGGGAAACTTCAAGACCCAGAGGTGGGCACTCCAGGTCATAGCTGAGCCAGCCTTGAGGATGGGGTCAACACAGCCCTTACTGGCTCTGGGAGGGGGCTGTGTGGACCCCTCCCTTTTTTAGTGCATTTAGGGTCCTAGGGGTTGGGTATCCGGAGCCAAAAATGGCCCTGGAGAGGGGGGAAGGATGGCCCGCTCTCCGTATTCTATGGTTCGCCCGGGCCCCAGGAGATGGGGTCCCCAAGGCCAAAATCAGCAAAGGAGGGGGTCCAAACAGCCCCCCTTCCTATACTATAATTTGGCCAGTACCTGGAGGATGGGATCTCTGGAGCCAAAATTACCTTGGGGGTAGCCACATGCACCCCTTCCCCTTAATTATAAAACCAAATCTCCCCAGGACCTGACTCATATGGGGACGGGAGGCAATTACAAAACAAGTGTGAAGGATCACCACTTGTTTTTTTTCCTTTAATTTTTGCAATGGATTCACAGGTCACTTGCAAATTTGCGACTCAAATTAAACTGGACTCTAGCACCAGGCTGAGGTGGTCAGGGTATTCCTATTCTGCCCCATTTTGTGATTTTTTGGGGACTTGGGTTGAACTCCGAGTCCAAAGATGGCTGCCAACACTTCCTGGTTGAAGTATTGGCAGACAATCAGATCTCACCTTGAGATCTGTAGGATCCACAGAGGGTCAGCAAACCAAGATATCTATAAATCTTTTTTCTTTAAAAACTCCAAAACAAATGAATCGATTTACACCAAATCACAAAAAGAAATCTTTCTGGATCAACTAATTTTCAGCAAAATTAGGTGTAATTCTTTACATCCGTTCAGTGGATTGGGCTGTAGTCATGTCTAGAATCTCCCTGCTTGACGAATCACCCTTAAATGATCAAGAGGGCAGCAGCAGTGACTGCCATGCTATTTTTGAAAATTTTACGAAGGCTTGTCGAATAGTGCCGAAGTTATTAGCAAAACAAAAAATGCTTTGTCTATTGAAATTAGGTCCTAACTATAACTACATACTGGAGGCCACCACTTGGTAATATAAAGCTATAGAAATATTTATATACCTAGTTCTATATCTATCTATGTATATCTATGTAGCCATTTAAATATATATATATATATATATATATATATATATATATGTATATATATATATATATATATATATATATATATATATATATATACTAGCTCACCCGTCGCGCGTTGCTGGAATCTCCAAAGAAAGGAAATTCAAGGAAAATCGTCATGATAACATTCAATTTACATTGTGTCATTTTTATTGAAAACTATTCATTTTAATATGGAAAACATTTCAAAGTGTTGTTTTAATTCTATTTATTTATTCGAGTGCTTGTGGATACACAATTTTTTTATTTTCCATCTGGTGGGTACATCAGTATTCAAAAGAATATGAGGGCCCTGGGGGGACGATATTTAAAAAATGTTTATGGCAGAAAGCTTTGCGGGAGTGTACTCAACAACTTCTCAAAGTTTCATGGCGATCGGATGAATGGTGTTTTAATTCTATTTATTTATTTGAGTCCTTGTGGATACATGAGTTGTTGTTTTTCCGTCTGGTGCGTACATCAGTATTCGAAAGATTATGAGGGCCCTGGGGGGCCGATATTTAAAAAACAATTATGCCAGAAAACTTTGCGGGAGTGTACTCAACAACTTCCCAAAGTTTCATGGCGATCGGATGAATGGTGTAGTAATGCTTATGCCAGAAACCTTCGTGGGAGTGTACTCAACAACTTCCCAAAGTTTCATGGCGATTGGATGAATGGTGTAGTAATGCATATGCCAGAAACCTTTGCGGGAGTGTACTCAACAACTTCCCAAAGTGTCATGGCCATCAGATGAATGGTGTAGTAATGCATAAAGGACAAACAGACAGACAGACAGACAGACATACATTCGTTTTTATATATATAGATATATATATTTTCACTGACAAAAAATAAAGTTAAAGGGACGTTACATTTAGGTTGATGTTTTACCCATACAAAACAAGAGAAATTAAGCAGTTATAGTTATATTTATAGTTATGCTTATGTTAAGAAACTATAACTTGTGGCCTGAAGTTAGGTAACGGCACAAGTTATATAAGTGTAACTATAAGTACAACTATAACTGCTGAATTTCTACGGTTGTGTGAGCAAAATGTCAAACAAACTATAACATCCCTGTAACCTTTGTTCTTTTCAGTGAATTTCAATTTTTTTTCTGGAAAACTAATATATAATTACCTTACATTAATACAGCCCCTGCCACACACGGCCTACGGCCGTGAAGGATCTGCGTCCCTAGATATCCATAAATTTCTTTCTTTAATAACTCTCAAACAACTGAATGAATTTACACCAAATTACAAGAAGGTCGCTTTCTGGAATAAGATTTAGCTTTCTGCCAAATTTGGTTATAATTCTGTTAAGCAGTTCGACTGTAGTGTAACTATAAGTACAACTATAACTGCTGAATTTCTATGGTTGTGTGAGCAAAATGTCAAACAAACTATAACATCCCTGTAACCTTTGTTCTTTTCAGTGAATTTCTATTGTTTTTCTGGAAAACTAATATATAATTATCCTTACATTAATACAGCCCCCGCCACACACGGCCTACGCCGTGAAGGATCTGCGTCCCTAGATATCCATAAATTTCTTTCTTTAATAACTCTCAAACAACTGAATGAATTTACACCAAATTACAAGAAGGTCGTTTCTGGAATAAGATTTAGCTTTCTGCCAAATTTGGTGTAATTCCGTTAAGCAGTTCGACTGTAGTCGAGATCAAGTAATATAATATCCCCATAGACATTGCATGGAAAAAAAGGATTCTGGGACCCCCATTTCTCAGCCCCCGCTTGACCAATCACAGCAAAGCTTTCCAAACAGCAACTAAAGTAACCAGGACACTAGTTATTAGCACAGCAAAAACACGTTGTCTATGGGAAAAGTTGGTCATAGCTACCTATTGGATATCGCCATTTTATTAAAAGTAATCCAAATTTTTTATATGGCTTTGCTAATAATAATGAGCTTGAGCAAGGAAATGCAGAGCTCTGATTGGCTGCAAATACTTCAACCAGGAAGTTTTGGCAGCCATCTTGGGACTCAGACTCACTCCCCCCAAAAAATTGGAAAAAAAGGGGCAGGGAAGGAATACTCTGACCCCCAAACCTTGGTCTTGGGTTCCCAGAGAAACCCCAGCAGGCCAAAATAAGCTTTTTGTTTAAAAAAAAATTGCTTCAAATTCATGAAAAGTGCAGCAAACAAAAGTGAGGGCTCCCACGCTTGTTCTGAAAAGAGCCATTGGGTGGGCCAGGTCCCCGGGCCATTTACTTATTAAAGGAGGGAGGATCAAGGGGTACCCCTCTTCGAGGCTCTTTGAGCCCCGGGGACCACCACCTCACTGGGGCTTTTTTTTGCTAAATAATGGAGGGGGCACATAGAACCTGCACCTGGACTTCTAGAAACCCCAGGGACCACCACCTCCCCAAGGCAATCAAAACAATTGGCGGGGACCACCACCTTCCCGGGACTTTCTTTTTTTTAAGGAGGAGGCAGCGTGCCCCCCTCCCAGACCGTTCTCAGTCCCGGGGACCACTACCTCCCCGTGGTGGCTCATGCAAACAGAAAGAGGGGACTGTGCTGCCCCCCTCTTGAAGCCATACATGGCCCCAGGACCCAGCTGTGTCCTGGGGTGCCCACCCCAGGACACTGCTTTATGTTTTTGTTTAGTGGGCACTTTGACAGCTCCCGCCAAGCAAAAGCAAACACTAAGCTTCCAGCTGGCAGGAAATGCCAAAGTGCTCCTGCCCACTGGAAGTGGAGGTTTCATCTCTTCCACTGCTTGTAGAGAGTTGCATTTCCAGCAGTTCCCTTCATGCGAGAGCAATGCTGGCTCCCACAGGAGGCGGGCAGCCAGCTGGGACCAGAAGATTCCTGAGGCTCCCCCCGTGGTCCTGGGGGAATGAGGAAAAAGAGGCTAAATGAGTGTCGGAAGCAAGAAGAAAGAGGCAAGATAAAGGTGAAAAATGAGCAGAAAGAGGCAAAATAAAGGTCGGCAATGAGCAGAAAGAGGCATGGTAAAGGTGAGAATCGTGCAGAAAGGAAAAATAAAGGTCACAAATTAGCAGAAAGACAGAAAAAAGGTCTGCAAAGAGCAAAAAGAGGAAATATAAAGGTCAGAAACAAGCTCAAAGAGGCTGAATAAAGGTCAGCAACAAGCAGAAAGAGGAAAGATAAAGGTGAGAAATGAGCAGAAACAGGCTGAATAATGGTCAGAAATGAACAGAAAGAGTCACAATAGAGCTCAGAAACACAGCAGCAAGAGGCAAAGTAAAAGGACAGAAACGAGCAGAAAGAGGCAAAGTAAAAGGACAGAAAATAGCAGAAAGTGCCAAAATAAAGGTCAGAAATTAGCTGAAAGATGCAAAATAGTGTTCAGAAACAAGCAGAAAGAGGCAAAATAGAGGACAGAAATGAACAGAAAGAGGCAAAATAGACATCACAAATTAGCAGAAAGAGCCAAAATAGAAATCAGAAGTAAGGAGAAAAAAGTCAGAGATCGAGTAGAATATGAGCTGAACTCAATTGGGCACTCATGAACCCAGTCACAGAATAACTCAGACACTCTCACAGCCACTCACAGACCCAAACAGACACTCATGCACCTGCTCACAGATGAACTAAGATATGTACACCTACTCAAAGATCCAGTCAGACACTCATGCACCTACTTATAGAATCACTCATACTCTCTTTCACCCACTCAGAGACCTACTCAGAGCCCATGTACCAACTCACAGACCCACTAAGAGAACCAACACTCACTCACAGACCCACTCAGAGACTCACACACCCATTCAAGACCCACACAGACACTCATGCACTCACTCCCAGACTGACACACTCATGTAGGTACTTGCAAAGCCACTCAGACACTCACACCCACTTACAGAACTATTCAGGCACTCACTCTGACACTCATGCACCCACTCAGACACTCACAAACCCACTAACAGACCCACTCAGACACTCATGCACCCACTCACACCCCCAGTGAGACAGTCATGCACTCAGACACACCCACTGAGACACTCATGCACTCACTGACTCTTGAAGTTTACAGGTTACAGTTAGGAAATAAAATCAATAAACTTTAGAAACTGACAGAAAAAAGGTTACAGAATTAGAATAAAAAAACCTTAGAAATTCACTGAAAAAAAGGCTACAGGAACATTATAGTCAGGCTCAGATTTTACTCATACAAACCAGTGAAATTCAGCAGGTATAGTTACCTGAGCTAACTATAACTCACACCCTGCAATGCACTGCTTATAACCCCACATGCTACATCGCCCATGACATGGTCAGGGACATCACTGATGACATCTCAAATGACATCACTCATGACATCATCCAGTGAGTGTAAGTAGTTTGTAAGGGTTTATGATTGTTAAACATATATACAACTGTGCTACAAAAGTGAATTTAGTATACTAAGTATACTACTAATGAGTGATACTGCTTCTTATATATTATATGTCACTAGCTGTGTGACTGTGTATGCATATGTGAGTGGGTATTTTAGTAACTCATTCTCACAATTAATGGTATTTTATGTTAACCCTGTCCTCGTCCTTGAAGTACAATTTTAAGGATAAACTTTATAATGTACTTTTGGGGATAATCTTTTCAGAGATCCTGTTAAGTTTCTTTGCACTTATATGGAGAGCATACATATGTGGAATTGTATGTAGATCAAGCATACTTTAATTTTGTCTGAGGAAATGCCCTAAGCTTGGACAATGAAGTACTATTGGGTTGTAAATGATGTATTGCACAACATACAATCATATAATCACCATGAAAAAAATGCAATACAAAAACACATTATCAATCATATCAAAAAAGGTAATAAGCAATGGCATTGTATATGGCCATGCAGCTAAGAGAAGGGGAAAGGTGCATTGAAAGATCAATGTACATTTTAGCTATATTGATAGCATGTTGGATAGTTAACAGTCTGGCTACAGTGCAAAACCCTGCCATATTAGCTGCAGGAGACCAGATGGCCACAGCTTAACTGGCAGTGGGGTGCAGAAAATTAAAAAACTTATAAATTCTGTGCTAAGTAAAGAAAAATGTAGGTAGATTGAAATGGACAAGGGCCACTAAATAGACGAACTTGTCATTAAAGGAAAATACATTTGGGTTTCAATACATTATTGTCACCAAAAAGCCACACAGAATGATTTTAACATGTTTTGAGCTATTGTGTGTAGTGTTCTATAGTTATAACAGTAGTCCTAAAAAAACTATATGTAACAATTAGGCAGACAACTGGGACTGGGCTACATTAACTACTGCAGAAAGTGGTAGAATTATGTTGGTTTTGATCTAATTATTTATTAGTTATTTTCATGGCTATGTGTCAAATCAAATCATTAACTCTCTATGAACATTTTTGACTGCTGCCATTTCATATCCTTGGTAGTAAGTTATGGTAGTGCTTAATCCAATCATCTTTTAACCACATTGTTATAGAAATAGGATTCTGGAGTAGCATTTTGTTATGGCGGCTATTTGTGCTGCTGTGTTTTTATGCTGATGTATTTTTATGTTGCATTACTGCAATCTCATTATGACGTGTTGTACTGCTGTTATAGTATTGTATTCTGTCTCAACAGTTTTTGTTGTGATGTGTCCTGTTCTGTTTTGATTGAATTGTTAGGTTTCTTTGTCTATGATATGGTGTTATGTTCTCTTATTTTTGTTTATGGCCAAAAGCGCAGCTTCCATTAAAATGATAGGTCCTGTTTTAAGATAAAAAAAGTTTCCTGTTAATGAGGGGGGGTGGGGCAGGCATTGCTCATCTAAACCACTATAACCCCCCGTCTATAACATAATAGTCAAAGTTAAAGACAGCTTTATGCTTTCTGATCAATTACCACCTTACAAGAAAGTGGATTATTATTTTAGGTTGACAGTCACGCATGCCAAGGAACAATATTGCTATCCTTTCATGGTGAACCCCAAATGTCACTAAATTAAACTCAGCTCAACATCCTGATAGCTATGGTACAGGGCAGACAAGTTAACCTAGGGTTAAGCATGGGCGTAAAATTCATTCCGCTCGCGGATTTTGCGGATTTTCGGTAAATTCGCAATCCGCGAACTCTCGCGAACTTACCGAAAATTCGTAAATCCGTGCGAAGCGGATTTTTTTGCTTGGTCGCACTTGCCAACTAGAATACTATACAATTTTGCGGGAGTAAACACTCGCGAAAACGTAGATGCGGCGGGCAGCGACACTCTCGCAATTGCGAGATTGCAAAATGTGCAATTTCGCACAAGAAATCCACCAGCAGGCAGCATAAACCTTGAAAATTATGATTTTTATTAGAATAACTCCTCAGGTTGACATTTGCCTGCACTTTTTTTTTGCAAGGAGTCCATTTTGGGGGGGGGGGGGGGTGGGAGGAAGGAAGTGCCCCACAGTCTCCAACTTCCTGTTCCTGTCCAGCAGGCTCCTCTCAGTGCTTTCTTCATGTGCTGGTCACTTTGATTTGGATCTTGACCTGGAAGCACTCAGCAGGTGCAAAAGTCCAAACTCATCATTAGTAACCATTCCCTGTAGTGCTTCCTGAGGGGCCCCTCCAGAGTTCAGTTGCCTACTTGCAACTATTCTATGACCCTGCTCTGACCCTCACAGCAGGCTCAGAGAATAGCTACAAGTATACAACAAAGGTCCTGTTAAAAAAATTACACTGCAACAGAAAGCAATTACAGATAAGGAAGCAGGTGCCAGGGATCTTGACCTGGAAGGATTACTTTTTGTGCATGCTGCTGGATATTTGGATTTTTGCAAAACTGAAAGCACTCAGCAGGTGCAAAAGTTCAATCTTATCATTAGTAACCATTCCCTGTAGTGCTTCCTGAGGGGCCCCTCCAGAGTTCAGTTGCCTACTTGCAACTATTCTATGACCCTGCTCTGACCCTCACAGCAGGCTCAGAGAAAGCAATTACAGATAAGGAAGCAGTTTCCAGCCAGGAAGTTCAAATTCAGTAACACATTAATCAGCCCCTAATTCATTTATGTCAGTTGAGGCAGGACAGGTGTGCTTTTCCACCCATAATCTACAGTGATGAACTAGAGGGTGGCATGGGTGAGCCAGAGGGTGGCATGGGTGAGCCAGAGGGTGGCAGTGGTGAAACAGAGGGTGGCAGTGGTGAAACAGAGGGTGCTGTGATGAACCAGATGTAGAAACAACATGTTCGTGACCGTTGCTACCCGAAAAGTAAGTTCGCGTTTGCGAACTGGTACAAAATCCTCGCGAACTGGCAGAAATCCTTGCGAACACAAAAAAAAATCCGCAAATTCGCGAGAGTTCGCGGATTTTGCGGATTGCGAATCCGTAAATACGCAATTTCGCGGATTGCCAATTCGCAAAATCCGCCCTTGCTTACCTAGGGTAATGTGTAATGAAATTATGTAGTACCAAAACAGTCATAAAGTCAAAACACCAAATAATATAAATCCCACACCAAATTAGTAAAATAGGGTAAATTGTAATGTAGAAATGACTCCAAAGTGGCAAAAATCCAATTAAGGGAGCCAGCGATATGTGTCTTTAAAGTTTTAAATGAACATAGAGCCAAACGCACTAAGAGTCAATGATAGTCTATGGGTGTGGTAGACCAAGACTTACGAACTCTTTAGTGCCAACTGGAATGGATCCTAAGGTTAGATACACCAAGTGGTATAGCCCAGTCAATGATTTTACCATCAGACTTAATCTGCAAAATGGAAGTCATAATCTCGTGGGGCAAGGCCTCAGGCTGTATCAGGGAAAGACTCACCAAACTCAGATAGGCATTGAGAGAGTTCTCACTGAAGCCGTTAGTTTTGGCAGAAAAAACTCTGAGTTCAACCGAGAGCCTTTGTTGCAGTGGTTGGATGCTTTTTGCACCTTTCTCCATTCCACAATTCTACCTTGGGACTTAAGGGCTGATTTAAATTTAAACGGACAGAGTAATTAACGTTACCATGGTAGTCTGCTCAGTGCATTTCAAGATGTCTACTTCCACTGCAGACATTGCTTGCATTTTCAGAAACTGCTGTCACAGCAGTTCCTGGACACGCTTTGTAAGTTTGACGGATGGCTCCATTAACATGATGGAGCAGTAAATCAAACTTACCACTTTTTTGATTTCCAAAAAGATAGTCACAAAGCGTATTTTCTTTTTTGAAGAAAAAACAAAAACAATGACTCCCTTACCATGGGAGCATTTCCCCATAGCATGAGGGTTATTTAAAACTTTTCACTGCCTCTTCCCACATATTCTTCAAGGCGGTGAAGGGTTTTGGAAACTGACCATGTGCCTACCCAATCTAAATGTGGAGGTTGGACACATGACCAAACCTCCATCAACACTTATTCCATCGGGACATTGGAGAGGCGTATGTAGGTAATGGAGACAAAGTAGTCTCTTCTATACACTGAAGGTACACCGGACTCTAAATAAGGCAGGCAGACCTACAGGTCGGCGGAAAGGATACTCCATTGATGTTGAGATGGAGTACCCTTTCCAACAACATATAAATCATGCCCTTATTCTCTGAAATAGTGCTTAGATATTTCTAGCGGGACAAGGCGGCAAGCAGTTTCTGGAGAGAACTCAACTGGGCCCGATACTTTCTTGCTAAGGGCCCACTGAAATGGATTTGAGGTTGCAGAGAAGGTAAAAGTAGGATAAACTTGTTTCTTCCGCCCAGCAAAGTCACGCCTTTGCCGGATTGGCTCTGGTTGTCGGTCCCAGTCTTTGGCAGCTGGAAGGCAATACATTTGTATGTCCCAAAACTTTGTAGAGGTAAGCCCCTTTTCCAAAGCTCTTCTCCTATGGCTCCAAGGCTTCAGAGGGGCTCTAGGACTTCAGGGGCTGGTTTATTAAAGGCCTTTTGCAGGATCCAGTGCAGGTCCAGTTGCATTTGGATAAGTAGTACTGCATGATAAAGTGGCACTTCAGCTTGTTTTGTCCCTGTAGCCACACAGGAAGTCACCCAATGACCCTTTGAGTCCACCTCCTTGTTTTGGCCACATGAAGGAGCAGGTGAAATTCCTAATAGCTCCTCTCAGGTTGCAGCTAGCAGGGCACTTTCCTCTTCTGATTTCCACAGACCCAAAAAGTGTTCCGCGGAGGGTGCCTTGGGGAGCCACATTTATGGTTGGCACTACCTAATAGATGGGGTTTCTCCCTAACTAATGGAGACATAGTCCCAGGGGCAACACTATCCACTTTGTCAGCAGTTCCTGTTTGCCCTGCTGCACAAAATACCACAGTATATCTTATCTAAAAATCCAAGATGAAAGAAATCACTTCTCCCTTGTGTAAATCCTGTGTCCCCACCCAGAAATGTCCAAGGGAAATGAGTCGCCTCCTCCATTGGGGTCACTCAAAACAAGTTCTGGGGTAGCTTCCCTCCCACTGGATTTGGAGTCTGCCACCCAGTTTTGCTTTTACCATGTTTCACTTTCCATTTACGTATGAAAGGGTCGACCATTTCCAAGTTGATGGAGTTCCTAGATTCATCCTATCACCCGGGCCAATGTTTATGCTCTGTGAACAATTTGCACATCCCATTAAGGTCACACACTGGGAGACCATCTGTATTCAGCTATAGCTAATGAGCCTACTGAAGGTTCAGATAGGTAAAATTTGATTTTCCTAAATATTCAATATAAATCCGACTTTACCAGTAAACTAGATATTTAATACATCCTACAAATAGTATTTCAATTACTTTTGTAGCAGTTTATAAACTGCTTTTTGACATCTTCTAGAATTCAGCTACAGCCTTGCAAGTGAAATAGCTTTTGGGGGCTAGTTACAGGAAGAAAATGCCAACTTAATTTAATTATGTAGAGGTTCTGCCTGTCAAAAATAGTTTGTTTTACAGCAGGTTTCTAGACTGCTGCAGTCAGGCTACAAATGGCAGGCCTGAAGCATTTTGTATAGGTCCGCACTGTAAAGGGTACAATAGTTGCTGCACTTCACAGGTGCCATTATAATTCCAGTCCATTGAGTGCATTTTCAAAACCATACACTAGAAACTTGTAGGCAAGTCAAGTGTGTCGAAGTAAGCAAACCTAACCCCATTCAAAGGGGAGTACAGGCAATTAAGGTGAAAAATCTGAAGTGACTATGCAGAAAAGGCAGATTTGAAACTCACATCCCAACTCAAAGGGGTAGTAACTGATCGATTGTTTGAAAACCAAATTACTGTCACAAACCATTGATTGATACGTTTCTGAATCATGAACAGAAAGTGACACCCATTTCAATCCATCTCCAATTATTGAATTGTAACCAGTTGTAAAAGTGTTTTCATGAGTCAGAAAGACATTTCTAACTCATAAAAAGAATTATATAGATTGTAGAAAAAGCTTTTGCTGTAAAAATGTGCATGATCACAGATTCAAGGGTTTGTGGCTCCAAAAGAGCTTTGTGCATTTGACGACATTGATGGATAAACAAATACCTTTCACCTAGAGTTTAAAACCTACAGCGAGAATGAAATCCGGGCAATTCTTTCCAGCAATGATAAAAGATTACTTTGCTTCATAATGTTGTGGTCTACATAAGATGATGAATGCATTATTTTGCTTTACTGCAAGCATACAAACAGCACTGCTTAGTTAATGTTATTGGGGCATTTGCCTTGCATTCATTCAATGTCGAGAGAATACCTTACATCTCATCCTGTCCAATGTTTTTGGAACTAAGTGACATGGCATGGACAAGAGTTTATTAAGAACTGCAAAACTACAAAAAAAGATATTTTCAGTATTGTCTAAAAAGATAATGCTTTTATCATTTAATGATTTTTTTATTACAGTGTGGGCATGAGCTTTACAAGCTTTCAATGATGAATTAATTCTTGGGACTTTATCCCTTCACTTCCAAAATTCCATCTTAAATAATATCCTGTTAGCTCTTTCCTCTACCTGAGAGTGTGCACACCTTTTGGCACTTAATTTGCCAAGAAGCAGAAACATCTTTGTGGGAAAATGTCTTTTTGTTTTTGCATGATCACTCCAAATTCTTCTGAACTGATACTGCTTATTTTATTCTATGTACTGGGACTCTGTTAACCAGGCACTCTGGCCCCTAAGACATATAAAAATTGCTTTACTCCTAATTACATATTTGACTTACCTATAAGCTCTTATTATATAGTACATAGTGTACCCACGGCCTGTAAGTTAAAAATCACTAGGGGACTGCAGTACACATTTTGCCACCATTAAATTGACAATTCAAAACATGACTGCAAGCCTGCCACCAGTAAATAGACTATGCAGGTTTAAACTGAGGATTTGACCTTTCAAAATAACCCCTTTTGACAGGCTTAAAACCTTATTTTAAATATTAAGTCACCCTAAGTTATCCTTGAATGCCCATATGGTGGGGCGCATGGTTTCTAGAAGTAGGATATGTAAAAGTGCAATGTTAAACATGTCCTTACAGAAAAAAAGAACACTATTTTTGCTGTAGCAGAGTTAGCTGCTCCATAGAAAAATTTAAGAAGTTAATATTAAGATTAAATAATATTATCTCCGTCTAAAGAAACAGATAAAAAGTTTTGTCTTGGACTTTTAAAACATTTGTTACAAATTCAATTAATTGGTTAAGTCAGATTTGTAACAAATATTTCACAAAAAGTACTTTTAAATAGTGATATTTTACCTGCCTAAAGTCTCTAACAGCCCATTTTCATGTGCTTCCAACTGTCACCTTGGAGCTGGATAGCTTCTCGATGATGTATGACTTGGCTCCTAGAGCTAAAACAAAGAGTTTAGGAGTGGGAAGGTGTAATGTTCCTCTGACAAAATGACCATTAATGCAGTGCCCAGGACCTCAATTTCCTTGTCACAGGCAGATGTAGGTCAAACTTGGCCTGCCCCATCTACTTTTCCTCTAGCCAGACAGGCACCAAACCCAGTGGGAGAAGAGCTGCCACCAGAACAGGTTTTGAATAACCACAATGGAGGGTTTGCTCATTTTCCTGGCAGCACTTCAAGGGTGGATTCAGGGGCTCTGCATAAGGGAGGAAAGATTTTGTAATGTTGGATTTAGGTAGAGATGGGCACTGTGGGATTGCTTGCAGTAAGCACACAGGCTGCAATGTTTTTCCTTACTGGTTAGAGAGGGGGCAGGAGTCACAGCACCACCAAGTTAGTGGCAGGGATAAATGTGGCACCCCTGGACACCCTCTTCAGAATGCTACTAGACCAATGGAAGACAAAAGGAGGACTGCATCTGGTATTTGGACCTGTGAGAAGTACCCTAACGGCAGGACCAGTGCTCACATGTACGCAGACTGAGAAGGGGACACCAATGGACCAAGGGGCATGTAGCTTACCCCCTGTTTATCTAAAGGGACTCAAAACCTGCAAGAAGTCTACTTGCCTGAAACAACTCATCTAACCATTTTCAACTGAACCCTACTGGTGGCTTCTGTTGGAGTGAGTCCTGACCCCAAGGGCTGATACTGAAGTCCTGGAACCCTTGACTAGTGTCAGAGAGTAATCCCCCTGCCTAACCCTAAAGCCTGAGAGTTAGAAATGTTTTCAAGAATATTTACCGGGAGAACTGACAGAACACTAAGACCAAATGTTTACCGGGAGAACTGACAGAACACCAGGACCAATCTGCCAGGCTTATCTGTCAAGGGTGCTTCGCTGGTGGGCCTGACTTTGCTCCAACTCCTGTTATGTTCTTCACAACAGTAGCAAATCTGATTCAGCTGACCTGACACTAACTGGTATTTGAGAACGTCAAACCCTCTCCAGCCTGGGCCTGCATCGCACTCAACCTCAACCCTCACCTGTATTGCAGCGCAACCAGTTGCCTGTGGTAGGAACTTTTCACTTGTTGTTATTATTTTTTATTTCAAACTTAAAACAAAGTCTTGCCTCAGGTTCCCTTTATTGGCTTTATGTAATTCTGTGTCATTTCTTTTCATTACATTTTGTCTATTTTGATAAACTGGAGTGGCATTTCTAATAGGTTGCGTTGTCAACATTTTAACTATTTTGATACTCCTAATTGCTTCACACATTTTCTTAAGTTATGCCCGTCAACTCTGTGCCATAAATACCAGGGGTTGACCTCAGGTTTAAATCACTGAAACCTTTACTGGACCTAACATGAATAGTGACTTTATTATCAGCGGGGGACTAGCATCCATCTTAACTAAAAATTCACTTTTTCAAAATGTTCTGATTACTCTGTTTTTTAAATACTTGACGAAAATATGTTGTGGAAACAATTATCCTCAAACTTTCAACCACAAACCCCACTAGGCTGAGAAGCACCTTTTCCTGTTTAGATGGAAAGTACATACACTAGTTCAAGCCCTGCAGTTTAAATTAGGCTAAATTTGTGCTCATGCTAGTAGCAAGAGAAACTGATACGCTAGTGCTTTAAATTATGGAATGACCCTCATATTACCGCAAGAAATGATTTTTTGTTGGAAATACATACTAAAACAGAATGTTTCTACTCTTACTTAACTGATTCTAAATGCATCCTCTTTCTGGGAATAAAGGAAAATACTCCAGTTAATTTCAATTCCAAATATGGAATTAACAATAAGGCATAGAAAGCAGTTAAAAGAGGACATTTCAATAATGACATGCACTATAAAAGAGGCATTTGAAATACCATCTTTAAGTAGCTGCTAACATAGAGTTATTATTTTCGTTCTGGCGATTTCGGTTTACCGAATGAACAATGCATGCGGCTTATCAGTTATTTAGATTTTTGTTCAAATTTCAGTTCTTATACTAAAATCAATATATTTAAAGAACTTTAATGCAAGTGGATGTGGGGTTGGTTTATGACATTTTTATTAAGAAACATCCTAAATAACATTTATAGAAAATCCCCAAAAATGTAATTATGTTTATGGAAATTTCAAAGATACGAAAGCCGCCTCCTTACTTAGCAACCATCAATTTATAGGTATTTTTAATGAGGTTATTTGGATTCATTCCATTTATTGCTGTCATTGTTTGTTATAGAACAAGAACTGAAAAACAAATTACACAAATCCTTGTCAAATGTCACCTGGAGCACATATAGGTTTGATTCACATAATTTAAAAAATATTTAGGGGCTGATTATGAGTACAGAGGTCTTTGGCGGCCATGCTTATGGTGGCACAGAGGTGGTGGTCCTGCGGCTGCTGCATCATGAAGTTGCGCTTTGGACCATCCACCACTGTGCTGCGGCACCAGGGAACCACTGTCACTTGGTGGTGGCACAGTGCACAGGCCTATATAACATGCAAGACTGGACCGCCGAGTTTCCCCTCTGCCAGCATTTTCATGGTGGGCTCACTGCCAAGAAAAGGCTGGCAGAGGGGAAACAAAGGGGGCTCTACAGGGCCCCCATGCCCCCACCCCCATGGGGATGCATTTAGGGGGGGCATGTGCCCCCCTGTTTACATGCACCCCAAGCTCCAACATATGATGGACTTCACAGTTCATGCCGTTCTGGAACTTCTTTTGAGTTCCCATTGCGTTGTCAATTTTCAGGGTACTGTCATGGGGATGGCAAAAGGAAAGACAAGAAAAGCCCTGCCAGATAGGAGTTGTACTCCTAATCTGGTGGGCGGTCCCTGCACAGCTTTAGTGGTGCTGCGCTGGTGCAGAGCTAACGTAGCACCAAACCTTGACCCAGTCTTGAGGCGGAAAGCCGGGACTGGAGGTACTTTGTTGTTTTTTAAAATTGTACTTTTTCACTGCACTTTGTCACTATTTCGCCTGCTTTTAAAAACGAAGCACTAAGCCAGCGCTCGCCCTTACCTTAGCGCTCAGCTGACATAAAAGCTGGTCGCGCTTTCCCAGGTCTTTGCCTGCAGCCGCCATCACCCGCGGCGTGCGCGCTGACTCCGCCCCCTTGGAGGCCACGCCCCCTTTTTTGCCATATATAACTCGCTGATTTAGAGCGATAACCATCAAACCTTGACCCAGTCTTGAGGCGGAAAGCCGGGACTGGAGGTACTTTGTTGTTTTTTAAAATTGTACTTTTTCACTGCACTTTGTCACTATTTCGCCTGCTTTTAAAAACGAAGCACTAAGCCAGCGCTCGCCCTTACCTTAGCGCTCAGCTGACATAAAAGCTGGTCGCGCTTTCCCAGGTCTTTGCCTGCAGCCGCCATCACCCGCGGCGTGCGCGCTGACTCCGCCCCCTTGGAGGCCACGCCCCCTTTTTTGCCATATATAACTCGCTGATTTAGAGCGATAACCATCAAACCTTGACCCAGTCTTGAGGCGGAAAGCCGGGACTGGAGGTACTTTGTTGTTTTTTAAAATTGTACTTTTTCACTGCACTTTGTCACTATTTCGCCTGCTTTTAAAAACGAAGCACTAAGCCAGCGCTCGCCCTTACCTTAGCGCTCAGCTGACATAAAAGCTGGTCGCGCTTTCCCAGGTCTTTGCCTGCAGCCGCCATCACCCGCGGCGTGCGCGCTGACTCCGCCCCCTTGGAGGCCACGCCCCCTTTTTTGCCATATATAACTCGCTGATTTAGAGCGATAACCATCAAACCTTGACCCAGTCTTGAGGCGGAAAGCCGGGACTGGAGGTACTTTGTTGTTTTTTAAAATTGTACTTTTTCACTGCACTTTGTCACTATTTCGCCTGCTTTTAAAAACGAAGCACTAAGCCAGCGCTCGCCCTTACCTTAGCGCTCTGCTGACATAAAAGCTGGTCGCGCTTTCCCAGGTCTTTGCCTGCAGCCGCCATCACCCGCGGCGTGCGCGCTGACTCCGCCCCCTTGAAGGCCACGCCCCCTTTTTTGCCATATATAACTCGCTGATTTAGAGCGATAACCATCAAACCTTGACCCAGTCTTGAGGCGGAAAGCCGGGACTGGAGGTACTTTGTTGTTTTTTAAAATTGTACTTTTTCACTGCACTTTGTCACTATTTCGCCTGCTTTTAAAAACGAAGCACTAAGCCAGCGCTCGCCCTTACCTTAGCGCTCAGCTGACATAAAAGCTGGTCGCGCTTTCCCAGGTCTTTGCCTGCAGCCGCCATCACCCGCGGCGTGCGCGCTGACTCCGCCCCCTTGGAGGCCACGCCCCCTTTTTTGCCATATATAACTCGCTGATTTAGAGCGATAACCATCAAACCTTGACCCAGTCTTGAGGCGGAAAGCCGGGACTGGAGGTACTTTGTTGTTTTTTAAAATGGTACTTTTTCACTGCACTTTGTCACTATTTCGCCTGCTTTTAAAAACGAAGCACTAAGCCAGCGCTCGCCCTTACCTTAGCGCTCAGCTGACATAAAAGCTGGTCGCGCTTTCCCAGGTCTTTGCCTGCAGCCGCCATCACCCGCGGTGTGCGCGCTGACTCCGCCCCCTTGGAGGCCACGCCCCCTTCCTCCCCCTACAAATATGTATGTATAGGACGCGCAGCGGACGAGCGCAGCGGGAGCGCCGTTTGCGCGCCGAAGGCGCACCTAAGGCAAGCCCATCTGCGCCCGTCCGCGCCAAGACCGCGACAGGCGCAGGAATTTCTGCCCAACCCTCCTCCCGTATTTCCTACCAACCCAGCGATCTTCTTCAACTTCAGCCCGGTAGGCATTGTTCATGTACTCTCGATCCTACCGTACTTTCAGGCCCCCTCAGTTGCAAACTCTGCCACTGGTCCGCTGAGCTCCACTCAGCTGTCCCATCAGCCAACATTCTCCAGGCCCCTTTACCCTCCTTCAAAGGTGGCCTGATCAATGCTCGCTCCATGTGCAAGCACAACCAAGACATACACGACCTCATCTTGGAGTCCGACCTCGACTGCCTCATGATAACTGAGACATGGCTTACAGCAGATTCTAACCCTGATATTTCTGTTGCCCTTCCCTCGGGCTATTCTCTCTTTCGGGAAGACAGAGCCAAGGGCCGAGGCGGAGGTGTTGCAATTATCCTTAAAGATTCCTTCCACTGTCACACCTTTAATCTAGAGCCTCTGAAAAAGACTGAAGGACTAGGTTTCTCTATAAAACTTAACGAACACACTTCGTTCTCTGGCGGACTTATCTACCGCCCACCAGGCAATGCCTCTGAGTTTCTCGACTCCTTGTACGATTCCTTAGGACAACTCTCCCTTAGATACCCTTTCTTTACCCTCCTTGGGGATTTTAACCTCCATCTAGAATCAAAAACAGATATTCATACCACTAATTTTTTACAAACCCTTGAGATGTTTAACTTCAGGCAACTCATCACCTCACCCACCCACTCTCTAGGTCATACCCTTGATGGAGTCTGCACTAATTCCCCTTCCTTGATCACTCTTTCCCCTTTGCCCCAGATTTGGTCTGATCACTCCCTGATCCCATTCCATATCTTGAGCAAAAACGTACCCAATCGTGACATAGTTGCCTCTCACTCCGATAATCATATCAATTGGAAAAAAATCCAGGACAACATCACTATTAATCCTCTATTGCAAACCCACGCTCCCACTCTCTCCGGCAACGTCGACACCGATGCCGATCTCTTCCATAACTGGATCACCCAAGAAATTAAATCCAGAATCCCGCCCTTACGCCCCTGCACTGCCCGGCGCAAAAATAAAACTAAAATCAGTGCCCCCTGGTTCACACCAGACCTTGCAAAATCGCATCTGCTATGTAAAAAGGCAGAAAGAAAATGGCGGAAGACATACGAGGCTGCTAACCGCTCCTCTTATATTGCAACAAGGAAAAACTACCTTGCGGAAATCAAACGGGCAAAAAAAAAATCACTATGTCAATGCCATAAAAAACGCAGGCCAAAAACAAAAAGCTCTGTTTAGGATTGTCAAATCATTCACTCATCCAAAGGCACTCCAGCCTGAAATTCCCCCTTCCCAGAAATTTTGCGATCAAATTTCTGATTACTTCGAGGAAAAGATTGCCTCACTTCAAATCAATTTCCCCCCCCCCACTGCTCCCCCAGTGTCCCCCCCACTGGTCCCCACAGGCCTAGCACTAAGTCATTTCTCCCCTGTCACTCTTGAGCAGTCTAAAAAAGCCATCTTGGCCTGCAAATCTGGTGCCCCATCCGACCCTTGTCCCCCCATGATACTTCACCAACTAATTGAGGAAGTCAACCCAACCATCAACAGCCTAATCAACTCCTCGCTTAGCTCAGGCTCAGTACCCAGCTGTTGGAAAAAAGTTATCGTTAAACCCCTTATGAAGAAGGCTAATAAACCCTTGACGGATCTTACCAACCTCCGCCCAATTACTCTACTCCCGGCCCTGGGTAAAATTACGGAACATCTAGTCCATAGCGAGCTGAAACGCTACCTGGACGATAACAACCTTCTCCATCCCCAACAATCCGGATTCCGCCCCAAACACTCGACAGAAACTGCTCTCATTGAACTGTCCGACACCATAAAAACTCTACAAGATCAGAGAAAGAACTGCATCCTAATCCTTCTCGACCTAACGGCGGCATTTGACACCGTCTCCCACACCATCCTCATCAGTAGACTCAGGGACATTGGTATCTCCGACACCGCCCTTTCCTGGATTACGTCTTTTCTCTCGGACCGTTCCCAAACCGTCACTCTGGGCCCATTCCACTCCAAAAACAAACTTGTCTCCTCAGGTGTCCCGCAAGGTTCTATCCTTAGCCCTCTCCTTTTTAATGTATACCTCATTCCCCTCCTTAATCTTATAGAGTCCTTCGGCATACCTGTTACTTCGTATGCCGATGATACACAACTCATTGTGCCACTTGACAAACTGTCTACCAAAGCTGAACTTAACCTGAAACACTGTCTGACCGAAGTATTTCGATGGATGGACACTAACCATCTGAAATGCAACTCGAGTAAAACAGAGATTCTTCCGATTGGCACAAATATCTCGTTCTGTCCAGCACTATGGTGGCCGGATAATTCTGTTGCCCCCCCCTCAGACGGTGTTGTCAGCTAGGAACCTCGGCGTAATTTTCGACTCTGAACTCTCCTTTGACCAGCATGCCAGAACCATCGCAGGCAAATGCTTCGGAACGATTAGATCCCTGAGAAAGTTCTTCGACTTTCTCCCCATCGATGCCAGAAAGACGGTGACAGTCGCGCTCATAATCTCGCGACTAGATTACTGTAACGGCTTGCTTGCAGGAGTCAAAAAGAGCACCCTCCTCAAACTGCAGAGCGTACTTCACACAGCTGCCCGTCTCGTCCTGGGCTTACCCCGCAGATCTTCCATCTCCGCGGCGCTTCATTCACTTCACTGGCTTCCCCTTCATAAAAGAATTCTCTTCAAAATCCTAATCATAGCCTTCCGCGCCTATAATAAGTCAGGCCCCAAATACCTCACCAGGCGTTTTCCCCACTATGCGCCCAGTCGTCACCTTCGTTCAGCCGATGACAACCTCATTCTTCTCCCGAAATACAATCTGAAACTGAAGGGTGAGAAGACCCTCCGTTTCCTTGCATCTAAAGCTTGGAACAAACTGCCCAAGACCCTCAGACAACAAACCCAGGAAAAACTCTTCAGAAAGCTTCTAAAAACATGGATTTTTAATCTTCCGACCGATTACTCCAAAGCCCTCATCTAACCCCCCGGACTGGTTCATACAGGTTCCCCAGCGCCAAGATGCTCCCTCCGGAGCGAACGTCGCGCTCTAGAAATACCCCCCAAATATCAAATATCAAATAGCACCACCAAAGATGTAATCGGCCCCTTAGCTACTTGTTTTGAAAGATACTTTTAATTTACTATCCCACTGCAGTAAGTGGCAGCAAACTGTGCATGTGAACCCCAAAAACTCAGGATAAAGTGCAACAATCTTATCTGTGCTCTAAGCCATTGAAGGGAAGACTTTTTAATTCAGGCAGTACACATAGTCCCGGAATTTAGCAAGCAAGCTATAGAATACAAATAAGAATCAGAATCAGTAACACATGCTAACAGAATTCATGTCTCAAAATATTTATTAATTCTAGACTTAGTCCATCTACTTGCAAAGCTACTGAAAATGGACACGCAACCAGTCTGGAAGGTTTACAAGTTTCATCAGAGCTTTACCCAATATTACATAATGAGGAACATTTGAAATCTCATTTTGTACACACGAGATATGTATGTTTCTCATGTGTGATTAATGTAATGTATTATGTCTAGATTCGGTACATTGTTTCAAGAGGAAAATCCACTAGAGACCAATTTACAAACATAACATAAGTTTCAATCTGTCTTCCATGCTTACAGTCACAATGTGGTTAAATGCCCACAGGCTATCAAAAAGCCTTCACACATTTTTGTGTATCGTCTCAAAAGATTTTCTTCAAACATTTTACTTGTTTTATTAATATCCATGCCACAAAATTTGAGGTTGGACTAAATGACTACCAGATATATAACCACTCACAATTCCCTGAATTAATAGTCATTACTATGGAAAAGTCTTTGTTTGCCTCTATTTCTCTCATCCATGTACCTTCTTGCAGAATACTAGTCCACTTTCAGATTTTGAAAAATTATGTTTAGGAATATCTAATTGAATTTTGTTTACTTGCTAATATTCATTGCACATGTCGTTTTTGGCAAAACTGTTCATTGAAACCATGTAAGAATTAATGCATAAAAGACCCATGCCTTACAACTGGGCAGCATCATAAGCATACTTAATTGACACAATTCAGTCTTGCCTTCTGCTGCTTTCAATGTGCCTTCATGTTGCAGATTGTTGTATAAAATGGAGCAGCAAACCAACAGACCAATAATTTCTTCTTGCCCTGATATACAGATCCTCTCATGAAGCAGCTACTCTTCACATGTGCTGCTTACTCCAAACGCTCTGACCTCCAACCTTCCTCTCTCCTATGTCTATTACAAAGCACAGATGGATTCCTGGGTTACTGTCTAAGGCAAATATTGTAAATTGATTACAGTTTATCAGAGTCTAGATTGCCAACCAAGTTTGCAAGGAATAGAGGATATCTGAGTTCCTAGAATTTAAATCCTTTTGGTTTCCAAGCTGAGTGTAACTTGGTAAGGGACAATTTATGGTTTGTGGGAAGAGTGAAGGATGTGTATAGATGGAGGTCTAGTAAGTTGTGGAAGGACAGACAAACCTGCTGGTGTAATTTAAGGTATGCTGGAATTATATGATTGTTGGACTTTGATCTTTCTTCCTCACCTACATTTTAATAAAGTGTTTGATTTTCTTGGCCACAAAGGATCTCTAGATACGCATTTGTGTCCATTCGTAAGTTATTCAATGATTAATTGAAACATATTATTGTCCATGTGTAAATATGTACTGCTATGGTGTACAATATAGACCAAGTAGAAGATTATTAGTGAAACTTATATTTTTATATACACATAGATAAACGTGTACAAAATTAATCTTAATTAAACGTATTTAAATATTTCTGCAATCTTTCATATATCCAGCCTCCTCAGACACTTGGTGCCACTAAGGTATAATTTTTTTTAAAAATATGTTGTCTCATAATAGTCAATATCAATGAAGTTCACTGTATAGATTTGTATGTCAACACTTGAATATGGAATGTTTAGCTATTCTTAGTGACCATTCAGTGTTATGACTCTCCAAATCGCATTTCCAAGGGAATTTCGGATGAGCTTTGTTTTAAAATTTTTGGGAGTTTTATATAGCATGAACTTGATCCAAAGGTATCGGAGTGATTTACGTGAGCATCAGTTGCATTACATTTATTTTGTTTGGTACAGAGAGATTACATGATTTGCCCAGAATTACAGGATGTTGAGCAGCATCCCTGACGAGACTCCAACCTGGTTCCCCAGCTTCAAGGTTGAACACTCTAGCCATTAGATTATTAATGTGCTGGGCATTGGCTTAACTATTTTACTGTTTTTCAGTTGTGTGTGAAAGATTGTTCCAGTTTTATTTATGCATATTGTTTGAATGCTAAGTTATTGTTTTACTTCTGTTAGTTAGGTTAAGGTTGTTTTTATTTACAGCTTGGCTTAATTACCTGTTGGCTTATCCTCAAACCCTTTTATAAATACTGAAAGTATTACTACAGGAGTACTCCCTTATGTACTCTTGTATGCCTTTTTGAATTAGCTCAAATCCTCCAAGTATCTATTAGTGAAAGTGCATTTTTTTTCGATTTGAGATTTTTGGGGCTAATTCACAAAGGAATGTAAGAGTTTGTAAAATAGTACCACATGAATACTAAATTACTTATTCTAAAATACCTTTGGGTCTAAGCCCCTGTATATCTGATGTCCTAACATTGATAAGCTTGCTGATATTGTTTAACCAAAGATCTTATGAATATTTGCGTTGAAATTCCAGAGGTAGCACACACTGTGTTGACATAGGGTTAGGCCATGTAGTTTGCTGTTTGCTGAATACGTTATAGAAGTTAGATGTTATTAGAGAGCACTGATAGGCTTGCTTTTGTTCTGTCTGCCTTTTTGAACTTGTACCACTTCTTGTATTTAACATGGATGGGGACATCACCAGGATTTTCTAAACATTCTGAAGTCATTGGCTTAAAGTTGCCTTATTGAATATGGGTTGACAACACTAAAGTCTTATAGTTTATATGAGATGAATGACACTATGAAAGTAATATAGGCATTAATTTGGACTGATTTATTTAAGTTCCTCAATGGCATATTGTGTTGAGAGGCATTGCTTAGCTTAGGTACCACTTTTTAGTTTCTTTGCAAGATTATATTAATAAGTCAGGCTGTTGGAACAATTTATTCTGTCTTGAGCTCAGGTGACATTTAGTATGTCACTAGAACCAACACTTATATCTATCTATCTATCTATCTATCTATCTATCTATCTATCTATCTATCTATCTATCTATCTATCTATCTATCTATCTATCTATCTATCTATCATTACATATATTGCATGTTTGGCTATGTTGATTGAAAAAACATCTACTCAGATGCACAGAAAGTAATGTGCTATTTGATACTATTATTGAGGGTGTGGAGGAGCCATGACTCATGAAAAGTGGGACTTTAAGTGTCTGCTTTCTGATTCTCCCCTCCATCGATAATGACATTAGTTAGCATATTACTCTCTGCACATCTGTATACATGCTTTATGCCCTAGTATTAATTTAGGCATATTTAACAAAACCTGGGATACACGTTGATTCAATTTGTACAATAAAGTCACACTGACTTGGTCTTATCACAATCAGGACAGTTATTTCCATGTGGAAAGCCATTTCATATGTTATCTGTAAAGTAATTAACAGTAATGCAGTTGCTCTTCTATGTGTTACATTTTGTTTCACTGCCACTAGTGTGTGTGTGTGTGTGTGTGTGTGTGTGTTCACTGAAAAAACATAGGTCAAAGTGAAATTATGATTAGCTTTGGTTATAAGATCTTACTAAAAAGAGAACAAATTGAAGGAGATGGTTACAAAATAAAATCCAAAAGTCACCAGTTATGGTTAGGTAAATTGACCATAACTGGCATCCTTATCATGCAATATTTGTCCCACATTGGACTCACACGACACGTTCAATGACATAATTGGTTACATCACTGTTGACATCTCAAATTACATTATTGATGACATCACTGATGACAACATTCAACCAATTGTTGATGACAGTTTACTTTTTTGGAAAGATGTGAATGATGAATTTATATATTTACATTTTGTGAGCAACATCATTTTTCTTCATTATGAGTTGTTTTGAAACTATGTATTTTGTGACAGAATTTTTAAAGAATACAGGATAGATTTTTATTAGTTAGGTGTGTGATTTTGCAACATAATGGGGATTCTTTTGTTCTGTAACAATAGCTGAATGCTTGTATTTGTTTATATTCATATATATTCCACTGTGTATGAATACATACTGAGATGGGGCATGGGACTGAGACATTGCTTTTGCATTTGTGTGATAATTTAAATGGAATTTTATGTTACATGGTGACATAGTGTATAAAAGAATATGTGTTGAAGTTTGGCGTAGCCAGACTGACTACATTTTCCTTCATGCTTGCATTAACCAGTATGTGTATGGTTGTATGATACTCGTAACATGTTTATTTTACATGTGATTGTTTCTATATCATGGAAGGTGTATTCACGATTTGCAAAAACATTGCGAAATCAGCACTTTTGTAAAAATGCTGTGATTTTGACAAAAGTGCCTGCAAAATTTTTTTTAAACACTACTGTTCACCATCTCTTTAATGGCTCTTTATTGCCAGTGAGTCATTAAAGGGAGGGTGAGTAGCAGGCAGCAGAGGTGATAAATGTATCTGTCGCCTGCCTATGAAATGCACCTCGCCCCTCCTGAGCAATTTGCCTGTAGGCCGCCTCATACCTTTGTGGCCCCCTGCAGACCTTACATGCCATTTGAAAGCACAAGTCTGTATTATTTTTGTGGGTGGCACATATTTTGCCTCCTGCAAAAATACAGCAAATTTTGAGGTGTTGTGCCACAAGTTTTCCTTTTTGATGTGTTGTTGAAATGCATTGGCTTTTGTTGCTGCAAATTAAATACTCCGTTCACACTATTGTTATTGAAGTATGCATGCTTTTTTCTCCTTGATAATAAAAAAGTTGCTGGATTTTTAAAGGCCTCACACCCGTGCACCCGCCACCACCACTGCCTTTGGGGTTGGATGAGTTTGTGAACCAGAGTTTGGATATACATATATGTGTGTGTATATGGTTTCAAGGCAAACCTAAAAACCCTAGAATTTTGTCAGCTATAGATCTCAAAATGGACTGATGGCATAACTGTAGACATTGCATTTTACCATACCATTGACAATATTGATGACATCAATCTCAATATGGTATTCAGTGAGGTTAAGCAAAATGACAGGGCCTCCATGCAGAATGTGGTGACGCACCTCTGTGTTATTCTGCACAAGTCAGGACACTGAGTATCATTCAGCATACTTCATTTGAACTAGATATTGGAGATATCCACGAGCGAGACCGAATGCTATGTTTTGAGCTACATGGTTTTTTCAGCTGCATTTCGTTTGAGGTCATTACTTACAGAACGCGTTTAGATAGTAGGTTTGAGAACACCACGCCACCAGCAACTTCTCTCACACCCCTGAAGAAGGGATTGCTTATCCCGAAATGCATTGGGAACATCTTTGAGAGAAGAAGGATTCTATTTAAAAATTGTTTATTGAAAACATGAAATGTTAATATTGTATATGTAGTTACTAAAGTAAATTTTTATATTTCAAATCAGGATTATGTATCAGCAGAGAGGAATCCACAGAAAATATAACAATAAAAATATCGCTATGTTATTCGATTTATGAATTCATTTATAAAGAGTATATTGCAAGTTTACAGCATTGGTTAACATGGCATAATTTTGTTGGAACGTTTAATTTAAGCAGTGCGGCCAGGGGCAAGCGCATCGTTACACTTGTGATTTATTTATTAGTTCATATGAGGTAGCTAACCTCATTCCTGACCTGCACGCTATATTTACAACAGTAGTGACAAGCATCTGATTACTACCAAATATTGAT
The DNA here is from genome assembly GCF_964261635.1 of Lissotriton helveticus. Taxonomy (NCBI): domain Eukaryota; kingdom Metazoa; phylum Chordata; class Amphibia; order Caudata; family Salamandridae; genus Lissotriton; species Lissotriton helveticus. The sequence continues at coordinate 1,737,643,513 of NC_136067.1, read as the reverse complement.
TCAAAATTGAGGAGTGCGCAACAATCAACACTACGGACCTCTGAGACTCCCATATCTCACAGATATTCATTAACCTTAGACTGAATGTGGCGCTCTAGAATGCTTGGGGGACACCCTGTAGGTCTGCATTATGCCCTTATTTGTATTATTTCTTTATTTCGATGCATGTCATTATTTAATACTATTCTTTTGTGAAGTCCAGTTCTTTATTGATATAAATTGAGAGTTGACAAACTGCACATGTGGGAAAGAGATATTTTTCTTAGTGGATTATGTAGGCAACATAACTGGCGGTTTTCATGGATTTTTAGGTTTTGCAATTAAACCATAGGGTTATATTAGCTGTACTTTTTTCAGTAAAATGCTTATGTATTTTTAGTTTGGGAATGTTAAAGTGCTCGCAGTCGCTGAAACAATCTTTTTTTTTTAAACGTGATTTTTCCAAAATATCTAAAGGTCTCTTAATAGGACGATTAGCACTTGGATGCAGGCCACACGTGGATCCAGTTCCACCAAGCATGCCCTTCAGATGTGTTTCCGCCTATTTGCCTTCCTCAATACTTCACCTGCTAAACATATATAAATACATATATATATTTTATGTAATATATGTATATATATATATATAAATATATATATATATATATATATATATATATATATATATATATATATATATATATATATATATATATATATATATATATATATCATAGACTTGGAGACTCTCACAACTTCCTTTCAGCGAAGAGAGTGTGACAGACCCAGGATTCTTTGGCAAGATGTTTTATTTAATTCTCACTCCTCACAAATGATGACGCGTTTCGGGCAACAAGTCCCCTTGTTCACATACGGAGCGCAGTCCACCATTTCTTTTTATTATTCCAAAGTGCACACCCCCCTTGCCTCCTGTGTCACGTGATAACAAACAGGAAAAACATACTTTCAGTGATATTTTAGCCTGTGTCCTATTAACAGCGTTATTGAGATATATATATATATATATATCCATAGGGAAAAAGAGATAGTCTAAATATATTGCATGTTCGACTTTGCTTTCTTCATATGTTATATTCCACAGGGATACAGTGCTATATGTTGTTATTTAATAGATGTGGCATCATTTATGTGACAAATGGGCTGTAGTGATGCAGAAGTGTGCGTTTAAATAAATACAGCTCTAAATTATTATGCTAAGCATTACCATTGCCCTTTGTTTAATAAGCATTTGAATCTTGAATGGTATATACATCCTGAAATTCTAAATTCTAAATTCCGATTATTGTTAGGTCTAAAAAATAAAAGGTTCCAAACTTTCCCGTTCTACAGAATTGTTTTTATATTTAGAAAGCAAATCATAGTTATACTAATTATTTAGTGAAATATTTTTCTCTTTGCTTCCTACATGCAACCAAATGGGAAAGTCCAGTGTTTCATATACATATAAATGACAATGTTTATATACACACAGACACAGAAATTCATACATATGTGGAATTGCGAAATTTTGAATTGTGACTGTAGTGACTCTAGTGAGCAAAGGCTCACTTTCTTTGAGTAAACACCTATCAATGTCATCTGTCATGAAATCTTACTAACAGATGATGATGTACACCTGACTACCTAAGTAAGCTATTGATATTGTGTTAACTTTGTATGATGATTTTTCTTGCACACTACACAAAACCTGAGCACACACACACTTTCTCCCTCTCCCTCCATTTCCTTTTGTCAGTCCCTCCTCTCTCTCTCTCTCTCTCTCTCTCTCTCTAATATATATGTATGTATATATATATATATATATATATATATTTATAGATATATATATATATATTTATATATTAATAGATAGATAGATAGATAGATAGATAGATAGATAGATAGATAGATAGATAGATAGATAGATAGATAGATAGATAGATAGATAGATAGATAGATAGATAGAAAGATAGATAAAGAAACAAGAAGGATACTGGTATGCCAGTATTGATCCAGTGCATGATTGCATTACACCTATAATGTTATATATTCAAGCATTTGTGAAGTATAAAACGTTTGTGTTGCGAGTGGACCTAAAGTACATGTATCATGGGTGAGAAGACATTTTATCTTTTAGAATTACAACAGCCACAACAAAGCATATTTTCAATGTCACAAAATGTTCAACTTTTTCCTTGACCATTAATCAAAGGTTTCAGACAGAAATAGAGGATGCACTTTTAGAAGGTGTGCAGAGAGGTCTGTTATTCCTATTGTTGGTTTGAAGATTATTTTTCTACAGACTTTCTTCAGCACGGTTTCTTCTTTGCCAGCTTTGAACCCTATCTACTCTTTAGCTTTATTTAAAAAATAATCCATGTTTATATTTAATTACATTAATATAGACATAGCTTGCATGTTTGTTATCAGAATTATGTGTAAACTTACCATTCGTCAAAATACAATCTGCCATCCTTCATTTGGTGTGGAAGAAACCTTTAATTAAAAAATTCCCTTTGCCGCTCCTCTTCGGTTATCTCAAATTCCAGTCTTTGTCAACTTATTGTCAGACATTGTCTACCATGCTCCTCAAAATTTGAGATCGGTACAGTATTGAGACACTGTGACCTAAGGAATTTACACGCTGTAACTTACATTTAAGGTGTTGCGTTCTATGTACCCGGTTTCTCCATGGTTGCGCAAATCAAAATTTTTACATCTCCAATTTACCAATTACCTAAAAAAACATACCTGTTATCTGGTAAGAGCCTCTTCAGTCTGAATATGGATGAATTTCTGGTTAACTTTTTTATTAGATTACTCTTTATAACTTTCAACAAGAAGTCTTACAGGTTCCAGAGGAGGGCCGCACAGGTGGAATTTTCTGCGTTGTTTGCATCCGTGCAATAGTAAAAAGAAAACATTCACCTACCTTGGTTTGTCAGTGCAAGCAGCTCTAGAACATTTTCAGATACATATTTTTATAACTAGCAAATACATAATCGAAAAAAGAAAGGGTTGAATACCTTTACTTTTACCTATGGATTTGATGGAATGGTTCCATGAAGAAAGCATATCCAGACAAGAGAGGATAAAGAAGAGAAGAGAAACAACAAATACGATTTATGAATATATGTAAATGCAACCATAACTGAACATAAAAAAAACCAAAATATAAGACGATAGAATAGAACTTGAGAAGTGGAAGACAGATGGGAATGAGTTAAACCTTCTAGTTGAGTACATGCTGGGAAACACAGAGGTATCCATGCTTGTGATGGTGAAATGATTGATAAAATGGCATCAAAAATCATTAACAGAGGCGAAACGTCAGTGATTTCGTTTAGTTGCATAGGTGTACTTTCAGCATTCCAGAAGTCGGGAGCAGGTGCTTTCTGCATGTTCCAATCAGCCATGCATCAATGTAAATGAACTTTTTACTGCATACAATATGATAAACTGAGATACAATCTTCACAGAGATACCCTTTGAAGCACCTGAGTGCTTGTTTGGTCTCTGTAAGAATGTTATTCACGAAATTTCCCACAAATGTTGTGTCTCATCAATGCATGGACGTCACCGATCAGCATCTTATCTGTCTCATTTCCTTTCAGTTATTATATTGCAAAAATAAAAAAGAACAAACCAAAAGCATAAGGTGCAAAAAAAACTAAAATAAAACGAGGATGATGGGACTGAAAATCATGTATTGTAATTGCAGCCACAGAGAGCTTGCAGGCAATTTGGCGGCCATCTTGTGCAATAATGGAATTAAAGCAGCTACAGAACAAGAAGAAACAATGAAAGCAGAGTGGAAAAGGAACAGAGCCCATACCTTGGTCGCCCATCATCAGGTGCGCCAGACCTTGAAGGGAAACAAGAGCACAGTCAGCAATAAACAAGGGAGCATGGGAAGGTGATGTTGTCAGAGTGACAAGAATGTTTTGCGACAGGCATCTGTTTCCTAAGAGATGTCTGCATCACAGTGGGACATCAAAAAGCATCGTTCAACCACTGGTTGGAATGCTCTGGGACAGAGTCAATAACTGTAATGCAAACACTGGGCAATTCATTTTTGCACATTTCTTCCATGCTATCATAGTTAAAATAAGTAAATAATGAGAAGTGATTTTATATCCAAACCAATTCCCTATGTATGCTTTCTATCTTGTATGCACAGTTAATTCAAATACATTGGTAGAGTGATATACTCTTTGTACATACGTTTACTCATCAAAAAGGAAATAAGGAAAATGGGCTGGGTCTGATCTTTTTCCCCTCGTCGAAAATGAGCGTTCAAATCATTAAATTAAATAGTAAAAAAGATTTCGTGTTACACTGAAATGACAAAGTTTGCCCTTCTCATCCCTTCGCAGGTACCCATGACAACGATTTTATTGTTCTCTGTCATAAGGACAGGAGTATTAGAAATACTTCAACATGCTTGGACCGAAATTTATGTTTGTGCTTTACCTGCTCCTAAAATACACAGCATTTCGCAATGCAGCAGATTCCCCGATTGAATTAAAAGGATGTACTATATGCACCTGTGACAATCGGATTCCTGTTAGAGCAGTCGTTTTTGTTACCAAAGCATTCCAGCTCAGCAAGTTAAACCACTACCACACATAAGCTAAAGATTCAGCTAAAAAAAAAAAAACACACATGCAATCTTAGCCCAGAAAGTTTGAAACAGTAAGAGCCAACTGGTTTCATATTGTATTGCTAGTTCTCTATAGGAAAAGGTTGGTACATACTTCTACATGTAAGTGATGTGTGGTGTGATCTACTCTCTCACTTGCCTCTATGCTGGTCGTGTTTTTTTATGTACATTATTACCTCGTAGTACAACTTGTGTTTCTTGTCTTCTCTGTAGGAGACTGAAAAAAATGTGTGCTTTCCTTTGGCACATTGTGTGCTGCAAAATATGTGTTTGTAACTTTGGGAAGTTTGGTCCAAAACTCAGACATCCAAATACATTAATGTCTGCCTAGATAGAATTCTAATCATATAGCTATCTATTGTTAGCATTCCGTTTAGCAGCTCAATATTTAGATTAGGTCTGGAGTAAGTGAGATTGTTTTTAAAGATGCTGCTGATAATAATTTTGATAGATTTGTTATGTATTTTTAGGTACCTTTTATTGCACTGTTATGGCCTAATTGAATTAGAGCGAATAAAGTTGGTATTGAATTGAATTGAGTAATTCAAACTGGATAGAATTGGCTTAGTTTCTTTAATCTTTTTAATTTTGATTCCTGAGGTTCTGTACAATATTTTTAACTGGGCAGCATTTGTGATAGAAAGGACAGGAAAGAGGCATGTCTACCAGATGATTACATTATTTTCTCTACACACGCTCTCCTTGTCTTTGAAGCATGTTCTTTTCTTTTTGCCACACAAAGGCATAAAAAAGTATTAGAATTATTAATAAGTGCTTTTGGCTTTGGGATAAACACACATTTTGCAAAAGTAGATAGCGATCAACTATTTGAAGGGTTCAAAACATGTAATTGAACGCCCTGTTAGGGAATAAGTTCCCACACTTCCGCTTATGGACAATGGGAATTTTGGCTATTGATAACATTTCCAAATCAGTAAAATTTTTGGGGGGAAGGTGAATTTAAAGCTAAAAATGACTTAATGATAGGACTAGGAATGTAACTTTCATAGAAACTGAAGTCGTAATTTTAGCAACATGACACATCTAAAGCATATATAGTTGTGTCTTGTTTACTCTTGTTTTAGCATAAACACATGTATACATTTTACTTAGAAAGAAGCATTATTTTCCATGTATAGTACAGTGAATGTAGACACGTATTTACATGTTATGAATCTCTGGTATTGCCTTTTCTCTCACAGATCTCATGAAATGTTTTTGGTTTTTGAAATGTCAATGTGCCGCAAATTCAGCAGTCAGTGAAAATGATTTCATCCTTCCTGTTTGCTTGCATGCCCTTTGCACTCCTCTCAGTTCTTACTTCCAAAGTTTTTTGTTTTGGGTTTTGTTTATAAAATTTAAAGTATTCATATTCCTTGTTTAAGGTTGCTTACTTGAAAAAAACCAAGCTTTATTTGGATGATTTTCGAAAAAACATAGCTTTCTCACTTTCTCAACAGGTACATTATTGGTGGGAGGCAAATACGCTAATATATTTAGACATTGGCAAACCACGTTATAATTTTGAAAATGTCATTCTAGATTTGTTGTTGTTGCTGCTATATTTGTAATTGTTACTATCCTAGCCATTTATTAGATCCCACTTCCTGCGGATATTGGGTTCTTCTTTTGATGTCCCTCAGAGAAATATTAGTGAGTAAAAAAAATGAAAAAGTGCAGATTTGAATGTCCATGCCAGAGCGATATATGGATTTCAAAGAAAGGTTACTTAAGGTGTATATGCAGGTGTAAATAGACACACTCTTCAAGACTTAACATTAAATTACAATTACCTGCTCTCATGAGGAACATGTGAATGTACAATAGACGATTTTAAAAAGTCTGCATATTGTTTTACAATGGACGATTTAAAAAACACTGCATATTATTTTATCTATTTTTCTTTTCTTTTAGTTTGCAGGCAATTCACCAGAAAAAAACTTCACTGTGCTTATACTTTAGAGAAATTAGTGAAAACATTGTCTTTGTATTTAATCAAGATTGCAATGCCATGCATTCACATATATGGAATTATACAGAATATTGCTGCCACAAAACATAAACCTACACATTCCATTCCTACTAATTATTGCCACAATGTCATGTTGTTCGTTCCTATGCAAACAATAAACATGTATGTCATATGTTTCAATGCACCAGTAAGTTTGGATTGGAATAATCAAAGTTTAAAACATATATCTCTCAAAACAGTGAGTTGACAAAACCTTATTAAACCATCACAACTCAGAGCCATCAAAGACATTTTTGGATATATGCCCCTAGGAATATTTTTTTTTTTAAAGAAACCCAATGTAGAGTTTAATTTCAATGTTGGTATTCCAAAGTTTGCAGCCGATTTCTTAATATGATTAATCATTTAATAAAGTGTATATAATTATGCTGTTTACTGCCCCTTTTGCAATTTTTCTAGTTTGCTCTGCAGGGGGATGTATATGTTAAAAAGAGAGCTTGCTCCAAAAAGTGATCTAGCAGTCTGAATTAAACGATGCATGTGTATTGTGTTAGAATTGTTGGTAAAGTAAACAATAGGCAATGGTGTGTGTTCCGGGGTTTTAGGTGGAGGTTGGTGTGCTGCAAATTTGAACTCTAGATTTTAGTATTTGACAGAGCACCAGCAGTTATACTACTTACCATTATTCTGCGACAAACATTGCATCAAGTTTCCTTGGTCTTTTATCAGTATATTTAAACTAAATGATTACCCTCTATATGGCCATCAGTCGTTTCCCTTTCCTTCTGTTATTACAGCATACCTATATATGATAGAACATTGTAATTTTGAATTAAGAGTAACAATAGTTACATATTACGAAATGCACTGGGCATTGATTAATTGTTAAGATGCAACAAAAGATAAATCTCAGTTCCTAATGCGAATGTTTTCATGCATTAAGTGTTCTGTTTAGAAAGGATATAGTAACTTAGTACATAAGCCACATATGCAGTTTACAATTTGCAGAATAGAGCATTTAAGGGACATTACCTTTCTGAAGTACATATGATTGTTTCATTAAAATGTATTCATTTGCATATGTTCCATTCGTGCTCTATATCAAATTGCAAATTAGCTGAATTGATTTGCAAACCATTAAAGGCCATACCAAAAATGACTTACCGTGCCTCTGGACAGGACAGGTGCATTAGATCAAAATGAAATCGGCAAGGAAGGGGAGGAGCTTAGGAAAAAAGTTTTTATAAAAACACCCACCTTCGACATAGTTGTCTTCTGTAAGCACATGGCAGGGAAGGAGAGAAAAGGAGAAACATTCATTAAGCAGCATGCAGACTGGAACGTGCCGTTGCATGTCTTTATCATGCAAGGCATCAAACACAACATGCAAGTGCTCCGTTGCTACCAAACACAGGGGAACACCAAGTGGCAAAGGGGAGCCCGTCTGTGCAACACAGCCAAAGTGAGATGAAGAAAGAAAGGCTAGGTGTGTAGTGAAGCCATCTTAATTTGGTTTCCTTTGCATTCCTGCATGATGCAATGTAAAACCGTGTAGTTTGTCATAGTGAGTATTTCTGAAGAGGAATATTTTAGCAAAATAGGCAGATCTGTTTGTTGAGAAATGGGAGACCATTGTCCCCTCCTCACACTTTTCCATTTGGGATTTGATTTAATGCTCTTGTTAACTGACTATATTGAACAGACGCCGTTGACAGGTTTTTTCTCTTGGCAGATACAATCCAGAGCATACTAAAATGAATGTTATGATGCATTTGTTGTCCCATTAGAAACTTCTTTTACTAAATAACCAACCTCGAAAACCTTAATGCTGATCACTCTCAGTAAACAGAAAAAAATCAGCATTCTAAGGATATCACTCTTATTTATCTCAACAATTTTGGAGGTGGTCATTTGTATTACAATATGCAATAATTTGTGTACAGCTAAATCTGCACACATACAAAACAGATTTAAATATGAAAACCAGTCACTTTCGAGGTAAACCTTTTTAGCACCTCAGTTGTAATATGGAATTATTTAGCTACCATCTCAGCAGAATGAAACATTAGTTAACTAGTACTTTTCTACAACGGTAGCCAAACAGCATATTGAAATAAGCAAAAAAGTACTCTTTTTGTTCCTTGATGATTAATATTAGTTGCACTGTAAGTGGAACATATATGTTATAATCAGGTAATATCCTGTATCCTCATCACAAGTAATAGGCAGGACCTATTATGTTTAAAATGACTAAAAAGTCAAATGCCACTTAGAATGTGAGGGCATAATTCTTTCGGAAATTTCAGTAGCTCTTTTAAATAAAAATCTGTCATTCAACTTTTAACCTGAATTAAAAATAAAAAAATCCTGCATTCTCATCACAACCTTTAGGCAGGACTTATTATGTTTAAAATGACCAACCAGTCAAATGCCACATAGTAATTTCAGTACCTCTTTAAAATGGAAATTTGTCATGTACCTCTTTACCTGAATTAAAAATAAAATGCTAATAAATTAAAAATATAATGGAAGGTACAATGTGTGTGTGTGGGGTGTTTGTGTGGGGTTGAGAAGGAAAGAGGCAAAGCAAGCAATATGGAGAGAGCAGAGGTAGGTGAAGCGTCAAGTTTAGCCTTCAGGCACTCAGACACCTTTTGATAACATATTCAAAATGTGTATTTCCAAGAGTAAATAACATTAAAGACTAATAAATATTAGTTTTATACTTACCTATGCCAGCAACCATCATGATATAAAGACCATATATGTGTGTATGTGTGTATATATATATGAGTGTGTCTGTGTATATAACAAAAAAACTATATATATATATATTTTTTTTTTATTCATATATATATATATATATATATATATATATATATATATATATATATATATATATATATATATATATATTTACAATCAGCATTCCCCACACCACCGACCCTGATGCACTGACTCCGTGCATTCTGGGAGTTGTAGTTCGCTTCATTCTGCTACGAACAACAGGTGAGCGCAATGAGCTTGGGGAGGAGCCTCTGGACCATTATTTGAAGGGGTGCGGCTTTGGAACTATTTGGTGAAGCTGGCCACGCATCGCAGGGCGCTGAAGAAGGCATCTAGCCGAAATGCATCCGCCTAAAATACTGCTTTGCTTAACCTGCCGAATTAAGCTGGTCTTACCTTTGAACCCCCTCTGGCCTCCGCCCTTTCTTTTGTGAATGGGAGTCTTTGGATATTGTTTGCTCCAGCCAGAGGAGTATTCGGATGGCCCTGCTGCAAAAGCGACCTGGACATACACTGGCACACCATCGCTGGGCTCAGCGAAGTAACGGCCCGGGGGACCGGGAGCTCCAGTGTCCACCTTCAAGCCGGGCACAGCACGGGTGGTGTGAGGTACTTTACCTCCAACAGGACGCTATGCTGTATGGCTGTCCCCGCCCTATTTGCCTGCCTGGACTCGGAGGTAGCAGCGGACCGAGGGGACAAAGGGAGTGACTCGTGGATGTTGGCAGACTCCTGTGCACAGCCTCACTTTCCACCTGCACCATCCAGACTTTGTTTCTGCTTTACAATCAGCATTCCCCACACCACCGACCCTGATGCACTGACTCCGTGCATTCTGGGAGTTGTAGTTCGCTTCATTCTGCTACGAACAACAGGTGAGCGCAATGAGCTTGGGGAGGAGCCTCTGGACCATTATTTGAAGGGGTGCGGCTTTGGAACTATTTGGTGAAGCTGGCCACGCATCGCAGGGCGCTGAAGAAGGCATCTAGCCGAAATGCATCCGCCTAAAATACTGCTTTGCTTAACCTGCCGAATAAAGCTGGTCTTACCTTTGAACCCCCTCTGGCCTCCGCCCTTTCTTTTGTGAATGGGAGTCTTTGGATATTGTTTGCTCCAGCCAGAGGAGTATTCGGATGGCCCTGCTGCAAAAGCGACCTGGACATACACTGGCACACCATCGCTGGGCTCAGCGAAGTAACGGCCCGGGGGACCGGGAGCTCCAGTGTCCACCTTCAAGCCGGGCACAGCACGGGTGGTGTGAGGTACTTTACCTCCAACAGGACGCTATGCTGTATGGCTGTCCCCGCCCTATTTGCCTGCCTGGACTCGGAGGTAGCAGCGGACCGAGGGGACAAAGGGAGTGACTCGTGGATGTTGGCAGACTCCTGTGCACAGCCTCACTTTCCACCTGCACCATCCAGACTTTGTTTCTGCTTTACAATCAGCATTCCCCACACCACCGACCCTGATGCACTGACTCCGTGCATTCTGGGAGTTGTAGTTCGCTTCATTCTGCTACGAACAACAGGTGAGCGCAATGAGCTTGGGGAGGAGCCTCTGGACCATTATTTGAAGGGGTGCGGCTTTGGAACTATTTGGTGAAGCTGGCCACGCATCGCAGGGCGCTGAAGAAGGCATCTAGCCGAAATGCATCCGCCTAAAATACTGCTTTGCTTAACCTGCCGAATAAAGCTGGTCTTACCTTTGAACCCCCTCTGGCCTCCGCCCTTTCTTTTGTGAATGGGAGTCTTTGGATATTGTTTGCTCCAGCCAGAGGAGTATTCGGATGGCCCTGCTGCAAAAGCGACCTGGACATACACTGGCACACCATCGCTGGGCTCAGCGAAGTAACGGCCCGGGGGACCGGGAGCTCCAGTGTCCACCTTCAAGCCGGGCACAGCACGGGTGGTGTGAGGTACTTTACCTCCAACAGGACGCTATGCTGTATGGCTGTCCCCGCCCTATTTGCCTGCCTGGACTCGGAGGTAGCAGCGGACCGAGGGGACAAAGGGAGTGACTCGTGGATGTTGGCAGACTCCTGTGCACAGCCTCACTTTCCACCTGCACCATCCAGACTTTGTTTCTGCTTTACAATCAGCATTCCCCACACCACCGACCCTGATGCACTGACTCCGTGCATTCTGGGAGTTGTAGTTCGCTTCATTCTGCTACGAACAACAGGTGAGCGCAATGAGCTTGGGGAGGAGCCTCTGGACCATTATTTGAAGGGGTGCGGCTTTGGAACTATTTGGTGAAGCTGGCCACGCATCGCAGGGCGCTGAAGAAGGCATCTAGCCGAAATGCATCCGCCTAAAATACTGCTTTGCTTAACCTGCCGAATAAAGCTGGTCTTACCTTTGAACCCCCTCTGGCCTCCGCCCTTTCTTTTGTGAATGGGAGTCTTTGGATATTGTTTGCTCCAGCCAGAGGAGTATTCGGATGGCCCTGCTGCAAAAGCGACCTGGACATACACTGGCACACCATCGCTGGGCTCAGCGAAGTAACGGCCCGGGGGACCGGGAGCTCCAGTGTCCACCTTCAAGCCGGGCACAGCACGGGTGGTGTGAGGTACTTTACCTCCAACAGGACGCTATGCTGTATGGCTGTCCCCGCCCTATTTGCCTGCCTGGACTCGGAGGTAGCAGCGGACCGAGGGGACAAAGGGAGTGACTCGTGGATGTTGGCAGACTCCTGTGCACAGCCTCACTTTCCACCTGCACCATCCAGACTTTGTTTCTGCTTTACAATCAGCATTCCCCACACCACCGACCCTGATGCACTGACTCCGTGCATTCTGGGAGTTGTAGTTCGCTTCATTCTGCTACGAACAACAGGTGAGCGCAATGAGCTTGGGGAGGAGCCTCTGGACCATTATTTGAAGGGGTGCGGCTTTGGAACTATTTGGTGAAGCTGGCCACGCATCGCAGGGCGCTGAAGAAGGCATCTAGCCGAAATGCATCCGCCTAAAATACTGCTTTGCTTAACCTGCCGAATAAAGCTGGTCTTACCTTTGAACCCCCTCTGGCCTCCGCCCTTTCTTTTGTGAATGGGAGTCTTTGGATATTGTTTGCTCCAGCCAGAGGAGTATTCGGATGGCCCTGCTGCAAAAGCGACCTGGACATACACTGGCACACCATCGCTGGGCTCAGCGAAGTAACGGCCCGGGGGACCGGGAGCTCCAGTGTCCACCTTCAAGCCGGGCACAGCACGGGTGGTGTGAGGTACTTTACCTCCAACAGGACGCTATGCTGTATGGCTGTCCCCGCCCTATTTGCCTGCCTGGACTCGGAGGTAGCAGCGGACCGAGGGGACAAAGGGAGTGACTCGTGGATGTTGGCAGACTCCTGTGCACAGCCTCACTTTCCACCTGCACCATCCAGACTTTGTTTCTGCTTTACAATCAGCATTCCCCACACCACCGACCCTGATGCACTGACTCCGTGCATTCTGGGAGTTGTAGTTCGCTTCATTCTGCTACGAACAACAGGTGAGCGCAATGAGCTTGGGGAGGAGCCTCTGGACCATTATTTGAAGGGGTGCGGCTTTGGAACTATTTGGTGAAGCTGGCCACGCATCGCAGGGCGCTGAAGAAGGCATCTAGCTGAAATGCATCCGCCTAAAATACTGCTTTGCTTAACCTGCCGAATAAAGCTGGTCTTACCTTTGAACCCCCTCTGGCCTCCGCCCTTTCTTTTGTGAATGGGAGTCTTTGGATATTGTTTGCTCCAGCCAGAGGAGTATTCGGATGGCCCTGCTGCAAAAGCGACCTGGACATACACTGGCACACCATCGCTGGGCTCAGCGAAGTAACGGCCCGGGGGACCGGGAGCTCCAGTGTCCACCTTCAAGCCGGGCACAGCACGGGTGGTGTGAGGTACTTTACCTCCAACAGGACGCTATGCTGTATGGCTGTCCCCGCCCTATTTGCCTGCCTGGACTCGGAGGTAGCAGCGGACCGAGGGGACAAAGGGAGTGACTCGTGGATGTTGGCAGACTCCTGTGCACAGCCTCACTTTCCACCTGCACCATCCAGACTTTGTTTCTGCTTTACAATCAGCATTCCCCACACCACCGACCCTGATGCACTGACTCCGTGCATTCTGGGAGTTGTAGTTCGCTTCATTCTGCTACGAACAACAGGTGAGCGCAATGAGCTTGGGGAGGAGCCTCTGGACCATTATTTGAAGGGGTGCGGCTTTGGAACTATTTGGTGAAGCTGGCCACGCATCGCAGGGCGCTGAAGAAGGCATCTAGCCGAAATGCATCCGCCTAAAATACTGCTTTGCTTAACCTGCCGAATAAAGCTGGTCTTACCTTTGAACCCCCTCTGGCCTCCGCCCTTTCTTTTGTGAATGGGAGTCTTTGGATATATATATATATATATATATATATATATATATATATATATATATATATATATATATATATACACACATATTCCATAAAATCTAGTTAGTGCCTAATGTCGCCTTTTTATCAGCAGGGCTTGACTGCACACTGCTGCTTTATCGCATTATATACACCATTTCCTTGCTGCATAAAGAAAGGGCATCATATATATATATCTATATCTATATCTATATATATATAGTTATGAAAGGTGCAGTTAAATTTCCTATCACATTTTCAATTTCCATTCTTTGTATATTAATGTATATGTCCGATGTCAGTTTGCATTTCTTGTGGTTCAAGACAAGGTGAGAGATCCTTATACGTTGCATGCAGTGTTGATACTGGCATACATGGAGACAATATCTAAATTGGTCTGCAGAAGATATAAAGTATTCAGTTATTTAGTTCTAGATTATCCATATAAATGTTATGGCCACTGCAAACTTTAATCAATGAAAAACTCTTAACCTTCTTATATATTACGGTGCAGGGTTTTCTTCTACATTCAGATTCCAATAACATCTAAAATGTATCGGAATGGATGTAAAGATAGCTGCACCTCCGAGACATACAATTTATGGAAGCTGATTGGAACAAGCATCAAGCTTTAAATGTAATTTAAGGAAAAATGTCCCTGAAATAGATGACACAATTCTGAAGAAGGGAGCTGAAATATTATACAAAGAAACCCATTGCATTATTATATTGGACTTTTCCCAGTAATTTCAGAAAAGAATATTGAGTGCCCAATAATGAGCATGGTTACTACGGTGCATATGTCTTATTTTCCTGTCCTTTGATTAAGGAAGAATGTACTCTACCTTTTCAAGTGCAAACTGAAATTTTCCCACTTCTAAATATTTCCCAGACACAAGAGACGCATTTCTAATGTGCTAAATCAATGTTCAAAATGTTACTTCTTGTGATAACCTGAAGAGACGTTTGGTGACCATGTTCAGTTCATTGTTTGCTAGACGATATTAACAGATGACGTGCGACTGTCTCAGGCACCTACTGGTGGTTCAACCTTAGCCCGACCCTTTTTTGCCCTGATGACATTAAATTTTTGCTTGTTGCTGTGGAGTTTCAATGGACTGTCAGTATAGAAATAGTATCAAGAACATTGCCAATAGACCAACTGGGCTAGTCAAACTGCATTATGAACCCATAAATCATAAATCATTTTAATAGTTAACAAGCGATATAGATAACCACCATTATATAGGAAACACACCTAGTCTATTTCCCATCATTAGGCAAACTTCCCTGTCAGGTCACACTAAACTCATAGGCCAATAAAATAATCTTTAAGTTTCTCATGATTAAACAAATACATGTTCAACAATGGATTCAATTAGCATCAAAGGTAGGCAATTGACACAATCAGTAAATCAGTCAATAAACATTTTGACTATTCAGCCCTCCTTACATTTACATCCTACTCCATCGCCTTAAACAGATGTTTTGGATGTTCATATAGCAACAACTGAAACACTGCTTGCATTATAAAACTTATACTGAGAGTAAAACCCTAAAATGCAACACCAATTCACTACACTCATGAGTAAATCACCTGAACAAATTTCATTTCACCAAGATTTGACCGACCCAGTCCAGTACCCCAAGTTGTTATGGCACAAGCTGCCAAACAAAATACTTCAGGTGCAGTTATTCTGATTTCGACCTTTTCTAAAGCACAAAATGATGTGCTCACTACGAGAAATAAGGGAACAGATAGACTCTTTAGAAAGTTGCTTCTTCAACATTTACATTTCCCAGACAATCAAAAGGTGGACCACGATTGAACACCTACTCAGATGATTGTATCCTTTGGAGCAGACAAGAAGTAAACCAAGACAAAATAAATTCTACTGTAATAAAAATTACAGGGATAAAACATAAAGTCCTTGATTTGAATTGAACAAATATGAAAAAGAAATGTGTGAATGCGTAAAACTTCAGGAAGTGAAAAGACAAATACATTAGAAACATTAGACCATGTATTAGGCTGAACTTAAGACTCTATATAACAAAACTACACTGCCTATTGGAGAACAATTTCTGTAGCTCTCTTCTCTTGTCCTGAATATCTCAGATCCAAAATGACTGTACCAGAAATGAGCATGGCAATGGCTGTTTCAGACATGGTTTGTTGCCTCTGGTGTTGACTAGTTTTAGGTTGATAAAAGTCATATGCATATCTGTAACTAAAGTTTGGGTTGACTATTGTTTGATAATGTTGATGTTTTTGTATATCAATATGCAGTTTTACTTGCGGCTGATATCAACATTAGTTGTTTCAAGGAGACATTTTGAAAATAAATGTGTTTGTCTTGGGTCCTTAAATCCTTAGTGAACTATTTGTTAAACATTGTAATGGGAATGTTGATTGCAATTTGTTCAAGCTGATGGAAAAATACAAATGTTTTCTATAAAAATCTTTCCGAAGTATTAATGAAAGTTTAAAGTAAAACGCTGGTCAAATGTATTTCCCAGTGGTGTTTAGCTGTACCATCTGGGTCACCCAGAACACTACTCTACCAGGTCAGCACCAATCCATAGAGTGTTCCTCTTTGACAGGACACCTCTGCGCTGATACTGTGCTGAGCTGGATGATAGTCTCATACTCAGCCTGCACATGTGATCAAAGTTGTGCACATTTGTACTCTTGTAACTATCCTCTTACTCTGGCTGCACAGTAGAGGTCTTATGTTAAAAGACAGACACTGGTGGTTGTCACTTTCAGTCCATTTTCAAAATTACTGCGAGTGAGACTCTGTTCATGAGAATCACACAAAGTAAAAGTCCAAAATTGGGTAGTCTAAAAGTGAAAAATACTAGGGATTTAAACAGACGTAAGCATTTGCTATCATAATTAAAAATATGATCTTAGCCTCTAATTTGGATTAATGTAAGTGATACATAATTGTATTTCTGAGACACAAATGTATAAAAACTGCACCACTTTGATTTATACACAAGATATTATTAGTAGTTCCAATGTACGTCCTGCCTAAGCCAAAAAGCAGAGCAGTGAAGAAGATCATGAAAGTTTAGTATTTTGGTCAGGGCCTTTACAGTGCTTAACTTGAATACCACCATATTCAATAACACAGCTAAAGCCTAGTTTCCTAGAGGCAAGGTGAACTTTGACAATTTAGAGGGCTTTTTTCTATGCAAGAGTCCCGGATTCAAGCAATACAGTTCCTGCTGAGGCCGGTAAACTAGAATTAGAAGTGGCATGACCTTTTAGAAGTGCATTAACACTAGCCCACGTGCAAATAAGAAACCAAGAGATTGTGGGTCACTATATCGCTTGTGTATACGGCATGGCATAAAAAGTTGTATTCACTACATCAACTTTCAAGTAAGTTGCAAGGTAAACATATAATCACTATTCTTAACCCCACATATATTTACTTCCTATGATGGGTCTAAACACAGTTAAGAATAGTAAGCATAATTCCCTTGTGATGTCATAGTAATCAATGCAGTACATGCAGCATAACTGGAGGTCCATATTATTGACCATGATACAGTAGGCACCTACACTCATGTGCCAGCTCGTGTTTCTATCTGGTTGCACAACTTTTTTCTGTATCATGCATTACTTTCCCTGACAGCTTCCCTCCTGTCCCATTGAATTTGTTGTTTTTCAGCGACTGGGATTCTAGGTATAAGCAGATTGCCTAAAGAATGCAGTTCATTTATCTCATGTGAACAATAGTTGATCAATTAACTTCCCCCGCACCTCCCCATTAGATGAGCTGTTTTAGCCTAAAATGAATTGGGACAAAGGGCAGCTAGCAAGAAAATCTTTCTACGACATCGTAGTCATGGAATGCGATGAGCGAAATATGGATTTTAATTCAATTTATGTTTGATAATAGAAATCTACTATGAAAAAACATAACGTATAACAGGGAAATGAGTAAGTGAATTTATAGTATGCTAAAGAAAAGGAATACAGGATGCTTCAAAGAAGTTGTGCAACCAGAGGGAGACTAGAACCATAGTGAAAATATGCCCTTTCTGCAGGGTTCCACCTATCTTTTGCTATATTTAGTGCTGGTTTAGTGACTCTGAACACTGGGCCACTGACATCCAGCACCCAGTGTATATGCTCTGAACTCTAAAAACATGTAGAACTGGCTAATACCTGATTGGCATATTTAACTAACCCATAAGGTCAAAGTATTTAGTACTCTGTGTACTCAAGGCCAGTAAGTTACATTTCACTAGTAGACTCCAGAACTGGCTGTACCGCCGCATCAGTGAAAAAGTGAAAACATTAATTTAAGCTTGCCACTGCAGTTTAGCATAGCAGTTTTAAAAAGTATATCTGACCTGACGACATAACGTCTTTGTCAGGCCAAAACCTTCCTTTTTAGTACCTATAAGTCACCCATAAGGTAGGCCATAGGTTAGTGATATTTAAAAAGGTGAACAAGTGTTCTTAAGTTTTACATGTCCTGGAAGTGAAAATCTCTCCTAAGTCTTTTTTCACTGTGGCAAATCTGGCTCCCCCATAGAAAACCACAAGATTACATTAAAACACCATATAATGTATAACTTCAGATTGGGAATGGTTAAACACATGACTCAAGTGCTCAAATTAATAGGAAGTTAAAATCCAATATGATTGTAAAGTTGGATTTTGAAGTACAATTCTGAAATGCCACTGATAGAAAGTTAGCATTTTTCTGCCTAAAGCCTCTAGTAGCCTTTCTGAGATAATCATCAACTGTCACCTGGCACCCTGCTGGGAGGTATGAATTGCTCTCAGTAAAGGGAGCAAAAAGGACTTGGATGGGAGAAGGTGTGACCTTCTCCACCATTAATTGAGCTAGCTTAAAAGGGGCCGCCCCTGTCACAGGCAGATGTAACCCACACCTAGGCCTTATTCTGCTATTGGCTATGTAGCAAGAGTGGCACCAATTACAGGCATGCACAAACCCTTGTACATCTGGCCCTAAGCTTTTAACATGGAGTTCTGGCCAAACTCTACCAACCTCCGCATGACAGAGTTTTTTCTCATGTGTGGCTCACCAACAGTAAGTTTGTGAGCGTGAGCAAGAATAGGCATCCCCAAGGGCAATTTTTGGGTGCTAGTAGGGCACCCGGCAAGAGTTTCTCAATGCAGGGGCTCACCCAAGTGGGACCCAAAAGGCCTTGGGCCCTTGAATTCTGCTAGAGTGTACTCTCTCTCCTTCAAGATTGCAAAAGTAGACAGTTAGAAACTCTTTCTGAACCAGAGGCTACCATCGGACTGCTGTTGTAACGTAATCACCTTTTTCGCCTTGCTGGTAAGATTCAACTTGCTGGTTTGCCCTGCTGAAAGTAGCTTCTCTTCTAGAAAAGCTTATGTGTACCAACATGGAGGATTTCACCGGGACCAATGCCATGCAGCATCGTGTCATCTTCAAGGCCTTTGTCGGATCAAGCTCGCAGCCTGCTTCACAGATAAGAAAATTCCTCCAGAAGAAAGACTCAAGTCCCGATTATGAGTATGTTGGTCCTAAGACTGCCATGCATGCGTGGCAGTCCGACCACTGCAACCTTGGCGGTCTGACCACCAATTAAAGGTTTTGCAGTTGAACTACCACCAGCCCGACACAAGACCGTCACTGCAGCCAGGCTCTTGGATCCCAACGAGGTGGCGATGGGGAAAGCGGTGGTCTATGGCAGCGATGCCGATGCCAGCACAGCCATGCTGATCTATCTGCCAACCTTTTAATGGCTGGGACCCCACAATGAAAAGGTCATCAGAAAGGCAGGGAAAAGGGCACCAGGGTGTTTTAGCCCATGGGGTGAATGCATGTTATGCCCTCTTTGCTTGGGCTGTCATGCGTGCACTGTTCGCCATGCACAACATGGTGCATAGCACACAGTGCATGGACGTGCAAGCAGCACTGCTACGGCAACAGCATATGCTTCAGGCACCCTATGAGCCGAAGCATGCTGTTCCATCACCGAGACAGCACCACCAGCCCCGCGGTGTTGTTGTAACACGATGATCAGGAAGCCTCCAGTTTGGCAGGGTTCTCCCAAACGCTGCAATGATGGTCCATCAGTCCAGCAGTCTGACCGCAAAACTCGAAATCATGCCCTAAGTAAGAAGATGAACTTTTCATCGGGACGGACCTAGTCCTTGTAGCCGAACCGCTCTCCATTGCTGTCAGCCTTAGCTTTTGATTTTAACCCAGTCTAGCATGACCAGATTTGGACCTAGCCATATGCAAATCAGTCTTGACTCTGCTCCTCATGGGAACAGTCCAGCCTGAACTGACCAGTTTCAGGTCATCACCCCTCATCAGCCAAGTTAGCCTAAATCCAGTCACACAGTGAGCATGAGATCTATGTCTAGGCATACGTGTTGGATCCATTGCTCACTTTGCCTCTGGATTCAAGCTACCCTGGCTGATGAGGAGTGTTACTCCGAAACCCGTCCCAGGATGCTTTTTTCTGTTCCAAGGAGGACCTGGCTTGGCAGTTCGGGCTGAACTGGTCCCATGAGGAGCAGGGTGAAGACTGGTTTGCATATGACTGGGTCTGAACTGGGGTGGCAAAGTGTGCCAAATAACGATGATGGATTAGACCCAGATCTAACAGTGACTGTTGGTGAGTGTCCGAAATGTTTCAGTGCTCTGTCCATTATTCTATTTTGTTTGCTTTGTTTGCCCTAATTTAGCAGGGTATGTCCAGACGTGTGTCCCCTTATCACTTTGCCACTGAATTCAAGCTAGCCTGGCTGATGAGGGGTATTACACCAAACTGGTCCCAGGAATTCTTGTTTCCAATCCAATGAGGACCTGGCTTGGTAGTTTGAGCTGGACTGTTCCCATGAGGAGCAGGGTGAAGACTGATTTGCATATGCTTGGTCCAAACTGGGGAGGCAAAGTGCTGGATGTAACCAAGATCTAATAGTGACTGGGAGCGAGTGTCGGGAAAATTTCAGTGCTCTGTCCATTATCCTATTGAGTTTGCTTTGTTCGCCCTAAGTTAGCAGGGTATGCTCAGATGTTGGTCTCTTGCTCACCTTGTCACTGGATTAAAGCTAACCTGGCTGATGAGGGGTCAAATTGACCAGGATAATTGTTTCCAGTCCAGGGAGGACCTGGCTTGGCAGTTTGGGCTGGACTGTTCCAATGAGGCTCAGGGTCAAGACTGATTGAATATGGCTAGGTCGGAACTGGGGTGGTGAAGTGAGCTAAATCACGATGATGGATTTAACCAAGATCTAATAGTGACTGTGCATGAGTGTCTGAAAAGTTTCAGTGCTTTGTCCATCATCCTATTGTGTTTCCAAGATTAAGCACAACAGAAAGTTTTTAGAGATTTGTTGCAGTGTAATAGAAGCCAGATATATAAAAAAAGTTGACTCAGAATGTGCAGAATCATGCAGAGAGATTCTAACTTTCTCATGATTACCTAGGACGTGGAACAAATTAACATACTGATACAATAATCTCATTTCTGCTTATCACTTTTGATGTCCCACAATTTCCCCCTATCTGCTTTGCTGGCTTTGGACCGCTATGCACTTTTCCCCCTGCTAAACAGGAGTAGCATACCAGTGCTCCACCTACCTTTATAAATGGTTAAACTGGCTTATTTCTCACTGACACATTAATCTTGCCAATAAGTCCCAAGTAAATGGTAAGATAAATGCTCCTATATCCCAAGATTAAATGCCACCTGTGGACTGCAGCACCCATTGCGCTATTCAGAGTAGGCCCACAAAATATTGCCTCAGGCCTACAATTGTAGCCTGATCTCTACAGCATAATACCGACAGTGCAACCTGTTAAAATACACATTTCTGGGAGGGAAAGACTTCTCTTTTAAATATTCATAAGTCACCATTATGTAGGCATTGTGGCCCACAAAGTAAATTGCATGGTATTTAAAAGCCAGAAATGTGGAAAATTAATGTCACCATGCTCCTACAATGACAAGGCCCTAAAAGCTATGTTCACTGTGGCAGGCCTTGCTGTACTATATAGAAAACAAGAATACAAATTTAAATATTAATATTGCTGTTGGTTTGTTGGTTTCAACAACTATTTTTAAGAGTATGAAGCATCAAATTAATTGGTGAAGTCAGAGTTTTAATACATATTAAGGAAAATGACTTTTAGAAAGTTACCCTCATCCGGCCTGACGCTCTTGGAGGTTAATTTGCATTAGGGCTCAACTAGCTGCCTAGCCTGACCCTAGACTTTAATGAGGTCTGACATTTCTTCCAGGAGCATTACAATAGACCACTTTGATTGATAGGTTGACTTGCATGGCAGGGATGACTATGGACATTCAGAGTGAGGGCTACAGCCCCTCCTGGTGTCAAACCCTGCCTGAAAGTTCTGTCTGATCCACATAGAAAGATCTACCACCCTTAAAAGGGGTCAAATGCGGCCAGATCCCATTTCTTGTGTATCTTTAGTCTCCCCTGTCTGTTTGCTCCAGAACCCAACTTTGCCTACCATTCATTTGCTTCATTTTTTGCTATGAGGTCACGGCCTGCTTACAGCTGTATTTCAGTGTTAAATGAGGGACATCAATAGTAATTTCCATAGAACACTCCCCTACACACCCACAGCTCTCAGAGCCAATGTTTAGTGTGGCTAAAGTCTTTGGCCATCTTGGAATTGCCCTGACACACTACATTTTGTGCCTGTTTTGCAGTAAGGCACACAGGAACTACTGAAAAAATAGGTAGTCAAGGGAAAGATTTACCCAATTTGTTAGTAGTGCCCATGAGTCACCCCACCTACCATATAGTGTCAACCATAAATGTTGCACCCCAAGACACCCTTCTCAGAGCATTGTCTGGACCTGAAAAAGATTAGAAGAGGGCTGGACCTGCTGTCTGTGACCTGAAAGGAGCCCTGAAGGGCTGAACCCACTCCCACTTGCACGTGGGACAAATACATCGAATCGAAGGTTCAGTTGGCTGCCCTCCTTTGTGACTATACGGACACAACAAGCTATAAGATGCCTTTTCTTGAAGTGCCCAGCTGACCAGTGGCAACAGGAGCTGGGTTGCACTTTGCTATTAGCCTCTGCCAAACACTTTGGAAGACTCTAATTATCTCTCATGAGGCACTGGGAACCTTAGAACTGGATTGCTGTAGTTGTTTGGACACCAGAAGTTTGGAAACTTTTGAAATCTTTTCCTCCAGAGCACCAGCGGGCCATACTGGGAAACGTATATGACCAGCAGTTCCACAGTGTCAGATTAAATTGCACCTTCATCCAGTGCAGAGAATCCTGCATCTCAAAAACAACAACACATTCCCATTCTGCATTGTGACTTAGAACATTTTTCATGAGAAATCTTTAAAACCCCGAGGGTCAGCAGGACCAACTCACTTCAGGTATCGGGCCTTCGGTTATACTGCAGTGACTACAGTAACAGCAGCGTACCATTTTGGGAGGTTTTTTCTTCTAAAAAAATGCCAAAGTTCCATTCTTTATTGGGACTTGGAAGAAAAAGACTACAGGACTTTCACCGTGACCAATGCACTTGGTATATCCAAACAGGCTCAATCGGGGTCAGCCTCAAATGGTTCCCTGTCTACTGTGACCCATGACTACCATTGGCATTTTAACATTTTGGTGCTATTTGCACCTAAAGAGTCATATCCCAAGTTCTCCTCACTGGATGTTTGTCATTTTATTATTCAATTTCACTCTATTTTTCTATTACATTTTGCAATTTATTTTGCTTGGTTTTTATAATTTTACAACTGTTTTGGTACTGAATAAATACTTTACACAGTACACTAAGTTAAGCCTTTCTGCTCTGTGTAATAGCTGCCAAGGGGATTGAGCTCAGTTTAATTTAGTGACATAAAGGATTCACTTTGACAAGAAAAAACAGACCAGAAAGAAAGAAAGTCAGGTTCTGTTCTCGATTTTATTAACCACAGTTTAAAAAATGTTTTGTGTTCTGCCTTTCCACTTCGCTGATCACTCTGGCATCATGCATTGTGATAGCCGAACTCAAATGTTGAGCCGCTATGTCATTTTCTTTCTTATTGGGAAACTAGAGATGTCACAAGTCACCTGTATTAAGGAAATTAGTGACAGACGTTTATACTGGGATTGCAGACAGCAATTTTTTATAACTTTGAATTACAGACGGGTAACAGTAAATAACAGAGATCATTTTCATCAATAGGATTGGAGTGACATCAAATAGTCAGAGAGAGCATGGTTGAAGCTGTCTATCAGAACCCATAAGTCAAAAACCGCCCTCTCCCTAATATTAACTTTTTACCAATGTACAATATTATGTTGTGAATGGATCCCAAATCATCTGCCCCTGCTTTCAAGTGCTATGCAGGATAAAGGAGTACTGGGGGAGCCATATCTAACATGGCTTCCCCTCTCTGTCTCAAATGTTAAGAAAGTACCCAGCCTATTTTGTATGTATTTATTTATTTATTCATTAGCATTTTAATAGTAACAAATGCCACTGGCCCAGTAACCAGTTTTATAAAGGTATTTATTATTGGTTCCCTGTTAATCAGCCCTTTCAATTTTCACGTTAAAAAAGGGCAGAGCTAGTCTTAAATGAAATAAGGTTTACATTTCAAAATTACTCTAGTTGATTACACAATCGATTAACAAATCAAGCATCTCAATTAGCAATATCCATAAACCTCTATATCTTAAAAAATCCCTTCCTGCAAATCACCCTCTTGGCATATAACTTTTATTTTCCATACACCATATGTAACTTAGTGAGGCATTCTGAAAAACACCGTAGGCTCTGACTCCTTCCAATCGGTTGGTATCAAGGAATGAGTGACCAGAGTAGCTATAAACCACCAGGCTCTGTCACCTCTTGTTCTATTCCTAAAAGTTATGAGTAGCCCCATCAGGCAAGATATTAGTTCTGATCAAATTCTTAATAAAAGAAACACTTTGACCACAAAATTCCTTGACCTTAGATTAGCTCCAAATCATATGTTTACCTTCCATTTATGCTTCTGGTTTAGGATGTAATATATTAGCCGCAACGCATAAATCTGCATACATTTGAAAATGGGCTGTCACAGTGCGTTAATGTTAAAAGAATATTCTTGTTTCCACTCTCTCCAGCCCAGGTTCATACCTGCTTATTTATGCCGCTTTTTTGCATTCTTCTGAATATTAATTCATAATCATTTCGGTTTTCTAGATGTCATCCTATCCACTGTGCTTGCCTTTTGGAGACATCAAAGGGACTGAATAAGTCCCCAACTATTTTGCTTGGAGTTTCAAATTATGGAGACCAGTGTTTCTTCAACCATGAATTTGTAGAGAGGGGAGTTTTTCACTTATCCTGAGAGGTGGAAGTTTAAATTTGACAAGTCCCTGAAAAATATTTCATTAGTTTTCATAGGTCTGCATTTTCTCATCTTTGTAACAAGGATTTTCAGGGATTGCCAGTGTTTCTGTTGTTTTTGATTAAAGGTTGCTTATGTCTTTTCTTACAAATTTAGGATTGTGAATGGGTATAGTTGGAGGATCAGGATTGGCCAAAATATACCCCTTTCATTCTATCTACAAAGAAATTATCAAATAGCTGTTCACATCTGACAATATAGAATCTGGTGTAGGTTAGTGGGATGGATCCAAGATAATATTGTTCCAGGTCTGACAGGGCCACTCCTTCTCGGGAAAGATTTAATTTATGATGGCTTAACTGAGGAAAGAGTTTACTCCATATAAAACTGCTAATTTTTAAATCAACTTTATAAAAAGATTTGATTTGTTAAGGAAGAAGGGAATGTTGCAAAACTAAAGTTAAATAAGGGTGATAAATGCATCTTGACCTTAGTCACTCTGCCTAATAAGGTTAATATATGCATCATGACCATAGTCACGCTGCCTATAATTGATAAAGGCAGATTTCCCCATCTAACATTGACTTTATCTTTTGCATTAGGGAGAAATATTTTCATTTGCATAATTCTTCATAGTTTTCAGAGATTTTGATCCTCCAGCACCTTATTGGCTTGTTATTATAGTTTGATTGAAAGAAATGAGGAAGGCTTTGTTCATTGGTATTGAAGAGTACGACTTTAGTTTAATTAGTGTTCACCTATAACCTATGAGGCCAGTGAAGGACACTTTTAATTTGAACAGCCTTACTAAAGTATCAGGTTTAAGATACAGTATGAAAGGTCTGTGTAAAGCTGCAGGTTAAGGGCACCTGGCATTGCTGCCATAAGTGCCTTGCTCTCTTTAAATGCACAGGCTAAGAGTTTGATAAAAATTGTAAATAGAGAAGGTGAGACTGGGCAACCTTGCATGCTAACCCAAGTTACCATTACTAACTCTATAGCTCTGGGATTCAAAACGTATGTGGCTGATCACGTCTTATGGATACTGGCAATTGACCTGATGAGTTGGACAGGAAAACACATTTTCCCTATAACTTTAAACAAAAACCTCCAACCCACCAGGTTAAAGATCGTTTAACAGAAAACAATTAATCTCCTGTGAAAGCAAGATAAACATTCTCATATTACAAGCACCATGCTATTAGCAGGATACATTTCTGCTTATAGGAAGGGAGAACATAACGTTACAAATGAAGTAGCTACAATGGATTGCTTCAGCATAGCAGTGAATAACTAGAGTTAGAAACTGGTATTAACGATAGTGGCGATCAGTTAGGGCCATATATGCCATTGATATTGTAAATAAAACTTCAAAAAGTTACATTGCTTGTTGAAGGCTATGATTTTAATTGTTTTTGTAGAACATTACAACAAGCAAACCCCTTGAAGCACCCACAAAAGAAGGGATCACGGATACAATATCTTGGTTAACAATATCCTTGTCAAAACCATTGTGTCAAATATATAATTTACCATAATATCATGAACCTATTATTATAATAGTAAAAAATGATCAGAAACAAATTATCATTGACACTTATCTCGTCCAAAAAATAGACAAAAATATACATTTTTAATTATAGAGTTTAAGTAGTAAATCTTAAATATTTTAATATATAATTTTAATATGATATAATTTAAATATATGCCACTAATATACAAAACTATATATATAAATATATACTTACACAAACAGGTATATGTACCAAGCCTCGTGTCGGAGGCGAAACGCGTCATGCGGACTTACTGTTTTTTTTTTTATTTTTTTAAATAAACCACTAAATGCACGAAGAAATCTGGGTCTGTTCTGTTCGTCTTCTTTGAGAACTGTTTGTGAGGAAAACGGACAGGGGTGAGACGGCGGTCTCATCGGGCGGAGTTCGAGTAAAATATATATATATATCCATACTAATATTATAAAGAGAGAGCCCAAACCTTTGAGGCGGGTAATCTCAGAAACCACAGCACCAATCACAACACCCAATACAGTGTTGGAAAGGGCAGTTGCCGCAGAAGGACATAGGCTGTGCAGACGGCCACCATATACATTTAAAAGGTAAAAGAGCCGTGCCAGCAAAGTAGACCCTTGTGGGCGTGTCTGCGTTCTGCTGTGGCGTGTGCTGGGGGCATGACAAACGCTGAGAACTTGTGGTACGTTCCGCCCTTCATGCCATGTGAGTCGTAATTGCGCCGCATCAAGGGGCACGCTGGGGGATTGACACGCTGGGGCCGTGACAAACACTGTGGGCGTGTGTCTGCGCTGTGGGCGTGTGTCCGCCCTTCATGCCATGTGAAGCGCCAATTACGCAATTGTGCCGCATCAAGGGGCACGCTGGGGGCATGACAAATGCTGGGGGCATGTGCTACGTTCCGCACTTCATGCCATCTGGGTCGTACATTAATCAGATCGTCTGCTGTGGCCGTGTGCTGGGGGCGTCACAAAGGCGTTCACCTCAAAGCGTGGTAAGTAACCATTTGCAAGACTCCCTTGGGGGACTGCCCGTTGTCTCACACATACTGGGAGTGCCAAATGCAGTGTGTGCCTTGGCCTGGGTGCGTCTGAAAGGGCCGAACGCATTGTGTGGCTTGGCCTGGGTGCGTCTAAAAGCACTCGGGCCGAAGAGCGTCGGTGTGGGTCATAAAAAAATAAGAACAGCGGAAACAATCATTCAAGACTCACACAATTCTAATTGTTAGACGGTCGCCGCTGGCCCTCAAGCGGGGGCACACGTGACTGAGCGTGTCTGCGGGGACAATTACTGCAGCCTCTCATGCGCGCTGTTACTGAACTATCACATTAAACCAAATTACACGCCTCTGCTAACATCAGCCAGGGCTGTAGCCGGGTTTAGGCGGCGGATCACTATACTAATTACATGCGCCTGCTAACATGATCCAGGGCTGCAGCTGGGCCTCAAGCGGGGGGATACGCGCCTGCTAACATGAACCAGGGCTCCAGCTGGGCCTCAAGCGGGGGAACACGCGAATGACCGTATCTGAATACACACATTACACACATTCTATTTCATACCCGGACAACGTCGGGACGGGCTGCTAGTCCTATGTAAAGGAATTATTAGAGGGGACAGGCAATATATTTGAACCCTCTGACTCCGTTACAGTAGTGGTTCCCTCAAAAAAGAAAGCACAGGCTGTGGTATTAGACAAGCTGCACAATTAAAGATTGCAAAAAAGTGTCACAAAAACAGAGGGGCATATTCTCAAGGACGGGTGATAACAAAAGTACATTAATGCAACTGTGCATATCGCAGTCAATCACGAGAAAATAACACCGGCTTAACGTCCAATTCCCAACCCGGCGGCACCATGCGATAGTAGCATGGTAACGCCCCAAATGACTGCGCAAAATTCAACACGACGAACAAAAAATGCAAAAACTAATGCCAAAAAGGTTTTGATGCCCCGCAGCGCGACACCAAAATCATCGATAACCAGCAACAGCCACGCAATACCCACCCATCATGCAGGAAGACACGCTATAAAAGCTAAAACAAAAACACACGCCAAAACCAATTCAAACAGCGTAGCACCATGGATGCACCCGGACCGAGTTCAGAAGAGAAGCAGAACCCCACAAGCCCCACGGAGGACCAACATGGAACCCCGTGTCTGGGGATGGGCAAGGAGAAGAGGAAGACAGGGTTCAGTACGCAGGAAGACTTGTCATCGTTAGGGAGGTGATAGGACACTACCAACAACTGTTCATCACCTCGACTGCGGCACTGGCAACACAAACGGAAATATGGCAGACCATCCTCACCGACGTCAATGCAGTCGGACTGGCAAGGAGGTCAATGGAGGAGGTCAAGAGTCGCTGGCATGATGTGCAAAGGCAGACAAAACAGAAACCCGCCGCCAACAGGAAGGCAGCAACCGCGACTGGAGGTGGGAGTCCTGCGCCACAGGAGTAGCTGGATGAGCTGGAGGAAATGGTGGCCACAGTCACCAGTGTGGAGACGGTGGCAGGTGTCGGGCCTGAACATAGCACAATATGAGCTGACCCAACAGCAACAGGGTGAGTGACGACCAGGGACTGGGGGGATGGGGGAGGTGGGAAGAATGGCACACATGCAAAATCATGTGTAGCACAGGGCACACACACAATGACAGTGGAACATGTCCATGATACCCTTGGCACACTGCAGCACACATACAAACACCAAGTAGGCCCCCGTCCACCATGTATACATATGGGCCCCCTCCGAATAACCAATGGCACTACCAATCCATGCACAAATGATGAAACCAGAAAACCAGCGGCTGTGTGAGCCACACGGACTAAGCAAGTGACACTGCATGACAGATAGCATGGCAGCAGCCTAAATAAATGACATTGTGCACAAAAAGACATGGAGGTGGCCCAGTCTGGATCACATTTGTAAAGGAGCAGGTCACACTCTAACACATCCCGTGCACCTACAAACCATGCCGTCCAATACACACAGCAGAAAACAATGCACAAGGCCACACAATCTGTGCAAGAGCACAAATGACCCAAGTCACAAACCTTCCCAGCCCCCGAAAAGCACACAATTCAAAGGCACACCACCTCAAAGGGAAGAGTGTCCACGAAATCCGAGCTGCAGGGTTGACTCCCCCACAATGCAGCACACACACATAACAACCACAGAACATCACCAATGATGGCATTGTGGGACAACATGCAACACCTACACCATAGGACAGAGAACACAACAGGTTCTGCCTGTGCGTAGTAACTGGCCACTCACATCTGGCATTGCCTGTCACTGTGTGATGTCAATGTACGGGTACTACAACACATCCATCACGTATTCGGAAAACCCACTGTCTGCCATAAAATAGCTAGCTCCACCAAAACATTCACAATGTGCATTGCCATGCAGTCTGCATGTAAACATCTGCAAAGCGGCAACATACATGGGAACCTTTGTTAACATGCACCTGCCCTTAACATTGCAGGGGGACAAACAACACTTACTGCAGAGCAGACCACAAATCCTATCAGTGATGATGAAGAGGACAACCTGCACATCTGTTCAGACACCCTCCAACAGCCAATGGACAGTCTCCGCACCCCACCCCCAGGAGCAGGCCAGCCCAGCTGCCTTGAGGTGACCCACCACCTGCACAGACCACTCAGCAGGAAACACACACCACCACAGCTGTCTCCCTGTACCCCCACGAACAACACATGGAATTCTAACGCCGTGTGTTGGGTTGCCAGGTGGAGTTGGCTGATCAGCTGCGGGTGGGTTTCGAGCTGGTGGCAGCCAAACTCGATGCCATACATGGCACTTACAGTCCCTAATGGACACACACTGTACGCACCATGCTCCACGACAATCCTTGGCTGACATTGCTAGGGCCATCTCTCAGATACAAGAACTGTCTAGCCAGACAGGCACCAGCGATGACAGCACAGAGTTAGCACAGATGCGCAGGACAATTGAGACCATGGAGCGGATGCAGGCTGGAAGTATGTCTGCCACACCTGAACACCAGCGAGATGTAGCTGAGATCTTCCATGCCTTGCAGTTCATCATCCTGCCATTGCTGCCACTGAGCCGGTCCCAGATGACTGCAGGGGGAACTGTGACACACATCTCTCCGACCCCTGATCTGTCAGTGGCACACAGTGATGCAGCCCTATCACCAAGTAGCAAGTAGCGTTGACCTTCAGTCTTATCGGAGTTCCTTGTGAGGGGTGCATGAGTGTATTGCAATTCCCACAGTTGTGGCATGGGATGGTTCCTCTGTAAATATTTTCGGATGGTAGAGGGTTACTACTTAACATTTGTTTGAGGTTTTTGGTATGCTGATATGCAAAGATAGGACTTGGTTGGAAAGTACCTTTAAAATCTTCTACCATTTGGAGTAGTGGACAGTTTTTCATGATTATACGTTTGATTGCAAAACTCTGGTTAGAAAACTTTGAGACAAAAACTGTACGTTCTGTAGAAGATGTAGGTTGTTGTTTAGGTCTCAAGAGTTGACTTCTTACTTTTGTGTCCACTCTATCTTGTGCTTCCTTTATTATGTGTAGTGGGTATGCCCGGTGTAAGAATTTCTCTTTTATTTTTTCGCTGTTTTCTTTGAAAATATAATTAGTGGATGAAATCTGTTTTATCCTCAGCAGCTGCGAATAAGGCAGATGTCTTTGGAGACTCATTTGGTGGAAGCTTTGGAAATGTAAATAGTTGTTGCGGTCAGTCTTTTTTGTGTACACTGAGGTGATCATCCTGTTTTTTGCCAATTGTATTTCCACATCTAAAAATGCGATCTTGTCCTTACTAACGGCGTGTGTGAATTGATTTATTTCGTCAACTAAATTAAGTTGTTTTATGTTTTCCAATATTTTGTACTCAAAGATTTTGCAGGTATGTTATCTGTGAAGTTGAACGCTCAGACGTACTAGACTTTTAAGGAGAGCACTTTAATTTGCATCGCTCCGCACCTTTTCGGGTTGCGTACCTGCAGTCGTTCATTTTCACTTACGGCTTGAACGACTACACCTTTACCAAAACCTTTGGTATACACTCGGCAGTAAAACTTCCGATGTCACGAAGATCACTAATACGCTGAAGTTTTGCTAGGTTCGCTTCATTCGTAATCGACATAAACTATCCACCGCATTTTAATATCACACCATTTAGGACCACAGTAAGAATCACACGTGTTTATACTTTGGCACCATTATATTTTTACACAGCATTGATTTTTGGCACCATTATAGTTATACATTGGATTATTCTTTTCATATTTTTAATCAACAAAATTGGACACTTGTTACACTGCTCAACCTTTGGCTCAGTGTAGATAAGGAAACCCTCAAAGAAGTCAATGTTTTCGATGGAATTGCGGTATATTTGTTTCATCCGCCCCACATTGACATTCACGCAGTTATCATAGGGTTATTCCTATTTGTGTGTACTGCCTGCCTCATCCAGAGGCACCTCCAGTCTCGAGTGCAGAGTCAGCACAAGGCTAGAACGTAGCCTCCACGCGGCTCTGCACTTTTAAGAAGTGGTCCCCCGTTGGAAGCAGTATACTCTTACACAGCAGATTATGAAGAGCATACTTCTCATACAATTAATATGAGAAAGGGATTACCGCACAAGTTGTGTGAGTAGTATTTTATGTGTAAACTTTTTGTCTATCTTATGTTTGTAAATCCTGACGAAAGCTCCACAGACCTTCTGGCCCAGAGAGCTGAAACATGTCGACAACTCTTTCTTTGTAATATTATATGGCCCAGTAACTTGGCCTAAATCTAGTATAAATACATCTTTTTAACCAATGGAAACCTGCCCTGAAATAAAATTACCTGGCACTTTTCTCATTTTTTAACTAATTGTTTATATATTTTTTCTTCACCTTCTTCTGTGGGAAAATCCTTTTTGTCTCTGGACACTGCACTCGAGACTGGAGGTGCCTCTGGATGAGGCAGGCAGTACACACAAATAGGAATAACCCTATAACCCTATGATAACTGCGTGAATGTCAATGTGGGGCGGATGAAACAAATATACCGCAATTCCATCGAAAACATTGACTTCTTTGAGGGTTTCCTTATCTACACTGAACCAAAGGTTGAGCAGTGTAACTAGTGTCCAATTTTGTTGATTAAAAATATATATTACCGTGGGGAAAGAAACGGACACACTAAATCCTCATCCCTCCCTGTTGATTAACCGTTATTCTTTTCATAGCCACATTAATGTCTGAATTGCCCGCATTGCAGCAAATTCCTGGATTAAGTTGAATATATATTTGTTTACCATGTTCTAGGGTAGACCCCCTGATGAAGGGCAGGTCGAGAAATGCATAGGGACAATTAACACCCTGTGATGATGTATTGAAAATAATTTGGATGCCATTGAATTATATGATGAAGTATATGATGAAGAATTTGGAAACATACAATTGCGTTAAATGTGTATGATACACAACAGTGTCCAATGAACTTTTTGAAGAATAAATTGAGTTTACAAACTTCAACATCTGGTGAAAAGCAATTATTTTGCTGAGTGAGCGTCTGTAGACAGCGGCCTTATCCAGTGTGATTTTGTAATGTAGTTCCTATATTCCCAATAGGCTCTGCGCATTGGAATAACATAAACAATAGTTTAGACGTAGGACTGAGGTCGACTAGGTCTCTATTGAATATGTTATACTTAATTATGAATGCCAGCTAGCTCAGAGGTCACTAGAAACTTTTTCGAATGAACAGGAAGGAGTTAACTTTCCTGATTAGACAAGAAGGGATTCGTTTCTGACAACCGCATAAACATGACAACTTTGCTCCCCCCAGAATACGGAGTATATCTCCAGAGTTGTGTCAAAACAATAGATAGCTATTTCACTCAGTCAATCGTGCATGCTTAGTCTCACCAGATTGCACAGAAATAGACAGACGGACGTTTTCAATAAAAGTTGTTATTTATTGAGCAGTCTTCTTTCTCATGCAAGAGAAATGAATTGCCACAATTGCAATACTCGTTGTAAAGTAAAGTGCGTACAGTAAAAGGAGTAATATGAAATAATACTGTAAAAGCATTGATATGGTTTCTGAGCCATATGATACTTTAAAACGGATAAAATATATACATACATAAAATCATTGACTAAACATACTCAACTGGTGCTTCTAAGATACGCCTACCCCGGTGTACCTGACCTAAGCCTAATACATGGGAAGGAGTAAGTAAGTTGCAGTTTAAGTTAAGTTAGTTTTTGCCTAGAATCTGAATCAAGAATTCTCTACGGTTCTAATCAGCTCCGTACCTTGGTTATAGAATGAAGGAGGTCTTGTATCTCTCTCTCAGGACTCGATCTACCAGCAACCCGCAAGGGTGACTGGAAACACCGGAGCTGGATTTCTCGACAGGAGAAAAGACAGCGTCTCTCTCAGTGCGTCAAATGGGAGGGTCGGCTTCCTTCGGCACTCGCATCAGCTGGGCGTCGGGCAAGTAGATAGCCTCTCGGCTCCAAACCACTGTGTGTTTGCTTAAGGCAAATGCTGGTATATTTATACCTGAAAGGTGCCGAGTTTGACGTAAGGTCGGACATAAGACGTCACTAAGAACTTACAGTTCTTTCTGGACTCCAGGAGTTCTTGTGCAAATCAAAACAAAAGCAGGGGGAATTCCCGGGCTGCTGGAGGCTTGGTTTGTTTAAAGAACACGTTGTACTTTCTAGGAGTCTATGGGTGTAGCCTTGCCGTATTTGGACTGCATTGGCTATGACTAAATATGGATATGATTCTTATGCCTTTATAAGGATATGATTGGTTATAACCACATAAGGGCATAAATCGGGAATATCTAATTAGGGTCCTAGATACATTCACAACAATTTCACAGAAGCACGGTTCGCCTAAGGAAATAAGTCGATAGCCTACAGACCCAAATCTTTGATTATTTTAACAATATCAACTTTAACTACTTACAGCTTACCTTGAATACTACACGAGTGCGACGGAAACTCATATAACATGTCGAGGTGCAAGACATGGCGGTGCAAAAATGTACACAAATCATTATGGATGGCAACGGTCTCAGCCCACCTTGCCTTGCTGGATGAGTCATGTGATGTTTGGCGTCTGACCATTGCCCGTGTGAGGGGACACGAGTCACAGACCATGGGGTCTACATAGTGCTTTGCCACCGGACTGCGCCAACTGTCTGCTCTGCCGACAGTGATCAGGTGGAAGGGTCCGACAAGGTCACATGTCCTGCTACATTGCCATGTGTGTACTCCCCCCAGCAGTATGTCCGAATTGGTAACGCTGCCAAACGACGCTGTCCTGCTCGGACCACGGAAGTGCCTAACCTTGCACAGGTGTGTGTACACACGCGCAGTTCCACGCACATGCATTCTGAGTCCAGACGAAGGCAGACATGTCCACTGTTGTGGTGGGATATGTGAGCATTCCCCATGATGCAACATGGTGTTGGGACCTGTGCTGTGGGTAAAAATCCAGTGTGGCTTCAGTAACGTAGTTACTCGTCCATGAATGCCAGCGCATCTTCATGGGCAATGTGTTCCAATAGTACGTCGTTGTCGGGTTCAAGGAACACCAGGATGACCCATGCCATTAACTGGTCCGGGCAGATGTGCTCAGTCCACGCCGTTTCCCCAATCCGCAACACAGCCCAATAGGGGAGTGCCTTGATGTGGTTACTGAACATGAGGAGTTGTGCAATCTCCCATGCACAACTTCCAGCACATACACCAAAGATCAGTGCATCACATGCACGGGTATCCCGGTGACACTCCTGTTTGTGGGCCAACAGGGGGCGCACTGTCAAGTCATAATCCGATTCAGCTACCGTTGCGTTGGATAGGAAGACCTCCATGGGCCACTCGAATGGGCATGATCGACAGTGGAACCAGGGCTGGATGCAGGTGATGTAGGCAAGACGGAAACTAAGACAGTAACTGATTCACAACACTGCCATTGGCAGTGATCCCAACAGATGCAGCATTCATGCACGGTATAATTCCATATGAATGGGGTTGTGCATGTGCCCGGGATTGCCAGCCATTGCATTTGTTGGTCTCGTAGCACCGGCAATCCTCAGTCCGGCTGCAGTTCTGTGGACGATATGCCGCACCTCAGGGTAATGAGTGGTATGTGGTTTCAGACCAATGTGTCAAGGGCATCCCTTGCAGGTGCAGGTTGTGCAGGGGCAAGTGTGTGTGGGGTGTTGGCACGTTGGTTTTTCATTAGCGAAGTTTGTGGTGTGGAGTCGTCGGAGGTTGGTTTGCTATCTCACGCAGGGTGTGCATGTCGCATTCAGGACCAAGGTTGGAGGGTTGGTTGGCCTTCCGCCTTGTGTGTATGGACAAAGGAGATTTCACTCCTAATTTTAGTCTGACTACTGCTTGCATTGCGGAGATGTGTTGTGGCCTTTGCACTGACTTTGATGCCAGGCCTGTGATTTGTGGTGCATGAATTTCACGCAGCTGTTGGCATGTTTGCATGAGCCAAGGGCAAAATTGGCATTGCGCTCCTTGTTCA
The DNA here is from genome assembly GCF_964261635.1 of Lissotriton helveticus. Taxonomy (NCBI): domain Eukaryota; kingdom Metazoa; phylum Chordata; class Amphibia; order Caudata; family Salamandridae; genus Lissotriton; species Lissotriton helveticus. The sequence goes on along the minus strand of NC_136067.1, from coordinate 1,737,607,298 downwards.
GTCTCTCTCTTTCTCTCTAATTATCTCTCTCCCTGTCCTTTGCTGAGTGCCTGGCACACCTTCTTATCTTGGATATTGTCTTGCAGACTGTGACTCACAGATTGTCCAGGGATGCCCCACCATGACTCTTCACAATAGTTGTTTGGAGACAAATTAGTATGTGACATTTTGTTTGGTCTTTCAATGGTGCATGAATGATTCTGGATTTCTGTACTCACATGTGTGTTGATTGCTGCAATTTTGCGACATTCAGACAAGTGCTTTTTTCCATGTTTTTGGCCTTTTGATGTGCAGTGTTTTGGTCCGGTGGTGGTGGGGTGTGCCCAGGGTGTGGTCCTGGGGGTGGTGGCAATGGGTGTTGTGGCCCTCTTGAGTGTCTGGCCCACATGATCAGTGGCTCCATGGAATCTGTTGTTCTTCAGGTGTGGCCCTGGACTGGGCTCCCTTTTGTGGTGCAGGCTGGGGTCCGACTTTGCACCAGATCAGTACAGGTGTTAGTTTCCTGCTGATAACGCACCTTATCACGTTTTTGGTTCTTATCGCATATCAGGATGGTCATTGAGAATGTTGGGGAGTGATGTTATGACAGCTTTTGGCACGGGAACGCCTACTCTGCATCTCATTAGCGATAGTTGTGGGGGTCACCTGTGGCGATGTTTTTTGCGGCTGCTATTGCAGGTAAACTGGTCAAATGGGCTGTTAGCACCAGCTTGTGAATAGGGTGATAAATTTATAGCAACTTCGGCTGCGATGAAGTGCCATTAACTCGGCGATAGCTCCTTGAGAATATGCCCCAGAGTGTAGAGAGTTATTTGTCTGCTAATCTATGGAATGTAACAACAAATTATCTCTGTTGCATTAATGGGAACTGGGAGTGTTCACTTCTGTTCTGTTTTAGAGCTGGGATTATGAAATATATTGTACGCTTTCTGAGCTACTTTCAGCCAAACCTGAGCTCCCGAATATGTCCCTGCAATGGTGTGTCTAAACAAACCATAGCACACTTTACATTTTTTTGTATCTTTATAAGCTTTATACGAGATTATATTTAGTTCCTTTTTTAAACTTAAAAATTTCAGCGCCTGTTATAAAGCATTTAAATATTTACAAGAATAAAGCGACATTAAAACATGTAAATGTGTTAGCCTGTTCCTATAAGCAGCCGCACAATCTAGAACCCCTATGCACTTTGATTAGCAGCTATGGCACTTTTTCTTTTAAGCTTTTGTCCTTATGCATTTTTACAACTTATTGGACAGTTGAATTTAGATATATTACTTTAACCATGGGTAACTTTAAATATTGCTAATATCTTGGACAATGTATTATTATTTGCTAACTATATGACCTATGAGCTGTCTATTGGTTTTAAATATTAAATTGTCATACTTTCATGGATACAAATCAGCAGAATAAAGTTTTATCGAAGTGAATTTTTGGGGAGAAATATGCATTAATGAGAATGAGGTTGGGATCCCCTAAGGGCCCCTCTATTCTAGTCTGGGCATTGATTTTGTCTCCCCACCTGTCATAGGAGAGGAAAGCCCAGATACAACATCATGTATAGCAGAACATAAAATGGCAGGTCTACCAAAATGCGCTTTAACTGCCTTTTCACTAAAAACAACATAATCATGCAACCCCTAGTCCTCAGTTTCCCAGGTTTTTAGAAGGGCTGCTTTCACCACTTTATTGAACTGGATTACCTGCAAGAGTGACAGCAAGTTCTGATTCATGTCAGCTATGTTCCAGGACAAGATATTGACCTCGATGGCACCAGGATCTCTGAAAAAGGGGTTTGAGAGCTCCCTTTTTGCATTAATGGTCCCCGCTAGCCAGTGCCAAGCATACTCATGTTTGTTCAGATGACTCCACCTGGAGTACTTGTAAGGTGGCATCCTGTGGTAGACTTGTATACAAGCTCTCTATGTCCAATCCGACAAGGAGTTGTGTTTCTGGGTTAAAGCCGATGTCAGGCATCCAATCCCTTCTAGAACCATTATCACGCTTCTGCGACTTCTATCTCAGCCCGCTGGTCCAGAAGACACCGTCCTTCATTCGGGACACCAAACATCTCCTGAACATCATCAAAGACATCGGCTTTAAAGGTTTCATGGCGCTAATCGTATGAGTGTTAATGAGTGTTAATGCGAGAAGCCAGGTTAGCAGGGTTGCCTGAAGAGCCATGTTTTCAAGGCCCTTTTAAAGCCCAATAAGTTGTCACAATTCCTGATTGAGAGTAGTAATGAGTTCCAAAGCCAAGGTGCCAGGTAGGAGAACCTGCGTCCACCCTGCCTTTTCAGTTTGATGGTCGGAGTAGTAAGGAGATGAAGGTGGGCAGATCGAAGGTTGCGCATAGGGACATGCTTCGTGATCAGGTTGTTAAGAAATGTAGGGTTATTACAGTGCAATGCTTTAAATACTATACAGCCTGTCTTAAAGGCGGTGCGTTGCGCTATGGGCAGCCAATGAAGTTTTGATAGTAGGGGCCTGGCCGATTGCCATCTCGGCTATTTGTGAATCAGTCTCGCCGCCCGATTCTGGATCATTTGGAGGCAGTTAAGGAGGCCCTGGGAGAGGCCAGTGAAAAGAGAATTAGAGAAATCTAGGAGGGAGAGCACCAGGGTTATTACCACCTGGACCAGCAGATGCGCAATTTTCATGATTTTACGCAACTGGAAAAGACTGGTGGAGATCACAGCTCCCACGTGTCCTTTAAGTGAGAGATCGGAGTCTATAGTCACCCCAAGACTTTTCACTGATATAGAGAAGGGGTGGGAGGTGGACATAACTCGCCTGGCCAGAAATGAGATCCCCAGCAAGTGGAGCTCTTCCCAGGCAGCACCAGTTCCGTCTTGCCTGGGTTGAGTTTCAGTTGATTAAGATCCATCCAGCACTGAATATGAAGCATTGTGGGTTGGAATTTGGTGGCAGCATTGGAGGAATCCAGAGAAAAAACAAGCTGGAATTGAACCACTATTGGGAATCGGTTGTGTTGTGTGCATGAATGCATAGGATGTCTCCTACATCAAAGTGGTGCTCGCTTAACATCTGGGAAGCTACTGAATCATATGGATCAGACCTGGTAGCCTCTGGGTCTGGCAATAGCCAAGCGCAATATAGCACATAGCACATCACTGGGGGGGGTGGAGATAGGGGGGCGGAGATGGCACCATGTCCGAGGGACAGAAAGAAAGACATGGACTAGTGTATGATGGCTAAAAAAAGTGGTCTATGAGACCAGGGTTGCCCTAAAAAATGGGGTAAAATTTGGGGTAAATAGAATGACTACTGAGGGTGTTTTTGTGCTTCTGGCTCATTTGAAAATGCGATTGAAACCAATCGTTAAATCTGAATTTCCAATTTCTCTTCATGGGGTTGCAGAGAAAGGGGGGAACCAGATTAGGTGTACATTACAACTTATTGGATGCAGACAATTAATGGGCTGTGGTGTGTTTAACCCATAAAGGTAAAAGCACTTTTATGCCACAGCTGTTTAGGTAATGGAACAGAGTGTAGGAGTGTTCCTACCATCTTCCAATGCTTGTCTGAGCCTATGCTAAGTGATGTGACTATTCATGGAAGGCCACCAATAATGTTCTCCAACTTTCTTACCTGTAGCAGTGATAGCTAAGTGAACCTCATGTGATACTGTAATTGTTCTCTCAACATTCCTGATACGAATACCAATTTCACAAGACACTTCAGTACAAATTTGAGCAAACGGTTTCAAGGAGTCTGAAAGATTACAAATGGGTGGCCATCCTTTTTTCAGTAATCCAAAACATTCAATAAGACATCGTCCTGAGTCATAGCTTTCGAGCCAATCTTTTTCAGTAAGAGCCCCATCAAGTTTAGACATAACATTAATAACTGCGACAACCTATCACTGGCAGGTAATGGTAAGCATGACATACAATCGGCCTTGACGTTTTTGCCGCCTTGAATATAGTCAATGGTGAAATCATAATCTTGCAACTTAGAAAGCAAATGGAGAAGACACGCAGATGCTTTGCTAACCATTACCTTTTGATAAACAGACTAGAGGTTTATGATCAATGTACATTTTAACCAGTGAAAACAGAGTGACGTATCTGGATGACAGCAGCCAGCAACATCATTTGCGAGCGTCTGCTTGTGTGGGGAGCAAGGAGGCATGAGTGATGGGGTAGTGTGTGGAAGCAGTTCAGTTTACCCCAATGACCATTTGCTACTGGATAGGGAATGCAGCAAGGCCCCCCCATAAGCCATTTAAAGTTTGTGCCATTCATATATGAGTTCAAGGCACTGTCCTGGGATGAGCTGTAGCTTATGGGCTGACCGGATAGCTGTCAGCTGACCCTCAGGCACTGCCATTCCAAATAGTGGAGCCATGTTGTCACCTTCATGTTATACACTTTGCCTTTGGTGGTGCCAAGCTTGTCTGTTCACACCTCCAGGAAACAGGGAAGTGTTGGTCAAACCACCCCAGGGCCTGTTCTGGGGTCTCAAAGAAGTAAGCCTGTTAGTTGTGAAGCACTTTAAGTTTCGCCAGTAGGAGGAATGCATATGTGAGGCCTTCAACTCGAAGTCTCCTCTTGACTTCATGGAAAGAGGCTCATTTGCATTGTACAGCAATGGTATAGTCAGGGAAGAGGGAGGATATATGTTTTTACTTGCCGGCCTGCAACAGAATATCCCGGTCTTTAAAATGAAGGATCTTGGCCACAATGTGTCTATGAGGTGCACCAGGGATTGATTTCCATGTAGGGACTCTAAGAGCCCTCTTGACCACAAACAAGTTTGAGAGACCAGTGGGAGCCACTGCTGTTAGAACCCAGTTCTCCATAAACTGGGTGGTGTGCCTCTGGGAATCTAATGATGGCTCTCCCATCCACATCCTCTGCCTGTTCCTGCAGAAGATCCACCCAAAGTAGCAACTGGGCCATCAGCATGGTACGTTGCCCAAGTCCTGGGGATAATATCAAGAGCGATAGTTCAATAGTTTTGATCCTATCAGTCAACTTGCAACACTTTACATCAGTAGTGATGGCCCCAAGCCGTTGCTTCATGACCAGATGCAATTCCCATAGTTCCTACTCGATCAGGTTTAGTTTATCCATTGGAGGTTTTGCCTCTGATGAGGGTCAATCTCTGAGGGAGAAGGGGCGCATAAAGGTCCAGCATACAGGCCCCAATAAATACAATGTAGCACCAAAGGAGTTTGTAGTTCCTGTAGGGTGGGAAAAAAAGAAGGATCTATGCCACTTTGACAGGATACTCATCCTTGGTCAGCCTTCCATCTTTGCTTATACCCATCGTGTTTTTATCTTCCCCCTTTCTCTCCTCAAATCCAGCATGACGTTAACTTTTGTAACGATCGTTGCTCTGCCTACCTATTGATGACACGTGACTTGAACTCAAATTGGGTGAGTTCCATTGTGCCATTTCCTACGGTGGTTGGTTACCAACAATGACACCAGTATGCTTTGTATATGTCACGTGTGCCACAAGTCTGCTTATTATGTTTGTCTGGCCATGCACCGCTTGAGTTGCACTAACCACTTGGGCATGTGTTTGTGGCATGTTTTTAATTTAATTCTGGAGGCATTATTACTGTATGTGCATACCTTATCTATGTATCACTGTTTTTCTCTCTCTGTTGTTTGGTCCCATGATTTGTATTATTAAGGTACCTCACTGAAAGGTCATCAGAGTGATTGGTTAATTTTCCATAACCAACCACCTATGTAGATAGTGCATCAAGATAGGTCCTGAAGAATTGCCGAGTGATTTACACAAATAGGCGAAGAAACATGTTGACCATAACTACATACATAAAGTCACCTCCGACCATTATAATCGGCGGTATCCCTATTCTGGTTGTAATTGAGATGAGTGGGCTTGAAGATTAAAATTCATTTTTGAGCACCACCTTGCCCTTTTTTATTTCTCCTCACATCACCTCACATCTACACCACTAGGTCCCTCACACGCACCTCACCTATACGGCTTGGGAAAAATATCTCTGACAAAAAGCCCCTCATAGGGTGCCTGTCAGGCATTGCAGTGCCAGCTTGACGAGGAGCAAGCCTTATGATGAAGCACCACACTCAAATGGGTGTGTGAGGGCCCCACTTCCCAAATTGGGAGACACCCAGGCTCCACTACTGAGTAGGGGTGCTCAACAACTTAGCCTCCTTCTTCTTTCCCCAACCAACAGGAACTACATATTCCTTCGGTGATACCTCTCCAACTAGCGACATCACCCAGGATGGAGCAAAGGAGACAGCCTCTGTGGTAGCAGTACGGAATCTTCAGTTTCATTATGGGAAGAACCACTCTCAGCCTCAATGGTGATCCCCATCTCATAATGAACCTGATGTAGAAGTGTCATGCACCTGTGGTCGCTGCCTTTTGAGGATACCAAAGACTAAAGACAGGGATTCCAGGTGCGTCCAAGGAGCCAGTATGATCCCACCCCCACTCTCCGCCATCAAGCACTCCAGCCAATTAAACAGGAGGGCTCTCCTGCATATGCACATCCTGCAATCATCCGGACCCCATGCTTGTGCTTAGTAGCAGTTGGCGCTCACTTAACCAAGGCCCCCATGGCAGTACCAGTGCTTCGAGGCAGGTACCCAGCCAGCAGTGACAGCATTACAGCCAGAGGGGCATTCAGGGGATCTCCCCCATTCTCTGAGCTCCATCCCTGCATGAGATCACAACCAAAGAGCCTCGTGCAGCTCACCTTAATACCTAGGGGCCACCATGGTCAAACGTCGAAGGCTCTCAATAGGGCAATGCCCCCAGGACACTCCCCTACTAGGCCCCGGCACCAACGTCAATAGTCCACAGCCGTTGCCTCACAGACATTGACCACTCATTGGACCTCCAGTCCTGGTGATTTATGACTGTTCTGAGCATCCCCCTGCTGAACTTGTGGGCTGTGAGGAAGAGTTAATTGAGATAGATAGTCAATCGAGGAATGTCAAATAAGGGAGGAAGGGCTTCTTACTCCTCACCTGGCTCACCCACGGGTCTCCTCTCAACTTTTTGGGCTGCTGTTGGAGTTAGATACAGAGTTTCCCTCCTTCTGGGGCAGCTGGGCGAGAGAGGCACTCTGCACGTCTCGCCTCAGGCAGGGTGTTTTATTAATCAGAGCAGGGCACCGGGCATTGTCACCTCAAGTCAAGCCGCCCATCGGGCTTGGCTATCAGGGCTCCAGGAGTTCACCTCTTGTCTTTGTCACCATGGTCGGCTGCCATTCATTAATATTTGGCTGCCATCTTGGCAGCTCTGCACAGCTGCTGGAGTGTGTGTAATCAGCCCTCTCAGAGCTCCAGCCTATTGGGAGTTTACCCCACCCAACACCAGCATAGCAGGTCACTTCCAACAGCAATGGCTCTGTCGACACTGATGCCTTCTGAAGGACCTCATCAGTCAACCCACAAACAGTCAGCCACCGACCATCATTTTGTTGTTTCGGTGTAGCTACCAACCAGCCAGCCCTGGAAGTCACAGCTACGCTCCTCGACTCTTCACAGGGACACCGCTGCAGGCTGTAATGTCACCCGGCACTGACCTTCTGTGCTAGGCTGCCAATGGTGCATTCAGGGTAAAATTATGGCCGGATTATTGGGCCCAGGTATGAAAGCCCTCCGGCTCTACATCTACTAAGTCTGGATTTTGCCCACGCCCCCCCATTGTATGTCCAAGATAATCAATTTGTTGGAAATTGCATTTTCATGTTTAACTGTAATCCCTCTAACATTTACAATACTGAGCACTTTTCCTAAGATTATCAAATGTTCTTCCTTGGTGTTAGTAAAGATGAGGGTATCATCCCGGGAGGCGTGTACATTGCTTATATCGCTAAATAGGATTTCCGTAGCCTTCTGAAAAACACTTGCTGCTAAGGCAGGACCTAAAGGTAGCCTTAAAAACATTTACTCTCCAAAAGGCTTGGTAAATGTAGTGTGCTCTTGAGACTCAGAAATCATGGCTATCAGATGGTAAGCAGAATCAATAGAAGCCATTGTACCTTCTTTAGTCAAATTCTCTAAAGGTTCTTGTCAAATCTTTGCAAACACTTATATGTACTGGTCTTACCTTGTGAAAAACTGGCTTGGCATAGTTTTTTAAACTTATCTTGTGATCAAAACATTCTGCAGTTCCTAGTTCATGTCAAAAAACATTTGGACACATAGGGGCATATTACCAAGGGTGGCAACTGATGTTAGCGACAGATTTTAGGCGACAGCGAGCAGTTTGGGGCCCGCTTTGCATGTTAGCGATATTTATCGCTAATGACATGCAAAGTGGGCGTACCCAACCTGTTAGCGACTGAAAGCAGTCGCTAACGTCGCTATCGCCTATTAGCAAGGCAGGCGTAGCGATGAAAATATTCCCGCTATCACCGAAAACCAACGCCTGCTCAGACCAGTTCTTAGCCATGTTATCCAATGAGAGGTGGATAACATGGCTAAGAGCATTTCGTCGCTAATGCGTGGATATCGCTGTATTCTCAGCGATATTCACGCATTTCGCCGCTATCGCTGGATATTTTAGCACAATGGAGAAAGATGTTGCTAATAGCATGTTTTCACCTCTAACATATCCAGCGATAGGCAGCGATAAAAAATCGTCACTAAGCCTATTTAGCGTTAATTATCCCTACCTGTTGGTAATATGCCCCATAGAAATCATATTGGGAAGTGCATCATGTTCCAGGATCCATAGATAAAATTGGAATTTCTCCAAGTGCAATTAGATTTTCATGCACCAGGTTTTAAATAAAAGCCATATTTGGCTAAATCCTTCCACCCAACCAAATTCCTACCATTGAAGGTAACTTAAAGCTTTGGCCAAACACTTCTACCTAGGGTTTGTAATGGAGAATGAAAATTCCTAAGCAAATGAATGTATTTGTCTCCAAATGCTTTCGGATTAATTGGTGGAGTTACATGTTAGAATGTGGTGGGCCAAAAAGACAAAATGTACTATTAGCCAAAACAGTGATAGGTGCCCTGGAATCAGCCATAATTTGGAGCGATTTGCTGCCAACTATAGCCAGACAATCGGACTCCCTACCTTGACATCTTTCTGCTGTTTATAGTAAGAACAACATTAGTAAATCTATTGAAACAATCTTGAACCTGAGAGTCATTATTGCTAATATTGCTATGGTCCTCCTTAACATCTATATTGTGTATTCTAATTTTCATTCAAACAATTTGAGCTTTACATATAGCTTGAAAATGACAATTTTTTCTACATTTGATTCACTTCTTGCCAATGGCCAGACGCAAAGTATTATTTCCTATGTGGTTTTTAAAAACCACACCTATAGCAAGGCCTACTTCAGTTTATCTTTCCCACTTCTGATCGCAGAAATGGTGTTCTCATCAGAAATGTACATCAGAAGGGCCAAATTTAGGTTTACGTTTATGGAGTACAGTTCATCAGGGTGGTGGAGGACCTTCCCTCTACCACCCTTGTGGACTACTGTCCACCAAATGTATGACTGCCAGTCCAGATGTCATATCTGTACATTGAAAGGAACCAATGTTACAGAGTTTTCCCTAAAGGTACAAAATGTTTGTTAGACGGCTGCCGTCAGTTTTGATGGCCATCCGCCAAACTTTTAATATTTTTTATATTTCTCACAGGGTGGCCAAGTCATTTTATTCTGTCCCTTACACATGCCAGTGATGGAGCATAAAAAGGGCATAATACGTTCCACCTAAAGAGGGTGGGTGGTTTAATGCCCTGTCTCCAACAATCCCTTCTCCATCAGGATGTCCGGGGAATTGGTTCTTAGATGGTAAGCTAATGGCCCTGCTAATCCTAAATAAGGCAGGTGGACCATCATTTCGACATTGCAACAGAGTACCTGTCCACCGATCTCTAAATCAGCCCCTATGTTTTATCCCACAATAAATAAATAGTTAAAATAAGGCAGATAAAGAAAAGTTGAGGACTCTATATCTAAAAACGTTTGTGAGATACGACCTCTAACAGGAAGAATAAGAAGCATTTTGGAGACACACGATTATGTTAATGTATATGAGTAATTTGATTTCATGATGTATTGGCAAGCCCAAAACATAAACCACTAAGCTCCGCATTGCACAAATAATATTTATTTATTATTGTCCTGTACACAGGGCAACTGATACCAATGCATACAATGCATTGCATAAATAAAATATAGCATGTGGCCATACACTGTATTTGATATAGACAGTACATTGCGTGTATCATACTCTTCAATGCTTACACACTTACACTGGTACAAATTGGTAATATGAAGAGTACACTGTTGCACTACAGATTAATAACTCAGCCTTAAGCTGAGTTATGGATGTGTAGTTCAATTTATCTGTAAAATTGCTTGTCAAATGCAATCATCAATAAAATCAAGGATGATATCTCAAGACGTGTGAAGGGTAATGACTTGAGATGTATGGCTGTTTTCTGGAAAAACTAGCTTAAAATATTTTCATGTTCCATTTTGACTTTATCCATTTCTTATAATTCAGCATTGTAAACTAAGAGTAAAACTAGACAATACTCTTCTTTAGCTGGAACTTTGTTTAACATGTGACACAAATTCTGTATTCATTACATTTTTTCATGTTTTTAAAATCTCTTACTAGTGGAAGCAAAAGAATGCGGACTCTGGCAGTCAGTATGACCGATTCCAAACTTCTGCAGAGCAATCCAGATGTATAGTGATACTCATTGCTGTTTCTGGAAATCTAGGTCAAATGAATGGAGAAGCTACTATGTTTTGAATAGCCTTTAACAGTTGTTTAGATGTGCTTTCATGGGTGGTAGCTAAGCTTTCGGTAGTGATGTGTAGTACTGGGTCCTTAACTCAAGGTATCTTGCAACTTTGTTTCAGTCAACTGAATTTTCTTTTATAAATGTTCATGTCATTAACTGACCAAAAGTTCCTCATTCTCATATAATGTATTCTCTGATTCTGCAAGTTTCCGGAGAATTTCCCGACCGGGTTTTCCCACTCACTGTTCATCCCACCAACAGAAGTCACGCCCATACCAGCGCGACCACATCCGTAGGGAACTGGAAACCTAGTTTGCTACTTGCCTGTGACGTCCAGTTCCTGCTTGTTCCAGACTGATCCACTGACATCGCAGCTGTCAAGGTTTTCACACTGGGGTTTTCCTAATCAGGTTCTCACGCTCACCATTCTTCCTGCCAACAGAAGCCCTGCCCACCCCAGGACTTATTTAATGCAGGCCGCAGAGCAACCACGATCAGCTGGCACACCAAAGGCACACGAAAGACAAGCCCGCTTCCGCCAGTCCACAGCCAGTGTCATGACTCCTCACCCTCCTGCCCCTTGAAGATACTCCATCGCTGAGCTCTACTCCCTCGTCCTTGGACACCGCAACAAACACTTCAACCACACCGACTCACCCTAGGACCTTTCATCTGCACCCACTGCCACTTCACCTGCCACTGCACACACACCAGACCCACCGGGAAAACACCACAGACACCACCTGAACAAAAACATCAACTCACATGCATCTTTCTCAACAAACGCTCACTATGCATGCTGTCCACTAAATTATGGGACCTCATTGCCGCCCTCACACCTGACATTGTCCTACTCATTGAGACCTGGCTCAACCCCACAAGCATCCCAGACATTGCCACAGCAATCCCTGATGGCTATACAATTACTCATGAGGACCACACCAATAAGCCAGGGGAGGAAAAGCCATTATTCACAAAGAAACAATACAGTGTACCACCACCACAGACAACACCACCACCCCCATGAAACATCTCAACTTCAAGCTCCACATGGACAAGAAAACCATCAGAGGCACCCTTGCATACCAACCCTCAGGTTCATGCTCCAGCTTCTACAACACCATCACAGACTTCATTGCACCCCTATGCTTAGACTCCAAGGACTACGTCTTCCTTGGTGACCTAAATTTGCACATTAACAACCTAATGACAAAAACACTGCACACCTTTGGATTGGAGCCAGATCGTGCATGACCCTACACACACTGCAGGACACACACTGGACCCAATTTTCACCTCCAGCACTGCGTCAAATTCAGCTGTGTCACAGAACTCACGTGGACCTATTATTCCATTGACCACTTCAGCAACTTCAGCCGCTACATTGCCACAACCAAGATGACCAGCGGCCCCCATCGGAGGTGGAATACAATCTCAGAGACAAGCTGATTGAATGCCCTTAACACATCCAACCCTGCTATTGCCACCAACCTTGAAAAGGGAGTTAAAATGTAAACGCCTGGATCACCAATTGCGCAGACAGCATCATCCAGAGAAAGTCCACTAAAAAGGCAAGCTGGTACACCCAAGAACTCAGAATATTGAAATGAGAAAGCAAATAGTTGGACAAGTGATGGTGCAACAGTAAGGGCACCTCTGACAGGGCAGCCTTCAAGACCTCCAAAAACCTCTGCCACTACCTGCTATGGGTAACAAAGAAGGCAGCCATTGTTGCACATATCGAAACCAGTGGCAACAACACCAAAGAACTTTTCAACATCATTAAGGATCTCTCCAACCCGTCTGCCAGCAAAACAACATCACACCCTTACAGGAGCTGTGCAACAACATCGCCCACTTCTTCCACAACAAGAACACAACCATATACAACCATATACATAAACTTCAAATCCCAGCCCACACCTATGGACTTCCTCAACAGATCCACCACCAACATAACCAACATGAATCACACACTGACCACCTCAAACATCCTCTCCCCCAGGACACCACTTTCACCATTAAATCCATCCACTTGGAAGCTCCTACAGAGACCAATACCAGCACCACATCTTCAACCTCGGAAACCAAATGAATGACTAGAAAATCACCATCCTACTCAACAACTCTATCATCACTGCAACATTTCCTGATGCCTGAAAATATTTTGACGTCAGACCACTACTCAGAAAACCCTCTGCCTGCCATAGCGAACTCAAAAAACTAATGGCTAATCTCCCTGCTCCTGTTCCCAGTGAAGGTTCTGGAAAAGATCTTCAGCAATCAACTCATGACAAACCTGGAGCAGAACCAGTTATTCAACGCTTCAAATCCGGGTTACGCAGCAATCACAGCACCAAAACCGCCCTGATCGCAGCCACCGATGACATCCAAACTTTCCTTGACTGAGCAGAAACAGCAGCTTTGATCCTCCTCGACCTCTCTGCAGCCTGTGACACCATATCCCACCACACACTGAGAGAAAGACTCTACCACATCGGCATCGAAGGGGATCCAATCAGATGGATCACCTCCTTCCTCACTGGAAGAACCCAGAAGATCCACTTCCCACCTTTCACCTCTGAACTCAAGGATATAACTTGTTGTGTCCCGCGGGGTTCGTCCCTCAGCCCCACACTGTTGAACACATATATGGCCCAACTGGCCAACATTGCCAGATCCCACAGTCTCAACATAATTTCCCATGCAGACGCCACCAAAACTCATCCTCTCACTCACTGACGACCCCACCACCACCACCAATTCCACAGATGCATGTCAAACTTTGCCGCCTTGATGAAAAACTGCCTGCAGCTGAACACAGACAAGATGAAAGTCATGATCTTTGGCAACAGCAGCAACACATGGAATGATTCCTGGGAGCCATCAGACCTAGGATCCGCTCCAACTATCTCCTACCACGCCAGAAACCACTGAATCATCAACAACAAGCTCTCAATTAAATCATAGTAAATGCCGTCTCCTCTGCCTGCTTCCTCACTCTGCGTATGCTACATAAGATCTTCAAGTGGCTATGCCTACACACGAGAAGCACCCTGACACAAACCCACATTACCAGCCAACTGGACTATGGCAATGCCCTCTACTTAGGAATTGCTGCACAACTTCTACAGGGACTTCAGACCATGCAGAACACCACAGCCAGACTCATCCTCGGCCTTCTCTGACCAACCCACATCACATCCCTCCTCAGGAAAATCCACCGGCTCCCCTTAAAAAAGAGATACCAATTCAAGCCGCTGATCCATGCACACAAATCTCTACATAACGAAGAACCCGCTAACAATACCCAATACCTGAACTTCCACCAACCATCGAGAAGACTGTGCTCCTCCTCCCTTTCACTTGCCCATACACACCGCATCTACCGAAGGAGAATTGAAGGACACTCTTTATCCCACATCACAGCAAATACCTGGAACAACCTCCCCATGCACATCAGGACCATCCCCTCTCTTCCGGAATTCCAAATGGCCCTCAAGACCTGGCTGTTCGTATAAGACTCTGGGGCCTGCAAGTGCCAGGATACCATGTCGGGTGATTAGCCATGCTTTATAAATCCTGATTGATTGATTGGTTAATGAAATCGAAGTTAAATATCTATGTTGTTAATATTGATGTTAAGAATATGTATGTTAATATTGTTTACAAAATAATGTTGTTAATACAGCTTTTAAAATTATTTTTATGTATTTTAGTAGTCAGTCAGTCAGTCAAATTATCTTTATTCGATTTAGTTAAAAATCATACAAAGATTTTTGTATTTTAGTATAGATTTTAACTTGATTTGTTACAGTTGTTTGTATGATTTTTGTTAATGATTTTTGTTAATGTTTTTTAATATAGTTTTGAATTTATAGTTGTTTTTACATATAATTGTAATCGTTTTTTGTTATTTATATTGCTGTTGGGGTTGTGGGCTTTATAGGGGTACAGAATGGGAGGTAAATTAATTATAATTATTAATAATTAATTTCTAATTAATAGTAATTATTTAATTGATATTTAAATATGTTATTTGTGTACTTCGTTTTTTATTAGGTTACGTTTTAGGCATAGATTGTAGGGTTTGTAGGGGTATAGGGTGAGAAGTAAAGGATTATAATTATTAAAACAATAATATTTAATTATTAATACTCATATACTTGTTCACAAATGATGTACATTGTGCAATTATTGAATTATGTATTTATATTTTAGGTGTGAGTTGTTATTTTTGTAGGATACAAGGGTGTGAAGGGAATTAATTATGACAATTAATAATTAAAGTTCATTTATACCATTTTAATTTAGTAATGTTTCGAATATGCAATACATTTTTAGTATAATGTCATTTTTTGTACGGTTTACTTTTTCAGTGTAACTACATTTGTCTGTTTTTTATTATTTACAGCTTATCTGTTATTTGTTGATTTACTATATATATATATATATATATATATATATATATATATATATATATATAAACATTTATTTGTAAAGTTTACAAAAAATAGGAAATTGTAATATCCATTTAAATTATTATTTTAATAATAATTTCAATTACATACGTGTAAATAAACGTACACATATAGATATATATATGAGTTGTGTTTTTTTAATAAATATAAGACTTGAGATATTTTTAAATAATTTAAATATAATTAACTTTTGGTATGTTACTGTTAAACATTAATATATGTAATGTTTATTACATTAAATTGTATATAAATATGTTTAAAAATAATATTTGTCTTCGATATAAGTGTATAACAGTATTTGTTGACAATATTTTTGTTATTTACATTATATATAGGATAATGATATGTTTGTGTTCGATATTTCTGACTCAGTATTTATATAACCTGATAGTTTGATTTCGATATTTTTTCAGTGAAACGATTTTTTACAGTTGGGGGTAAAAAATGTTGCAGTTTCGTTTTCTGTTACTTGCCAGTGAATTTCTCTGGTAGGCTTATCTAGAACACATCTAATTTATTATATAAGTATATAACTAATGATTAAATGAGATCTAATTGATATTCTGCCTAAGATAGTGGGAAATCCATGTAAAGAAGTGACATTAAATTAATAGTTTTATTTCCAACTGTGATTGTTTTGGGATGAGTGCAATATTTGACTAAAACATGACACCCAATGTCCTCAGATTTTGTGCAAGCGAATAAAGGCTGTACAGTTTGCATTCTGAGAGATGATAGAGTTTTGTATTGGCTCAACCAATGCAAAATGACCTTACCTCATACAATGCAATATATTGATTGTATAGTGTCTGATTGTATGTTAATACTCATTTTTGTTTTTCCAAAAATAGAGTGTCTGTGTACTATGTGCATTTATCTGGATTTGGAGTACGTGTTGTTTGAATATTTACCAAGTGAGACTGTAATATATTTATAAAAGGATATTGATATAAAGTATGGACCATGGAGCACACTGTATGATATTTTCCTACAGGTTGATTCAACAGCCCCTGTTCCGTCCTGGGCAGAGTTGTTGTATTAAATGGTGACAAAGGAAACATGGATTTGGTGTAACTGTAGAGATTTCTTCTTTAATTGGGCCGAGGATTATTTGGGGGGTTAGCATACTCAATGCACCCCAGGTCAGAAATGTGGCCCAAGGCTTGTATTGCCTCAGGAATCCTTCAACAGATTTTCTCTACCAATTCAAGTATTATTATATTTATCTGGTGTGTACCGACCTTGAGGTCTTCTACAGTCACTATTAAAGTGCTAGACAAAACAACATTATCTACACATTCTGACAAAACATATCAAATTTTAAAAAAATCAGTTGGACGCATCTGTATGTTAATCAAAGTATACATGATATAACAGTTTCTGTCTAGTTAGTGACCTTACCTTGTTTTATTTTTAAACAGGCAGTCACACATCCTAGGGAGTGGGCACTTCACTTTGAACTTGTGTCATATGTATTTTACAGATTCAAGGTCTTTGCAAAACTCTGTAAACTTTCTAATCATCCTGCACATAACAATGTACTTATCCTACCAATGCTGGTGCAAGGACAAGCATTTAATTTCAATGTGTAATAGAATCAATAAAGCCCATACCAATACAAAAGAGGAGCTAACACTTAAGCGAGACATTTTTTACCCATTATCAGTTATGTAATATTAAATGCAATCAATGGGAAAAGCAGAACACTTACCTTTTCCTTCAGAAAATCGTTCACACTGTGATGCTGGAATGCGTTTCAGACACACTTACTGAACTGTATTGTGATTCAGAAAGTATCATCTTATAGTTTTATTCTAGGTTATTAGGAAAGTCTTATATATTTATTCCTTGCCCTAAATTAAAACACTAAATATGTGACATGAATGTTGTGGCTACCAAAGAAGAATGAAACAGTATTGTATTAGTTCAATTTGACACTGGAGTTACAGCTGCAGCCAATATAAAAAGATTATTTCTATCTGCATTAAACTATATTTACTGTTGCTCTACAATCTCTAAACATTACCCAGCAACACTATTTTAACAAATGAAAGTGCATATCAGCACACAATTTTGCAATCTAGAACCTTTGTTATGTGCTTGTGATTAAAATCCCATTTATTCCATCCTTCTGTGTGTTTCAGAGTGATATGATCTTAATAGATAGAAATTAGTTCAATCAAGAAGCCTGGAATGACCTATTGTCTGTAGATGTCATTAAGAATAGTGCTAGATTTTGGGAGATTGTCAATAAACCTTTTTTTCTCTGGTGTAAGTAAGTGCTCACTGGAATGTAATATTCCCGAGGATCAGTGGTTTAGACATTTTAAACACATATATGGTTAGTAGGACGTTGAGGGAACCTTATGTCCCCCGTCTCTGGATGTGGGTATATACAGTCTGGTTTTTAATGAAAAGGAAGTAGGTGAGGCAATAATACAAATGATTAGTAATAAAGCACCCAGACCAGACGGTGTTCTGGCCGTTCTTTTTAAATTAAATGTGACACTCTGGTCTGAAATGCTAACACAGGTTTTTAATGGGGCTTGTCTGTATGGTCTTCCGAGGTCTTGGTCTCCGTCTATTATCATACGAGTTTTTAAGAAGGGGCAGAGAGGAGACTTGCAATGTTATAGGCATATATCCCTGATTGATTAAAATAATGGGGAGAGTGATCCTTAGGAAATTAATAGATTGGCTGAAAGAGTGCTATGCATGATCAAACCTGCAGTATGGTTTTAGAAAAGGCAGGAGAACTATGGATCAGTACCTAAACTTACAGTTGTTAGCTGGGAAATATACCTTTGCCAAGAAGGGGACACTAAGGGGCCGATTAGGATGGCGGACGGACTTGCGTCCGTCCGCCATCCCAGAGGTGGAGGGACCGTCCGCATGGGCTGCGGCGGTCCCTCCGTGCAAATTAGGATGTGACCACCACCCTGGCGGTCACATACTGGATATTTAACATTGCGGCGGGTGCTGCTTCAAGCAGCACCCGCCGCAATGTTAAAAGTGCATGTTTAACATTTACATGCACAAAGCGGCAGTCACCGCGTGGTGCCTGCCACTTTGTGCATGTAAATGCTGGGGGGTACCATAGGTACCCCCCATGTGCACCCCCCACCCGCCTACACCCTTGGGGCCCGCAACGGGCCCCCAAAATCAAAAGTACACATGCTTTTCCACGGCGGAAAAACCGCCTCGGAAAAGCATGTTTACAAATGTTTCCTAATTTGGCTGGCGGTGTCTGATAGACACTGCCAGCCAAATGAGAGCTTTTCCGCCGCGGTTGTAATCCGACCGCGGCGGAAAAGCAGCGGACAGAAACCAAGACCCACCAGCCATCGTAATGCGGCGGTGGGTCTTTGGTGACTCCGCAGAGGATTTTCTGCCTCCTCCGGGCCGGCGGTGGCTTCCGCCGGCCCGGAGGAGGCGGAAAATCCTCCATCCTAATCGGCCCCTAAGTCTGGCCTTTATGGATCTGTCCTCAGATTTTTTTACTGAGTAAACAGATCCAAATAATGGATTTTATTACTTGAAATGGGAATGGATTGGCGCATAGTTAATTTTCTATCTGATTTGCATAAGGACCTTTTTGCCACTGCGAGATATGATCAACGGGGCAACCACACACAGCATATTCGTATCATAAAAGGAGTCAGACAGGGATGTGTTCTAGGTCCCCTATTGTTTACTCTAGATATTAATAACCTAAACTCTTCATTGTGTACAGCTTGTAAGGATATCCCTCATGCAGGGGACTGGCTAATCCCTGCACTCCTATACGGAGATGATGCAGTTTTATTAGTGGGAACAGCGGTTGGGCTCCAGTGTCTCCTAAATACCTTTGCAGATTTTATGAGAATGTTGGATCCAAATGTTAATTTTTCGCAATCTCATGCTATGATTATGGCCTTCAGACCCAAAAAAATAAATTTGTATCGCTGTGGATGGAATGAAATATTAAGGGTTACCACATTCTCATACCTAGGTGTCTTGTTTGATGAAAGGGGCACATGGTCACCGCATAAAAAGCTAAAAGAAACACTATGTCAAGCTCAACTATAGCAGTACTTGGTTTTGCAAGCAGGTTAGGGGCCAAGCCAATTCAAGCTATGGTAAATATATACAGAGCCAAATGTATTGCTATCTCTAATTATGGGTCCGAAATTTAGGCATACAAGGAGGTTGAGGAACTCCAAATAGTGGAGAATAAGTTCCTGGCAAATTTGCTCTCAGTCCCGCAATCAATACCTTCTTATATCATTCACCAAGAATTAAATATTGGTTTTGTGTCAGATCTGATTGGAGTGGCCCCACTCTTGAGATGGATAATGATATATACCAATCCACAATTAGAGCTGAATAGTGAGATTTCCCGGGATTGTTTATCCCTGGACACAGCAAGCTGTATTCCTTGATGTAAAGAATCTAACAAAGAAGCTAGGGTGCCCCGATTTCTTTGATTCTCCAAACAAGTTGGTGAAAGAGGACTTACTGTGGGTTAAAAAACATTTTTGATGTATGATGCAAACTGAAAGAGAGGCCAGAGAGTTAATGAAACCAACGGTTCGAGCCCATCTACTTCTGAAAACAGACCCAGCGATAGAACCTTATTTAAATGAAATAACAAAGCCCTACCACCGCTCTCTGTTAACAAGATTCAGATTAAATCTTTTGTACCTTCTATTGGCAAAACATCAAGGGTGGCGAAAGGTAAAAGACTTGGGCCCCTGCGACAATTTCTTGGCTCAAGACACTTTGCGCCTTACTATGTTTTGTGACCACTATTTTCATATTCGCAAACGCTTTTTAACACCTATTTTAAAGGGTAAAGACTTTATCCAGGTAAGGCTGGCATTAGTGTATATACAGATACTGAATAATACATGGGAATGTCTTAACATTGCTAGTTTTTTAGTTGCAATGGTTAGGGAAAGGAAAAGAAGCAATTTTTTGATATGATATACTTTTCTAAAAGTGTATTAAAATGAGCGTTTATGTTGTTTATGCATAAGATACATTTTGAAAGAAATCTGTAAAAATGTAATTTTTCACAATATAAAGATGTATGATCTTATTGTGATCATTTATGGTGTATAAGATTATCCGGATTTAATTTTTTATACGTTTTGTGGATGTTTTTACAAGATTCTGTGTAATGTACTTTTATGGTTTTTATTGACTGAATAAAGTTAAGATCATACCACTCTGCATTAGCACTGCTATTATATCTGTTCAATATCTAATTACTATTATTCAACACCCACCTCTAACTGAGCATTTATTTAACAATGGCTGAACAATCACACTAACTTTCAAGGAAAGCTAGAATTAAAGACAAATACCCTTCCTGAATACAATATTAATCTCCACAACTTATTTAAAACCAGAACAAAGTTGTATTACATTTACAATGTCTTTTATCAGTTTTACCATATCTAGAATTCTTCTCTTTCCAAAGTGTAGCCTTTGATCATGGATGCCAGATAAACTCTGTAACCAAAAGAACAACTGCCTGGTGGATGAAAGTTCGCCACTGTCACCAGCATGGGTTGCTGGGAATTTTAATAAAATTGTCATATTGATTTGTGCCTTAATAGGATATTAATCAATAAAGCAAATGTAGGTTGTCCCATGGATATAACCAATGATGAAAAAACAATGTTGAGATCAATAAGAAAACATATAATATTTTCATAGGGACCAATTAAAGTCGAATCAAGGATTTAAAAAGATAATATTAAATAAAGAGAGCCATTTTGACAGATACATTTATAATTCCACTTCCAAATGAAGGGAAATTACTCTTAAAGGAAAACTGAGCCTGGAACACTATAAAATAGGGTTGCTGTCATCATATATTGCAGAATACATCACTTCACAAATAACATCATGAATTGCATTCCTGTCAATATATTGACATCACCCATTGCCTTACAGCAACTGAGACATATGGACACAACTAGTGTAATAAAATTACATCATGAATGACAAATGCTGGCCTGTCATAGATTTGTAGACATCCTGGTAAAAGATATGAGGAAAATACCTGTACCCTTGCAGTTGTTATTAGAAACTTACAACCTTTACCTATAATACTCCATTCACTGGGAACAGCCAACACAAGTCAAGCAAATATACTGCTAGAAATTAAAAATAGTAAATGGCCAAATATATTTAATAAAAAAGAGAACCTTGTTTTCCTAAATGTTTTTTGAGACTATTTATATTTTCTGGGGAAAATGAGCAAAGGAGACCTGTGGTAACCATTTTTGCCAAGACATACACCACTCACTGTGCTTAAGATCAGTCTTGTCTTGCTCAATGATATGTGAGTGCCTCAAAAACCAAAGACCTATGTGTTAAGATAAAGGGATGCATACACACACTCAATTAATGAGATATAAGCAAGTTGGCTTGATCAACTGGCTCAAATAGAACTTACAAACTGTAAAAAGCAAAAACAAAAAACAAGCCCATGTCAAAAACATTGTCTTGCATAATTTATCTAGCTTTATCCATGCATCATTTATCCAATATGTAGATTTTGCTGAGAGTTAGCTAGGTAATGTTGCTAATTTCAGCTACGTTTCCCATACTTGTGCTCCAGTGGTTTTTGCCCTGAAAAAAGTTTCTAAGCATGAAAGCAAAACTGCATGAAAGTGTACTACTGTATTTCTATTGTTTAAAAAAGCTAACACTAATCATACTATTCAGAATTACTATCACCACATCCCCTAGCTTGCCCTTCCAACTAAAACTCTTGAAAAACATGTGAACATAAAGCTTACAGAGTTTCTGGAATCCTATAAACTTTTTGATTCCATCCAATTTAATTTTAGACGAGCTCTAGCACAGAATTTGCATTGCAGGCTGTTTCAGAAGGTTTGAGAGCATTGTTAGTCCAATGTCAATCTACAGCTCTGATACTTCTTGACCTGTGTTCAATAAAGCCTCTCATTTTTCTTACTTCAAAGGCTACATAATCTCAGTATCTTTAACAGTGCTCTGAAGTGGCTTTGCTCCTTCCTATAGGACAAGAAACAATGAGTATTGCATCTTTCATATGCTTAAGCACCAGATAAGATCTTACAGGGTGACCCAAATGACTCATACCAAAGCCTCACCTAGTTCAACATTTACATGTCACCCTTTGATTCCTTATTAAAGTCTTTGGTTTCAAAATGATCTCTTGTGCTGATGATAATCAGTTTATCATCACCATTGCAGAAAATTGGGCTCCACTTGCAGCAATTTCAGATGCTGTGTGTCCTCTGTAGCAGAGTGAAAGAGCAAAGCCTATTTAAAATTGAGCCACAGAAATAAGATTTTGCTATTTGGTAAACTGATTCCGGTTGGTTGAACCCATGGTTGCCCGCTGAGTTGGGTCAACCCCCTTAACCTTCATGGTTGGCTCAAAACATTGGAATTTGGTTTGGTTCCAGCCTATTTTTCGGATAGCAAGTATCTGTAGCGGCATCCTGTTTTTCCACCTTAAAGTCTTCAAGAAAAGCATTTCCCTTCTATTGAGGTCCACTAGAAAAATGAAACCGCATGCCCTTGTTACTTCTAAAATGGATTACGGGGCTACCACACATCTAGGCTTCCCCATATATCTGACTGAGACTGAAAATTAGGCAGATTTCTGCCCTTCTGCTTATTCTTAACTTATCTCCTAGTCAATAATTCTGAGCATATGAAATACCTACAGTGGCTCCTTTTTCATAAAAGTTGTTTAAAAAGCCTGTTGTTTCGAATTCCAAGGATTAGCCAATTCAATCCTGGAGTAGATTAGGAGTCCTATCATCCCACCAGGTGTATTCGATCCACCAACGCCAGAATACTTTACATTCCAAACTAACGGTCCGCTTGTATAGTCACCAGAATTTGAAACTCCTTTCCTCTTAATCTCTGTTTTTTGGCACTGAATACTTATTTTAGCAATAATCCAAAACATTATTATTTCTATTGTAACCTCTCTATTTTTGGTCCTACCCCTAGTGCCAGGATGTAGTTGGGATACAGTTGCACCCTCTGAAGACTTTACTCATTCATATATTATCAGAAAAGTGGCTACAAGCTCTCTTTCCTTCTTTCATAAGTTTTCAAGAACTCTTATTTGTAGTTCCCCTGACCACAGTATCATGCTATTTTTACGAATTATATTGTGTTATGAAAGGCTCTGGTGCAAATATAAATCACTGACTGTTTCCTGCATCACTGGTAAACTATATCTGATTCTTTGTGATATTAGTCTTTGCTTCCTTTTTTTCTTAGGTATAAGTAACTTATTTATTCCTTGCCTACTACTAACAATACATTCTGTTCCATTTGTTTGTGACTTTAGGGTAAAAGACAAACATGATGGTAGGGATTCTACATTATAGTTTTTTTTCCAAAACCTTTGCAAAAAAATATTTTTTTCTTCAAATGTCACTTCATCATTTTCCTTTTTAAATCATAGTTGATTCATTAATGGGCTAATACTTGCTATGAATTTGAACAAATGTATTTGTATTAGCATTTTTATTTTACAACCAGAGAAGAGGATCCATAATGGGAACTACGCAATACTTTTGGAAGCACGTCATATTGCCAACACAACTTAAATTATTTATAAATAAATGTCTACATTTCTAAGTTCAATGCACATCAATTTCTAACAAAGACTAAACTATTCCAATTACAAGTATTAAATGTTTTCCAGTCAGGAGCCAAGAAAAGAAAGCCCTCTGTTGACAGATAACAAACACCTGTAGAACTATCAAACATTAAACGGAAGATGGGATGGAGGGTTGAATTGACAAGGACAACATGTAAGGAAAACGTCTAAAATAAATGATGAATGGTTTACCCAAAACAACCCATGAGCGAGATCCAAGGCCATGTTCAGTAGCTAAAAAGAGGAGGAGTTTCCAGGAATGAATAAATGCTTATTCATTCATAGCTCTGATTGTGTATGGTTGTACAGCTTTGAGTGCAGCCTTTAGTCACTGGATGCTTCTTGTCATATGTTACATTGACATTAGCTTTGGATACAAAGAGTGTGTTAGACCTGGCATCTTTGGCGTGGTTTCCCCTATCTTTTTGCCTCTACCTCCTGTATTTTTGATGCTGTGCTGGATTTCGCATTTGCTGGTTTAGATGCTTTGGACACTCTGCCACTGCTGATCAGTGCCAGAGTGTAAGTGCTCCCTATGTAAAGTATTATTCTGATTGGATATACATGTTTGGCATAGTTGTATCACCACGAAGTCCCTAGTAAAGGGCACTGGGTGTGCCAGGGCTGGTGATGACAAATGCTACTAGTGGGCCTGCAGCACTGATTGTGCCACCCACAGGAGTAGCCCTAAAATGATGTCTCAGGCCTGACACTGCAGTGCCTGTGTGCAGTTTAGAACTGCCATGTCCTCCTGGTCAGTGTCCCCACTGACCAGGCCTAACCCTTCCCTTTTTGTGCACATCAGCCACCCCTATGGAAGGCCCAAGGTACCCCCCTGGGCAGGGAGCAGTGTATGTAAAAGGTAGAGCATGTACTAGTGCAGGTAACATGCTCTGATAGTGAATGGCAGCCATTTTCGTTTTTCACTATTGTAAGGCTATCTTGCTCCATAGATTAACATGGGGGTTGCTGGCTACAGTGGTTAACAGCATTTCTTCCCATAGGAACAAGATAGGACATAAGTATCTAGTATCCCTGAACTCAGAATTTAATAACACATCTTTTAGGAAAGGTTGTTTTTAAATCCTGTGTTTGAGAACAGCACTTTTAGAAAGTTGCTGTTTTCCTGTCTGACCCTTCTGTGTGCCTGGGCCTGTTTGTGTATTGACTGTCTGGTTTGAGAGTGACAGGGGCTGGGGAATTCCCCAGGAGGATGGATGAGTCAGCACTAGGCTGAATGACTGCATTTGCAACTGGAGTGGTGGGAGGAGTTAGCACCTGGGCCTGAATAGGGCTGTGCCTGCCTTCCACAATGCTGGCTCCACCTCCTGCTGGGCGGCTGAGGACCCTGCCCCTCACTCTGAAAGGAAAGAAGCAGCCAGCAAAACAAAGTACTCAGGAAACACCAGAACTGGTTCAGACCGGGCTCAGGGCCCACATGCACAGAGAGAACAAAGACTTTAGGGGTATAAGTACAGGACCCCTGACAACAGAAAATTAGATCATCCTGGAATCAAGAAGGAACCTCTGCCAAGGAGAAAGCTCACTCTGAAGAAGGAAGACTGTCCTGCTGTTGCTCTGCTGGACTGACCTGCTGTTGCTTTGCTGCCAAGGAGAGGGGAAGGACTTTGCTGTGTGCTGTGTCCCCTGTCTTAAAGGAATGTCCAAGGGCCTGAGAAGAGCTGGCTCCCTGTTTTGAAGTCCCTGGAACAAAAGGACTTCACCCTCAGCTTACCTGAACTCTGCTGAGAGAGTTCTGTCCTTCCTAGAGTGCTTGATCCAGTTCGGGGCCTCTGGAAGTTGTACCTGTGCTGGGAAGCTTGAAACTAAGCTTGAGAGACTTTTGAAATTGAAAAGTGTTGCATCGCTCGAAGGCCGAGATCGTCGCAGCGCCTGACGCCGCTGCCAGAGCCTTCGCATCCTTCGTTTGCGGGACGCACCAGACCAGTGCGGGAAAGTCGAACATCGCTGCGAGTGTCGTCGCAGAGCCTGTCGTCGCTGGGTGAGATCGCCGCACCGCTTGCTTGTGGACCGCATCACGTCGCTGCGAGCATCGTCACAGAATCATCGCTTCGAGGAGCTCCGAGAGAGAGGATCACCGCTGGACCGCGCATCGTCACCCCGGAGATCGTCGCAGCCCCTACGAGATCATCGCATCGTGCCTTTTGCGAGAACAGAATTCCTACGGAACCTATGCACCGGAATCCATACAAGTGGCTCTCCTCCCCATACAGACCGGATTCGTCGCAACACGCCCGCTGCTGCAGCGGGGTTGTCGCATCGCCTCCCCAGGGTCTCAGGAGCAACGCATCGCTTGTTTTCCACCACACCAGCTTCTGCTTTTTGTAACTTTGTTGCAACTAAAAGGTACTGTGAGTAAACGTGACGCAACTGTGAACTTTTCACGCATCTCTGGATTATTCTATCGCAACCTAAAGAATTTTAACGCAACCTTAAGAACTCTTTTGAAACCATATTCTTGAACTGTGTATGTTGGATTTTTGTCGTTTTGGTCTTGTGTAGTTTAGATTAAAAAATACCTTTATTTTTCTACACTGTTGTGGAGTCAGTTTGTGGTGTTTTCACTGTATTACTGTGAGTGTTGGTACAAATACTTTACGCATTGCCTCTGGTTAGCCTAGACTGCTCGTGCCAAGCTACCTAGAGGGTGAGCAGGGGTTATCTCAGAGGGTTATCTCCTTGCCCTGACTAGAAGCAAGGGTCCCTATTTGGACAGTGGTACCTACCTCTGCCAACTAAAGACCCCCAGATCTAACATTGGCGGTGGGATTTGAACTTGTATTTGTACTTGACCCACAGTAATTGGTGTACATCACTAGTGAGTGCAGACCACTACGCCACAGCATACTACTGGTTTTTGGTTTTTTTATTTTTTTTATTTGAGTAACTCTTCTAAAGCATCATGTCTGAGCATGGGAAGGCACTCAGTAAGGAGTCAGAAGCAGAATTAGAGTTTTGCATAGGAGATTTGTATTCATACAAAGTTGAGCAACTGAGGAAATTCTGCATTGAATTTGAGTGCCCCATAAAGAGCGCCTACAGAAAGGAGGAGCTTCAAAGAATCTTGAAGGCCCATTGGGAGGCACAAGAGGGAAATGATGATGTGAATGGGGAAAACAGTTTTCAAGTCACAGATTTGCCAGTGGGCAAAGTAGGTGCAGGAGCTGGCAGCAACCATTCCAGCAGGGGCCTCTCCCCAGAAGAGTTACAAGAAAATCAGAGAGTGAGAGAATATGAGTTGGAAGTCATGAAAATGAAAATGAAGCAATTGGAAGTAGAAAAGGCGGCGGAGGAGAGCAAAAATGCCCATGCCTTAGAAGAGAAGAAATTGCTTTTGGCTCATGAGTTGAGCATGAGAGAACTGGATCTTAAAGCCAAGCAGGTGGATGCTAGTTCTAATGGTGGCAGCGCACAGCCAGTGCATGGGGGTAAAGTATATATTCCCAAAGACCTGGTACAGAATTACCATAGGAGTGAGGATATTTATGTCTGGTTCACTTCGTATGAAATTGCATTGAAGATGAATGGCGTGCCTGAGCAGCATTGGGGGGCGGGCCTGTGGAAACATTTTGAGGCTTCTGGGAGGAGTGCTCTAGAGCCCTTAGAGTGGGCAGGTGCCATGACCTACCCCAATATGAAGGAGGCCTTATGTCTCAGGTATGGCCTTACTCCAGAGCAGTATAGACTGCAGTTTAGAAACTCCAAGAAGAGAGAGTCTGAGACTCGGATGGAGTGTGTGAATTTGTACTCGCGTGCACTGGAAGGTTGGATGAAGGGCAGTAAAGTAACTGATTTTAATGGGGTTGTTGAATTTAATCAGTTGGGAGCACTTGAGTAGTCTTTGTGTTCCAGAGCTGCGCCAGCATCTTTTAGACAGCAAGCTGACAGACCCCGTTGAGCTTGCTAAGGAGGCGGACCGCTGGACCAGTACCAGGGTCCACAGAGGAATTTTGGGTACCACAGCCAAAGGTGGGCAGGGTCCCCAGTAGAAGAGTGGGGGGGGACAAGGGTAACCAAAAGGAGTTCTCAGAAGGGCCCCAAAATAGTTCCCAGGGAAAGGAATCCCAACCCCCCAAACCTAAACAGCCATGGCCCTCTAAGGGCAGGCGGGACAATAGAGACAGAAGGGATAACCAAGGTCCCCCTACCTGCTATCACTGCAATGAGGTGGGCCACATCGCTCCAAAATGTCCCAAGAAGAAGCCCGCACCCACTGGTGCTCCAGCCCCAGGGTTAGCAAGTGTAGCTTTGGGCGGGGATTTGATTTCTGGTGGGGAGGTGGGCTTAGCAGTTATGTCCCTTGTCTCTCTAGGAGACCGAGAGATGGTCCAGGAAACCTTACTGCGCTCTAACACTAAGAAATATGGGCAGAAGGTGACCATCAATGGGAGGGAGGGTGAGGCTCTGAGAGACACAGGAGCCAGCGTGACATCCGTGAGGTGTCAGTGGGTGTCTGAAGAGCAAATCATCCCTGGTGTACTCCGCCCTGTAGTGGCAGCTGACAGCTCAGTGCGACTCTGCAAGCTGGCGCGTGTTCCCTTTGCATGGGGGGGAGTCTCTGGTCTTTTGGAAGTAGTTGTCAGTGATGCCTTGCCTGTAGACTGTCTGTTAGGTAAAGACCTGGAGAGTTCTCCATGGAAGGATGTGGAGCACAGAACTCATTTGGAAATGTTAGGTCTGCCTGCGTGGATCTGCGTGACCACGCGTGCTATGGCAGCCAGTAAGGGTGATTCAGCAGAACTGGAGCCTGAAACAGTGGCCCAGAGACCTGCCAGGAGAGGAAGAGGCAGAGGGTGCGGGAAACCAGCCCCAGCCGTTCCCACGGTCCAGGAGGAAGCAGAACCTGAGGGGGATGCCCTGGAACCTACAGGGGAACAGGTGGCCGAACTGGGAGACCTACCTGAGCTGACCCATTGGCAGCAGGAAGGTGGTCCCTCCAGGGAAGAATTCTGCCAGGCGCAGAAAGAATGCCCTTCCCTCATTGGTCTGCGGCAACAGGCTGTAGATCAGGCAGCATGTGGAGCAGCCAGAGATCACTTTATCTACTGGGAAGATGACTTGTTATAGAGCGAGCCTAAGTTTTCTGAGCCCGGTGCAGCCCGTGTGCTGGTGGTACCCGAGCGCTTCAGAAACTTCCTAATGGGTCTGGCTCATGACGTGCCTCTTGCAGGACATCCGGGGCAAGACAAGACCCTAAACTGGCTTGTCACCCACTTTCACTGGCCCCAGATGAGAAAGCACGTTGGTTCCTTTTGCAGATCTTGCCAAACCTGTCAAGCCAGTGGCAAGACTGGAATGAAGTTGAAGGCACCCCTTCAACCCTTCCCAGTAGTGAGCACCCCTTTCGAGCGGGTGGGCATAGACATAGTAGGGCCCCTGGACCCCAAGACAGCCTTAGGCAACAGGTTCATCCTGGTCTTGGTGGACCATGCCACCCGGTACCCGGAAGCAGTCCCTCTCAGGACAATCACAGCACCCGTGGTGGGCCGTGCATTGATGGGGATCTTTTCCCGTGTGGGGTTCCCCAGAGAGGTGGTCTCCGACCGGGGTACCAACTTCATCTCTAAGTACATGAAGTCTCTGTGGGAGGAGTGTGGGGTAACTTATAAGTTCACCACTCCTTACCACCCTCAAGGAAATGGGCTGGTTGAAAGGTTCAACCGGATCCTGAAAGGTATGATTATGGGCCTAGCGGAGCCCATGAGACGCAAGTGGGACGTCTTGTTACCATGCCTGTTGTTCGCCTACAGCGAGGTGCCTCAGAAGTCCTTAGGGTTCAGTCCCTTTGAACTCCTGTATGGCCATCCTGTTAGAGGACCTCTCTCACTGGTGAAGGAGGGTTGGGAAAAGTCCTGTGGGAAAACCCCCCAGGATGTGTTCAGCTATGTGCTGGCCATCCGCAACCAGACACAACGCTTCAGGAAGCTCGCTCAGGCGAACCTGGAAGCAAGCCAGGAAGAAATGAAAAGGTGGTACGACCAGAATACCACTCTGGTCGAATTTCAACCTGGGCAGAAAGTGTGGGTGATGGCGCCAGTGGAGCCTTGTGCGCTCCAAGACAAGTGGACTGGGCCATATGAGGTGGTGGAAAGGAAGAGTGAGGTAACCTACCTGGTTAACCTGAGGACTCCCAGGCAGCCACTGAGAGTCTTGCATGTGAACCGCCTCAAACCACACTTTGAGAGGTCTGAAGTGACAATGCTCATGGCTACAGATGCAGGAATGGAAGAGGATAGTGATCCTCTCCCTGACCTCCTGGCAGTTAAGGAGCAAGATGGGTCAGTGGATGGTGTGGTCCTCTCGCCCACCCTGACCCCAGAACAGCAGAGTGACTGTCGCCAAGTGTTGGGTCAGTTCTCCTCCCTGTTCTCCCTGACCCCAGGAATCACCAACTGGTGCGTCCATGATGTGGACACTGGAGACAGTCTGCCTGTGAAACAAATTTTTTACAGGGTAGCTGACAAGGTCAGGGCCAGTATCAAGGAAGAGGTTTCCAAGATGTTGGCGCTAGGGGTGATTGAGCCCTCCAGCAGCCCCTGGGCTAGCCCAGTGGTCTTGGTGCCCAAGAAAGCTGCTACGCCCGGTGGCCCTCCAGAACTCCGGTTTTGCGTGGACTACAGTGGGCTCAATGCGGTCACGAAGACTGGCGCGCACCCCATCCCCAGAGCTGATGAGCTCGTGGATCGGTTGGGAGCTGCCCAGTACCTCAGTACATTTTATTTGACTTCTGGGTACTGGCAGATTGCCTTAACTGAGGGGGCCAAAGAAAGGTCAGCATTTTCAACGCTAGAGGGGCACTTCCAGTTCCGAGTCATGCCCTTTGGGTTGAAAAATGCCCCTGCCACATTCCAGAGACTAGTTAACCAGGTACTGACCGGGCTGGAGGAATTCAGCGCCGCATACCTGGATGACATTGCTGTGTTCAGCTCCACGTGGGAGGAACATTTGCAACACCTCTGCGAAGTGTTGAAGGCTCTGCAAAGGGCAGGCCTCACTATCAAGGCCAGCAAATGCCAGATAGGGCAGGGATCTGTGGTGTATTTGAGACACCAGGTGGGGAGCGGCCAGGTGGCGCCCCTACAGGCAAAGATTGATACCATTCTGGCTTGGGAGCCCCCCAAGACCCAGACAGAGGTGAAAGCCTTTTTAGGACTCACCGGGTATTACAGACGGTTTGTCAAGGGATATGGCACCATTGTCGCCCCCTTGACAGAACTCACTTCCAAGAAGTTGCCCAAAAGAGTTGACTAGACTGACGCCTGCCAAACTGCTTTTGATGCCCTGAAAACTGCAATGTGCACAGCACCGGTGCTCAAGGCACCTGACTTTTCCACTGAGTTCATAGTACAGACAGACGCTTCAGAGCATGGCGTGGGAGCAGTACTCTCACAAGTCACTGAGGAGAATGGAGTCCAGCCAGTAGCTTTCATTAGTAGGAGGCTACTCCCCAGGGAACAGAAGTGGAGTGCGATTGAGAGAGAAGCATTTGCTGTGGTCTGGGCTCTGAAAAAGTTGAGGCCCTACCTGTTTGGGACTCACTTCCGTGTTCAGACCGACCACAGGCCCCTCAGATGGCTAATGCAGATGAGGGGTGAGAACCCAAAACTGTTGAGGAGGTCCATCTCCCTACAGGGAATGGACTTTACAGTGGAACACCGCTCTGGCACAAAACACACCAATACTGATGGTCGGTCCAGGTTTTTCCGCCTTAGTGAAGAGAACTCCCAAGAGGGTGGATAGTTCTCCCCACTTTCAGCTGGAGGGGACACGTGTTAGACCTGGCATCTTTGGCGTGGTTTCCCCTATCTTTTTGCCTCTACTTCCTGTATTTTTGATGCTGTGCTGGATTTCGCTTTTGCTGGTTTAGATGCTTTGGACACTCTGCCACTGCTGATCAGTGCCAGAGTGTAAGTGCTCCCTATGTAAAGTATTATTCTGATTGGATATACATGTTTGTCATATTTGTATCACCACAAAGTCCCTAGTAAAGTGCACTGGGTGTGCCAGGGCTGGTGATGACAAATGCTACTAGTGGGCCTGCAGCACTGATTGTGCCACCCACAGGAGTAGCCCTAAAATGATGTCTCAGGCCTGACACTGCAGTGCCTGTGTGCAGTTTAGAACTGCCATGTCCTCCTGGTCAGTGTCCCCACTGACCAGGCCTAACCCTTCCCTTTTTGTGCACATCAGCCACCCCTATGGAAGGCCCAAGGTACCCCCCTGGGCAGGGTGCAGTGTATGTAAAAGGTAGAGCATGTACTAGTGCAGGTAACATGCTCTGATAGTGAATGGCAGCCATTTTCGTTTTTCACTATTGTATGGCTATCTTGCTCCATAGATTAACATGGGGGTTGCTGGCTACAGTAGTTAACAGCATTTCTTCCCATAGGAACAAGATAGGACATAAGTATCTAGTATCCCTGAACTCAGAATTTAATAACACATCTTTTAGGAAAGGTTGTTTTTAAATCCTGTGTTTGAGAACAGCACTTTTAGAAAGTTGCTGTTCTCTTGCCTGACCCTTCTGTGTGCCTGGGCCTGTTTGTGTATTGACTGTCTGGTTTGAGAGTGACAGGGGCTGGGGAATTCCCCAGGAGGATGGATGAGTCAGCACTAGGCTGAATGACTGCATTTGCAACTGGAGTGGTGGGAGGAGTTAGCACCTGGGCCTGAATAGGGCTGTGCCTGCCTTCCACAATGCTGGCTCCACCTCCTGCTGGGCGGCTGAGGACCCTGCCCCTCACTCTGAAAGGAAAGAAGCAGCCAGCAAAACAAAGTACTCAGGAAACACCAGAACTGGTTCAGACCGGGCTCAGGGCCCACATGCACAGAGAGAACAAAGACTTTAGGGGTATAAGTACAGGACCCCTGACAACAGAAAATTAGATCATCCTGGAATCAAGAAGGAACCTCTGCCAAGGAGAAAGCTGACTCTGAAGAAGGACGACTGTCCTGCTGTTGCTCTGCTGGACTGACCTGCTGTTGCTTTGCTGCCAAGGAGAGGTGAAGGCCTTTGCTGTGTGCTGTGTCCCCTGTCTTGAAGGAATCTCCAAGGGCCTGAGAAGAGCTGGCTCCCTGTTTTGAATTCCCAGGAACAAAAGGACTTCACCCCCAGCTTCCCTGAACTCTGCTGAGAGAGTTCTGTCCTTCCTAGAGTGCTCGATCCAGTTGTGGGGCCTCTGGAAGTTGTACCTGTGCTGGGAAGCTTTAAACTAAGCTTGAGAGACTTTTGAAATTGAAAAGTGTCGCATCGCTCGCTTGCGGAGCGCATCCCCAACAGTGCGAGAAGTTTCCCGCTGCTACGAAGGCTGAGATCGTCGCAGCGCCTGACGCCGCTGCCAAAGCCGTCGCATCCTTCGTTTGCGGGACGCACCAGACCGGTGCGGGAAAGTGTCGCTGCGAGTGTCGTCGCAGAGCCTGTCGTCGCTGGATGAGATCGCCGCACCGCTTGCTTGCGGACAGCATCACGTCGCTGCGAGCATCGTCGCAGAATCATCGCTTCGAGGAGCTGCGAGAGAGAGGATCACCGCTGGACCGCGCATCGTCGCCCCGGAGATCGTCGCAGCCCCTACGAGATCATCGCATCGTGCCTTTTGCGAGAACAGACTTCCTACGGAACCTACGCACCGGGATCCATACAAGTGGCCTTCCTCCCCATACAGACCGGATTTGTCGCAACACACCCGCTGCTGCAGCGGAGTTGTCGCATCGCCTCCCCAGGGTCTCAGGAGCAACGCATCGCTTGTTTTCCACCGCACCAGCTTCTGCTTTTTGGAACTTTGTTGCAACTAAAAGGTACTGTGAGTAAACGTGACGCAACTGTGAACTTTTCACGCATCTGTGGATTATTCTATCGCAACCTAAAGAATTTTAACGCAACCTTAAGAACTCTTTTGAAACCATATTCTTTAACTGTGTATGTTGGCTTTTTGTCGTTTTGGTCTTGTGTAGTTTAGATTAAAAAATACCTTTATTTTTCTAAACTGATGTGGAGTCAGTTTGTGGTGTTTTCACTGTATTACTGTGAGTGTTGGTACAAATACTTTACGCATTGCCTCTGGTTATCCTAGACTGCTCGTGCCAAGCTACCTAGAGGGTGAGCAGGGGTTATCTCAGAGGGTTATCTCCTTGCCCTGACTAGAAGCAAGGGTCCCTATTTGGACAGTGGTACCTACCTCTGCCAACTAGAGACCCCCAGATCTAACAGAGTGTCTGTCTGGAAAATGAATAGGCCAGTGTAAGACTTTCCTTCCCAGAACTCCTCTATAAGAAATGTAACCAAAACTCTACAATATTGAGCTTTTTATCTGCACAGACATCCTATGTTCCTGGCTTGCAGCCCTGTTGTGATTTCCCAAAAACTTACTTCTTTGAGTAAACATTTGGGATATTGATAGCATTTTACATAACAGATGTTACTATGAATACATTAATAACCAGTAGCTAACATCAGGTGAGGGAAACTGAGTTTGCCTTGCTGGGATTTGAACTAAAACGGTTATTCATCGCTGGCATTCCCATTCTGATATAAACAAACAGAGTTTGGCAGAGGCAGCAGGAAAATACTTTTGTCTACTTGAATCATGTCAAGTTTACTATAGCCTGACAATTTAACTCTCCTGCCTAATCCATCTCAGATCAAGCATACTTTGTAGCAATGAGAAGGTGGAAGAGGAGAAGACTGATTGGATCCTTCCTGCATGCCCAAAAATGCACCTATGCTCCCAAACTTAAATACGGGATAATTCCCAAATTTATGTGTTGAAGAAAGCAAGGCAAATCTCAATGAAAATCAATTTAATCATATCAAAGTAAAGGATTTTTTCAACGCAATAATAGTCCATGGAAATAACAGAAACACTATGCAGATGTTTCCTATTTCATATGCCGAAGGAGGCGACGACCCCTTTCATGTACGCACAGGAAACATGAAAACATCGAGGACCAGTACATCATCTGATATAATTCATACAGAATAAGAGGTACTACTAAATAAGCAAACCTAAATTATTTTCAATGGTTGCGTGCTTATGTGTAGTCCTATATGTCCTTGATAACATACTCTATGAAATGGGCCATACCCTGCTTAAACGTCTCAGGCAAGTGGGCATGACCATACCTGCCACTTCTGTGACTCACTCAGTAAAACAGAAAACCTAAATAAAAATGTTTCCAGGAATTCACAGTTTTAGCTAGGACAATGTATTTGATGAGTTAATAAAAGGATCATCAATTTTTGAAGATTTGCAAGTCTAGTCAGAATTGAAACATGTGAAAGTCAGTAGAAATGGTACCAGCAAAGTAGCTGAGAGGCCCATGAGAGCGCGCAGTAGGTATGTCACTCACAGGGTAGATTTCGACCATCATTCCTTATGTTGGTTTCAATGAAGGTCAAGGTTTTGACTAGGACTCAGACAAATGTTAATTACTCACTACATCTGCAGCCTCGCTTCTGGGGATCTGAGGTCCTGATGTCTGTTTGCCACTTATCTTTAGCTCACAAATCTGTCGCTGAAGCAGTTTTATTAAGGTAACATTGTTTGGAAGTGCACCAATACCGTTTTAACAAGGGGATCCTTTCAATGAAGTAATTAGATGAAGCATTAGGGAGATTACCCACACTGGCCATGTTGTTACAAATATGGTGTGTGACTCAGGATGTAAGCTACCACCTGCCATTCTCCAGTTTCATTTTTCCATAAGCTTCCAGACCCTGACTTTCAAGTACTAGTGAAGTTTCCATGTGACCGACATGACAGATCTCAATCACCATCACTTCAAAAAAGAGAGTTTCAAATAAACCCTTTACTTCATCAGTTGCCAGTTTCTCAGACAGATCATTGTTTTAAAAAGAGTAATGAGAAGACACATGGTCACTGAGATATTTCACCATGGTCTAGAGAGAAAAGACTTTATAATAACTAGTATGGTTTTACACACACTTCCCCCCTGCTCAGAAGGAGGAATGTGTGCACAGAACCATATTTCAGCCTGCACATTTAGGCACATACATGTGTGAAGTTGTTCACATATAACCTGTGCAGGGCCTTTCAATTCCACTGCACAGCAACATACCTTTTTTTTTAAATGTGATCACGAGTTGTTACAGCTAAAATACATTTTTAAACGCGGCTCACATTGACTAGTGCTCTGCTTATAACCTCACATATTACAACATGCATGACATGTTCTATGACATCATTGATAACTGATAACAAGTGAACTGTCATTATTGACAACAACACTCTTCATTGTGGGCTCTAGTTATACTTTCTTGAAATACATATACATGTTTAATTTCAGTGTCTTTTTAATGTATACAATTATTTTTAAACTGACATTTTCACCTATCACTTTTAGCCTTTGTTTTTTTCTGTAAATTTCTAAGGAGTTTTTAATGCATTGTAATATAAAAATAACATACAAAATAATAACGTCACTTTAAGCTTTGTTTTCTTTGTTTTCTTTGTGTGTGAGTGTGTGTATGTATATATATATATATATATATACATATATATATATATATATACATATATATATATATATATATATATATATATATATATATATATATATATATATATATATATATTTATATATATATATATATATATATATTTCAAAGCTCCATGGGGTGACCAAGTCGAGCAGCACTCACACCACGACACGCTTTTCCCCAAAAGCGATTTTATTCAATTGCACAGCTTCATTTCTCAGTTCTTTAAAAGGCATACGTCTGCCGCCTGACGCGTTTCGTTATTCACTTCTTCAGAGGCGCTGCAGTCGAAGGAAGCACAGGGCCACACCCACCTCCTTAAGTCCCATCGCACGCTGATATGCAGCTGCTATGAATTAGACAATGCGTGTGACTGTATCATGGGAGATGTAGTCCTTCTTGCTTCCTTGTATATTTGCCACGATAAATGGCTGCACCTAAGCCCCAAGGATATGGAGCCGCACTCTGTCCATGTGCCGTGTGCCACCTCGAGCCCCGTATATTCCAGGCTAGTGGCCCCCTTCACTTAGGGGTGGTGCCCGCTCAGCGGCTGGCCTGCCGCTTTAACATCAAAGCTCCATGGGGTGACCAAGTCGAGCAGCACTCACACCACGACACGCTTTTCCCCAAAAGCGATTTTATTCAATTGCACAGCTTCATTTCTCAGTTCTTTAAAAGGCATACGTCTGCCGCCTGACGCGTTTCGTTATTCACTTCTTCAGAGGCGCTGCAGTCGAAGGAAGCACAGGGCCACACCCACCTCCTTAAGTCCCATCGCACGCTGATATGCAGCTGCTATGAATTAGACAATGCGTGTGACTGTATCATGGGAGATGTAGTCCTTCTTGCTTCCTTGTATATTTGCCACGATAAATGGCTGCACCTAAGCCCCAAGGATATGGAGCCGCACTCTGTCCATGTGCCGTGTGCCACCTCGAGCCCCGTATATTCCAGGCTAGTGGCCCCCTTCACTTAGGGGTGGTGCCCGCTCAGCGGCTGGCCTGCCGCTTTAACATCAAAGCTCCATGGGGTGACCAAGTCGAGCAGCACTCACACCACGACACGCTTTTCCCCAAAAGCGATTTTATTCAATTGCACAGCTTCATTTCTCAGTTCTTTAAAAGGCATACGTCTGCCGCCTGACGCGTTTCGTTATTCACTTCTTCAGAGGCGCTGCAGTCGAAGGAAGCACAGGGCCACACCCACCTCCTTAAGTCCCATCGCACGCTGATATGCAGCTGCTATGAATTAGACAATGCGTGTGACTGTATCATGGGAGATGTAGTCCTTCTTGCTTCCTTGTATATTTGCCATGATAAATGGCTGCACCTAAGCCCCAAGGATATGGAGCCGCACTCTGTCCATGTGCCGTGTGCCACCTCGAGCCCCGTATATTCCAGGCTAGTGGCCCCCTTCACTTAGGGGTGGTGCCCGCTCAGCGGCTGGCCTGCCGCTTTAACATCAAAGCTCCATGGGGTGACCAAGTCGAGCAGCACTCACACCACGACACGCTTTTCCCCAAAAGCAATTTTATTCAATTGCACAGCTTCATTTCTCAGTTCTTTAAAAGGCATACGTCTGCCGCCTGACGCGTTTCGTTATTCACTTCTTCAGAGGCGCTGCAGTCGAAGGAAGCACAGGGCCACACCCACCTCCTTAAGTCCCATCGCACGCTGATATGCAGCTGCTATGAATTAGACAATGCGTGTGACTGTATCATGGGAGATGTAGTCCTTCTTGCTTCCTTGTATATTTGCCACGATAAATGGCTGCACCTAAGCCCCAAGGATATGGAGCCGCACTCTGTCCATGTGCCGTGTGCCACCTCGAGCCCCGTATATTCCAGGCTAGTGGCCCCCTTCACTTAGGGGTGGTGCCCGCTCAGCGGCTGGCCTGCCGCTTTAACATCAAAGCTCCATGGGGTGACCAAGTCGAGCAGCACTCACACCACGACACTCTTTTCCCCAAAAGCGATTTTATTCAATTGCACAGCTTCATTTCTCAGTTCTTTAAAAGGCATACGTCTGCCGCCTGACGCGTTTCGTTATTCACTTCTTCAGAGGCGCTGCAGTCGAAGGAAGCACAGGGCCACACCCACCTCCTTAAGTCCCATCGCACGCTGATATGCAGCTGCTATGAATTAGACAATGCGTGTGACTGTATCATGGGAGATGTAGTCCTTCTTGCTTCCTTGTATATTTGCCACGATAAATGGCTGCACCTAAGCCCCAAAGATATGGAGCCGCACTCTGTCCATGTGCCGTGTGCCACCTCGAGCCCCGTATATTCCAGGCTAGTGGCCCCCTTCACTTAGGGGTGGTGCCCGCTCAGCGGCTGGCCTGCCGCTTTAACATCAAAGCTCCATGGGGTGACCAAGTCGAGCAGCACTCACACCACGACACGCTTTTCCCCAAAAGCGATTTTATTCAATTGCACAGCTTCATTTCTCAGTTCTTTAAAAGGCATACGTCTGCCGCCTGACGCGTTTCGTTATTCACTTCTTCAGAGGCGCTGCAGTCGAAGGAAGCACAGGGCCACACCCACCTCCTTAAGTCCCATCGCACGCTGATATGCAGCTGCTATGAATTAGACAATGCGTGTGACTGTATCATGGGAGATGTAGTCCTTCTTGCTTCCTTGTATATTTGCCACGATAAATGGCTGCACCTAAGCCCCAAGGATATGGAGCCGCACTCTGTCCATGTGCCGTGTGCCACCTCGAGCCCCATATATTCCAGGCTAGTGGCCCCCTTCACTTAGGGGTGGAGCCCGCTCAGCGGCTGGCCTGCCGCTTTAACATCAAAGCTCCATGGGGTGACCAAGTCGAGCAGCACTCACACCACGACACGCTTTTCCCCAAAAGCGATTTTATTCAATTGCACAGCTTCATTTCTCAGTTCTTTAAAAGGCATACGTCTGCCGCCTGACGCGTTTCGTTATTCACTTCTTCAGAGGCGCTGCAGTCGAAGGAAGCACAGGGCCACACCCACCTCCTTAAGTCCCATCGCACGCTGATATGCAGCTGCTATGAATTAGACAATGCGTGTGACTGTATCATGGGAGATGTAGTCCTTCTTGCTTCCTTGTATATTTGCCACGATAAATGGCTGCACCTAAGCCCCAAGGATATGGAGCCGCACTCTGTCCATGTGCCGTGTGCCACCTCGAGCCCCGTATATTCCAGGCTAGTGGCCCCCTTCACTTAGGGGTGGTGCCCGCTCAGCGGCTGGCCTGCCGCTTTAACATCAAAGCTCCATGGGGTGACCAAGTCGAGCAGCACTCACACCACGACACGCTTTTCCCCAAAAGCGATTTTATTCAATTGCACAGCTTCATTTCTCAGTTCTTTAAAAGGCATACGTCTGCCGCCTGACGCGTTTCGTTATTCACTTCTTCAGAGGCGCTGCAGTCGAAGGAAGCACAGGGCCACACCCACCTCCTTAAGTCCCATCGCACGCTGATATGCAGCTGCTATGAATTAGACAATGCGTGTGACTGTATCATGGGAGATGTAGTCCTTCTTGCTTCCTTGTATATTTGCCACGATAAATGGCTGCACCTAAGCCCCAAGGATATGGAGCCGCACTCTGTCCATGTGCCGTGTGCCACCTCGAGCCCCGTATATTCCAGGCTAGTGGCCCCCTTCACTTAGGGGTGGTGCCCGCTCAGCGGCTGGCCTGCCGCTTTAACATCAAAGCTCCATGGGGTGACCAAGTCGAGCAGCACTCACACCACGACACGCTTTTCCCCAAAAGCGATTTTATTCAATTGCACAGCTTCATTTCTCAGTTCTTTAAAAGGCATACGTCTGCCGCCTGACGCGTTTCGTTATTCACTTCTTCAGAGGCGCTGCAGTCGAAGGAAGCACAGGGCCACACCCACCTCCTTAAGTCCCATCGCACGCTGATATGCAGCTGCTATGAATTAGACAATGCGTGTGACTGTATCATGGGAGATGTAGTCCTTCTTGCTTCCTTGTATATTTGCCACGATAAATGGCTGCACCTAAGCCCCAAGGATATGGAGCCGCACTCTGTCCATGTGCCGTGTGCCACCTCGAGCCCCGTATATTCCAGGCTAGTGGCCCCCTTCACTTAGGGGTGGTGCCCGCTCAGCGGCTGGCCTGCCGCTTTAACATCAAAGCTCCATGGGGTGACCAAGTCGAGCAGCACTCACACCACGACACGCTTTTCCCCAAAAAGCGATTTTATTCAATTGCACAGCTTCATTTCTCAGTTCTTTAAAAGGCATACGTCTGCCGCCTGACGCAGCGCCTCTGAAGAAGTGAATAACGGCTTTGATGTTAAAGCGGCAGGCCAGCCGCTGAGCGGGCACCACCCCTAAGTGAAGGGGGCCACTAGCCTGGAATATACGGGGCTCGAGGTGGCACACGGCACATGGACAGAGTGCGGCTCCATATCCTTGGGGCTTAGGTGCAGCCATTTATCGTGGCAAATATACAAGGAAGCAAGAAGGACTACATCTCCCATGATACAGTCACACGCATTGTCTAATTCATAGCAGCTGCATATCAGCGTGCGATGGGACTTAAGGAGGTGGGTGTGGCCCTGTGCTTCCTTCGACTGCAGCGCCTCTGAAGAAGTGAATAACGAAACGGCGGCAGACGTATGCCTTTTAAAGAACTGAGAAATGAAGCTGTGCAATTGAATAAAATCGCTTTTGGGGAAAAGCGTGTCGTGGTGTGAGTGCTGCTCGACTTGGTCACCCCATGGAGCTTTGATGTTAAAGCGGCAGGCCAGCCGCTGAGCGGGCACCACCCCTAAGTGAAGGGGGCCACTAGCCTGGAATATACGGGGCTCGAGGTGGCACACGGCACATGGACAGAGTGCGGCTCCATATCCTTGGGGCTTAGGTGCAGCCATTTATCGTGGCAAATATACAAGGAAGCAAGAAGGACTACATCTCCCATGATACAGTCACACGCATTGTCTAATTCATAGCAGCTGCATATCAGCGTGCGATGGGACTTAAGGAGGTGGGTGTGGCCCTGTGCTTCCTTCGACTGCAGCGCCTCTGAAGAAGTGAATAACGAAACGGCGGCAGACGTATGCCTTTTAAAGAACTGAGAAATGAAGCTGTGCAATTGAATAAAATCGCTTTTGGGGAAAAGCGTGTCGTGGTGTGAGTGCTGCTCGACTTGGTCACCCCATGGAGCTTTGATGTTAAAGCGGCAGGCCAGCCGCTGAGCGGGCACCACCCCTAAGTGAAGGGGGCCACTAGCCTGGAATATACGGGGCTCGAGGTGGCACACGGCACATGGACAGAGTGCGGCTCCATATCCTTAGGGCTTAGGTGCAGCCATTTATCGTGGCAAATATACAAGGAAGCAAGAAGGACTACATCTCCCATGATACAGTCACACGCATTGTCTAATTCATAGCAGCTGCATATCAGCGTGCGATGGGACTTAAGGAGGTGGGTGTGGCCCTGTGCTTCCTTCGACTGCAGCGCCTCTGAAGAAGTGAATAACGAAACGGCGGCAGACGTATGCCTTTTAAAGAACTGAGAAATGAAGCTGTGCAATTGAATAAAATCGCTTTTGGGGAAAAGCGTGTCGTGGTGTGAGTGCTGCTCGACTTGGTCACCCCATGGAGCTTTGATGTTAAAGCGGCAGGCCAGCCGCTGAGCGGGCACCACCCCTAAGTGAAGGGGGCCACTAGCCTGGAATATACGGGGCTCGAGGTGGCACACGGCACATGGACAGAGTGCGGCTCCATATCCTTGGGGCTTAGGTGCAGCCATTTATCGTGGCAAATATACAAGGAAGCAAGAAGGACTACATCTCCCATGATACAGTCACACGCATTGTCTAATTCATAGCAGCTGCATATCAGCGTGCGATGGGACTTAAGGAGGTGGGTGTGGCCCTGTGCTTCCTTCGACTGCAGCGCCTCTGAAGAAGTGAATAACGAAACGGCGGCAGACGTATGCCTTTTAAAGAACTGAGAAATGAAGCTGTGCAATTGAATAAAATCGCTTTTGGGGAAAAGCGTGTCGTGGTGTGAGTGCTGCTCGACTTGGTCACCCCATGGAGCTTTGATGTTAAAGCGGCAGGCCAGCCGCTGAGCGGGCACCACCCCTAAGTGAAGGGGGCCACTAGCCTGGAATATACGGGGCTCGAGGTGGCACACGGCACATGGACAGAGTGCGGCTCCATATCCTTGGGGCTTAGGTGCAGCCATTTATCGTGGCAAATATACAAGGAAGCAAGAAGGACTACATCTCCCATGATACAGTCACACGCATTGTCTAATTCATAGCAGCTGCATATCAGCGTGCGATGGGACTTAAGGAGGTGGGTGTGGCCCTGTGCTTCCTTCGACTGCAGCGCCTCTGAAGAAGTGAATAACGAAACGGCGGCAGACGTATGCCTTTTAAAGAACTGAGAAATGAAGCTGTGCAATTGAATAAAATCGCTTTTGGGGAAAAGCGTGTCGTGGTGTGAGTGCTGCTCGACTTGGTCACCCCATGGAGCTTTGATGTTAAAGCGGCAGGCCAGCCGCTGAGCGGGCACCACCCCTAAGTGAAGGGGGCCACTAGCCTGGAATATACGGGGCTCGAGGTGGCACACGGCACATGGACAGAGTGCGGCTCCATATCCTTGGGGCTTAGGTGCAGCCATTTATCGTGGCAAATATACAAGGAAGCAAGAAGGACTACATCTCCCATGATACAGTCACACGCATTGTCTAATTCATAGCAGCTGCATATCAGCGTGCGATGGGACTTAAGGAGGTGGGTGTGGCCCTGTGCTTCCTTCGACTGCAGCGCCTCTGAAGAAGTGAATAACGAAACGGCGGCAGACGTATGCCTTTTAAAGAACTGAGAAATGAAGCTGTGCAATTGAATAAAATCGCTTTTGGGGAAAAGCGTGTCGTGGTGTGAGTGCTGCTCGACTTGGTCACCCCATGGAGCTTTGATATATATATATATATATATATATATATATATATATATATCACCAGCACCTCTCCAAAAGGAAAGAATGTGTCGCACACATTGCGGTGAGTTTTCAAGTTTTATTTTCAGCGCTCCAAGTGTCCTAATGCATTTCAGCCCCACTTAGGCCTTCATCAGAGGAGGAGCACGGCAAACTTCACGGGGCTGTGATTGAACCAGCAGCGCCAGCTTATTGCTCATTTAAGTATCCATAATTACCCTCCAGTGGGTGTTGCAATAAATTACAGTGCCAAGCCTTTTGGTTCCTGTAGTTCAAACTAGCCTCCCAGTAATATCCCTTCGGTGGGCAATGCTTGTTGATTCTGCCATATTTCTTCTTTACCACGATTCCCTCACAAACCAATTTTGTGTTTGCTCGAGTCCGAACCTGGGGACAGTCCCTGGCGGCAGCCACTGCTCTTTATATATACCACGATTCCCTCACAAATCATTTTCGTGTTATATATATATGATTTCTGGGTAATTCCCTAGTCTTGAGGACAGCTCTTTTTATTTTACCACACTTTTTACTGAGCAGGTATAATCAGCATGTTAAGACATACGCATAAATCATACCCTAGTTTGGTATAAATATACATTAAACATGTTTTAAAACACAAACAAAAAGTAATAGTGCTTTGTGCTTACACAATACCGATAGTTAACAATAGAAAAACAAACTTGTACCTAAACTAATACAAGGAAGTGTTGGTGCATATATTTAGAAAAGCCTAAGTCCAGAAATATTTGCAACTGTAATCATTGGTTTATGCTACCACCTCGATAAAGAAAATTATGCATTTAACTGTACTCTAATTCATCGAAGAAAAAGAGAGAACACAGGTGCTGATGCATTCACGAATAATATGGTCCACTAGACCCTCTAACCATTTGTGCACAACATAATAAACTTGAAGATTTTATGCCACAGACTAGTTCAAAGGATTGCAAAATGCTGCTCAATAGCCGTATACCTCCTAATAATCCCCGCTCTCTTCGTATAAGCTTCTTCAAACTACTTGGTCCTTAACAGTTGTGTCCACCACCTCTGGAGTGTTGGAACCAGCTGTGTTCTCCATTTTTTCAATATTAAGTAGCAAGTTATCGAACAATGCGATTAAGATAACATACTATCCGTGCCTACTTAAGCTAGGGGCCTCCTTAGAAGTCCCAAATAGCACTACACTTGTC
The DNA here is from genome assembly GCF_964261635.1 of Lissotriton helveticus. Classification (NCBI taxonomy): domain Eukaryota; kingdom Metazoa; phylum Chordata; class Amphibia; order Caudata; family Salamandridae; genus Lissotriton; species Lissotriton helveticus. The sequence goes on along the minus strand of NC_136067.1, from coordinate 1,737,562,714 downwards.
TCTAGTTCAATCCTAGACTGCAGGTTTCTATTAATAGCTGTGATTAACTCTTTCCAAGATTTTGCCAGTTTTGGGCATGCATAGAAGGTATGAAGGCAACCACCGCCCTTTCTAATGACAACACAAGCACCGATCCAGGACTGAGGGAAACATTTTATGCAGCGTGTGGGGCATATAATATGTCATCCAGCGGAACAGAATTTACATCCTTTAACCCCTTCGACGCTGATGACGAGCTGGGCTCGTCATGAGGTAGCCTCCTCGCACGCTCATGACGAGCCCAGCTCGTCACGTAACATGCGCTTTTGAAAATCTCAGCGAACGGGCGGAATTCCGCCCGCACGCATGCGGTTAATAGATTGCTGCTCTTAAGGAATTAAAGCACAGTTCAGCAATTAACTGCCAATCTTCTTTCGACAATCTACATTGCGTTTTGTCAAAACATTTTCCCCTGACATTGGCAGTGTATTCCTGGGCCATGTGATTAGAGAGCAGCCTGAACCATTTACCGGTGCCTGTAAGTTTACTCCTGACTAAGCATGGGCGTAAAATCCGTTCCGCTCGCGGATTTTGCGGATTTTTGGTAAATTCGCAATTCGCGAACTCTCGCGAACTTACCGAAAATTCGTAAATCCGTGCGAAGCGGATTTTTTTGCTTGGTCGCACTTGCCAACTAGAATACTATACAATTTCGCGGGAGTAAACACTTGCGAAAATGTAGATGCGGCGGGCAGCGACAATCTCGCAATTGCGAGATTGCAAAATTTGCAATTTCGCACAAGAAATCCACCAGCAGGCAGCATAAACCTTGAAAATTATGATTTTTATCAGAATAACTCCTCAGGTTGATATTTGCCTGCACTTTTTTTTTGCAAGGAGTCCATTTTGGGGGGGGGGGGGGTGGGAGGAAGGAAGTGCCCCACAGTCTCCAACTTCCTGTTCCTGTCCAGCAGGCTCCTCTCAGTGCTTTCTTCATGTGCTGGTCACTTTGATTTGGATCTTGACCTGGAAGGATTACTTTTTGTGGATGCTGCTGGATATTTGGATTTTTCCAAAACTGAAAGCACTCAGCAGGTGCAAAAGTTCAATCTTATCATTAGTAACCATTCCCTGTAGTGCTTCCTGAGGGGCCCCTTCAGAGTTCATTTGCCTACTTGCAACTATTCTATGACCCTGCTCTGACCCTCACAGCAGGCTCAGAGAATAGCTACAAGTATACAACAAATGTCCTGTTAAAAAAATTACACTGCAACAGAAAGCAATTACAGACATAACTGAAAGCACTCAGCAGGTGCAAAAGTTCAATCTTATCATTAGTAACCATTCCCTGTAGTGCTTCCTGAGGGGCCCCTTCAGAGTTCAGTTGCCTACTTGCAACTATTCTATGACCCTGCTCTGACCCTCACAGCAGGCTCAGAGAAAGCAATTACAGATAAGGAAGCAGGTTCCAGCCAGGAAGTTCAAATTCAGTAACACATTAATCAGCCCCGAATTCATTTATGTCAGTTGAGGCAGGGCAGGTGTGCTTTTCCACCCATAATCTACAGTGATGAACTAGAGGGTGGCATGGGTGAGCCAGAGGGTGGCATGGGTGAGCCAGAGGGTGGCAGTGGTGAAACAGAGGGTGGCAGTGGTGAAACAGAGGGTGCTGTGATGAACCAGATGTAGAAACAACATGTTCGCGACCGTTGCTACCCGAAAAGTAAGTTCGCGTTTGCGAACTGGTACAAAATCCTCGCGAACTGGCAGAAATCCTTGCGAACACAAAAAAAAATCCGCAAATTCGCGAGAGTTCGCGGATTTTGCGGATTGCGAATCCGTAAATACGCAATTTCGCGGATTGCCAATTCGCAAAATCCGTCCATGCTTACTCCTGACCAAAGCACACCAGGCCAGATGATCTTCTAAAATGGTTAACTGTGTGTTAGTATTTAAAAGGTGAATGATCTGTCCATAACTCAAGAAAAGCTGACTACATTGCCCTTCACACCACAGTAAGATCTCTTGCCATTTAATATTTTAGCCCATTAAAACAAAATCGTTCAACTCCAGAAATCCTTTAGTGTCCCACAATCCTATCATTTCCCTAGATAGAATTAGCCAAAAAACATTACACTGCTACAGTTAAAGATAGCTATTACCAGCTGCCGTCAGGTAAGTTCTAAAAAGGAGATCCATCCATCCTACGACACATCTCATGAAAAACTTATATTGAGTTTAGTAAGGCAATTTTGCCATTTTGATTAATTCTGGTAGATTCATTGCAGATTCCCGGACCTTCTTTTTCAAACAAAAAGTTTCCAACACCTCTCCACCATCAATCAATCAGCAATGCTGTCTGGTGATATATTTGAAAACTAGGGACCGCTTGGCGTCCTTAAGCGGTCCTTAGACCTTGTTAAGTTGCAAAATTGAATACTTCACCCTAGGGATTTCTTCTTCCAAACAAAGCTTCTCACTAGAGAGTCCAGTTCCTGAAAATTCGAGCTGTTAACTCTTATAGGTACCTTATTAAAAAGAAAAAGAAATAGTGCTAAGATGGACATCTTGATAAGAGAGACCCTCCCTATCAAAGTTAACAGAAGAACGAGACATCTTTCCAGTACTGCTTATGTTTTTTTTGCATCATTACATAGTTTACTTAAAATAGCTGATCATAGCTTTTGGCCACAAATATTCCCAAATATGGGATAGGTTGCTGTGAGCTAGCTTGTTGCTGTAAGCTAGCAGGAAGGTCCCCCACTGAAGAATTAAATACAAGCATAACTTTCATTTATCTTATACCCCCCATATTAGTAAATTCTTTAATCAAGTCGAATGCTCTTAGTATATTTATCTCATCTGGTTTTAAATACAGGATAATATCATCAGCAAGTAGCTTTATTTTGGGCATGCCTGCAATGGGTGGATGAATGTCCTCCTTACTGTGAGACATTACAGCCAATGCCTCGATAAAAGGAGCAAATAGAGAGGGGACATCCATGTCGAGTTCCTCTTTTAAATGTTAGCAAGCCCCTACTTTTAGAATTAATAACTATTTTGGCATCTGCCCCTTGATATAGTTTCCTAATCATTGTTGTAAACTGGAATGAGAATCCAGATTGGCCCAGACTATATAGCAAGGCATCCCAATTAACTAAATCAAATGCCTTCTCTGCATCCAACATTATTATTGCTGCTGCCTTTTGATTGCACTAGAAATAATGAACTACCTGAAAAAGAAAGTTAGTATTCAATGCCTTTAATCTATTGGCAACAAATCCGCTCTGGCCCTTATGTATTAGTAGTTGAGCAGTGGGGGTGATTTGAGCTGCCTAGGGCTCCCTACAAAATGACAGAATGCTACGGGGTGCAGAGGGAAAGACCAAGGATGAGAACCTCAGAGTGTATGCACCCTTGCAGAAGGCCCATCTGCTACACCCAGGGAAAAAAAGAAAGGGGAAAAAGAGACCCAATAAACCTGGACATTTACCTACTGATAGGTCCATTAATCATGTTGGCGATTTGGACTCATATCTTCAATCAGCTGTTCTGAAAGTTATGGAGGAAAATGTTTACTCACGGTTGGAGTCTGTATTCTTGACTATAGCCAAAGACAATTATAGACTCGCACAACATTCTAGTAGAGGGGGTAATTGGGAAGCTAGAGCACCTTGAGACCCAGTTAGGGGTCAAAAGAATTACTGTGTGATATGCAATAATCATGTCAAGCCCTAGGTACAAATGAAGTGCATAGCTAATAAAAAGAAAGAGGGACTCTTTAATCAAACTTTGCCAAAGAACAGGCAGGGGTCTATTCCCTTAACCAACATAGTTGCAACCTCTGGGAGACTTACAGAGGGCACCAACTGCAACCACATTGAGAAAGCTCCAAGTTCTGTGCCAAAGAACTAGCCCTAAGCTCAGGGTAGGATTCACCATAATCAAGAGGATACTAAGGTGACAAATAGCTGTAGACTCAATTTGCTACCAGAAGCTACTCTCCTGGTCGCTATTCTTATAGGGGTTCCCCCACTTAGAGAGCACTGTCTGGAATCCACTACTAAATTGTGACGTAAAACAAAATATTGGTGTAATCAACATTTTAGTAGCAGGGCCAGGGTTTCTTCCCATATCATAATGGCCAGGTGAGTGGGATGCGTTGGCCATAGGCCAAAACAGGTAGTAGGCAAATGTATCGTCGTCAGCCAGTCAGACAGACAGGGCAGCTATAGCAGGGCACTTATTTTGGGACTGCCCTAAAGATGGCGAGGGGAGGCATTAGGGCTCTACCCCTGGGCTTTTTCTATCCACCACCCAAGGGGTGCAGTTATCTGGTAGATCTCTCCGGGGGGCTTTGCGCCCAGCAGATAGATAGGGGCGTCCCTCTCTCCGATCAAGCCGAAGGGAGGAGATTTGATCTGAAATGTCCACCCGCAGTTCATTGACCTCACGTAGACTGCCAAATCTGCCCAGTGAGATGCTAGAAGGAAAACATCTTAGCCTGCCAAATTAGATTCCTCCCATTTCCTCTCCTAGATGAAAACGACTGACTGGAGCCATCTCTCTGTCATCGGAGCTCCATCAGTGATACCATTAGTGGCCAGGGCACTGATGAGAATGAAATCCGTAATTAGCAAGATTATTAGCTGGAATATAGCGGGAATGAGAAGCAAAAAAGACGCTTCTAGGTGCTTTGATTTCCTAAAACAATAGTATATAGTTAGTTTACAGGAGACTTGGAACCTGGAGAATAATTTCTGGATGGATGGGTTTAAATCTTATGGTGTGCCCACACGACCCTCCTCATCAGGCAGGGCAAAAGCGGGTCTCCTAATGTTCTTCTCCCATAAATTGTCAGGTACCTATAGTAGGGTGGATTTTGGCTCAGATAATTGTTTGGCAGTTGAATTCACTTCTCCCAATACACCCAAATTACTGTTTGTAAACTTTTATAACTCAGTGAGAGCAGTTTTTTAAATGAACATTTATGGATTTTTAAATGATTTTAGAGGAGTATAAATTGCAGCAAACCACTTAATATTCTATTGTAATTATAGCCAATTTTAGTATTCGTTTGTGATATGAACTGTCAGGTGGAAGATTTTTTAGGGCCAGCGAATTCCTCCACTCCTCACTTCGAGCATACACATTATGGGGAATGTCTGGAGGAGCTCTTGGCAGTAAAATACCTTATTGAACATAGCACTATTGCTACAGAGGAGAGGATTCCAACCTTTAAAGCACGAGGGTGGGATACTATAATAGATTTCATATTTATCTCCCCCGTTTTATTATCCCAAACATTTTTTTACGATGCTAGGTGGTCCCATTTTAGTGACCACAACCCAGTCCTTCTTGTGCTGGGCAGGGGCTGTGGCCTTAAGGGAAAATTCAAAATGCAAGGTTCTGACACCTGTCTAAAATCAGTTGATCAGGGACGGAGGTTAAAATGGTCTAAGGTAATCCCGGATCATTTCTTTCAGGATCTCTGCGAAAAGGTTGATGAAAAGCTTGCAACCTGCCTTGATAATTCCAAACAGGGGGAGGAGGTACTTACAGCTTTCGAAGGTATTTGTGCGCATGTAGCGCTAGACTTCTCTTTGCCCACTAGGACTCTGCAACATACTAGTGAGAGATGGTTCGATAGCAACAGTTCTGAAGTACACCGTAAACTGGTAGCCACACTGGAACAGGTTCCACAAGACAAGGTTCATATAGCCACGCTTCGAAAGTTGTATAAGTCTTCCCTAAACATCCGCAAAAATGAAATTAAGGCGGATGCATGGTATAAATTATTAGCAGTAGAGGTTCTAAAGGACACCTCCAGATTCTGGGCTATTTTAAATAAACCTTTCTTTTCCGGAATAGAGAATGCCCCCTAGAGTGTAACATCACAGAAGTTCAATGGCTCTCTCATTTTGAATCTATATATGAGGCCTCTGCCACTTTCAATTTACCGGCTAGTCTAGAACACAGAAGGGAAACCCTTGAAATGGGTGTTAACAAAGGTGAAGTAGAACTGGCAATAAAGCAAATGACCAGTAACAAGTCCCCTTGCCTGGACAGTGTCCCGGCCGACTTATATAAACAAAATAAAACTTTTTGGGCCAAAGTTTTGACAAATGTCTATAATGTGTCAAGTCATCAGAGTTTCTCATCATCGTGGTTGTCTTCCCTTATTAACCCAGTTTTTAAAAAAGGCCAGAGAGGGGATCCAAGCTGCTACAGGCCGATAACTTTAATAGACTCTGCTTTAAACATTTTAGGGAGAGTGATTTTAACTAAGTTAATGGACTGGTTGAACAAGAATGAGGTTTTAACAAACCTCCAAAATGGTTTTAGACGAGGAAAATGTACATTGGTTTAAATTTACATCTATTAGCAGAGAAATACACATTAGCCAAAGCGGGGACACTACAGCTGGCCTTTATGGACCTATCCACGGCTTTCAATCTGGTAAATAGATCTAAGCTGTGATCTATCCTGTTAGATATGGGAATAGATCCATGTTTAGTTCACTTCCTGGCTGACTTACATAGGGATCTCTCCGCAAGGGTGAGGGTCAACCAAGAAGGTAAATGCACAAAGCACTTTAAGTCCGGAAGAGGCATTCGTCAGGGCTGTATTTTAGCTCCATGGCTTTTTACTTTATATATAAATAATTAAGGAAAGTTTTTAGATCCTGCCCACTGAGATATACTACGAGTTGGGGACAGGGTTATCCCTGTGCTCCTATATGTGGATGATGCTGTTCTATTGGCTATTACAGCCGTAGGGCTTTAGAGGCTTCTGGAATCCTTTGGGGCTACATGAAATCACTGGACCTAGAAGTCAACATAGCTAAATCACATACAATGACTACGGGTCAGAAACGAAGACGACCAAAACCTTTTATTTTGAAGGCGCAGCGCTGTCTAGGGTGTCCTTTTTTACCTATCTGGGGGTACTATTTGATGAGAGGGCTTGTGGGTCCCCCAACAGAAAGCAAATATAAATGCGATGGCAAGATCTACAGCTGCTGTTCATGTTTTTGCACAGCGATTGGGGGCCAAGCCAATCGCAGTCATGCTTAGTATCAAAAGGTCCAAATGCATAGCCAACTGGGGATACAAGCCGTTAGATGGGATACAGACAGTCAAAAATAAATACAAATAAATTTCTACGTACACTCTTGTCGGTCCCCCAATCTACCTCAACATTTGTAATACATCAGGAGATAGGTATTAGTTATGTTTCAGATTGGCTGAGACTGGCCCCCTGTGATCTGCTGGCTTAAGACCTGGATTAATCCAGAATTAACTCTGAACCATGAGATCTTTAAGTATTGTGTCTCTATGGACCGAGTTAGCTGTATCCCGTGGCTATATTATGTCAAGCAAATCCTAAATAAACTAGGGCGCCCAGATCTCAATGATTTTCCAGTTAAAATAAGGAAAGAGGATCTGGTTTGGGTAAAAACACATTTTCTAAACTTAATGTTTGCTGACAGAGAGACGACTGAGCTAACGAAACCCTCAGTAAAAGCCTATCTTTTGCTAAAAACCTCATCCGAGGACACTATGCACTTTCTAATATTTAGTGAAGTGAAGTGAAGTGAAGTGATACTTATATAGCGCTAAATTGTCACCCTACGGGTATCCTGGCACTTTAGATTGAAGAAAGCCATTATAGCAGCAGAAACAGCTGTCTGTGAGAAGGTCTAGTGTTCGCTCTTGGGAAACAGCCAAGTTTTCAGGCTCTTCCTAAAACAGGTCAGCGAATTGGTCTGTCTGAGATTCTGGGGCAGCTCATTACCTAGGCGCGCAGCCGCCACACCAAAGGCTCTGCCCCCTAACCTGGACCTCTTGAATCTGGTGGCCATTCTCAAATTAGCACTAGAGGAGCAAAGTTGCCTCCTTGGATTGTACCAGGTAAATCTCTCCTGCAGAGGAACAGAGGAACAGGTCCCAGATCGTGAACTGCTTTAAAGACAATACAAAGATTTAAAGCTAATTCTCTCCTTGATAGGCAACCAGTGAAGATCACTCAAGGCCAAAGCTGTGGAGGACCTACGCTGTCTGTTGAGCACTAGCTTTGCGGTCATAGACTGGACTCTCTGCAACCCCTGCAGAATGTATTGCTGTGCTCCAAAGTATAGGGAGTTGCAGTAGTCCAGCCTGCTTAGGAATATGCTCCTCACTACCAAAGTGAGAGTATCATTTGGTAGTAGCGGAAGAATCTTCCGTAGCATGCGTAATAGGGAGAGACAGACACTGATGGTTTTGTTGGCTTGTGACTCCATTTGGAGATTGCCATCCACCAGGACCCCCAGGTTATGCACCGTTTTGGCAGGAGTCAAAGGTTCATCCTCAGGGGTGAACCTGAACTCTGCCGGTAGAGGTCGAAACACTCTAGTAGCAGGACAGAACACCACCTCTGTGTTCCCCCGTTAAACTGTAGGGTGTTTTCCCTGAGCCAGGCAGCAGTCTGGTGCATGCACTGCTGGAAAGTATCCATAGACACCGCTTGTTCTCCTTCCAAGGAGAACACCAGTTGAGTGTCCTCTGCATAGTTGACCAAGTCAATTCCATAAGATTTAATAATGGGGAACAGGGGACGCAAGTAGACATTAAAAAGAATGGGGCTGATCGCAGAGCCCTGTGATACTCTGTGATGTACTGTGGATTTGTCAGAAATGAAAGGCGTCATAGACACAGCCTGTTGTCGTCCTGACAGATAGGATTGTAGCCACTGCAAGGCCTGTCCTTTAACTCCTATACTCTTCAGTCTTTCCACTAGCACTGTGTGGCTCACCGTATCGAATGCGGCTGACATATCCAGTAACATAGTTTGTGATCATTACAGTGTTATTCATAGATTTCTACTTCCAATTTTAACGGGAAAAGGTTTTATACAGGTTAGACCCGCCTTACTCTATCTTCAGATATTGAAAGATCCATGGGAGATATTTAACATTTCAAGTTTCCTAGTCCAAGTGCTTCGACAATACCTGTTATGCTAAAATGAGTATCAATTTTGTGCTGGTATTTTAACTCGGAATTGTTTTTTATTGAGGTGATTTGTTACTATAAATGGATTAATGGCAGCTTGGGTTTTTTATGTGGTCAATGAAATCTGCCTTTGTATTTTTAGGTCACCCATATTTATTGATGAATTGTATTTTAGATGTTTGTATTGTAATTTGTCATATGTGTTGTACTTTTATGGTTTTAATTAACCGAATAAAGTGGTTTTGACTGACTGACTGACTGACTGGCGCTATGCAAGAAAGTTGTTTCCCAGGGGGGCGCTAGGTGGCGCACTGGCAACATGGCCGCACTAGAGTGAGGCTCCTGCACCCCGGAGCTATTATCCTTCCTTTTATCCTGCTTTCTGCCCCATCTGATGATTGAAATTTAGCTGTGTGGCGGAGAAACACCTCCGAAGACCCTGCTGAAAATTTGGAGGCATTTGGTGTAGCGCCATTCTAGAACAGCCATGTGGAACATCTGCCCGGAGTGAGGCGTGGGCTTGGGGGCATTACCGACGCTGGCAGGGACACTACTAGAATCTGCGGCTGAGAGGTGACTGGCTGGGCCTGGAGGAATTGGCGGGGAGACAGCCCTACATGGCTTGCGGCACCCGCGACTGACGGAGGATCAAGGACGGCGACCCCTGTGATGAGCCAGCAGGAGGTGGCGGGGGCATCTGAGCACAGGTGGGGACAGGCAGTGACGCCCTTCGAGGCTTGAAAGCGCCACCGAGCAGCAGCGGCGAATGCAAGGGAGCCGCGCTGCCGGTACAGAGTGATGCTGGCGCTGGGAGACGTTCAAGATGATCGGCGGTGACAGAGGTCTGCGGGGGCGAGGGAGACCTGGGCTGCGCTTGGCTGGGGAGAGGCTGAGAGGCCTCAGTTAACGGCGCACATCGATACAGCCCCCTCCCCCACTTCTGAACTAAAAAGGAGGCACGCAAAGAGGCCACTGTGGGGAGACTTAAATACATACGAGCCCGGCGAGAGAGGCAAGGAGGCCCCAGCACTGAATACATGAGGCCAGCCCCCAGATTGGATGCCATTATTAGATTCTGAGGCAGCAGGCGACTTCCTAGCAGTGGCAAGCCAGACAGGATACAAGTTTGCTAGAAAGACACACGCTCCTGGAGAGATCACCAGATTACCCCATCCCCCGAAGACAGTGCGGCACCAGTTAGGGAGAGGTCACCCAAGAACTGTGGTCCCCTCCAGCTACTGCAGGCAGACTTGAGGAGAGGCCTGGCGACAGTAGAAAAGAAGGCTACCGAAAGCGCCGACGTGGGTGAAAGCCTTGGTATTGTGGTGCACAGGCCGGCTGGGAGAGACACGTGGACACTGGTGAGCTGGACATTTACTTGTATGGAGAGAGACACTGGGATAGGACAACACTCGAGGGAAAGAGTGGGCGTGGTCATATATAACTGCGACTCGACACCAGTAACCTGGCCAGGTACACCGACTATAGGATAGAGGGCTAACCGAGACCGCTGGGTGCTGTGGTGAGGGAGTACGGCTCCCAGCTTGCAAATATCCCCAGCCACTGTACCAATATGGGAAAACAAGATGCAAGATAACCGAAATTGAACTTTGAGGCGAAAAGAAGTGCACGTGGTGTGCAAGAAGATCAAGGCCTAGAGGCAGGAGGAAGTACCCAGGAGGATGCCACAGCTCGGCCTGGTGACGTGCAGAGTATACTGCAGGAAGTCCGGCAGGGATTCGCCACCATTGTTGATAAAGTCGACCGCATGTCCTCGCGTATGGATGCAATTGCGCACAAGCTGAAGGGCCATGATGAGAGAATTAAGGAAACTGAACGGCGCATCTCGAACTCAGAAGACACGACGGCTAGACACTCCACGCAGATTGCGCACATGGATAAATTGCTAAGAGTCATTGCATCCAAGAATGAGGACTTGGAAGCGCGCAGCAGGCGCAATAACATAGGTGTAATTGATTGATTGATTGAATAGAGATTTGTAAAGCGCTACTTTGCCCGAAGGCGTCAAGGCGCAAATGATGGAAAAAAGCCAGGTACAAATATAAAGATACAGGGTATGGAGGCCTAGGAGTAGGCTTCAGTAAAGAGCAGAGTTTTAAGACCCTTTCGGAAGAGCAGAAGAGATTCCAGGCCCCTGAGTTCCAAAGGGAGCTCGTTCCAGAGTCTAGGGGCTAGAGAAGAGAAGGCCTTACCTCCCCATCTCGCTTTAGCGACTCGGGGGACGGTCAACAGATTCTGACCGGCAGAGCGCAAGGCTCTGCCGGGGACATAGGTCGACACTAGGGTCCTGATGCCCTCAGCACCAGCACCATGAAGAGCCTTGTGAGTGATGGTCAAAAGTTTGAATTTTATTCTGGCATGTACCGGGAGCCAGTGGAGATTTCTCCTAATCCTAGTGCCTGAAGAACGTCTGGGGGCATTGACGACAAATCTCGTTGCCGCGTTCTGGACGACCTGCAAGCGATGGAGTAATTTATTACTCATGCCAAGGTATAGGGCATTGCAGTAGTCCAGTCGCGAGGATAGGAGGGCAACTGCAACCTGTTTCCGGGCATCAAGAGAGAGGTAGTGGGTAGGTTTTCTTAATACCCTTAAAACCCCGCAGCAGATGGAGACCGTTCTGTTTACTTGCCTGTCAAAAGCAAGTGAGGTATCAAATACGACTCCCAGGTTACGGGCGACGGAAGAAGGCTGGGGACAAGTTCCAAGTGTCTGGGGCCACCAATCATCTGACCAGATCTCCTTATTTCCACCAAAGACCAGAATCTCCGTTTTTCCCCCGTTTAATTTAAGGAAGTTCGAGGCCATCCAGCCTGCCACTGCTTCCATACAATTTCGAAAGTTTAGGGCCGTGGTCTCGACAGATTGGGACAGGGAGACCATGATCTGGGTGTCATCGGCGTACGAGAGTACTTCCAGTCCAAAAGTTCTAACAAGCCTAGCAAGAGGGGCCACATAAACGTTGAAGAGTGTGGGACTCAAAGCGGAGCCCTGCGGGACCCCACATTGCAGAGGCATGGCATTGGAAAGGCAGTCACCCAGTTTGACCCTTTGCTCCCGATAGTTAAGGAAGGAAGTGAGGAGGCTCAGAGCCAGACCCTTCACCCCGTCTCACTGAGGCGGGAGGCTAGAATGGTAGGGGACAGGGTGTCGAATGCTGCTGTAAGGTCGAGTAGGATCAGAAGAGTAGTCTGACCACTATCGACCTTAGAGCGGATGTTGTTGGCCACCACTGTAAGGGCTGACTCAGTGCTATGCGCCTTTCGGAAGCCATGCTGAGAAGGATCAAGCAGGCAGGTCTTATCCAGAAAGGCGCTAAGATGGAAATTCAGATGAGCCTCCAACATCTTAGCTGGAGCGGGAAGAAGGGAGATGGGATGAAAGGTCTTCAAAATCCCTGGATCCAAGGAGGCCTTTTTTAGGAGAGGCTTAATGATGGCAGTCTTCCAGGAGGCTGGGAACTCACCACTGGAGATGGCTCTATTCATAACTTCCAGCAAAGGGGGAAGTAAAGTGTCCCTGCAGTTTTTTAGGATTTTGAGGGGACAGGGATCAAGGGGCGATCCTGACTTAGTCGAATCTAGGAGTTTGTCCAGGGTCTCAGTCGTGAGGAGGGGAAAATTGGAGTAGATGTCGTTAGAAGCTGAGGAGTGGTCAAAGCCGGGAGGGGGAACATGAGTGAGGTTATGACTCTGAAGAGCTGAGTAAATATCCAGGATTTTAGTGTGGAAGAAAGTGGCAATCTGATCACAGAGTTCTTGAGAGGGAACTATGGGGTCAGGATGTTGGACAAGAGATAAGGAATCTACCACCTTAAAGAGATCACCCGGGGAGGTGAGAGATGAAGTTAGCTTGGAAAAGTAAGATTGCTTTTCGGCTAACACCGCCGCTTTGTAGCTCTTAAGGAGATTTTTGTGCTTGATCCGTAGGTCGGCATCAGGCTGAGCTCTCCACAGCCTTTCTTGCCTCCTACACTCCTATCTCTGAAGTCTAAGAGCTTCTGAGTACCAGGGCGCTGACGGGCGTTTCCTAGCACAATAGTGAGATTTAATAGGGGCTAGGGTGTCCATAGCCCTAGAGATGGTACTTGCGAGCTCACGGGCAGTAGTATCAATGTCCTGAGAGGGGGAGGCTTAAAGCTGGCAATAAGAGGGCCAAGTGATTCATTGGACAGGCTCCTATAGTTCCTCTTTAGAACCCAACAGTTCATGTCCGTGGGAGGGGCAGGAAGGGAGCCTGAGACAAATTCCAGGGGGACTGCTTTGTGATCCGACCAGGAGAGGGGCAAAGGGGAACCAATCTCCAGCCTGGGGTCGTTCGTAAACACCCCATCTAGGATGTGGCCAGCAGAATGGGTGGGAGATAACACTTTTTGGGAGAGGCTAAGAGAAGCAAGCGAGCCCAGAAGTGACATGGTGTCGGCCGAGTTGAGATTTTCTAAATGGAAATTAAAATCTCCAAGGATAGTCAGGGAAGGCCTATTAATAAATGGTTCGATTACTTCAAGTAGATCGGCGGCAAATGGAGACCTAGAGCCTGGGGGTCAGTAAATAAGAATACCAGCAAAGTTTTCTTTCGGGGAGGTACTAAGAGAGAAAAAAAGGGCCTGAAAGGACTTCTGGGGAGAGGGGAGGGGCTCCATGTGACAGGTAAAGGAATTCTTATATACAATGCCTATTCCACCCCCTCAGCGGTTCTCTCTATCCTGTATCACCATAGCATAACCATCGGGAAGGGCATTAATCAAGTCGGGGCCAGCTGAATCCGAGTCCCACATTTCGGTGACAAAGACCCAGGAGGGTTTTCTTTCCGAGACAAAATCTCGGAAAGCAAAGTTGTTACTAACCAGAGAACGGGCGTTGATAAGGAAGCCCACTTCTTTAGGGGGGGAGAAGGATCCTGTATCACCTCAGCCCTAGATAACTTAGCGGCGTAGACATGATTTAGCGGACTAGGGTCGGGCGTGCATCTACAAAAGAGACCAAGATGTAATTGTTCGGGAAGCAGTGTGTGATGGCACGCCTGTCGGGGGGGTCTGAGAGAAATAAGGGAGCCTGACAGGTCCCCACTGTCATCAGGTGAGGTAATAGGGGACAGGGCAGCATGCCAGGCCCCTGGCGCCTCCTTGGCGCTGATGGGTGCAGACGGGCAGGACTCTGGCATGACTCTGGCTAGAGTCCGGCCCGTCCGCTATGCGCGTCCGCTGCGCGGAGAAGACGAACGTCCCCTTTTATGGCCGACTAGAGTGCGTCCGAGCGCTGGAATACCCCCAATATGGCCGCCAAAACCAAGTTCGCCTCCCCGGGGCCGTGCTCTCAGCGTCAATGCTCGGCTGAGAGCGGCCCGGGCAGCGACTGGTCGGGGAAGGTCCAAGGACAGGAAAAACGAGTGGTTACGATATGTAACAGATGCTCCGCACCCAATGCAATTAATTAAGAAAGGCTTTCCAAATCGAGCCTAAATAAGCTTTTTTAAATCAAGCTAAACACACAAAATAAAACTGATGGTTAAAAGCAGGCAAGAGTGCAAGGAGAGCCTCCCGGCTTGTCGCCTCAGGAGGGGTAAAGTACAACAGGCTAACTCGAGCGCAGGGTCATGGTACCCCTTTTATGGCCGACTAGAGCGCGTCCGAATTGGGATCCTGGAATCCACAAATACAGGAAAAATGGAAGAATATGTCAAGAAAATGCTGCTGTCGGCGATAGGTGCAGAGTCTTTTTCCAGCCAATTCATCGTGGAATGGGCCCACAGATCCCTTGGACCGCGACCACCCCCAGGATCCAATCCTAGACCCATCATAGCGAGACTTAAATTACAGGAATCGTGATGTGGCCTTGCACCACACCAAGGCAAACAGAGATTTTTTACCAATCCGCAACAAGTGGAAGACTTTCTCAAGCACGTGAAGCACACGCAGAAACCGGATGAGGACATGTCGGCTTCACAACACTCTGCCTCGACGGGCGCTGAAGAGGACTCGCAGTGAACCATATCCTTTGCACTTGAGTATTCATTGGTTTTACATGGGGAGCGGGAAGTAGAGGTGGAGATAAAAGCCACGTTCAGAATGGCAAGACATGTTTTGATGGGTGCACTGAGCTATGTTTATTATATACCGGGCCCCTCCACCCCCCCTAAGAGTCTGTTAGCTCCACCCCAGAAGGGCTCAATGGGGGAGGGGTTTCTGTGATGCCACCTAGTCATGACCCCCAATGGGTATCACCCCGGTAAGGTACACTGCAAAATGTTAGAGGGGAATGCAGTGATGCATTTGTTTTTTTTGTCCCTGTTCTGGTTTGAGAAATGGGGAGGGGTGGGGGTTGGGAGTCTGCTACTGGCAAGTTGGGGATGCTTCAGTGGGAGGGTGGTGGTGGGGGTGCATTATGGTTGACGTATTGTATATGGTTTATGTGTCAGGATTGTGCGGGTAGCTTACCTGTTAAGCAGACTATCACGGTCGTATTGGAGCATCGGAAGAGTCTTTTCTTAATTTTGGATGATAAGGTACATGGGAGGCACAGCACTCAATGGATCACGGGCGATGAGATAACAGACACAGGACAAAATGTCTTCAGTGAGGGTTGAAGCCCTGAATATTATACCATGGAATGTTAGACGTTTAGGGGATAACAGAAAGAAGACACAAATTTTGGCATACCTGGGCAGGCATAGGGCACATATAGCAATGTTACAGGAGACGCATTTCACTCCGCAAACGTCATACAACTTAGCTAGCAAATGGGCGGCGCATAGAGTTTTCTCCTCATACTCCTCTTATGCGAGGGGAACAGTGATCCTAATTAAAAAACGACTTCCGTTCCACCTACCGGGAGAGGACACGGCCCCCCAGGGACGCTATTGTTTGATGTGGGGGAGACTGGGAACTGTTTCTATTACATTGGCCTGCTGTTATGGTCCTAATGTTGATACCCCGGACTTCTACACTTCCCTGTGGGCCAAAATATTCACAGTGGGATCTAGTCACATCATAAGGGGTGGAGATTTTAATATAGCATACAACCCAGGGATGGACAGATCACACCCGGCCCGCACCATTATACTAGGGTGCGAGCAGTGATTCAGGGCACGATCACCACGTATCAACTGTTGGATGTGTGGAGATGTATGCACCCGCAGACACAGGAGGGAACGCACTATACTGCGCAGGCAGCATCGTGGGCGCGCTTAGATTATTGGCTTCTGTCCTGAGGGCTAGGCCCTGCAATCACCAGCGTGCAGCATTTGGCCAGGACGTATTCAGACTATGCCCCAGTGGTTCTTGCCCTGTCATGTGCTGAGTTTGAGATGCCACGCAGGATATGGCGAATGTACGCCCCATGTTTACTAGATACGGTCTTTCAAGAAGAACTACAGGAAGAGGTCCAAGAATTTTTTGGACGAAACAAGGGGTCGGTAGATGCGTTAGAAACCATATGGGAAGCATTCAAAGGTACATTGCAAGGCTGTTGCATATCAAACCGGGCAGGGGTGCTTAAGGTTATAACCAACGAGATACGCAGATTAGAGGCCAAGCTTAGAGCGCTAGAACTGGAGATGAGCATGGACCCGACTGCCCCTGTTCAGGCACAATTTCGTGAAACACTCACAGAATACATGGACATGACGCAGAGGGAAACGTGATTTAGGAATAAATATTGGACGGCCAGATGTTATGGAGAGGGAGAAAGGCCGGGAAAGGTTTTGGCACAATTAGTCCGCCAGCCCCGATACTCGGGCTATGTCATAGCAATTGAACACTTAGAGGGGATGGTGTGTCGAGATACTGCTAACATTTTAAACGCTTTCATGCAGCATTACACTCAACTCTACTCATCACAACGCGGAGATGCCCTGGACCTAGAAATCTACCTGGGGATGTCTCACGGGGCTGGCTGAGCGATGTGCACCGTACCTTTCTGTGCGCTCCATTTGAGTTGGACGATGTTCGAGAGGCCATTATGGGGATGCAATCTCGGAAGGCGACAGGGACGGACGGAATTCCTGTGGAATTCTACAAAACATACATAGATCTAATGGCTCCCATCCTGCGAGGGGTGTATGAGGAGTCGCTTGAGATTGGAGTCCTTCCTGCATCCATGCGAGAGTTGCTGATAATTTCATTACTTAAACCGGGAAAGACCCCCCAACATTGTGATTCATATAGGCCATTATCCCTCCTAAATTGTGATACAAAGATCTTGGCTAAGATAGTTGCAAACCGTTTGAGCCTTCTCATGGAAAACATAATCCTCCCAGACCAATTGGGATTCGTCCCCGGAAGAGCTACACCCCATAATTTGAGGACCCTCTTTGCCATCCTGAACAATGTTAGCCCGATCTACCATTAGCCGCAGTTTTTTTAGATGCCACTAATGCGTTTGACTCACTCGAATAGGATTATGTTTTTGGGGTGTTGTCATGTATGGGATTCCCACCCCTTTATCTGTCGTGGATCAGACTGCTGTACCAGTCGCCGGTTGCTAGGGTGCATATAAACAGGCGTATGCCTCAACCATTTCCAATCCCCAGGGGCACCCGATAGGGATGCCCGCTTTCTCCCCTGCTGTTTTGCCATAGCGGTAGAGCCATTGGTGGCAAAATTGAGGCAGCATCACAAAGTCAAGGCACTATGTTGCAACATGCGTCAAATACTTATATCATTATATGCTGATGATATTACTTTGTACATACGAGATCCACAGCAGAATTTGAATCCCATCCTTAGAGAATTCATAGTGTTCGGGAAATTATCGGGGATCCAGATTAACTGGGGAAAACCGAGTATATTCCGACTGACGACTGCTACCCCCCTTCCTGCTTGACTACCCATTGGAATGGAGCGATAATGAGCTGCGCTATCTGGGTATCCGAGTAAAGAGGGACAGAGAGGAACTTATGAGGATAAACTATGGCACTACAATCACCCACATAACAGAGAGCGTGACTCGCTGGATTACATTGCCCCTCTCCATGGCGGGAAGAGCATTGCTTATTAAAATGGTGATACTCCCTCAGCTGCTCTACTTATTTTTAAATATCCCATACTTCCCGGGAGCTTTCGTCTTTAAGACACTGAGGTCTGAGATGATGCGGTTAGTGTGGGTGGTGTAAATAACCGCGGCTACAGTGGAATGTCCTTATACGACCATACTAACAAGGAGGGTTCGGGATCCTGAACTTTAAACTTTATCACACCTGTGCGCAGGCCCACTATGCGTGGTTCTGGATAGCGCAGCCACAGTATATGCCACAAGTAGCAGCGGAGCACTGGCTGGCACACCGTGTTCCTATTGAGGGCACGCTGCACGAAGTAACTAACCCCAGAGAAACTATGCCTACCACTGTCACATGTACGACTGCAGCATGGTAGCGAATTGGAAGCATGCTGAAGACCACCTTCCTGTATTCTCCACTATTGCCACTTTCCTACCACCCAAATATGCCTCTTCTTCAAGAAACAATATTTCATAAATTTAGGGAACGCACTAACATTCATACGTGGGGGGATCTATATCAGGACGGGCGCTTTCCCACGGCAGAGCAAATGTTGCAGGGGCTACAACACACCTCACTGGACCTGTTCCTCTATACTCGTCTGCGGCAGGGAATTCGATCTCTCACGCCAGACTTTCCAATGGAGTTGCAGATATTGGCACCACTGCAGGGGATGCTGCAGAACGTGAAGCCCAAACGCCTTGTTTCGACCATTTACAGAATAGTTCACACACAGAGAGAGTAGCCAATCACAACTTCCCTTGCTTGATGGAGTGAGGAGCTAGGGATGGAGATCACGGATGATCATTGGGAATTCTGCTGTCTACAGACGGAGAGGGTGTCTGGTAGCAGTAGGCTCCGTATTATACACTATAAATTCCTGCATAGGATGTACTACACCCCGGCTAGGCTACATAGGTTCCGCCTAAGGGAAACAGACAGATGTGATAGAGGTCATGCTCCTGGGGCAGGTTTTCTGCATGTGGCATGGGAGTGTCCGGGAATGAACGCATATTGGGAACAGGTGTTTGGCGCCTTGGCACTAATGATTAATGAACAGGTAGAGCCCACCCCTTTGATCGCCCTGCTGGGCTATATTAAACCACTGCAGGCAGTGCACCGCAAGTATGTTGCCATCTCTCTATTGATGGCCAAGAGGCGGGTGGAGTGCCGCTGGGGGAGGGAACGGGCACCCAAATTTAAGAACTGGATAGCTGACTTGGTGACTTGCCAGGAGCGCCTTACTGTATATGCTGAATTGTTACAGATCGCCTCTCGACCCGTGGATATTTGGGCCCCCTTAACGTGTTACTTACTGGCTGGCGCACCCACAAGACACAATACAGGCAAACATAACCACCCCTTAATGCTGACGGGAATGAGATAAGAGTAGTGGAACTGGGCTTAAGAGGTGAAGAACAAACAAATATGGCAGTTCGGGCAGGACTGTTCCCATGAGGCACAGGGTCAGATTGGTTTGCATATAGCCATATCTGAACTGGGTTGGCAGAGTGGGCTAAAGAACGGTGATGGAATAAACCCTGATCTTTTGACTGGGTGTGAGTGTTTGATTGGTTCAGATAGTCCGTCCATCACCACCCCCTTTTGCACCGCTTTTGGCCGCCATAAGTGTGGCAGGGTATGCTCAGACGTGAGTCCCTTGCTCACTTTGCCACTGGATTCAAGCAAGCCGGGCTGAAGAAGGCTGTAATGCCAGAAACCGGTCCTCGGAAGCTTGTTTCCGGTCCAGGGAAGGCATGGCTTGGCAGTTCGGGCTGGACTGTTCCCATGAGGCACAGGGTCAGACTGATTTGCATATAGCCATATCTGAACTGGGGTGGCAGAGTGGGCTAAAGAACGGTGATGGATTAAACCCTGATCTTTTGACTGGGTGTGAGTGTTTGATTGGTTCAGATGCTCCGTCCATCAGCACCCCCTTTTGCACCGCTTTTGGCCGCCATAAGTGTGGCAGGGTATGCTCAGACGTGAGTCCCTTGCTCACTTTGCCACTGGATTCAAGCAAGCCGGGCTGAAGAAGGCTGTAATGCCAGAAACCAGTCCTCGGAAGCTTGTTTACGGTCCAGGGAAGGCATGGCTTGGCAGTTCGGGCTGGACTGTTCCCATGAGGCACAGGGTCAGACTGATTTGCATATAGCCATATCTGAACTGGGGTGGCAGAGTGGGCTAAAGAACGGTGATGGATTAAACCCTGATCTTTTTTACTGGGTGTGAGTGTTTGATTGATTCAGATGCTCCGTCCATCACCACCCCCTTTTGCACCGCTTTTGGCCGCCATAAGTGTGGCAGGGTATGCTCAGACGTGAGTCCCTTGCTCACTTTGCCACTGGATTCAAGCAAGCCGGGCAGAAGAAGGCTGTAATGCCAGAAACCGGTCCTCGGAAGCTTGTTTACGGTCCAGGGAAGGCATGGCTTAGCAGTTCGGCCTGGACTGTTCCCATGAGGCACAGGGTCAGACTGATTTGCATATAGCCATATCTGAACTGGGGTGGCAGAGTGGGCTAAAGAACGGTGATGGATTAAACCCTGATCTTTTGACTGGGTGTGAGTGTTTGATTGGTTCAGATGCTCCGTTCATCACCACCCCCTTTTGCACCGCTTTTGGTCGCCATATGTGTGGCAGGGTATGCTCAGACGTGAGTCCCTTGCTCACTTTGCCACTGGATTCAAGCAAGCCTGGCTGAACAAGGCTGTAATGCCAGAAACCGGTCCTCGGAAGCTTGTTTCCGGTCGAGGGAACGCATGGCTTGGCAGTTCGGGCTGGACTGTTCCCATGAGGCACAGGGTCAGACTGATTTACATATACCCATATCTGAACTGGGGTGGCAGAGTGGGCTAAAGAACGGTGATGGATTAAACCCTGATCTTTTGACTGGGTGTGAGTGTTTGATTGGTTCAGATGCTCCGTCCATCACCACCCCCTTTTGCACCGAACAAACGAATATGGCATGTAGAGCTGACTTGTACATAACAATTATGTTGTCAGGAATGCGGGAGGAAGCCAGAAGGTTTAGGAGCAAGATGGAACCACTGGCATTCAGAAACTGTAGAGTGTACCCCGGGTGATTACCTGACCTTTGAAATGGTATAGTAGAGGTGACTGTGTTCTGATATAAGTTATATAAACTTGTTGAGCCTAATGAGACCATGAGTGCGGATGTAACCAATGTGTGCTACAGACTATCTGTAATGATGCTATTGATGCTTTGTGTTTAACCTGAAAATCCAATAAATAGATGGTTAATAAAAAAGAAAGTTGTTTCCCTTCATGCTGCGATAACATGTGCTAGCGCTGCCTGCCTTTTTTCTTTTTGGTTAAGTGGTGTAGCATTTGTAAAAAGAGCGCTTGCTCCCCTCATGCGCATCTGCCACATGTTCCTCTTGCAGAGGCTATGATAATTCCCCATAATGGACCAGTGACTGGACTCATCAATCTAGTGGCTCCTCTGGGGCAGCAGCAATGCAATATATTAAAGAGGAAGGGAAGGGGTCAGAAACCCTGAACAGGGACCCTCTGCTGGAAAAGGCAGGACTAATGTGTTGACTCCTTGAGACAGAGAGACCCCTTTTCTCTGTGAAGTGACAGTTGGCTTCCCACCTTGTCCCTCATGCTGAATTTGTCATATGCCAACATCATCAGCAGCTCAATGCAAAGAACTGGGCTGAAGTTAGGACATCACCGCTCACTGCATCCTCAGTTCTGTAGTGCTGATTGAGTTCATTTAAACTGAGTCCGCTCCATGCTTCAGACAATGCAGTATGTCAAGGAAAGGCAAAAATGCAGGCCTCCCTGCACTTTTACCCCGCTCCGCTGCACTGACCCTCATCCCCTTCTTCTCCAATGTTATAACCATGAAGCTGTATCCCCCACAACATTTTGTGAGAGGGTTGTGCCGGAGGGTGACCAGCAGTGGGTAATGTGGGCTGCTCCCTCACTTTAGTCTTCACCAAGACCAGCTGCTTTATATGTAACACCCTACAACACAACTGACACTCTAAAACTGCTCATCTCAAAAGTCTATTATTCAAGCAGAGTTTTCATACAATTGAGTAACATAGTACCATCCACACCGAGCTAGAAAAGTGACAGGGTCCATTGCCATTTGTTCAGCAAATTTTTTAAGCATAAGATTAGCTAGCACCATGCATGCCAAGCTGAAAAATAACAAAAACCTTTTACCATCCAAGGTACCTGACGTGTCTCAATGTTACTAAAGCTCGTCAGAGAGACACATTGATTCGTCCAAAAACAAGGGAGCACAAAGTCAATGCAATAGCATTTCAGGCGTAAAGGACAGCTTAAATTGTGCAAAAAGGATGTGGGGAACTGCCGGTAGATGCCATGTTTGTGGTGGAGGGCAGCTCCTTTATATGGAACACTCTATACCAACAACACTTTAAAATTGCTTGCTTCAAATGTTTAAGCATAGGATGAGCATAGTGCCATCTGTGCTGAGGTCGAAAAGTGACAATTACCATTTTTCTTTTAGCTCAATCTTATATATCTATATGTAGATAGGTGCATCCGTGTAAAGTTGTTATGCATACATAGATGTTTTTAAAGAATTATGTTTGTCTACTTACATATGCACATTATTTGGTATTTAAACAAAAAAAAGCAACGTTCCAACTCTTCCTTGTCCCACACTCTCTGACTCATCCCACGGCTCACTGTTTACTAACGGACTCTCATGCATGCTTTCCAAACGGATGTATGACGTTACAACGTATACTTTTACCACGCATACCTTTACAACGCGGTTTTTACCACGCATACCTTTACAACGCATAGCGCTTAGAGGTGCTGGATAGTGGTAAGTATAATTTTCTATTCCAACTCCAGTCCCCGTGGACACTAGGGAAGGTGTTGGATAGAAAATTAAACTTATTCCCTATCCTAGAGCGCCCCCCAGCGCAATGCGTTGTAATGGTTTGCGTTGTAATACAAGCGTTGTTATGGTATTGCGTGGTAAAAATTGTGTGGTAAAGGTTGTATACCTTTCCAAACCCCTAGCTCTTTTCCATTCCATTTGTCCTACAAATAGGCACACATGTCGACCACTTCCAATAGCATTGCACACCTTCCCTTTACTAATCCACTTCAATTAAAATATTCCTGTTCAAAACATTAAATACATACATAAGATGTCAGGAGCACAAACTTAACTAATACTACAAGGAAACGGAAGCCCATATTACTAATCTACTACCTATTTACCCCTAACCTTGGGTTCCTGGAGTAGCAAGATATTCGTTGCAAATCACTTCAGTGCCCTGTCAGGGGTAAGAAGAGCTATTTAAATACAAAATACAATTGGAATATAAATGAGGAAGGGCGCTATTTGCGGCTCACTCCAATTCAGGGCCATCATAAAGATGGTTGTATGAAAGGGTCATCAGATCACCATGTTTGTAACTGCCTTTAAATAGTAGTAAACATGTATTCAAACACAATCCATTCCCCTTAAAGGAAACAGGCTGAGTTTAAAAAGGAAAGTTTATTTTCTGAGAGTTGGCAGTGATCCATTGGACCACTGACTAATTACATACAAACGTTGTTTCTACATTCACAAAGAAGAAAGGGACCCATGGGGCTGTCTTTCCTTTTTGAGAAAGAATTATCACCTTCTTTGAGGTGTTGGTAACTTTTCAATGGTTTGTAATCGAATTTCAATTACAAACCATTTATATATCCAGTACCAAATGTCAATTTTGAAGGGATGTACTATGTTATGTTGTATTATTTATATATTTAGGGGCCGCATATCACCCGGTAGGGTGGAAGAGTTTGGCCTGTCTGGTGTAGTCCTATTTAAAGAGCTGGCTTTTCAGTTTTTTCTGAAATTTGAGGATAGGAGCTGAAGGATCTGTTGTAATAGGGGAGCTTGTTCCAGGCCTCGGTAAGTTGGAAAGTGTGTTGTAGATAGGGCTAACAGCAGCTGTAAGGTGTACAAAGGGGGTAGCAAGGGAGGGAAAAGCAGGTGGTGGAAAAGACAGAAAAGCTTGCACAAAGTGAAGCAGAAAAGGAGGGGTAGTTCACACCT
Source organism: Lissotriton helveticus (assembly GCF_964261635.1). Lineage (NCBI taxonomy): Eukaryota > Metazoa > Chordata > Amphibia > Caudata > Salamandridae > Lissotriton > Lissotriton helveticus. Next base: position 1,737,538,665 of record NC_136067.1, on the reverse strand, counting down.
AAACGATATTGCAAATGTGTTCCACCCATTTAGTATGTCCAGATTTGTTTGCTTTTTTGATCACCTGGTTTTGGATCTTTACTATGGGCGGCCCTCTCTATCTAGGAAGCACTCTCAGTAATTTCATGCTAAATTAAACTGCGCAGTTTACCACCTGTGTCTGCCTTTTAAGATCAGGCCTCTAAGACACATCTAGGGTAAGGGAAAATTGTCTGGTTATACATGAACATGTGTGCACACGCATGAGCGCACAGGTGAAGGCTGCATGTAAGAGACTACAATTGTGCCCAACCTTGTAGCTGCTCATAGGTAAACTGCCTGTCGCAGTATTGAACTGCACATTTATTCCAAAAAAGAAGGCCTAAACCATCTATTTAAATATTAATAAGTAGGGCATATAGAAATTAATATTGAACATGTCCTTACAGTGAAATATCCTTCACCGTATTATTGGGCAACTCGGTAAATTTCTTAAATGCTAAATTTGGATTGGTAGCAGCTAGAAAAATGCTCTTTACACTCTTTTTAATTGTAATTTAAAGTCTTCTTTAATGGTGAAGTTGCATTTTAAATTACTATTACATTTTCACAGTTTACAAAACAGTGATTGATACAATGCTTGAATTAATCTCAGCCTCTGGTAATCACTTTGGGCCGCATCCCAATCAGTTTTTATTTTGTGCACCACACCTCCTCAGTTTGGACCAAGCTTTATGCAAATCAGTCTTGACCCTGCTCCAATAGGAACAGTCCAGCCCGAACTGCCAAGCCAGGTCCTCCCTGAACCGGAACACAAGCAACCAAGGGCCAGTTTTGCTCTAGTTATGGGCGCATCTGCCAGGTACAGCTTGGTTTCAGTGACACACTGTGCACGTGACCCACATCTGGAGATAGTCATTCCCCTTAGGGTGAGACAATATGTATACAAAACAATGATGGATAGAATGCTAGGACAAAACCGATCCTGGGTTGTTTATTCCATTTTAGGGAGGATATGGCCTGGCAGTTTGGGCTTGACTGTTCCCATGAGGAGCAGGGTTAAGACTGATGTGTACTTCTCTGCCCAAACTGAGGTGTCATGGTGGGCAAAAAATGATGGATTGGGATGAAGCCCCAGTGATTGCCAGCGGCTGAGATTAATTCATGCATTTCATTCTCCACCTTGTTTTTGCATTAGCCCGCTTAAGTGCACCAGGTATACCCAGACATGGGTCCTACGCTAACTATGCCACTGGGACCAAGCTGTGACTGACTGAAGAGCCCTAACCAGGACAAAACCAGTCCTAAATTGCTAATGTTCTTGGTCAGGGAGGACCCGGCCTGTCAGTTCAGGCTGGACTAATCCCATGAGGAGCAGGGTCAAGACTGATCTGCATTTGGCTGGTTCCTAACTGAAATGGATTTGGATGCTGCCCAAGCGATCGCCAGTGGCTGCGATTTATTTAAACATTCCATCCATCACCTTGTTGTAGCTTTATCTGCCACCCTAAGTGTGGCATTTATGCCCAAATATGGTTCCCGGGCTCACTGAGCCACAGCAACCAAGCTGTGCCTGGATGAAGAGCCAAAACTAGGACAAAACCGGTCCTATGTTGCTTGTGTTCTGGAAGGACCTGGCCTGGCATTTCATGCTGACAGATTTGCATATGGCTAGGTCCAAATTGAGGTCGCATGGTGGGCAAAATAAATGGATTGGGATGTGGCCTGAGTGACTGCCAGTGGCTGAGATTACTTCAAGCATTTAGAAAATTTAAATGTTCTGCCTAAAGTGTTGAGGAGTTTCCAGCTGCATGGTCTGCAGACAGCTCTCCAAATGGGAACTCTGTTTTGAAGGCAGACAGTGCACAAAGGGGCCTAGGTGGAAAGGGAGTGGTTCTGTCTAACAGAATGGCTGAGGGAGGAGTTGAACGCTACACTTTAAAGAGTTATTCCCCAGTGCACATAAAGAGACCTGACACCAGCCTGATTCATCAGGACAAACTGATTTGGGGACATGAACAAGCGTGAACGAGCATGAGCAAGCGGTTACAAGTGAGGAGCAGGAGAGGTGAAGAGCAGGGAGGCTTCGGAGGCCGCAAAGCTGAAGACACGGGAAGAAAATGCTGAGTTGCTGCTGTAAGGGGGTGAGACACTGAGCTCGGCCATTCTCAGAGCTCACACCTGGCACATCTAGTGCACCCCACAGGCATTCTCCGCCACAACTCTTGCTGCAGCAGCACAGTTACCCGCAGTGAGGAGCTCAGAGGGCAAGGCGTGGCAGGGAGGAGCAAAGCGAAGTGAACGTGGTGGAGAGAGGTGGGGGCTTTGCAGGAGCTTGGAGCGAAGGCCATATGAGCCAGGCAAGAAGAATTCCCTTACACTGCCCACTAGACAGGGCAGTCAGCCCCCGCCAGCTTGCCTACCCTTCCTGCCTGCATACTTGCCTGTCCTACTGCCCATCCTCAACAGCTGCTTTTTAACTGGTCCATCCCAGCCGCCGCCACAAGTTCTGCCTCTTGCGGTGCAACGGTGCAGGAACAGGGGAGAAAGACTCAGAGGTACGCGGGTTGAGTCTGCATGCATCACCACGACAATAAGCAGCAGACCACCAGCACTGCACAGAAGCCGCCAGCATTAGGCAATTGTGGCTTGTGCACATGTGGAGTTCTGATCACCCCCAGCAGCAGCCCCTAAATGCACCAACCAGCATCTGAGGAATATTAAGCAGTGCCTTATGCATTTTTGGGCCTCCAACCAGCCAACAGCTTTATATAAGCAACACAGTATGTAGGGATCCATTAATTTCAGGACGCAACAACTAGAAGCAGGTCAGATCGGCTAAATTGACCCCCCAAAAATAGCTGTCTCACAAGCAGCCAGTCAAAAAGCATGGGCATAAGGACTGTCGAAATAGGAGGAAGTGTTTCAAAACCTACAACTTACTCCTACAGGCACTTTGAAATTGCCAAGTAAAATGCACAGAAAAAATACAATGAAATTACACTAAAGCTTATTGCATTACTGACAAGTGGGGCTGATACCAGGAGGAAGGAGTGTCAAGCCCTACACAACAGGTTGGAGGAAATTGCTGGAGCGCTCATACCTCCCTGAACTGGTCACTGTAAAAAGATGCTAAACATGACCTCTGGGAAGAAGCCGGACCAAGCTTAAGGACATTTGCAACAGCCCCCTTAGAGCTGCACAGTCCTGCAACAGCAAGGCAATGGTAAAGAAGTGTCCATCAAATACATTAGAATTCATCAAGTAACATATCAACCATCAGTCCTACAGGGAGAGTGCTCCCATTGGGCAGGAACCCAGGCATAAGAAAGTGTGACGTTAGTGAGCCAAAGGGAACAACCATGTACTGCAGGAAAAGAAGAGGGGTTCCAAGACAGGGGAAGAAAAAGTCATCAAAGAGAGCAAGGCAGGGATCTACTGAGCAGGACTCAGTGATATGTCTGGAGGACGACTTGGATTTGAAATCATCTCCCCTCCCCCCTCAACAGCAGTTTCCAAAAAAGAAAAACTACAGCCACAATAAAGAAAGAGGGATTCAAAATTGCTACTTTTTTAACAGCAAAATCATCAGAGAAATCAAATCCCACAACAATTAGCTCACTCACAGAGTCAGTAAGCCAGATAGCAACAGTAGAGCGTGATAGTCACCCCTTTGGAAAAGGACATAGTCAAGAGGCGCCTTTTTCTGGAATGATGCCCAAATGTTTTGCACCAGCCAAACCAGGCATAACACAGGTGGAGGTCCACAAAATTAGCCCTACAGAGTCTCTTTTATCTTTAAACCTCAGTAACTGGGACTGCCTCAGCCCAAGGTCCTCATTAGAAAATCATCAGGAAAAACCGAAACACCCCTAGACACAGGATTAACCCTTAATCGAATTTCTAGAAATAGCATCATTCACACAGGAAGCCAGCATACTGCAGATCAAAAAACGCTGGTATCACTACTAGACCCCTTACAAGGGGCTGGGGGATAAATGGACACCACTGCAGTCAGTTTAGGTCCATTGGTGGCGTATAGCAGCATCTCACAGGCCCAGGGCCAGTTCACCTTTGAAAATAAGCCCCTTTTAAGTTCAAACAGGAGGGCACAGAGGAAGGCGGCCTCCCAAGGCGATCCAGAGGAAACAGGAAGAACATGATCACATTTAAACCCAAAAATAAAAGATAAAAATTCTAAAACCAACAGACAGTGGTGTTCCTGTCGTCACATGGGGGGCGCTTCTGTCACCCATGGATGCAATGTCTGCAGCAATTCACCACCAAGCAGATAAACAGGAACTTCAGGTGGACCTCCTTAACATTTTGGCAGTACATATAGTGGGCATTGTCAAAAAGCTGCAAGCTCTAAACGATCTGATACTGAGGGCTCAAAATCACAATCAAACACAGTAGGTTATATGCCAGTTTGCAATTTAGGGGACAAGACCCAAGTTTTATCATCAATCCTCACCGACATACTGATGGAAATAAGGTCACAAGCAAAAAGACAACTTTAAAGGCCGTAAACCTAGAATTTGATGCAAAAGAAACATCAGTAGTCAAGGGCATACAAGATAGCGAGGACCTTATAGTGAAGGCTACTCAGACCCCTTCCCAGGCAAGAGGACAAGCAGCAAATAACAGTGATAAAAGTCCTGTACAATAAATTACAGCTGACTCCTGAAGAAAAAGTCAAACACCAGAGGCTGTGGAAAAAGTAGAGTTTGAGTAGATGACTACAATGATGGAAAAGAAAAGGCAAAGAAAAGCAAGCAGGAAAGGTAAAATCACGCAACAAATCAAAATATGGCAGCTTCTCTCTCAACGCAGATACCTTGAGGCCTCGGATGCCGAGAAAGTAAAAAAAATGGAAATAGATTCAACAGCAATATCACAGGATAATAGACAAAGAACAGAAAACTTAGAACAGTCACCAAGCGGTCCCGAGACAGTTTCAAGGTCAACAGGATGTGGAGTGGTCAGAACCACACAGTGGGAAAGAAAGCGAACAAGCGCATAGATAAAATGCAGCAGAATTCTGAAGAGCCATTCCCGTTTGGACCACTCGAATTCAAGGATCAACAAAATTGGCTAGTGAGTATGGAATGCCCAACTGTGGGAACGACATGGAGAAACATTAAAGTACAACAAGATAGAATATCATTGCGGGACCACGGGCAGGAGCAACATCGTCAGTTGGATGAGGGCAAGCAATCACAAATTCAAGATCTCCCAAGGATAAAACTGCCCGAGTAGCAGCATAGACACAGGGGATCTCAAGGCTACCAAACTTTAATGAATTCCTAACTATTCGTTGATAGGGGTGTTCAACACCATAAATAGGAAGGAACCTTCAAAATATTAAAGAACAAAATAAGAGACCTTGTGTACATTACATCTTCTGAATAGACGTCAGACAAAATCAGGCCCCATTCCTATACCATAACAATGTGGATCTCTCTGGACATAGTTGACCAAATATTAGCAAATCAAGTCACCCCCGCTACCCAGGACCACTACTACCTAGAAAAGCAAGAGGGAGTTCACTCCTAATGGGATTGGCAAGACCAGGAAGGAATCTTAGAGTTTTCAAAAACCTAACAATTGTGAAGTTTTCAAGCAATGAGCATCAGGGCCATGTCCTGCAGGTGTATTATGACTCCATGGCTCTTAAAAACTAAGTTAGACCCTGGCTTCCTAACAGTCAAGTCATCAACTGGTCCTGAAAAGAAGAAGAAAAGCACTGAAATGGAGTCAGAAAGTATAAACATCTGCTCATGGAATACACATAGGCTTAGTTTGCTCGGGTGAATCTATACATTTAAAAACAGCACTGCCATAGACATAGGAGTTGCTTTCTTGTGTTCTAGCTTAGTTGCTAACATCCAGTTTAGCACTAGATCCATTTGTTCTATGGCCCAGTTAAAGTTTGTCACACACTTTGAAATTTGAAAATGCAATATAGGACGAGGATCTGTGGAACAAGCTCCTCCTGTCCAGTAAACAGCTTAACAGTGAAATAATCTGGCAGCTGGTGAACAGGCTGTCAACTGGAAAGGCCAGACACCACAATTCAGGGATTGATGCAGTCTCATGTGAAGCCCATGTGCATGCCATGTATGCAGCGCCAGAGATAGGAGCATAGGGGAAAGTCGCAAAAGCCGAAAGAATGGCATGCCCAGTCACTGGAAATTACGTCTACCAAGTGAAAGATGATAAGCATAAGGATTGCGCAAATTACCATGATGATAACGAGGCATCAGTAGTGCATACAGAACAAGAATTATAATGAAATTAAAACCAGAAGCAGCAGCCCCAAACCGGACCCTAGTGCTTTATTTAAAGGAGACATAATTAACTGGGCCATTATTTAACACTGTTGTTTAATAAGCTGTATCATACAAACTGAATTTCAGATTCCTGTAAAGGCAACCAACATCTTCCAATCCATCTACAAGAGTGGCAACCCAACCTGACGAACACATTATAGGCTTATCACCTTAATCGATGTCGAAGCAAAGCTCTATGCATCTTGCTTACTCCATCATCTAAAATCATGGACAGACGAAAAAAAGCTTATACCACGAATACAATCAGGCTTCCGAAATGGTATGGGGATGCTAACAAATTTAACAGCATTAACTCTATTAGTAGAGAAGACCAAACATAGAAAATCATATCTATTTGCATGTTAACAGACCGTAAGTCTTTGTTCAGTCGAGTTCCACGAGGACACTTATGGTCAAAATTGGAAGAATGGGACATTCCAAGAAGTCTACTGAGAACAATCATAGAACTACATACAGGAACCTGGGCACAAGTTAAAATCGGAGATGGCAGCCGAGCTACATACAAAACTGATAATAAGAATGGCCTGAAGCAGGAATGCATCCTGGCACCAAGTCTGTTCAACCTATACCTTGCAAATCTTGTAAGCGCTCTCCCTCAGGACAACAGCCAACTGCCAAACTTAGCTCCAGAGAAATTAGGATATCTCCAATATGTGGACGATCTTCTCCTATTCAGTAAAACTCCACTAGCTCTGCAAAGCAGTATGAAGTTGTATGGATGAGCAAGGGCTAGAGCTTAACTTCAATAAAACGAAAGTGGATCAGATGGTTGATTTCAAATGTAAGTCAAACTCCTGGTTTTTGGAAGGGAAAAAGTTCGAGGTAGCAGCCACATACAAATACTTAGGATTTAACGTGGAACACCAAACGCCTTTTATATATCATCTAACTGCTATTCAGGCCAAAGTGCAGTCATTAACGTATGGGTTTACATTTTTGAAGATGAAACCGAGCTCGCCGTCATTCAGCCATTTTCTCACATTATTGCTCTCCCAGTTAATGCCAATGGTGACCAATTGAATGGAAATCATGCAGCGTCTTGAAACAGTTACTCTTTTTTTTTTTCAGCCTGGGGCTCCAGCATGGGAAAATCTGCATTTTATCGAGTGATCAATGCTTCAAACCGGATTCTTGTCTCATTAAACAGTTAAAAGTGCCCTGGTGCAAAGACCACACGCCTGGACAGGGATTCATTCGTACAAGAGCTTGAAACCTCAGGAGAATCCCTAAGAGCGCTTATCTCATGCCCTAAAGCATCAGGTCATATTATTTCATTATGGCTTCATGGAGACCAAAGATCTCATCTCCACTTGGAAAGATCAGTCGCAAAATCCAAAATGTGGATTTTGCAGATACAAGTAGGAGTTGCTAGTACATATCATCTGTGTGTGCCCTGTGCCCTTGCTCAAAGGAAAAACATGTGAAACCAATATTCATAAAATTGAAAATTCACTCTTGCACACAAGTGATAATCATCCGATTACCTGGAACTTCAATTCCCATAGCCTGCAAGGGGGTACATTTTCTTAAGGCGATCTTTAAAGAAATGGACCAAGAGAACTAACAATCGGGCAAATAATGCTGGAAGGTCAGCTCATATTAAAGACCACTGAACTGTAGAAGGCACTTGCACTTTATTCACACTTTAAGCTGCTCACTTATTCAATATCAAATTGCTAGACTCTAGGTTTGCACAAGGCACTTGCAATTTAACTACCAAAGAGAGCATGGACAAGGGCATTACAAATAATAGCTGATAGGGGGAAAAAGTAGCAAGGTCCGCTTAGTCCACTTGTTTACTCAAGGCCACTAGTTTATAGGTGCAATATGAGACTAAAAATTGACTCACACCTAAACTCGCATGTATTTATTCTCAACTGTATTTTAAAGGCAGGACAGTCTGCATAACACTGAGGTTCATCGTATATAGCAGAAATCCTTATCAGAGGTCAGAGTAAAAGGTTTTTAGAGTTGACATTTTTGTATTTCAAACAAATGGATTAGAACAGTTTTTATTGGTATGCAATGGTTTTAACAAACTATGCAAATAAACTTCACTTTCACTGCTTCACTAGCCGGGCAGGATCCAAACCCAGAAGAGGTGGAAGGTTAGTCAATGGGGGAATTCCCCCACCCACAAGCTGGATTGGGCATAATAGTGGCAGCACAGAATATGAAGGAGAGCAAGACTTTGGACTTGGACTGGAACAGCTGCAACATCATGGCCACTTGGACAGATAAAACCCCTAAAGAACTGAGGTCTCTGTCTGCAGCTCACCCCAGGACCAGTGGGTCTCTTCAAGGGACAGTGCTGCTGGCCCCCTTAAACTCCCCCAAGGACCAGTTGGGGGAAGATGCCAAGGAGTCCGTGGGGTCTGTGAAAGGCACAACAGAAGGTAAAGCTGGAGCAGGGAGCATCTCTATAGAGTCCAGGCAACCTTCAATTTAATTTCCAAACATACCCCTGGGGTGCTTGGGGTAGGTGCAAGGGTTATAAAATAATATTTTCCCAGAGAGGGAACATGCGTGGGCCCCCCTCCCAATGATCTCTCTAAGCCCAGGTACCGCCTCCTTAACAGGCATCATCTCAAAGAAGGCCCAGGAAACCATCCCCAGGCCCTGAAGACAAACACCAGGCTCTGAGACCCCATACCTGGGACCCTGGCAAGGTAGGCGGCTCCTTTCCTTGGCAGCACAGGGGAAGTTTTCCAGCCCAGTGGGAGTAGCACATAAAATGTTGCTTACTCTCACGCAGCATGGGACTGTGCACAGAGAGCCGGCTGACGTTATTGGAGTCATGGGGCTCCCTCTGCGGCCCTCACTACAAAACTTGCCTTGGGGGCATCCTGCATGGGACAGTGCATTCCCTTTAAAAACAGAAAAAAAGAAAAGGAAGACATCCTGCTCTTCTGAACAGCAATGGAGCCGCTACTAGAATATTCACTGCTGCATTGATTAAACAAACCATAATACCCTGCTTGCCTCATTTGAATGTTTTTCTCTGCTTTTGGTGGCCTCTGGATGGCATGGGCACTACAAACAAATGTAAGGATTGTTATTGGGGATGCAGGAATTTCAGCAGCCCCCATGGAGACATGATTATCTGTGACCCTCCAGCTTTTCATTTCATTTCAATTACGTCTAAAGATAGAACGTTTATTCTACAGCCTGCGATTACAGTGACCTCTAGTGCTTGGTTCTATGGACGCATTTTGTGTAGCCTAAATGAGTATAAGAACGACTCAGGCACATGTTATATTTATTTTAATTGCTTTACTGGCAGTATATTGTTAATAGCGGTTTGGTTTTGACAAACACTGCAATACTTTATTGCCAATAAAAGTTCATTAAAACATGGTTGTTGATTTTTTTTACATTTAGTGCTTGGTCTTTAATGTGGTGAACCATTAACAAAACCAACAGGCATGTTTTATGTAAAGTGATACATTCTGTTAGACCTGACACCTTTTGGCGTGGTTCTTCCCCCATCTTTTTGCCTCTGACTCATGTGTTTTGATGCTGTGCTGGATTTCGTTTTTGCTGATTTAGATGCTTTGGACACTCTGCCACTGCTGATCAGTGTCAGAGTGTAAGTGTTCCCTCTGTAAATTGTGATATTGATTGAATATACCTGATGGGCATATTTGTATCACCACGAAGTCCCTAGTAAAGTGCACTGTGTGTGCCAGGGCTGGTGATGACAAATGCTACTAGTGGGCCTGCAGCGCAGATTGCGCCACCCACATGAGTAGCTTTAAAATGGTGACTCAGGCCTGCCAGCGCAGAGCCTGTGTGCAGTCAGTGACTGACATGTCAGCCTGGCCAGTGTCCCCACTGGCTAGGCCTAACCCTTCCCTATCTGTGCACATCAGTCACCCCTATGGAAGGCTCAAGGTACCCCCCTGGGCAGGGTGCAGTGTATGGATAAGGTAGAGCATGTACTAGTGCAGGTCACATGCTCTGGTAGTGGGATGCAGCCATCTTATGTGCTCACTGCTGTAAGGCTATCTTGCTCCATAGAGTAACATGGAGGAGGCTGGGCCCATGTGATACCAGCCTATCTTCCCATAGGAACAAGATGGGACATAAGTGAAAGATATCCCTGAACTCAGAATTTAATGACACATCTTTTAGTGAAGGGTGTTTTTAAATCCTGTGTTGGAGAATAGCACTTTTAGAAAGTGTCTGTTCTCTTGTCTAAACCTGTCTGTGTGCCTGGGTTTGTGGAATGCCTGCCTGGTCTGGATGTGACAGGGGGGGCTGCAGAGCCCCAGAGGAGAGGGTCGGAGCCATCCCGGGGATGAAAGGGCACATCTGCCTGCCTGGGAGGTGGGAGGAAGGAATGCCTGATAAGTGCTGGGCTGTGCTGGTCTGCCTCCCCCTGCTAGCTCCCTCCTGGTGGTCAACTGACACCCCTGGCCCTGAAGCTGACAGGAAGAAGAAAACCAGAGACACCTCAGTGCTCCGCAACCCCCAGAACTGGTTTAGACTGGACCAAGGGCCTCCATGCACAAAGACTTCAAAGGACTTCAAAGACATTGAGGGGTATAAGGAAAGGACCCCTGACTACAGAAGTTAGATTCTGAAATTCTGCAACCAAGAAGGAACCTCGGCTGGAAGGAGGACGGCGAGAGAACTAAAGAAAGACTGCCTTGCTGTGTGCTCTAAGGGCTGACCTGTTCTGTTGTCTGACTGGAAGCTAAGGAGAAGAAAGGGGCTTTGCTGTGTGCTGTGACCCTGCCTACTTGAAACTGTCAAGACTCTGCTGTGTGCTGTGTCTACAACTGAATCGCCAAGGGCCTGAGAAGAGCTGGCCTCCTGTTGGGAACCCAGGGCTAAAGGTTCCTAAAGCTGTACCAGAAAACGGCTGCAAAATCGTGCTGTTGGGACCCGAGACGCGTGGTGCTGGACTGCGGGGCATGAGGAAGGGATCGGTGTGCTCATCGGCACATTAACCGTGAGGGTCGGAGGCTTGTGGAGCCTCCCCTCGTGAAATCCGCTCCAAGGTGGTGGCAAGGTCGAGAGGGGGGTCTAGTCGAGACCAGCGCCCTTGAAAACCCTTTGCCGCCAAATCACCACCGCGGCCCGGGGCCAGGAAACCCCCCCCGCAATCTGCTCCGAGGTCCAGGAGCTGCCGCGGCGAAGAACGAAGCCGCTGCGCCCCCATTGGCTGAGGGAGCCGAGCCCCCTCACTAACGCCACGACGGGATTGGCCCGTGCGGCGCAGCGTCATCCGTGGTGGTGGGCCGTGATTGGCCGAAAGAGAGGAGCGTCATCGTTGGCCTGCCCCGGGAGCCGCGCTGCCAGTGACTGACTCCCGGGTGCTGCGGGAGGCTCGACCCAACGCCGCGACGGGATTGGTTGGTCCCGGCGTAGAGAGAAGGAGGAGAGGAGACGACCCCTCAGCGAGAGCCGACCTCGCCGAGGGAATCTGAAGCGTCCCGCACCCCTGGCCAGCCGTCCCCCACCAGGTGAGCAGTACCACCTCCCCCGCCGCTCGTTGGATTGTCGAGAGCGGGCGGGAGAGGACAGGGGACCGGCCGGGGCGGGGACGCGGGAGATCTGCTAGGCACGGGGCGCCCGGAGCCTGAGAACGAGTGAGGCAGCCCGGGGAAAAGAAGTAGTCCCGGGGCCTCGCGAAGGAGCGCATTTGAAGCGCTGGAAGCCCACGCATGAGAGCACGCGTGGGCAGAGGGTTCCTTGCTCGTGTTTGAGAGCCCCTTCCCTTAAAAATAAGTCAGTCGTGATCGTTTTGGAACCCTGATTCAAAGGAGACCTGAGACTATTGTTTTAAATTACAAGAACTGCCTATTTACAAGTACCATCCTAGAAATTAAGTGCAACCTTTAAGATAAAATGCTAAGTTGTCTACAGAAGTGATTATCATGCAACTGCTTCATTTACATGCTGAAACTAGATAAAGCTATATATTTTTATAAAATATACTTACCTGTGTGGTCTCAGTTTGTGGTGGATTGGGGATTATTGTTGTGTTAAGTGCAAATGTTATCCACATTGCCTCTGTTTAGCCTAGACTGCTCGCGCCATGCTACCTAGAGGGTGAGCAGGGGTTATCTCAGTGGGTTATTCCGTCGCCCTGACTGGAAGTGAGGGTCTCTACTTGGGCTAAGGTACTTACCTCTGCCAACTAGAGACTCCCGGTTCTGACATTGGTGGCAGCGGTGGGATTTTGAACTAATAATTGCACTTGACCTGCAGTGATTTCTTGTACATCACTAGTCTAGTTTAGCAGAACAGGTTGCGCAAGATTTTTTCTTTTTGGTGAAACCTTTTTAGTTGAAAAAGGGTAGGAAGCATCATGTCTCGGAAAGCGCCAAGCGTGAATGGAGACGTGGAAGTGGAATTTGAAATCCAGGAGTTGTTAACCTATAACAAGGAGCAACTGAGAAAAGTCTGCAAACAGCTTGCATGCCCAGTGAGGGGCGGCGCAAATAAGGAAGAGCTACGGACAGCTCTGAGGGCCTGGTGGGAGGCCAAACATGGTGACCCGGAAGCTGCTACTGGAGAGGGAGACACACCGGAGAACGGGTTTTTGCCCAGTGAATTGCCAGTGAGGAAGCCAGGGTCTAGGACCGGAAGCGACCACTCCAGTAGGGTTATGTCTCCTGAGGAAATAGAGGAGAATCAGCGAGTTAGGGCCCATGAGATTGAGCTTTTGAAGCTCAGAGCGGAAGCCGATGAGAAGAGACTGCGCCTGGAAGTTGAGAAAGAGGCGCAGGAGAGAGCGGCGCAGGAGAGAAGACATGCGCTCGCTTTGGAGGAGAAGAAGCTCCAATTGGCTCATGAGAGGAGCATGAAGGAGTTGGACATCAAATATAAAGAGAGGGTGTCCAGTTCTAATGGTGGAAGCGCACAACCAGTACAGGCGGGTAAGGTATACATACCAAAGGATCTGGTACAGAATTATCAGAGGGGTGAGGATATTTATGCGTGGTTCAGAGCGTATTATTATTATTATTATTATTTATGGCTCTTATAAAGCGCGCAGCTACCTCCGTCGGAGGTGTCCCGGCGCTAAAAAACTGTCAGCAGAGATAAGGAGAAAATCTAAGATGAGGAGAATAGCCAAGTTTTCAGGCGGTTACGAAATTGTGCTTCAGATGAGGCAAATCTAAGGTCCAGGGGGAGGCCGTTCCAGTGTTTCGCAGCAAGGACAGCAAAAGCTCTGCCGCCCATTCGAGCGCAGCAGAAGCGTGGCACCACCAGAAGGCGTAGGCTGTTGGAACGTAAATCTCTCACAGAATGAGATAATGTGAGTCTCTTTCTCAGGTAATCTGGGCCAGTACCGTTGAGAGCACGGAAAACAAGAGTAAGTATTTTAAACTTAATCCGAGAGGCTATGGGAAGCCAATGGAGCTTTTTGCGAAACATAGAAATCGAATGTCGAAAAGGGATGTTGCCAATCAGTCTGGCTGCCGCGTTTTGAACTGCTTGAAGGCGTTCAATTAGGTACAGAGGGGCCCCAGCATAAAGACTGTTGGCATAGTCCAAATGGGACGTTATTAGCGCCTGAGTGACTGTTCTACGCGCATCCATTGGCAAGAATGGAAAACATTTTTTCATCATTTTTATCTTACCAAAGCAGGCAGCCGTGACTTTATTAATTTGCGGGCCGCAGGAGAGCGTGTCATCAAACTGGAATCCCAGGTTACGGGCAGTGTGCACCGGAATAGGAGGAGGGTTAAGAACCGAAGGCCACCACAGAGAGGGGGGAATAGTCATTTTTTGATTAAAAAACAAAACTTCCGTCTTATCCGCATTCAGACGAAGGTGGTTCGTAGCCATCCAAGAGCAGATTTCTCCCAAACAGTGGCGGAAACTGGAGAGGCTGGAGTCAGAGTGATCTCTAAACGTATGAACTTGCCTTAAAGATGAATGAGGTGCCTGAGAAGAATTGGGGAGCAGGATTGTGGAAGCATTTTGAGGCCTCTGGGAGGGATGTTTTGGCACCCTTGGAAGCAAAGGATGCTTTATCCTACTCCGCCATGAAGGAGGCTTTGTGCCTCAGGTATGGGCTCACTGCAGAACAGTACCGCCAGAAGTTTAGGAACTTCAAGAAGCTTGATTCAAGTACTTGGGTGGAGTGTGTGAGTATGTACACGCGTGCACTGGAAGGTTGGATGAAGGGCAGCAAAGTTACTGATTATGTGGGGTTGTGTCACTTGATTAGTAGGGAGCACTTAAGCAGTTTATGTGTCCCAGAGCTGCGCCAGCATCTTTTGGATAGTAAGTTAACTGATCCCAGTGAGCTTGCTAAAGAGGCGGACCGGTGGACTAGCACCAGGGTCCACAAGGGGGTGGTAAGTACCCCAACCAAAGGTGGACAGGGTCCCCAGCAGAAGAGTGGGGGGGACACGGGTAATCAAAAGGAGTCTTCTAAAGGGCCCCAAAGTAGTTCACAGGAGAAGGTGTCTCAACCCCCCAAGCCTAAGAAGTCCTGGCCCCATAAGGGCCCGCAGGACAAGAAGACCCTCTCTTGCTATGCATGTAGGGAAGTGGGGCACATTGCTCCAAACTGTCCAAAGAAGAAATCTGCACCCACTGGTGCTCCAGCTCCAGCTCCGGCGTTAGCCAGTGTAGCTTTGGGAGGGGATTTGATTTCTAGTGGGGAGGAGGGGTTAGCCTTGATGACCCTTGTCTCTCTAGGAGACCAAGAGATGGCCCAGGAAACCTTGCTGCCCCAAAACACTAAGAAATACGGGCAGAAGGTGACCATCAATGGACAGGAGGTGGAGGCTCTGAGAGACACAGGGGCCAGCGTGACATCTGTCAGGTGTCGGTGGGTGTCTGAAGAGCAAATTATTCCCCAGGTACTCCGGCCTGTGGTGGCAGCTGACAGTTCAGTGTGCTACTGCAAGTTGGCAAAAGTTCCATTTGAATGGGGAGGAGTCTCCGGTATTTTGGAGATTGTAGTAAGTGATGCCTTGCCTGTAGATTGTCTATTAGGTAATGACCTGGAGAGCTCCCCATGGAAAGAGGTGGAGCACCGGACTCACTTGGAGATGTTGGGTTTGCCTGCGTGGATCTGTGTGTCCACCCGTGCAATGACAGCCAGAGAGGGCGGTCTAGCAGAACTGGAGCCTGGAACAATGGCCCAGGGACCTGCCAAGAGAGGAAGGGGTAGAGGGCGCGGGAAACCGGCCCCCACTGTTCCCACGGTCCAGGAGGAGGCAGACCCGGAAGGGGATGCCCTGGAACCTACAGGGGAGCAGGTGGCCGAACTAGGGGAATTGCCTGAGCTGTCCCAGTGGCAACAAGAGGGTAGTCCCTCCAGGGAGGAATTCTGCCAGGCTCAGAAGGAGTGCCCTTCTCTCATTGGTGTGCGGCAGCAGGCTGCCGACCAGGCCGCAGGCCTGGGGTCCAAGGAGCATTTGATCTACTGGGAGGATGACTTACTTTATAGTGAGCCTAAGTTCGCTGAGCCCGGTGCAGCCCGTGTGCTGGTGGTACCGGAGCGCTTCAGGAACTTCCTACTGGGTCTGGCTCATGACGTGCCTCTCGCAGGACATCTGGGGCAAGACAAGACCTATCACAGGCTTGTCACCCATTTCTACTGGCCCCAGATGAAGACGCACGTCTCTGCCTTTTGTAAATCTTGCCAGACTTGTCAGGCCAGTGGCAAGAGTGGAGGGAAGCGCGTGGCCCCCCTCCAACCCTTTCCCGTGGTGAGCACCCCTTTTGAGCGGGTGGGCATTGACATCGTGGGGCCCCTGGATCCCAAGACAGCCCTAGGCAACAGGTTTATCCTGGTCTTGGTGGACCATGCCACTCGGTACCTGGAAGCCCTTCCGCTCAGGACAGTCACCGCCCCAGTGGTGGGCCGTGCCCTGATGGGGATCTTTTCCCGGGTGGGATTTCCGAGGGAGGTCGTTTCAGACCGAGGGACAAACTTCATTTCTAAGTATATGAAGTCCCTGTGGAGTGAGTGTGGGGTGACATACAAATTCACCACTCCTTACCACCCTCAAGGAAATGGTTTGGTTGAGAGATTCAACCGCACATTGAAGGGCATGATTATGGGCCTGGAAGAGCCCATGAGGCGGAAATGGGATGTCTTGTTGCCATGCCTGTTGTTTGCCTACAGGGAGGTGCCTCAGAAATCCTTAGGGTTCAGTCCCTTTGAGTTGCTGTATGGCCACCCTGTCAGAGGGCCTCTTACTCTGGTGAAAGAGGGGTGGGAGAAATCCCGAGGGAAAACTCCTCAGGATGTGTTCAGCTATGTGCTGGCCATTCGTAACCAGACCAAGTGCTTCAGGAAGCTCGCTCAAGAGAACCTGGAGGCTAGCCAGGAGGAAATGAAGAGGTGGTATGACCAGAACACTTCTCTGGTTGAGTTCCAACCTGGTCAGAAAGGGTGGGTGATGGCGCCAGTGGAGCCTTGTGCGCTCCGTGACAAGTGGTCAGGGCCATATGAGGTGGTGGAGCGCAAGAGCGAGGTTACCTATTTGGTTAACCTGAAGACTCCCAGGCAGCCCCTGAGAGTGCTACATGTGAACCGCCTCAAACCCCACTTTGAAAGAACTGAAGTGACTATGCTCATGGCTACAGATGTTGGAGGGGAGGAGGATAGTGATCCTCTCCCTGACCTCCTGGCAGTCAAGGAGCAAGATGGGTCAGTGGATGGTGTGGTCCTCTCCCCCACCCCGACCCCAGAACAGCAGGAGGACTGTCGCCAAGTCTTGGGTCAGTTCGCCCCACTGTTCTCCCTGACCCCAGGTGTCACCAAGTGGTGCGTCCACGACGTGGACACTGGAGACAGCATGCCTGTGAAACTGAAGTTTTACAGGGTGGCTGACAAGGTCAGAGCTAGCATCAAGGAAAAAGTTTCCAAGATGTTGGCGCTTGGGGTTATTGAGCCCTCCAGCAGCCCCTGGGCTAGCCCAGTGGTCTTAGTGCCTAAGAAAGCTGCTACCCCCGGTGGCACCCCAGAACTTCGGTTCTGCGTGGACTACCGTGGGCTCAATGCGGTCACCAAGACTGACGCGCACCCCATCCCCAGAGCTGATGAGCTGGTGGATCGGTTGGGAGCTGCCCAGTACCTGAGTACTTTTGACTTGACTTCAGGGTACTGGCAGATTGCCTTAACTGACGGGGCAAAGTAGAGGTCAGCATTTTCCACACCAGAGGGGCACTTCCAGTTCCGTGTCATGCCCTTTGGGTTGAAAAATGCTCCCGCCACATTTCAGAGATTGGTCAACCAGGTACTGGCAGGGCTGGAGCAATTCAGCGCATCCTACCTGGATGACATTGCTGTGTTCAGCTCCACTTGGGAGGAACACCTGCAACACCTCACTGAAGTGTTGAAGGCTCTGCAGAAGGCAGGCCTCACTATCAAGGCCAGTAAATGCCAGATAGGGCAGGGATCGGTGGTGTACTTGGGACACCAGGTGGGGAGCGGCAAGGTGGCGCCCCTACAGGCAAAAATTGATACCATTCTTGCTTGGGAACCCCCCAAGACCCAGACTGAGGTGAGAGCCTTTCTAGGTCTCACCGGGTATTACAGACGGTTTGTCAAAGGCTATGGCACCATTGTGGCCCCTTTGACAGAGCTGACATCTAGGAATTAGCCCAGGAAAGTGAATTGGACTGAGGCCTGTCAAACTGCTTTTGACACCCTCAAAACTGCCATATGCACAGCACCGGTGCTTAAGGCACCTGACTTTTCCAGTGAGTTCATTGTGCAAACTGACGCTTCAGAGCAAGGCGTGGGAGCAGTGCTCTCACAGATTAATGATGAGGGCGGAGACCAACCTGTGGCTTTCATTAGCCGGAGGCTAATCCCCAGGGAACAGAAATGGAGTGCCATTGAAAGAGAAGCTTTCGCTGTGGTCTGGGCTCTGAAGAAGCTGAGGCCCTACCTGTTTGGGACTCACTTCCGTGTTCAGACCGACCACAGGCCCCTCAGATGGTTAATGCAGATGAGGGGTGAGAATCCAAAATTGTTGAGGTGGTCCATTTCCCTACAGGGGATGGACTTTACGGTGGAGCACCGCCCTGGTACAGAACACACCAATGCTGACGGTCTGTCCAGATTCTTCCGCCTTAGTGATGAGGACTCCCAAGAGGTTGGGTAGTTCTCCCCACTTTCAGCTGGAGGGGACACGTGTTAGACCTGACACCTTTTGGCGTGGTTCTTCCCCCATCTTTTTGCCTCTGACTCATGTGTTTTGATGCTGTGCTGGATTTCGTTTTTGCTGATTTAGATGCTTTGGACACTCTGCCACTGCTGATCAGTGTCAGAGTGTAAGTGCTCCCTCTGTAAATTGTGATATTGATTGAATATACCTGATGGGCATATTTGTATCACCACGAAGTCCCTAGTAAAGTGCACTGTGTGTGCCAGGGCTGGTGATGACAAATGCTACTAGTGGGCCTGCAGCGCAGATTGCGCCACCCACATGAGTAGCTTTAAAATGGTGACTCAGGCCTGCCAGCGCAGAGCCTGTGTGCAGTCAGTGACTGCCATGTCAGCCTGGCCAGTGTCCCCACTGGCTAGGCCTAACCCTTCCCTGTCTGTGCACATCAGTCATCCCTATGGAAGGCTCAAGGTACCCCCCTGGGCAGGGTGCAGTGTATGGATAAGGTAGAGCATGTACTAGTGCAGGTCACATGCTCTGGTAGTGGGCTGCAGCCATCTTATGTGCTCACTGCTGTAAGGCTATCTTGCTCCATAGAGTAACATGGAGGAGGCTGGGCCCATGTGATACCAGCCTATCTTCCCATAGGAACAAGATGGGACATAAGTGAAAGATATCCCTGAACTCAGAATTTAATGACACATCTTTTAGTGAAGGGTGTTTTTAAATCCTGTGTTGGAGAATAGCACTTTTAGAAAGTGGCTGTTCTCTTGTCTAAACCTGTCTGTGTGCCTGGGTTTGTGGAATGCCTGCCTGGTCTGGATGTGACAGGGGGGGCTGCAGAGCCCCAGAGGAGAGGGTCGGAGCCATCCCGGGGATGAAAGGGCACATCTGCCTGCCTGGGAGGTGGGAGGAAGGAATGCCTGGGCTGTGCTGGTCTGCCTCCCCCTGCTAGCTCCCTCCTGGTGGTCAACTGACACCCCTGGCCCTGAAGCTGACAGGAAAAAGAAAACCAGAGACACCTCAGTGCTCCGCAACCCCCAGAACTGGTTTAGACTGGACCAAGGGCCTCCATGCACAAAGACTTCAAAGGACTTCAAAGACATTGAGGGGTATAAGGAAAGGACCCCTGACTACAGAAGTTAGATTCTGAAATTCTGCAACCAAGAAGGAACCTCGGCTGGAAGGAGGACGGCGAGAGAACTAAAGAAAGACTGCCTTGCTGTGTGCTCTAAGGGCTGACCTGTTCTGTTGTCTGACTGGAAGATAAGGAGAAGAAAGGGGCTTTGCTGTGTGCTGTGACCCTGCCTACTTGCAACTGCCAAGACTCTGCTGTGTGCTGTGTCTACAACTGAATCTCCAAGGGCCTGAGAAGAGCTGGCCTCCTGTTGGGAACCCAGGGCTAAAGGTTCCTAAAGCTGTCCCAGAAAACGGCTGCAAAATCGTGCTGTTGGGACCCGAGACGCGTGGTGCTGGACTGCGGGGCGTGAGGAAGGGATCGGTGTGCTCATCGGCACATTAACCGTGAGGGTCGGAGGCTTGTGGAGCCTCCCCTCGTGAAATCCGCTCCAAGGTGGTGGCAAGGTCGAGAGGGGGGTCTAGTCGAGACCAGCGCCCTTGAAAACCCTTTGCCGCCAAATCACCACCGCGGCCCGGGGCCAGGAAACCCCCCCGCAATCTGCTCCGAGGTCCAGGAGCTGCCGCGGCGAAGAACGAAGCCGCCGCGCCCCCATTGGCTGAGGGAGCCGAGCCCCCTCACTAACGCCGCGACGGGATTGGCCCGTGCGGCGCAGCGTCATCCGTGGTGGTGGGCCGTGATTGGCCGAAAGAGAGGAGCGTCATCGTTGGCCTGCCCCGGGAGCCGCGCTGCCAGTGGCTGACTCCCGGGTGCTGCGGGAGGCTCGACCCAACGCCGCGACGGGATTGGTTGGTCCCGGCGTAGAGAGAAGGAGGAGAGGAGACGACCCCTCAGCGAGAGCCGACCTCGCCGAGGGAATCTGAAGCGTCCCGCACCCCTGGCCAGCCGTCCCCCACCAGGTGAGCAGTACCGCCTCCCCCGCCGCTCGTTGGATTGTCGAGAGCGGGCGGGAGAGGACAGGGGACCGGCCGGGGCGGGGACGCGGGAGATCTGCTAGGCGCGGGGCGCCCGGAGCCTGAGAACGAGTGAGGCAGCCCGGGGAAAAGAAGTAGTCCCGGGGCCTCGCGAAGGAGCGCATTTGAAGCGCTGGAAGCCCACGCATGAGAGCACGCGTGGGCAGAGGGTTCCTTGCTCGTGTTTGAGAGCCCCTTCCCTTAAAAATAAGTCAGTCGTGATCGTTTTGGAACCCTGATTCAAAGGAGACCTGAGACTATTGTTTTAAATGACAAGAACTGCCTATTTACAAGTACCATCCTAGAAATTAAGTGCAACCTTTAAGATAAAATGCTAAGTTGTCTACAGAAGTGATTATCATGCAACTGCTTCATTTACATGCTGAAACTAGATAAAGCTATATATTTTTATAAAATATACTTACCTGTGTGGTCTCAGTTTGTGGTGGATTGGGGATTATTGTTGTCCACATTGCCTCTGTTTAGCCTAGACTGCTCGCGCCATGCTACCTAGAGGGTGAGCAGGGGTTATCTCAGAGGGTTATTCCGTCGCCCTGACTGGAAGTGAGGGTCTCTACTTGGGCTAAGGTACTTACCTCTGCCAACTAGAGACCCCCGGTTCTAACACATTCATATTGTGATTTTCTGTCCGGTGTAGCAGAGGGACTGTTATTTTGGGTATCATGACCTATTAGGGGTCAAATGTGGTTTCACAATGTCACCAAAGGTATGTCAATCTACTTGATGTACATATCTGTAAATGAAGGCAAAGTATTTAGTAGTGTGTTTGCAATAAAAAAATAGCACTGACTGAACAATCATGTATTCAGTGTTAAATGTAAGATGCCAGCTTTCCCACACCACCTCTCCCGGGTAGGCCTTGGAATGCTCTGCTTCGCTACCCTGAGAAAGTCAAAAGCTACAATGGTGTACTTGGTTCCCAGTAAGGAGAAATTGTGAACCTATTACTTGTGTGGGCCTTACATCCTGCACAACTAATAACCTTTTTTTTTCCAAACGTTAATAAAATTATTTCACCAGAAGTATCCTCACCAAATGTGCATCCTTTTTCCCAACATCCTGTGCGTTATTAAAGGTTTGTGAATCCTCCTAGAGAGGACCAAGGAAATAACCAAAATAGATGATTTCAAGTTTTTTTTTTAGGAAAAATGCTCTGTCAAAGAAAGGATACTTTTTTCAAGTAACAGCATCAACATACGATTTGCTGTGCTAGTATTACCATTGCCCCTGCTTTCAGGAACAAGCAGAGTTGTATCCAAAAACACAATTTGTGCTGCTGTTTTTGCATTCTTCCACTTTCCATGTGCGCAGCAGAATGCAGTACACATAGAAAGAGGAAGTAACGAGGAGAAATACATTAATTTCTCCTTGTTACACCTCTGCTGGGAAGGTTTATCTTTTTGCCACTTTCCCAGGAGTACACTGTCTTATAAATCTGGAAATAGGTCAAACACATTGATAGTTGCGTTGTGAACACCTACACAATGCCCATGGAATGCCTGCCCAGGTCAGAGAAACGCAACACAGAAATGTTTGCTACGTTGCGTTACTCCAGATTTTTGTAGCCACGCAAAGTAGCTTTGCGTTACTTAAAAAATCTGACTTGAGCATTGCGTCACCCTTGCATCACTTTGCATGGTGCAAGAACAACACAAACCAGGTCATAAATATGGCCCTAAATCAGAACCTTATGTTTTTCATTCATATTCAGATTGCAGTATGAAATTTCACGGCTGTTTTTATTACTTTTGTGTGAACAGCAACGTTAAATTGACTTTCTCGCCATTTATGGTATTGACTCATGGTGGATTGACAGTAGATGATGAGCTGTGAATATGCTTCTAATTTCAATTATCTTTTTGACTAGAAAGAAATCAGAACTACCTGTACAATAATGTTTGATTCATTCTTTTAATGCAACCTGATGGAGCTCCAATACAAAATATAATCTTAGGCTCTTTAAATGCTTAAGGCCCATTGAGTAATTACAAATTCAGAAACCTGCCAGCCCAAACTCTGCAATTTTGATTATACTCTATATTTGGCCTGCTGCCAAAGTTTGGGGCTCTAATGGGCATATTTTCAATAAAGTAGCGAAGTGTATTGTTAAGCCAAGAAGGCTAATGACGCGCTTTGTCACTTTAGAAAAGCAGGGATGCTCCATATTTACTAGAATATGGTGCAGCCCTGCGTTTCCCACTGCGCTGGCGATAACTTTACCTGCCAAGCGCCAAGGCAGGTGGCCTTGCACTATGGCAGCCTTGCCCCATAGTGCATGGGCGCCTGTGTTGAAGGGAAGAATGTTTATGTGCAGGAAGGGACACCTTCCTGCACATAAACAATCTTTAAATGCCGCTTTGTTACTTCTATGTGTGCTGCCTAATGCAGCACATATAGAAGTTGCAAAACAGCATTTTTTCCAGGTTTTTTTCTGGTCTTAATTTTGGTGCTGCCTTCTATTTACACTGCTCTTGTAAATAGGAGGCAGTGTCAAAATCAATGAGTGTTGCTATGGAACATCCACCGGAATACCCATTCCCCTACCCTTTCACGCTAAATACAGCGTCAAATGGTGCCTTATTTACAAGGCGACGATAAGCCACATTAGGTGCCTTAACCCTGCCTTGTAAATAAGGCAAAGCCCCGATCGCAATCATTACGTCACTGAAAGTGACGTTGTAGTGGCAATATTTGCTGGTAAATATGCCCCTAAGTTTTAGTAGCATTAGGATTACAATCAGATTCCAGTGCATGACTGCCTGGGAAGAGACTGTGTGTAGAAATGCCTAAAAGATGAAGCCCTCTGTACTATAAGAGCTGAAGGACCAACTTCGCACTTAGTCATTGAAATTGGGTAATATTACAGAATTACTGTAATTCAAAGTAACATGTGTAATATATGTGTAATTAAAATAAAAGCAGTTATTTGAAAATTGTGCTCATGCACCTAAAGACCACAGCAGCACACTATAAATCATAGTGTGAGAAAATTGAGAGTAGTGCAGAGAAGTTCAAGAAAGGTTTGTCAATTGTGAGAAAGTGAATTATTAGTTAAGGAGGATGGAAGTCCATGACAAGTAGTAAAGCTACTAATTTGTTAGTTCCAGGTAAATATTTCAGCAATTTAAACCTGAGTTTAACCCTTGGCACCAAAGGCATAAAACAGACAGGTTTAACTTACAGAAAATGTGTAAAACATCTAGAATTACCTGAACAGTTAAAAAGTAAAAAACAAAGAGAAATAAAATATCACTTACATTTAGAATAATAACGTTTAATAAATACAATGGCACCAAAATAACAAAGAATCTAATATGGTGAACCCGGAGATAAGTTTTTTAAACATGTAAGTGAAAATACTGCCAAAAAGTGCAAGGAACTAATGGCAGTCAATGACTACAGTAGTCCCGGGTCTAGGCCTGAGAAGAGGCCGACTGCAATGGAGCATGGATTGGGTAGATTAGCTCCACTTGGGCCTTAAAATCGGGGAGCTCTGAAGAAGGACGCTGTTGTTAGTCAGAATAAGAACTCTTGTAAGTACTGGACAAAGCTTAGTTCGATGCCATGAAACTGTTGGTTGGATAATTTTGGCTATCAATCTTCTTGACGATTTTTAATTCCAACTTCTTCTGGTGCCCGACTACCACAGATGTACACTTTCAAGTCCCCGATGACTTGAGGGCGAGCTCTTAGATTCTCTCAAGGTGTTAGGCAGAGGAAAACAGCAAAGTTAATCCACGTCTAGTTGCCACTGGTCAGTTGAGATACTTCACTTGAATGGCAACTTCAGCTTTTTAATGTTCTAGGGGGGGGCATGTCTTATGATCCCAAGAAGGCTTTCTGTTCTAGGAATTCAAGTGGAAAGAGGTCCAAACTTCACACATGTCATAGATGCAACAGGTTCAATTTGCTTGGTATTGAGGAAATCTGGATGAAGGGGTCAGCTTTGTAGGGTTTAACAACCTAGGGTACTCCTATCTGCTCTCTGGCCAATCTCCCTGTTTACTTGACAACAACAATGGCCAAAATGCCATGTGTCAGGGCATTGTCAAGATGGTAAGTGCCTTTGGCTAAACTAGCTTGGGCCCTGAGGGCTAGAGGTGTGTGTTGGAAGTGAACTATGGTAATCCTAGTGTCCTCTCACATCTAACACTAAACCCCAGGCACTGTACCCATAACAAACACAGAGACAGAGGTCTGGTAAGACAAAAGCATGGCCCTTTAGCAACAAGACAGGCAATACACAAATGTTGGCCTAACATGCTGTTTGCTCCCTTTCCAGGCTGCAAACCTTTTACATGTGCTTCAGACAGACCTGCCATACAATTTCTGTCATTCGGGTGTCAACAGGAAACACTTTCCCCACCCTGCACAATATATTGCCCTCAGAGGAGTCATCTTGGCCCATTCAGGTCAACCTGTTATGTGCTCCAGGCTGAGCACTGGCTGTGAGTAGCTAAAGGGCTTGTGCAAATTAGCCTCCTGCAGCTAAAGCAGGTAAAGGGTAAAGTTACAGTTCCTTAATATTTATTAAACTTCAGACTTCACCATTGAATTGGATTTTTAATAGCTATGAAATTGTAGTGAAACTAGCTTTTTGGGCATTGTGACTGAAAGGAAATGTAAACAATAATTTGCTACAAAATGTATTGAAGACTGTGACCGTTTTCATATAAGCCTCTCCTATTTTTATCCTGTGCTTGCTTTCATAGTCTTCGATCTCTTTTTAGAAAGTATGAAGTTTATAAACACATCTATCACTGCAAAGCTGTGTTAGAAAATAGCTGAGTTGGAAATGTCCTTTCCAAAATAGGTATGCTGGGTGATCTATCTTAAGAAACTCCAAGAACCATAGTTGTTATTTACTGCTTTCTACTGCTCCAGTTAAAATTAACCATTGTGCCTAGAAATAGTTGTATGGTGTTAGGATGGTAAGAACTCACTAGCCATGTTAGAAAGAATTTTATTGACCGTAACATTATTTACTGCATTTGTGTTTGCATTCTGTGTGGTTACCATTCATATTTTATGCACTGGAGCATGGTTTTAAAATAGAAAGTTTGAAGTACCTCTACTGTTTCTTAGTGCTATTTTGAGTGTGTTATCCATTGATGAAAGTGGGTAGGTATCCCAATGAGGCCCTGAACTAATTTTGTGGAAAATGATTGTTATCAAAATCAGTGACTGTGCTCAATTGCTCAGCGACTCACGTATGGGTTGCACTCTATTTGGATTTCTAATTTATACTGGTGCTTTGGCCTTTGCGTCAAGGGGTTAGAAATCATACCACTGCCACTCTAGGATGGGAGGGCCCAGACATATTACAGGCCTACATTGGGGTGACTTAGTAATATTTATACAGGAGGTTTTAACTGTCAAAAATTGTTATTTTAACAGGTCAAACTGCATGTTTAAACTACAGCAGTCAGGTTACAATGCTAAGCCTGAAGCCAAGTCTTCCTTGTTACACTAGTGGGTGGCACAATAAATGCTACAGTCCACAGGCAACATTTACCTTTCCATGCTATAGGTGCCATTTATATTCCATAATCTATGGCTTTATAGCACAGGTGAATACACCATTAAGGAAAAAGCCAATTTCTACTTATGTTAGGAGTAAGAGCACATATACCATGCACTAAACAGCTTTGCCCCAGAGACTAAAGACAACCAAAACTAAAATTCAGCTAACATATAATGGTGACCATGTCAAAAGGGTCATTTTCTTGCCACACTCAAGTTGGAAGATGGATCTTGCTGTAAGCAAATTAGTCTTTTTTTTTAAAACATATTTTATTGGCATTTAGTAATCATCATTACACACACAAGTATTTTCACATTCAGTTAAGATCCCGGTTACCTTTCTGATTACCCTTCCCTGCTGGTCATCCGGTCTCTTGCTCATATCTCTTTACGCTATGTGACTTCCTGCCGCGCTATGCAGTTCTAGCTGTAACAGATCCTCATCTATTAAAACAGTCTAACAGTTCCCCCTCTACTATCACTCCTGCCGCCCCCCTCCCCTGCTGCTGCTGGCTAACCCGCCAATATGCCTCTCGCCGCTTGCCTGATCTGGGTCTCACTCTTTTCAGTCTAAGCCGTGGGTCGTACCCATATAAACCACCATGCCCTTGGATGCTAGGGTGCTATGGTCCGCTCATGCCTCCCCTTCACTCCCTTCTTGGCCTTGGCTATCGGAGCTGGCCGGTCGAGATCTAGTCTGTGGCGTGCTAGGTGCAGACTCCTGGTCCACATTCTTCAGGTCGTCTACCAACACCCGCCAGGCCTGTGCCCTCCCCAATCTCCCTATGCCTTGTTTTTTTGTTTCCGAAGGAGTATTCTATGTTAGCAGCTCGCCCACTTCTCTAGCTCCCTTTTCCAATTGCCCACCCCTGGACCTGCTGGAGCCTACCACTTGCTTGTGAGTTTGCGTTTTGCTAGTATATATGCCAGGTCTTGAAACCTGGCCATGACCTTGGTTTTAGCAGAGTGGGGGAACAGGTTGAGCAGCACATGACCAGCGGTGCATGGGATCTCCTTCTCAGTGATGCGCGCTGTCTCCCTAACCACTTCCTGACAGTATTCTTCTAACCGTGGACAGCTCCACATCATGTGAATGTAGCTAGCCCCTCTCTCCTGGCAGTGAGGGCAACTCGCATCCTCTCGATGGAAATAGTGATTAATTCTGTCAGGTGTAATATAGGCCCCATGCAGGCTATAAAAATGAATTAATTGGAATTGTGCATTACCGGATACCTTGGTGGCTCAAAGAAGCGTATTTTCCCAATCCTTATCTGCTATAGGACTCCACAGGTCCGCCACCCATTTATCTTTCAGTCCCACCAGTGGCCCCATTGAGTGCCGCCGAATGGCTCGATAGAGGCACGATACCGCCTTGATTACACCTCCTGCCAGACTTATGCATGCGCATGTAGAGTGCGCAGGTGGTTCTACTGTCCCCTGACCCCAGTGCCTGTGCATAGCTCCAGTGACCGCCCCATATAGTAAAAAGTGTCTCTGTGGAATGTCTTAATTTGCTTGGAAGGCCGCGAAATTAAGAAGTTCCCTGTCTCTGTATAAGTCCCCTATCTTAGTGACTCCTGCTTGGGCCCACTCCTCCTATACCCTCCTAAGACCCCCATGTGGGAGTGCTTCCAGTAATGCCATGGACATCTCTGGGGAGTAAGGACATTTAGTTTTGGTCTTCTGAAGACACCTGACCCAGCAATTCCTTATTACTCTATGCTCCGAAGAGTTTATTGTCCTCTGTTTAATTGTGCCCAATAATGTGCTCAGGACATCCGCCTTAATCGGGGTGAATGGTGGCTTTCTTCTGTCCGGATCTAGACAACTTGCCACCCATTGTATGAAGCATTGGAGCTATCCTGCCTGATAATAATTCTCCATATCCGGCACCGCTAGTCCTCCCTCTGCTTGTGCCCTTCTCATCATAGCTAATGCCACTCTGTGCCTGGTAGGTCCCCAAATAAAAGTAGCAATAAGATAGTCTAGGGAGCAAAACCACACCCTGGGGATCCACACTGGGAGCGTGGTGAAAAAATATAGTAATCGGGGCAACGCCAGCATTTTCAGTAATGATATTCGCCCCACCATAGACGGGGTAGCGTCCCCCAGAATGCCATACTGCCTTTTAGCGATCGCAGAGCCCCCCTTACATTTCCCTCCTGAACATCAGAGAGATCATGATATACTCTAACCCCTAGGTATCTAAAACAAAGCGGTTCCCATTGCAGGTCTCCCAAGCCCACGGGCGGCAGAGCCTCCCTTGTCATCGGGAAGAGTCCTGACTTCTGCCAGTTGACGCATAGTCCAGAAAGTGTGCCAACCCCCAAATTATATTTTGACTGCCACCTGACTAATTTGCTTAGGGGGAGGTGGGGCATGTCGTTAGTATAGCCCTACACTTTGACTGGAGGGGCCCCCTGATACCTACCTGAGATACGATTGCCGTATGATATAGGCTTTTTCTGTTCAGTTGGAGATTTCTAAATGAAAACTTGGAGTAAGAGAACGGTTATAAATTATACGGCATTGGCTAAGAAGAATAGGTAAGTATTTGCACATCTCCTGAATTGGGTGTGTGTCAGACCATTATTAGCAAAAACATTGTCTGTTAATAATATCATGCTCTAAATATTATTTTCAAAACTTTGATCCAATTTGTGTGAATCTTCTATTGCTTCTTATGGAGCAATATGTTTGGAAACAATAATTAGAACATACTATTTCTGTCAAGCAATATCTCAGGTATTATATTAATGGCATATACCTCCGAATTTTAGGAAGACTTTTTGAGTGGTAGAGCAGATTGCGCCAAAGCACAAAAACCTATATTGAACCAACCTGCCTCCAAATTTTTTATACCTGGACAAATGGATGACAATGAAGCTGGGGTTAGTTGACGTCAGGATCTAAGGGAGAATTAATGACGTAAAAATCTTGTAGAGATATTGGGTGCATGGCTCTGCAATGTATTTTCAACCATGAATGCTGTTTTCAATTATTTACACTTTTCTATAACAGGGAACAAATTGTTCAACTTGTTAATTTGAATTCATATACAAAGCTTTGCAATACTAGCATTTCCATTGCTTTCTCGCTTGAGGGCTGATATGCCAACCTCTTTCCATTTTAACTTCAAGGTATGATTGACCAACTAGTCTTTGAAGTTTGTATCTCCTTTAATTGGTTTTGGAGAAGGGACTATTGAGTCAACAAAGTGAATTATGATAGTACAGGCTC
Organism: Lissotriton helveticus; assembly: GCF_964261635.1. Taxonomy (NCBI): domain Eukaryota; kingdom Metazoa; phylum Chordata; class Amphibia; order Caudata; family Salamandridae; genus Lissotriton; species Lissotriton helveticus. The sequence goes on along the minus strand of NC_136067.1, from coordinate 1,737,509,360 downwards.
TGCCGGGCTCAGGAGAAACTACTCTGTCATTCGCCACAAGACACAGTCAGTTACATTTTATAATTGTTTTGGGAACATGTAGATTTTATTAGAGTTTGACAAGGGAACTAATTCCTGAGAACCTTACAACCAAATCTGTTGATGTCAGATGAGTAAGATTTGAACTAGATTTGTTGAATCCAATTACACACAAAAAAGTGAACCTGGAGATAGCACTTCCACATGTTTTGTAGTAGTACAATATGTATTACAAACAGTACGTTTTGCCTATACTTATATGTGAGGAATAGTTTGCTTGACTGCAGAGTTTCCACATATGTAAGTATAGATTTACAGTGTAGATGTAGGAGAGAAACAGCTGAGTAGGTGGGAAAAGGGGCAGACTTACTACTTAAAAAATGGTATTAGATAGGAGAAAGAGGGGATTGGTGAGCATGATGGAGGGGTTTATGGAGGAATGTCACCCACCCACACCAGAATAAGCATTTGCATTACCCTAGCGGTAGAGACATGTAACTTACACATTTGTTGTAAGTTAACACTCGGAGTTTATGAATACAGCAAGTAGTAAACTTACTAAAAAGTGTAAACTTACTCAAAAGCATAACTTGCCTTTGAGAATCAGACCCTACATGTGTAAATGTACTACAAAATGATAAGTTACATGTCTCCGCTCCTGGAGTATAGCAAATAGTTTATTCTTGTGTGGGTAGGTGATAACGATCCCTAAACCCCTCCCTAAACACCTCCTGGCCCTTCACAAATACCCTTTGTGCCTCCCTAATCTCATCCCCTTTTGGAGTAAGTCTGACCCTTTCAAAAGCCACTACCCTATGTCAGACTCACATTTACTACTAAAATGTATTGTTAAGAATGTGGAGACCACCCAGTTGGGGTGGAAAACGTCACCAGGTAATTGCGAAGAGTAGACTCTGCACATAGTTTTTGAAAAGTACTTTGTAGTACGTTTTGCAGTACTAAATACAAAAAAAAACTACAAATTGCAGTTTGTGAATCAGGCCCATAGTGTTTAGGATTTATGGGAAACATCATCAGAGGATAGTACTTCTTCAACCAGGTTAATAATGATGATAGAAACAGCAGGTGGGTTTGGTTCCAGCATCTTACATCATTGATATCAGTAGATGGGCAGGGTTTAAAGATAGAAAATCTTGATAATTTATATTTCTTGCATGACTTTCAAGTTGTAGAAAAACAGTTGGGACGTTTTCTTAAATTCATTGTCTGAACTGGGACAGGTAAGAGGTACTTATTTCTTATGTTTGTTATTCTTTTGTAGATGCGAATTCGATTTTTGTATAAGCCTGAAGAGAGGAACACTTACAACACAGGAAAATACATAACAGGCATAGCAGGTTTAAGAGAGACTAATGAATTCTAGAAACATTTTGTCTGTCATTATTATGGACTGGGAAGTGGGCCTTTTTACCTCTGGTACAGTCTTATAACCACACTGGGTAGTTGATGTCAATTACGAATATCTGTTTTGCTCCACAAGATGGAAATCATTGATAAAACATATTTTCCTTCCTATTCTCAATAGGATTATCCTATGAATTGTGAAAGGAGATTAAGAGCCACATGTTTTCCAGATACACCAGATTTTGCAAGGGTGTTAACCTGAACAGCACATTTATGGGTGGCAGGAATCCTGTTTTGGACATTAATTATGCCCACTGAGAAGACTGTATTTCATGCCAAAATTAATCGGGATATCCTCAGACAAGGAAAGGGCTTCACACTAGATTATTTGGAATTCTTGATTGAGGTATGACAGCAGGCAGAGTCTGTGACCCTTTGAATTGTCTACTTTATTAATCATTTGATTCAGGCCAGGGGAGTCTAAATCATAAATGATTTAATGCATTAATTGCACCAGTTATCATTAGAAAAAGTACAGTTTTGCAGAGAACCAACTTGCTTTGATAATTATAAGATGTGATGAGCACAGACAAAGATGTCACATGGACAGACACCAAGAGGGTAGTAGATGGATGCACATGTAATGGAATACACCAGCTAGTCATGCTTTTGGTCAAAGACATCAGTGTAGATTTGTTATGGCAAACTTAACATTAGGGAGGATCACAGAAAGAGCTGTGCCAAGTATAGCAACATGTAAAGCACAATTACTGATTAATTTTGTCTGTAAGAAAATACTTCTCTATCCTTAAACAAAGACAATGTTGTTGGAGATGGAGATGTTTGACATTTTAGATGCAGCAGCTTGTTCACCATAGGTTGTGGGAGTAATGTCTGGACCTCAGTGTTTCATGAAGGTAGTGACATGAAGATTGCTTACAAGGGTAAGGATGACATTGTGTTCCAGCCTACTTTAAGCTTGTTTCAGTGATTTAGAATAAAGTTCCAAGACATTCAGGAGAATGTAAAAACATTATTGTTACACTGTTGTATTTATTTATAGGTATGATAACTGGAATTAAGTTTATCTTTGGAATGGTGACAGTTGTAATGGACTTATGCATTGTATTCTTTGATAGTGGAATGTACCATGCAAATGAAATTTGAGAATACATATTCATGTCTGCATGCTCTCAGTACAGAAAAATATGCATATCGAAACAAATCCCATTGGACCGTACGGACACAGTATCAGTCATTCATGTTTCCATGTACAGTTGATTTCTGGGAAGGGTATGAACTATAAAGGAGACCACATACATCCCTGGTTCACAGAATATGCAATTATGGTGTGTACACTCCGATCAGGACACTTTGACCTCTTCCTAATAGCAACTATGTGCACATACACACCCTCTCAATTGTATAAGGCAATGCTGAAATGATGTACATAAGTACTCCGGGCACCAAAAGCCAGTGAATTGTGGCAGAGTCCAAGAAGGTTGGGTGCAGTATGGAAAGGCACGCACTCTGCACCATGAAACTATCATGCTCTCCAACAAGATTCTGTAGCACTCAAGCATAGTGAGTGGCAAGAACATCCTGCCAGTCCTGCACTCTGTTGTGATTATCTACTGCATTGATGTAACACAAAATGATAGCCCCTGCCACAAATTTTGATGGGGTGGAAAGTAAACTTTTTGTCATGATAGCTGATTTACAGATATACAAAGGTACTGCGCAGGGCAAAGGTCTGCAAAGGGGTCACGGTCCTCTGCACATCACAGGTGCCAGAATTTACATTACCTCCTGGAACTGGGCTTTTACTTTCTAATGTAAAACTCACCCTCTATATCCATGCTGTATGTGAATACTCACCTGTACACACAAGAGTACCACATTCTGCATACAAAATAATGACTACATGAATTTGGGGAAAATATACCTTGTCCTTTGATAGATACATTTTTGACTAAATGTGTAGTACATGTTTATTATTTAAAATCTTTATTGAATAGAACAAGGGAACCCGAACAGTTTGCTGAGGACCGTGGGTAGTTACTGTTATTAAAGACAAGGGTCCTTAGCTTTCAGAATTCAAAAAGAAATAAGATATAGACCATGATAGGCGACTATATGCATCACTGTCCAGCCGGACAGGATATTTATTTTCAACAATGTAAGAATTGTAGTTCATCAAAGTAGTCAACAGGCACAATCCTGTACCAAAGAATTCGGAGAACATACAAGAAGGTTAGAGAGAAATTCAAAAGTTTAGAGCAGGCAAAAGAAATGAGCAAAAATGGCCACTTTTAAATCAGTGTCAAATTAAAGTATTGCCAAAAAGGCGCCAGACACAACTGAATTAGACATAATAGTTTGGTTGTGAAGGCACTTCACAAAGTCGACGTTTCGATCCCTTGTGCTCAATTGTATGGGATCATCATCAGGACTGACATATTTTACAGCGTTTGCCTGACAGGTTAAAATACAATTGATTAACCGCCCTGATTGGGGTTAAGATGACCCTATTCAATAGGATTGCGTGTTTTGGGCGCCCACCTGTGGGAAGTCCTAGTGTTGTGCGGATGTCCACACTTCTTTTTGGATGCTATATGCATATAGCACGAGTCATTCAACAGGGACGTTAGCTGACAGAGGGACACTGCTCCTTCAGCTCCGAGTTTGCAGACCGATGCAACACGAGGGCGCCCCGCCACAAGGAAAAGTATCCGGTTAACTTTAAACCTGTCCCCCGCCATCCAAAAAGAAGTGTGGACATCCGCACAACACTAGGACTTCCCACAGGTGGGCGCCCAAAACACGCAATCCTATTGAATAGGGTCATCTTAACCCCAATCAGGGCGGTTAATCAATTGTATTTTAACCTGTCAGGCAAACGCTGTAAAATATGTCAGTCCTGATGATGATCCCATACAATTGAGCACAAGGGATCGAAACGTCGACTTTGTAAAGTGCCTTCACAACCAAACTATTATGTCTAATTCAGTTGTGTCTGGCGCCTTTTTGGCAATACTTTAATTTGACACTGATTTAAAAGTGGCCATTTTTGCTCATTTCTTTTGCCTGCTCTAAACTTTTGAATTTCTCTCTAACCTTCTTGTATGTTCTCCGAATTCTTTGGTACAGGATTGTGCCTGTTGACTACTTTGATGAACTACAATTCTTACATTGTTAAAAATAAATATCCTGTCCGGCTGGACAGTGATGCATATAGTCGCCTATCATGGTCTATATCTTATTTCTTTTTGAATTCTGAAAGCTAAGGACCCTTGTCTTTAATAACTATTATTTAAAATCAACATCTTTTAATTGCTTGTTGAAGGTGGTGTGGGAAGCATTCATTCAAAAACACCACATAAATGGTTCGGACAAGGGTTCTCTAATGAGTAGCCCATGAACTACTGGTTGCACTCCTGTGTGCAACTCAGTGAACTAAATGAGAATCTTCTCCTTGGTTAAATTAATATGTGTACGTAAAAACTGAAAGCGTGAATTCAAGATGACTATGTGTGTATTTTCAGAACTCATAAATGATGTTTGGAGCAAATTAGTTTAATTTGCAATGCTTATTTATAGCTAATATTTGAGTAAAAAAAATCAAACATCAATGGGGAGCACTTATTACTAATTTCAACCTGCTGCTAGTGGCATTACAGTGATGGCTATTATGTATTACCCATGTGGAAACATGACCAAGCATTTTTGACATTACTGCTAGCAACCATGTCTGATGGATTGAGGTGATCACTGCCTCATAATCTTGCCTATGGTGGCCACTAATGTATCCTTGTTTTTTGTAGTTACCCATACATCTCTAGTCATATTAGTAGCTCATGAGGATTTTCATTGAACATAAGTAGATCTTATTACAGAAAAGGTTGGAGACCCATGGTTCAGACCATGCAGGAACTTTATTTTAAATTAGCAAAATATATGAAATCTTTTATACCTGCATTACAATACAAAACATATTATAAATATACTGGATGAAAGTGCTGGCAGGTGTTCTAGCAAAAACTAGAACTGAAAGTCATTGGAGGCCTTTACCCTTCTTTATAGTGAACTGTAGTTGGTCGGGAAAAGCATACATTTTGACAATGAAATGTAATTTATAGGAAGTGTTTGTAGTTAACAGGCAGCAACCAGCAATTGTATGTCAAGGAAAATCTGAATAGATTCCAGAACCCTTTATCTACTCTGTATGTCTGCTTGAGCTTTGAGCTATAGTTTATTGTTTTAGTTAGTCTCTGAACATTTTTCTATAAAACAGTGAAATATACTTCGCTACATATTTTCTCAAAACCGTACCTATATTTTTCCTTATTGTAAAGAGGATGCAGTAAAATGCCCACTTGTAATTTAAGATACAGCCTGAACCCAAGAGATATGTTGGGTTTTTTTTAGAGCAAAGGTTGGCATGTTATAATTAGAAGACATGAGTTGATGTGTTGCAATGAACTTCAATCAAAATTGTAGATTTATCACAGTAGCAAGATTAACTTGTGTCATGTTTTGAAAACAGTAGAGTCATTTATCCCTGATTGTCAAGTGAATTTAAGTGTCAGTGAACACCTTTACAGAATGCATTGCAAATTAAAAAAAAGTTTGATAAGGCCTTGGCAGAATTCCACATTTCAAAGCCACGGAATATTCCACAAAGTGTTTGATTTTGTGTTAAACCGGTAACTTTGGCTGGGTTGCAGCTGCTCATCTGTGCACTACAGTCAAGTCAGCCACAAGGGAACGAAAAGGTGCAAAGCAGCAAACCTGATATTTAATTCACCACAGACTGCTGAGAGAGAAAGAAAATGTCCGTGGCCATCCTTACCCTACATCCACCTGTTTAAAGGGAATCGGAGCAACATAATGCTCAAAGGGTGACCAGCAGAAAACATAACCACTGTGGTGCCACAAGCTCATCACTAGACGGTGGCATGTAGATGCATTCAGCAACTTTATTAATTGACTGGTTACTCTGAACAACTCATCTTCTTCTCACAAGCGCTTCAGCTAAAGCTCAAGAGATGGCTGCAAACCCCAATGTCTCACAAACAGCAACACCAAAGGCATGCTTTTGAAAAAGGTCTAAAAAACTATTGTAGAAGTCAGTGTGATTCCCAAGTGCCACCCGTCAAAGAAAAAAAGATACATAACATATTAAAAAAAGGCACAAAAGTAACACGGAAAAGGAAAAACTACACGCATCATGCTGGACGGCATAGTGGCAGTATGCATGAGTAGGAGCTGCCAATGCCCTACCATCATTCAGTATTGATCGGCCCTGTGAAGACAGCACCCCGCTGGCACATCTGCGTTGTTTACTTTAATAACTATTTATAGTCACAAAAGAGATTGAATGGAGAAGTAATACGATCTTTGCTTCTCCACTACACAAGGGAGGAAATCTTCAGACTCTTTAAACACAGGAGGCAACAACAACTACAAAGGGGCCATCACAGTCCTTAACATATATTTTAATCCTTAGATGTACCCTGATTTTGAGAGTTTAATCTGCGTCAAGCCCATCCACGTGAAGGAGAGCTCATCAATGTTTACTACACCAGGCTGAGTTATCAAACACTTGCAGAGATGAACGGTCCCTTTCTGAAGAGTCATCCCAGATTTTAGTCGCCCTTAACTGAACCCCGGTTTTGTTGCTTTTTGGGACTCTGTCCACTATACACCTGCTAATCAGTGATAAAGTGCTTGTGCTCTCCCTACTTAATATGCTAACATTGGCATATACCTGATTGGTACATTTAATTGACCTTTAAGTCCCTGGTATATGTTATGCTAATTTGTAGGGCACAGCTTATCAACTGTGAGGTTATCCAGGTGCAAAAGCAAGTCTGGAGGACTCCTAACTGAAAAGTCAGGTCTTCATCTTTTTCTGGAAATCAAGGAGGGATGGAGAGACCCTGAAGTCTTGTGGGAGGTCATTCCAGGTGTTGGCAGCAATGTTGGAGAAGCCCTGTCCTCCTGACTTGATTTTGTGGATGTGTGGGATTCGTGTGAGGGATACTGATCATAGGGGTCTTGAGGCTTGGTAGAAGAGTAGATGGTTGTTGAGGTATGTAGGTCTGGCACTGTTAAGGGGTATGTAGGCATGTGAGAGCATCTTGAAGTGGCAGCATTTCTGGAAGGGAAGCCAGTGAAGTTCTTTTAGGTGTGAAGTGATGTGTGCACTGTGGGGGATGTTCAGGATGAGTCTGGCGGTGGCATTCAGAGTGCTCGGGAGTCTTTGCATGAGATGCTTGGATATGCCTGCTTTGAGTGTGTTGCCATAGTCCAGTCTGCTACTTATGAGGACCTGGGTTGCTGTTCATGTTGTGTGTGGGGAGCCACTTGAAGATCTTATGGAGCATTCTGTGTACTATGAAACATGAAGAGGTAACCGTGTTCACCTGTTTGGTCATGTCAAACTTGTAATTTAGGATGATAGGTTTTTGACATGATTGGTGGGTGGTGGACTTAGCACCCATCCCCGCTGGCTACTAGGAAGAGGTCCTGGTTCTGAAAATCAGGACTTCTGTCTTGTCTGTGTTGAGTTTGAGGCAGTTGTCCTTAATCCAGCTAGTCACGTTGCTCTTGCAGGTTATCAAGTTGTGCTTGGAAGTATTGTTGCTGTTGGTGAGGGAAAAGATGAGCTGGGTGTCGTCTGAGTAGGAAATAACGCTGATTTTGTGGGCTCTGATGATATGGGTGGGGGGTCCACGTAGACATTGAAAAAGCAGGATGATTGCGGGGACAATGTAGATGAGTTGCTTGCATTCAAATGTGTATGGGGGAATCTGACACATTGGGTTCTGTCAGAGAGGAATGGGGTGATCCACCTGAGGGTGAGTCCTTGGATTCTTGAGTTAGGTAGTCTGGCGATGAGGGTGGTGTGGGATACAGTGTTGAAAGCTGCTGTGAGGTCAAAGAGGATGCGTGGTGGTTTCCCCTTTGTTCATGATGGTCCCAATTGATGGCCCCATTGAGGGTAGTCTCTGTGTTGTGGTTGCTGTGGAAGCCTGACTGCGTGAAGTTCGAAAGGTAGTTATGTTCAAGGTGGATGGATAGTTTGTTGTTGATTGCCTTCTCCATGGCTTGGCCAGGAACAGGAGGGCTTTGACCTGGCATGTTTCAAGAATCCAGGAAGGTGCTGCTGTGGATTGAGGTGTTGATGAGTGCAGGAAGGTTGGTGTTGAACTTCTTTCCTGGTGCACCTTCATTTTGATGAATTTCCTACTTTCTGGTCTCCAGTGGCACTAAATGGCAGCAAGTGCCGGAAGTTTATGCACGGGACATTAAAATGCAATATATTTGATTGAGGTGCAACACCTATGGTCCGCCGCTGTTAGGGTTTTTGTGTATGCATTATTGTGGACCGTTTCGCACTCATCTCTTTGTAACAATTCTCTAAAAATGCCTAGATTTGATGATGGTAAGGAGGAAATGGAATAAAATGTGTTTGATATAAGTGTTTCAAAGCAACCCACAGTACAGGGTGAACAAAAGAATGTAGGATTAAGAACATTATTTTTGTGATTGGAACACCTAAAAATGCAGGAATTGGCCCGTTGGTGGGAAGGGGTGACCCTCCAACAATATATGGATAACAGAAAAATACAGAGGAGATTACGAATACTAATCTTCCCTACATTTGAAGATTTAAGCGAGAAGTTGTTATGAGACTGGTAGAGCAACCTTGAAGGGGATTCCTAAGTTATGATGCAGATACTTATAACACACGCTTGGGAAAAGGAGATAAACTACAAGTAGAGATTGAGGCTATTGAAAAGGAAATCAATGATATTGATTCCAAAAATCTTATTGAAAAGAATTATGTACTTCTTAGAAAGGTGATGGAAAACCATTAACAGTACAGCTTCAGAAACATGTCCAAAATCTACCTTCCTATATTAGAGATAATAAGGACATACTGGTGAAGTTTAAGGACCTTAGTTGGTCTGAGGAATTGTGTTTTGTAACATTTGCAGTGGAAAGGCTTTATTCCTGCATCCACAAAAAATCTGGACTCATGGCGGCCCAGTTCTATCAGGATAAGGAGGGGGAAGAGTGGTATGAGTACCATGAAATGATAATGCAGATGATGGACATCATTCTGACTAACAACCTTTTTCTTCACAATGGCCAGTGGTTCCAACAAACACAGAGGACCGCTACGGATACCCGGTTTGCTCCCTCTTATGCCTGCCTTTTTATTGGGTGGTATGAGAGGGAGCATGCCTGGTGCAGACGTTCCTACCCCTGGACTGAATATACCTTGTTTTGGGGAGGTACTTAGACAATATCTTCTGCCTCTGGTCAGGCCCAGATGCTGCACTTCACCAATACTCCATATGATAATGAAATGTAATAATAATCCATATAATGTCAAACTTACAATGACATACCACAAAGAGAGGATACATTTCTTAGATCTACATTTCTATGTGAATAATGGGATAGTGCAAAGCATCCTATATCGGAAAGAAACAGCTTGCAATGGGGTGCTTCCAGTGTGCATTCATGAGTGGTAATCAATAAAATCCCCCATGGAGGAATGATCCGCATTCGAAGAAACTGCAGTAAGGATGGGACATATCAAGCTAATATTCTAGAGAGCAAAAAAAGATTTCTCAAAAGGGGGTATGAAATTGGGGTACTGAATAAAGCCCACTCGAGAATACAACAGACAAATAGGGAGATTACGTTAATAGACAGACAAACCATCGCATCTGGTAGGTCCCAGAAAGGTAGATTGAGATTTGTGACCCAATACACCACCGATAGCACTACGATTTTTAATGTTCTGAAAAGAAACCGGCACCTGCTTGCTGATGTTCCTGGTCTTAATGATTCTCTAACTAGGACTACGGCAATAATCTACAGAAGAGGGGTGTCTTTGAGGAACACTCTTTGCCCGAGCTACATTGTATCTCCCCAGAGTAAAGGAATATGGCTACCACTGAAACCAGTGAGCTTTTACACATGTAGTATGTGTAATATTTGTCCATATGGTGTAAATAATACCAGAAGATTTGTGTATAATACAACCCGGCAATATAAAATAAGGCACTTTATCAATTGGAATACCACATATGCTGTATATGTATTGAGCTGTAAATGTGGACTGGTTTACGTTTGTAGTACTATACAGTATCTTAAATATCGAATACAAGAACACCGTAGGGTCATACATGGTAGAGATGCCAGATATCCGATGACTGAGCATTACAGAAGTAGACACCCAGAAGAATCGGAATTTTGATTTCATGTTATTGATCATGTCATTGCTGGAAAAAGGGTGGAGACAGAGAATTGGCATTAAGACAGGTTGAGGCTAAATGGATTTGCCGTTTGAGAACTACCACTGAGGGCCACAATATGGATAATGAACTCCATTACTTTTTGGAACAATGATGTTGGTTCTGTGCTGTCAGAGAATTTACTGGGACGAGTAATTCTTGAATGGGGTCTTCAGATCCATACACATAATGATGTAAGACTTACCTTTTGTGGGAGTTTGTGCCGATGAGCTTTTATTATCTACCCGTTCTGACTTAGCATGATGGTTTGACGTGCAGGAATTTTACTTATGGGACTTGATGGTTTTTAAATGATTATGTTATGTTCATCCACTATGGATCTACTTAGATTATAATAAGTATTTTTTCTTTCAATATGTTGTTTTTTCCTGCTTTGTTGTTACTCACTCATTACACACATAGGTGGTAGGATTCCCAATTTGGATGCTTGTCCCTTCTTTTCTATGAGATGGTTGACTCTTCACCCTGGGTAAGAAAAAGGAGATACCAAAGATCTAGCTTTTGGTCTAATAGTGGTTGGAATATATGTCGTACTTGTGTACAGTGTGGCCCCACTGAGTCTGCTTATCTTCTATATCTTAGCCCTATTGAGTCTATATACACCCAGGTGTTTGCTTCAGACTACATCTGTCTCTCAGCATTATCATTTTGAAAATTTAGCCTACTGTGGTTTGACTGTGATATTCCTGCACTATATTGGAGCCTGATGGTCTTATCCTGATTATTAGGATGGTGTATTAGTTAGAGCATCACAATGATCACATACCACATGAATCAGAACGAGGAGATATACTTCAATTTGACGGTTGGAGAATTCTTTACAGCCACCTTTGTAATATAGCATACTATATGAGGAATGTTATGAGACATACTGGATATAAAGTTAACCAGGTTTGATAAATGATGTTTTACATGTGATAGCATGCGGCACAAATACTCTATTGTATATTGAGGTGTAGTATATTATGTGATACTGGAGCGCGACAACCACTATATCATGGCAATCTCGCTTGCACCTCTTATCATGTGACCGGCACCACATATCCAATTCACTTAGGCGTGCAATACTACGTCTGCTTGGTATTTTAAACGCTCATACATGGAGCGTCTTATGGAACGCAGACCACACGTTCCACTTGGTCAAATATATGATTTTGGTAAGTTTAGAGGCAATGGATGTTTGTTGGTGGAAGGGAGAATTATTAGAAGATGCCAAGGCGGTATGGACATTGGGCCGTTATATGGATTCATTGTGTTGCTAAACTTTATATCTACTGGTTCCAGTGTAACCAAGGCTGTACATGTGGGGATTTAATTACATGCTAGATCAATGCATTTGTATTATGCAGATAAGTTTATTCTCATGTCCGGTACTCCCATGTTACCCTTTATTGGACTTGGGGAATGTAACACTCAATGTGAGCTTAATGAGGGAGGGGAGACCCATCAGGATATAGCAATGTGATGTGTGTACATTGGGCTGTTCTTGACCTATTTTGAGATGCAATCAGGTTAGAATTCACTAGCCGTGGCTTAGTCAAAGATGTACAAGTGGGCTTCATACTACAGACTAGTTTGATCAATTCGTACAATGCAGAATAAGCTTACTGCTTTAGCTAGTAACACTAGTTTGACGGATTGGTTTTCTTTGAATACCTATATGTTCTAGTAGACATCTCTGGTGATCCTTTTGATATCATGTTACTAAACCGGTACTATGTTGACTAACGATGCCATATTCGTTAATGATTTTATTCATTGTGAATAATATGCGTTTTTTGTATGATTGGGTTAAATATATTTCTTCTGTATAGTTCTGGAGCTGGGGCAAGATATGGTCCTTTTATGCCATCTGTGAACGGAGTGAATTTACCCCTTGATATGAGTATTGTCCTAGGATGGTACATCAACTAATATTCTAAAGTATTGTAAATGCGAATACTATAATTGAAGGTGAGATCTGTCATCAGACTTAAATACTTTTGAGAGACAGAATGTTTGAAATGTTGTGCTAGTGGTTTGGAATTTTACTTACATGGGCATTTGGGATGTATGACATTACAACGCATGCTTTTACCACACATGCTTTACATCGCAGTTTTTACAACGCATACCATTACAACGCATAGCGCTTTGGGGTACTGGATAGTGAATAGTTTAATTTACTATTCCAACTCCAGTCCCCGTGGACACTAGGGAAGGTGTTGGATAGTAAATTAAATCTATTCCCTATCCTAGAGAGCCCCCCAGCGCAATGCGTTGTAATGGGTTGCGTTGTAAAAGTTGCGATGTAAAAGCACTGCGTGGTAAAAGTTGCGTTGTAAAGGATGTTTCCCGGGCATTTGGCATAATTCCATACATACACACAGTCGTATTAGGTTTCATTTGGGTTCCTTGTTTAATTAATATGCTGCTCACTTAAGTAAACACAGGTTTTTAATATACATTCATGGGAGGTGGTATAGGATGATGTATACATTTGTATATATAAATAATATTTGTGCATAAGCCTGTGTACCAGGATTAAGCTTGCATACTGTGGGGGTTTATATGGGATGCTTGACAGCTTTAAAATTATTTTGATGTGGGTTGTCTTGTGGTACACTACATTAATTTTGTCTTGTGTGTGGTATATTATGTGCCAAAAAACCAATACATTGGATTGTGATCTCTATGAGATACATAGATATCCAAATGTGTTTTATGTTTTTTTTACATGTGAGTATGTAATGTCATTTTATATGTTTTATATGTGGTGATTTATACTGTCTTTTTTATGTGATTGTTTCAGCCCTGATAAAGTGCTTATGTATCAAGGAACGAAACGTGTTGGCTGAACTTAAAAATATTTGAACAATACTAAAGACTAATAAATAAAGATGATGAATTTGGTGTTGATCTGTCTTCTTCCTGTTTCCTTCCTAATCTGAAGATGTGGTGAGGGGTCGGGGGTCCTGAGTAGATGGTGTGCATGATTCTTGAGGTATCTTCTGTGGATAGGGGGGTCCATTCCTTAAGAAGATTGGCTTTGGTGGTGGGCGGCGGCCTATCTAAGGTATTCTTTTGTGGTGGATTGGGGTTGAAATTGCTGTAAATCTTTGAAATTTTGATGAGAAAGACGTCTGAGAGGTTGTTGATCAGGGGTGTAGGTGATGGTTTCTGGAGTGGGGCTGGAGAATTCTCAGTTGATCTCAAAGAGTTCCTGAGCCAAGTTGTTTGCAAAATCTAGTGTCTAGTCGAGGACCGCTTTCCTGGCTTCTTTCCTCTGTCTTTGTTTGTTCTTCATCTCTTTTCCAACTGCTTGCAGGAGAACTTGGTGTCTCTCAGATCCTCTTTGTACCAGCAGGCCTGCTCATTGGTACTCGCTTGTCTGTCTTCCTTGAAGGGAACCAGTTTATTGGCCCAGCCAGAGATCCACTTGTTAAAAGCCTTGGAGAGTGAGTGTCCAACCTTCTTACGTTAGTTGGCTTCAGCTAAACTCTCATCAATTGGGAAAACATGTGCAAAGGGACCTGGTATTTCCTCCTCTGGCAGATTAATCCCTTTTCCAACTTTGACTTGTAATCTCTGTCGTCTCATGTGGAGATACCACTGGAATCATTAATTTGGGTATCTCCCTGCAGAAATAGTAGGAAACTCAGAACAAGAGCTAATAGACAAAGAGAATACAGTAAATGAAAATCTTTCAGCACCATGTTATCTTCTGATTATAGGTACATGTTCATCAGCCTTGTATAATCTTTGAAACAATTGCCAAAAGAAAAACTTTAATAATGTGGGATTAATATTGAAAGATGTATATGATAGGAAATGTTGTTAAAGACTTCAGCATTGTATAATCATTAACACCAGTATCAAAGACAAACAATCATATTGTGGGATTCATGATAAAAAATAACAGAAAATGTAATGATATGAAAGACAAGATCACCATAGTAAGTAATGTATGTTACTCATTCCTTCAACATTTTTAGCAAACAAAGCGCTAATTTGTATGCTATGGGGCAGGTCCATGGACGTGGTGAAACAGACATTGACAACTAGTGTGCTCTCTAAACATTCTTCTAGAAGAGGCATCTAATAGCAAGGATAATTACAAATTATGTTAATCAGTTCAATTAGTAAACACAGAATCCTCATACACAGAGCTTTACAATATGAGAATATGCAGCAACTGTCTAAATAACATCTGGGTGGCAAGCTATACTTTCTAAAAGTCTTGAGTAATCAGTATGCAAAGATGTCCTTGGCTAGATGTAGGCAAATAACTTTTTTCATCCTGATGGCATTTTAGCATCGAACATTTTTGTCAACATTTGCATTGACTGACTAGTGTAAAATGGAAATTTGCACCAATTGACTAATGCAAATCCACATTTGCATCAGGTGATTGGTGCAAAAATGTTTAGCAAATATTATTTTTCCAATACTTGATTGGTTCACATTTCAGTGTACCACAAATTGACCACACCAGTGGAATGTTAAGGAACATAGCTCCAAATGGTGTTCATAAATACTTTGTATTGTTGGTGTTTGAGTGAATATTGCTCTAATCCCTATTCGGAGGAGTGGTGCCACTGGTGCCAATGTCTATAAAACGGGCTAAGTAACTGAAGTTGTGATTATCTTCTGAAAGGAGAGATTAAAAGGTCAATAGTAGTAGTTATACAGTGAAACCATTGTGTACCAATTTCTGTATGAACTACTCTGGCAAAACACTTGTAACACTGATTTAAAAGTGTCCAGCTTGCTCATTTCTCTTTTGCCTGCGATATCTCCTTCTCTCACAACTATTCCTTGTTCTTCACTCTTCTCTCTGTTCTGAGGTTAAGCACAGGATTGTGCTCTCTATTTTTGAAATGTTGCTTATGCACTAAGATCTCACCAAATTCAATTATTGTTATGAAAATAAATTCCTTGTCCGGCTGGACTTGGATAAATATATAGCAGCCCATCACGGCTTGTCTTGGTACATTTAAAAGCAGGAACTTGGCATCAGTTGGAGCGTTATCCCCTTCATGGATATCACTCTGACCAACTTATAACAGGCACCCATATTGAAATTTTGAATGCTAGGTATATGTTGGTGATTTGAGGCCCTTATCAGGAAAGACTTTACTCATGTTTATGTTTAAGGTAGGCTATAGATGATAGCACACTCAAGCCTTCATTACTGGTCTTGTGGGAATTCATTCTGGGAAACTAGTGACCTGGAATCTATGATTCTGGCCAGCATCCCCACAGCAAGGTTCAGCAATTATGAGGTTGTATTTATAGGAATGGGAAATAGCTGATCTGACCCAGTAATGCTGAGTTCTTTACTGGACAGTTCTCATTGATTACAGGAGGAAAACTTTACTTTACTTTGTGGACTTATTAAGCGCAAGCGAATCATCCCCGAAGGGATCTCTCGGTGCTGTGAAGGAAAGATGAGGGGGACACAATCATCTAAAACAGCCATGTTTTTAACAATTCTTTAAACCTGGGTAATTCATTACAAGCCCTAACATTTTCTGACTGCTCACGCAGGGTGAAAATGTAAGCAGGCAGGCTTGTTAGCGGTGAAGGGGTGCATGGAAGAAATTGCCTTTAGGGAGCAATGACATGTCCTTTAGTAATGATGCCACTTTTGGGCAGGGGACAGTCTGTAATGCTGCCCATGTCCACTGCAGCAGTACAGACATGCCCACTGTCTCTGGGCCCAGAACTATCATGTCCAGGGTTTGTGGTCTTGATCAATTTGGGCCAGGATTGACTTGGAATTGGGAGGAACGGAACATTTTCCAGGGTTATTGCTTCCTAAATTGCAAATGATAAAGTGGAGGTCTGTTGTGGTCGGCACGGACAATGATTCAATGGTTGTTCAATATTTGAGTGGTCACTGTGTGTGAGTAGAGCTGCAGTAGATCAATTGTTTTAGCACTTAACTGAAATGAAGAAGATTTATTTTTTATCTCTCCTGGTTCAGAAAAAACACCTTATTCCAAAGTAAATGTATTTAAAGCACGTGGGAGATACAGGGGATGCTCATATCACTTTCCAGCCTGAGGAGTACTGCATTTCCCCTCCATTTCACTGGAATGATTAGCAATAAGGTTATGTGCTTATATTGAACAGGAGCAACTGTAGATAAAGACCTAGTACTGCACAAAAAGTGATATTGTTGATGCTGAAGTTGAAATGGTTATCCAGCCCTTTTGCTTAAATTAAAGTAATGGTAATCCATTTGAGACAGGTAATCAAAATCTGGGCCCTGATGTACAAAGAATTAATTAGCAAACTGCTCACCAATTTTTGTAATGGAATTTTTGTAATGGAAAGAAGTTTTACGACCCAACCTTTGTACAAATCGGTTGGTTGACAAAATACTGATTCTCAATTGGTCGCAATCAAAGGTACCTCATCAATATTGATGAGGTCGGTCCGAAATTGTGACTCACTACTATTGAAAGCCATCGAAGGGATGGGGGCTGATGGGGCCAGAAGGCCACTATGTATGCAATTGTATTTTAAATCAATTTTTTTTAATGCAGTCCGTTTTCCTTAAACATTACAGGGCTGCATTTAAAAAAAAAGGTTTTGTTTGAGAGTTAGCAGTGCCTACTCACTAACTACTGTTCAAAGTGAAGATGCCACGCTGTAACTTCAGATAGAGGTTGGCCATGAATACCAGTTGAAAAGGGATATATGATTGGAACATGACCAGCTCCTCCAAGTGAATATTGGGTTCATTAAGACCATTTTGTAGAACTGTTACAAAAGTTATTTCTAATGTAAAAGAAAACGCACACTTGTGTTAACATACACCAGCACTATAATGATAAAGGTAATTATACGATCTTGAACCTGGACACGTGGGCAGCTATACATATCAAAGGAGAGAAAAAAAGTGTAGGATTTCTATAAGTGGAGGCAGAAAACAGTCATCCTTAAATGGACCTAATTTGTGCCTGTGCACAACAGCAGTATAACATGTGTAAACCAGTGAAGTTTACATGCAGCGCTATTGCATTTTACATTATGTCAGTTACATAAATCTGCTACAAGCTAAAGAGATCACCTCCTTGCACATTATATATATATATATATATATATATATATATATATATATATATATATATATATATATATATATATATATATGTATATATTTATATATATATATATATATATATATATTCACTGAAAAAACCATAGGTTATAGACCATATATAGTTAGGAATTAGCATTTACAAAACCTTGAAAATTCACTGAAAAAACCATAGGTTATAGACCATACATAGTTAGGAATTAGCATTTAAAAAACCTTATTTTACTCACACAAAACCATTGAAATTCCATATATAGTTAGTTGCACTAACTATATATTGCACACCCGCAATCCACTGCTGATGATGTCACATATTACATCATTCATGACATGGTCAGTGACATCACTGATGACATCACTGATGACATCTCAAATGACATCACTGATGACATCACTGATGACAACATCCAGTGACTATGTTTCTGTAAAGTTAAAATATGTCTTACATATTGAAGAATGAGTGGATGTATAAGTGTCTGGACGAAGGATTTAGTAGGTGCATGACTGAATGTATGAGTGAGTGATTAAATGTGTCTCACTGAGTGCATGGGTTAGTGACTAAACTGTCTTAATTTGTGCATCATTATGTCTGTTGTTCTGTAAACTGCTGCATGTGTTGATCAGTAGCTATATGAGTAACTATATGGGTTATTGATTGATTGCCCAAGTATTTGCATGGGAGACTGAGTGTGTGTGTGGCTGGCTGGGAGGTGTGTGACTCTGTACAGATCAATGTGTACTTGTATCAATGATTGTATAAGAGAGTAAGTATGTGTTAGTATATGGTTGAAAACGTAAGGTGCTCTATGTTTAACTGTATAGAGTAGAAAATGGAAGTGTGATTGATTCTTTACAGGACTGACTAGGTGTGTGAGTAACTCCATGGATGAGTGGCAGAGTGTGAGTGTCTGTATAGGTGTATGAGTGCATATGATAGTGTTCTAAACATGAGTGATTCTATGTATGAATGATTGTATGGGTGAATGAGTGAATGTGTGTGTAGACGTAGGAATCAGTGAGTACGTATGTAGTAACTAGTATTGGTGTGTCAATGGTTTCAAAAATTATACTCTGTTTTTAACACTGGGTGAAACAGAGGTTATATTAAAATGTGAGGAGATGCATTGTATTGTCACATGAATGATATCATCAGTGATGTGGTCATTGATGTCAAATGAGATGTCATCAGTGATGTCATCAGTGATGTCATTTGAGATGTCATCAGTGATGTCATCAGTGATGTCACTGACCATGTCATGAATGATGTAATATGTGACATCATCAGCAGTGGATTGCGGGTGCGCAATATATAGTTAGTGCAACTAACTATATATGGAATTTCAATGGTTTTGTGTGAGTAAAATAAGGTTTTTTAAATGCTAATTCCTAACTATGTATGGTCTATAACCTATGGTTTTTTCAGTGAATTTTCAAGGTTTTGTAAATGCTAATTCCTAACTATATATGGTCTATAACCTATGGTTTTTTCAGTGAATTTCAATGGTTTTTTAATAGCAAATATCATAAGCTGTCGAATGTCAAGTACGTGGTAAGTGAAAACATTTTCGTGTTTATGCACACTGATCTGCTTTGAATGGTGCCCCCCCCCCCTCATTTCTATTAGGAGTACTCTCTCTTTGCAGATAGTGAAAGGTAGTTAACGCAGGCCTTTGCCCCCGTTGTAATCCGTCGTGCCTGCTTCTCTCTCCATTTGATTGATTGTTATCCAAGTATTTACTGTTTTAGAATTGGTTCTCTTTGGTTCAATCTCTATTTACAAACAAACACAGAGTCGCAATACTCTGTTTAGTCTTTGCAGATAACGAAAAATCGTGTAAAAAAAGAAAGAAAAGGAATCGAGCAAAATCAGTAGGCCACTAATGGGATCTCTTTTTGACCTCGCTAAAATAGAAACATTAGGAACAACCCCTCATGACAAATACAAAACTAGTGAGATGAACTGAACTCCACACAATGATGGCTGCAAAACAGCTCGGCTCCGCCACCCACCCCGCCCAAAATAACGATAAAGAGCGGCTGCCATGATTGGTTGCGGAATGGCCACAACGGAGCTACGAAATGGTGCTGCTCTCATGCTAACCCCAGCTTCGGTCTGAAACATCCAGAAACACTGTAGACTACCAATTCGATCAGTTCCGGTAGCGCCCCAATGTAACCCGGTAGAGAAGAACTAGCCCTCCCCTCTTTGACTGATGGTTCTTGTTGCCTGTCCTTTCTGTTGTCATTTAACAGAACTATTTAGCCTGCTGAAAGGGGTTGTGTTTCGACCGCTGGTTGGTGGAGACATTTTGACTATATTCTGGACCTGCGTTGTCGCGTAATGCGTCATATGACGCGCCGCGTTAGCGCATCCGGAAGTCATCCGGGGCGCGCAGCGCGTAACGTAAGCATAACAAGTCATGTGACTTGTTAATAAAACTTTTCATTGGTTCATTTTACTTTTCTTATTCTAATGATGAAAGCCTTGGTCATATCACCTAAAAATTACGCTTTTAATTACTTCCGAACATTATTTTCTCTTAAATATATGTTATAATGTTCCAGGCTAATGTACTTTCCCGGAAATTTTACAACTGTCCTGCAAGTAAAATATATTCTTTTTTCGAGAAAAAGGGCGTTTCTTCGTCCCATGACGGAGCCGTTGAGCAAAAGAGGGTCGACCTGCTGTCTTAGTCGCCGATACGCCTGAATATGAGATTCTTATCGATCACTTTATGTTGCAGGAATAGAAAACACAACAGCCCTTGACCATTTATCTTTACTGCGTTCCTTCGTATTATACCTTTTACCCTTCATGTAATTGGTCTGCTTTATTTCACTTGCCTTTTAATGATTCTAAAACAGTGACTATTATTAAAAACTTTACCAATGTATACACTACTACCATGTTTTCTTTTAAAAACCTTTATTGTGAAAATTTCATTATACAAATACGAGCCTATAACCACGTGGGCCTGCCACGGAGCAAACTGTAATCGTATATGATGAATAGACATTTACACTGTAGAGGAACGTAACGGGCGGGCCATTAGGTTGCAAAAACTAAGGTGTCTAACAGTTACGGAATCGGTGGACGTACATTTTATAATTAAAATACGACAGGGCCAGTTACAATAAAATTATCTAGATATACATTTGCGGGCAAGTACCATGGGTGACGTTAATTCGAATTTTCAACAGTACAGTAATCAATAACACATCAGAACTTAATATCAATAGGGATGTCGAAATATTCAATCAATTCTCGTCCCCGCCCGCCATGTGCTTCAAAACTGCATACGTATCTCGTGATTTCAAGGTTCTGCAACCAGTACACAACAAGGAGTTACGAGTCCCATTTATTCCGGCGCCATTTTGGGCGAGGACGGGCAGGTCCAGGATATAGTCAAAATGTCTCTACCAACCATCGACTATGATGATGTTCATATGCTGTATTTATTAGAGTAACACTCATCTGCCCACATGAAATTAATTTACCACAATCTAAACATGTCATTTTAATCTTTCCAAAGTTCTTCTAAATATTTGGGACCGTTTCCCTTGCCTCTGAAGCTCTCAGTGCCACTTCTTTGATGAATGTACTAGCAGGTCAGGGGTTCTCCTCCAAATCTCTCTTTTATGCAGCACTATAATTAATTGGTGCCACCTCTCCATATGACGATGCATGGTATAGTTACCACAACTATATATTTTTTCGGTTCCTCTGGAGAGTTCATCGTGGCAGATGAAGCGTGTAACATACCGGGCATTTACCTTTTTTTGCATGTACAGGAAAGGAAAAAAAAATCGAGCGTTCGAGTTCTTAGGTGTCCCAGGGCCATTTTAGTGGACCAGGCCCAAATCCAAAGAACAGCTATCTCACAGGCTAATGGGGCGACCCACGCCGAGTTTCAGCATTGTAGGATGACCACACAAGTACAGCAACTTGCTAGACATCACCTCGGTGCCATCCGGATCTCGGCGCCCCACTGCAGATGAAGTGCCTCTCAACTATGAAACCACCACGGTGACATCCGGATCTTGGCGCGTTGTGCTGCCTTCGGCCTATTCGCACATCGGTCCGCTACTGACGCCATCTCACAGGCTAATGGGGTGACCCACGCCGAGTTTCAGCATTGTAGGATGACCACACCAACTTGCTAGACATCACCTCGGTGCCATCCGAATCTTGGCATCTCAACGCCTAGTGGTATCTTCCATACAGAAAATATTGTTACGCTGCCTTTGGCCCCATTCGCACATCAGTCCGCAACTTAGACATCACCTCGATGCCATCCGGATCTTGGCATCTCAGCGCCTTGTGGTGTCAGTCAGAAAATATTGTTGCGCTGCCTTTGGCCCCATTCGCACATCAGTCCGCTACTGACACCATCTCACAGGCCAATAGGGCGCCCCACGCCGACTTTTACCATTGTACGATGGCCACACCAGTGGCACAACTTCCTAGACATCACCTCGGTGCCATCTGAATCTTGGCATCTCAACGCCTAGTGGTATCTTCCATACAGAAAATCTTGTTACGCTACCTTTGGCCCCATTCGCACATCGGTCCGCAACTTAGACATCACCTCGGTGCCATCCGGATCTTGGCATCTCAGCGCCTTGTGGTGTATTCTCTTCAGAAAATATTGTTGAGCTGCCTTTGGCCCCATTCGCACATCCGTCCGCAACTTACACATCACCTCGGTGCCATCCGGATCTTGGCATCTCAGCGCCTTGTGGTGTCTTCTACTCCGAAAATATAGTAGAAAATATTGTTGCGCTGCCTTTGGCCCCATTCACACATCAGTCCGCTACTGACACCATCTCACAGGCCAACAGGGCGCCCCACGCCGACTTTTACCATTGTACGATGGCCACACCAGTGCCACAACTTGCTAGACACCACCTCGGTGCCATCCGGATCTTGGCATCTCAGCGCCTTGTGGTGTCTTCAAATCAGAAAATATTGTTGCGCTGCCTTTGGCCCCATTCGCACATCGGTCCGCTACTGACGCCATCTCACAGGCCAACGGGGCGCCCCACGCCGACTTTCAACATTGTAGGATGGCCACAGAAGTGCGACAACTTACTAGACACCACCTCGGTGCCATCCGGATCTTGGCGCGTTGTGCTGCCTTCGACCTATTCGCACATCGGTCCGCTACTGACGCAAACTCACAGGCCAACGGGGCGCCCCACGCCGACTTTCAGCATTGTAGGATGGCCACACCAGTGCGGCAACTTACTAGACACCACCTCGGTGCCATCCGGATCTTGGCGCGTTGTGCTGCCTTCGGCCTATTCGCACATCGGTCCGCTACTGACGCAAACTCACAGGCCAACGGGGCGCCCCACGCCGACTTTCAGCATTGTAGGATGGCCACACCAGTGCTGCAACTTGCTGGACACCACCTCGGTGCCATCCAGATCTTGGCGCGTTGTGTTGCCTTCGGCCTATTCGCACATCGGTCCGCTACTGACGCCGCCTCATGTGCCAACGTATTTTCTCCTAATTTTACACCCTATGCCGCATAACAGGTCATGTGACTTGTTTATAAAACTTTTCATTGGTTCATTTTACTTTTGGTTTCCTAATGATGGAAGGCTTGATCATGTGACCTAAAAACAACACTTTTCATAGGATGAAAACTTTTTTTTTTCCCCAAACGATGAAAGCCCCACCTTGTTTCTGGATGTTTCAGACTGAAGCTGGCGTCAGCATGAGAGCAACACCATCTCGTAGCTCAGTCGTGGTCATTCCGCGAGCAATCATGGCAGCCGCTCCCCACCAGAAGCCTGCAGGAGTCGGGGCCCCCAAAACTTTTGATGAATTCTCAAGGCGGAGGGGACGCTTTCGAGAATGAGGTCCAAGACCTAGCAGACAAGCGTCCGATTTCCAAGGTGTCCCAGGGCCATTTCAGTGGACCAGGCCCAAAAAGGAAACAGCCTGCCGCCATTTTGAGAGTCCTGTGACAGCCGCCTATCGCTGCACCGCAAGAGTGGACGCAACTCAGCTGAATTGCGGCTTTTGACACAGTGGACCAAAAGCGGACGGAATGGCAACTGAAACGGTAAAGGGGCGCCCCACTACAACAGATGACACTCCACCTGGAGAGGCCCGTTCACGCCGCCTCCCCCGGGGCGCTCCACGCAGTTATTCGGAGCAGCATTGTACGATACCAAAACCAGTGCGGCAACTTACTGGACATCACCTTGGTGCCATCGTTCTGCTGCCTTGGAACTATTCGCGCAACAGTTTGCTACTGATGACCCACCCCCCGCGACGCCCCATGCCGTTATTTGCTGGGTGGCAACTTACTAGACATCACTTTCATGTCATCTAGATTTCAACGCGTTCTGCTGCCTTGGAACTATTCGCACAACAGTTTGCTACTGATGACCCACCCCCCGCGACGCCCCACGCCGGAAATCTGGACGTTGTGCTGCGTTGGGACTATTCGCAGAGCCGACCGCTACTTCGTTGTTTTTCCCTAAAAATGTTTATATGTTATTACTATTTTTGTTTTCTTGTATATATTTATAAATTATTAAAGTTTTATAATCTTACTACTTTGTCGGAGTGCTATATATTTTTAATGTGACACATAATTGTAAAAACTTTGATGTACAAACAGTCATCCCTGGAATCTTCCGCTTCAGGCTCGGTCCCCTCCCCAATCACAATACAGGATGGTTTTCAGATAATAGCAACGCTTCTGCTGTGACGAATCTCATCTAGTGTGGGCCTTGATCTACTATAACTCCTTTGAAGAGGGGTGATTCTTTACAGCTGTGGCCATAAACTACATCTGCAGGGCTAGCTGATACCCTAGGACCAGCCTGGACAATCGGACACAGAGGAAAAGGAGTGTCAGAGGGTGCGGTAGTGAATAGGGCGAAAGGGAGGTGTCGGGCGGGCACAGGGTGTGATTCTCAGGGAACAGCAGCGCAGATGGGGGAGGTTTATTACCCATGCATAAGACAGAGAGCGGGGGTGACCACTGCCTGGGGGAGATGTTTGCGAGGGTGGGGAGCCATGCTAAGGATCGACAGCGTGCACAGAGTGGGTCTGGTCAAGGCATCTAAAATGGCTGCCGTGCACGACAAAAGTGTGGCATTTGAAAAAAGACAAGATGGCGCAGACAATGTTTTTCAACACTTCCTGATTTCCTTCGAATCGAACGTTAACAGACGTTGGGGCATATTACCAAAGTTAAGCGATATTTATCCCTAACGATGCTTAGCAACGATTTTTTTACCGTCAGAAATTATCGCAGATAAACCTTGCTATTATCAAGGTTTATCGGAAATACGATAAAAAACGACCGCAATGCATTAATATCGCTGAAAACTCAGCGATATTCATGCATTACCGAGCTAATGCTCTTAGCCATGTTATCCACCTCCCATTGGATAACATGGCTAAGAACTGCTCAGGGCAGGTGATAGCTTTTAGAGATATTCGCCCTTATCTCGAATATTTCCAAAAGTTGATAATAGGAGATAGCGATGTTAGCGACTGTTTCCAGTCGCTAACATCTTGGCATGCCCACTTTGCATGTCATTAGTGATAAATATCACTCACATGCAAAGTGGGGCCCAAGATGGTCGCTATCTTCTACTAGCCGTCGCTAACTGGTGTTAGCAACAGCTAGGTAATACACATATAATTTTATCTCCGCGAAGCGGAGCGCTGTTACAGATATATATCTTGTTTCTGAACGTTAATTTCTCAAAATGCACTGAAGCACATATATTGAGACCTAGCAAAGGCACATCGGGCTACCAGTCCCTACAATTTTGCCAAGTTTCGTGCAAATCCATTCAGCTGTTCGATCCTACCGAGAGACAAGATGGCGGCCGCTACGGACTGTTTGGAATGTTTACAGACACCGGAGAGCCAATCAGCTTCGCTTCGCAAAGCTCCGTAACGCGAAAAGTACGCGAAGCGGTGCGCTGTTACAGATATATACCTTTTTTTGAACGTTAATTTCTCAAAATCCACTGGAGCACATATATTGAGATCTAGCAAAGGCACATCGGGCTACCAGTCCCTACAATTTTGCCAAGTTTCGTGCAAATCCATTCAGCTGTTCGATTATTATTATTTTTATTTTTTTTTGCCCCGTGGGGCCCTTTTAAAACCTCCACATCAAACCTAGGGGGTGAGCGACAATGTACTATGCCCCCTTATGGTCATTTGCCCCTTCGCTTCGGCCTCCTCTTGTCTCTCGATCCTACCGAGAGACAAGATGGCGGCCGCTACGGACTGTTTGGAATGTTGACAGACGCCGGAGAACCAATCAGCTTCGCTTCACAAAGCTCCGTTGCGCGAAAAGTCCGCGAACCAGTGCGCTGCCCGGTCCGCTGTTACAGATATATATCTTTTTTTAAACGTTAATTTCTCAAAATCCACTGGAGCACATATATTGAGACCTACAAAAGGCACATCGGGCTACCAGTCCCTACAATTTTGCCAAGTTTCGTGCAAATCCATTCAGCCGTTCGGGCTAAAAGTGAGGCCAACCGCCCTATGGAAAACTCAATGTTAAAAACACGTTTTGGGACCCCCCTTTTTTCTCGGCCCCCACTGGACGAACTTTCAAGGGCTGCTCAGAAACAAAATGTGCCATTTTCCTGAAAATTTCAGCCAATTCCGTCCACAAACGCCAAAGTTATTAGACATAGAATTTTCAAAAAACCCATAGAGAAAAAATCCTAACTATATATTACCTACTGGCGGTCGCCAGTAGGTATATATAGTTAGGATTTTTTCTCTATGGGTTTTTTGAAAATTCTATGTCTAATAACTTTGGCGTTTGTGGACGGAATTGGCTGAAATTTTCAGGAAAATGGCACATTTTGTTTCTGAGCAGCCCTTGAAAATTTGGGGGGGGTTCGTCAAGGGGGGGCCGAGAAAAAAGGGGGGTCCCAAAACGTGTTTTTAACATTGAGTTTTCCATAGGGCGGTTGGCCTCACTTTTAGCCCGAACGGCTGAATGGATTTGCACGAAACTTGGCAAAATTGTAGGGACTGGTAGCCCGATGTGCCTTTTGTAGGTCTCAATATATGTGCTCCAGTGGATTTTGAGAAATTAACGTTTAAAAAAAGATATATATCTGTAACAGCGGACCGGTTAGCGCTCTGGTTCGCGGACTTTTCGCGCAACGGAGCTTTGTGAAGCGAAGCTGATTGGTTCTCCGGCGTCTGTCAACATTCCAAACAGTCCGTAGCGGCCGCCATCTTGTCTCTCGGTAGGATCGAGAGACAAGAGGAGGTCAAAACAAAGGGGGAAATAACTATAAGGGGGCATAGTAGATCCTCGCTGACCCCCTAGGTTTGATGTGGAGGTTTTAAAAGGGCCCCGCGGGGCAAAAAAAAATAATAAAAATAATAATTGAACGGCTGAATGGATTTGCACGAAACTTGGCAAAATATTAGGGACTGGTAGCCCGATGTGCCTTTGCTAGGTCTCAATATATGTGCTCCAGTGGATTTTGAGAAATTAACGTTCAAAAAAAGATATATATCTGTAACAGCGCTCCGCTTCGCGTAACGGAGGTTTGCGAAGCTGATTGGTCATTCTGTCACTGGGCTATAGTTGGGCTACATCTGGCTGATATTTGGGCTACATTTGTTTTTTTGTGTGTCTGGCGGCCATCTTTGGGCTACATTGGGCTACATTGGGCTTCATTGGGCTACATTCGGCTAATTAGCAAATAGCTCATCGCAAACTAGGAATGGTAAAGAATCGCTATTTATTCCTTAAAGTTCGCTATTTAGGAAATGCAAATAACTTTGATGATACATATGGCGGTTCATCTCTAACAAGATAAGAAGCATAGGGATAGATTTATGATGACTGGCGCATCACCAGGGATGTGTTAGTCATTCTGTGCCGCTGTTCCGTCACCTATGGTGTGCTGCATTTACAATGCGGCGCATCACGGGGCAAAAACAGCACAGATGCGTGATGTATCTGTGCCGTAAAGGTGGCGCATTGCTGGAGTTGTATCGCAAGTGTGATGAAGCTCCAGCAAGGGTCGGGGGTGCCCCTGTCGCAGGGTTTCTGTTCTCACACAGAACTGTGGACAGAGGATTGGAACCTCGGCGAATTAGGGTGTCCCAAAACTCACGTTAGTAATCAAAAACTATTTAGCAAGCTAGGTACAGTGTCACATTGGATATAACAAACTCTCAATGTTTAGACAATCCAGAATATGAACTTATAGTACCTCAGGATACGTGGAACTCATGAACAGTCGGTCGTTATATATTTCTTAGAAACCAGAACATGGAGTTAAGAAGAACACATGTGTATTTGAAATGTTTATTTACTAATGCCGTCTTCTCAGGCGTAGTACCTTAGATAATAAAAGTACACATATTATCAGTAGCAAAATTACCAGCATAGTTACTAGTACATAAAAAGTGAATGGTGATAGTATGTTAACATGCTGTAAATGAATAAGAGTTAGCAACACTTATAAGCAGCCGCGGGCCGTGGAGGGAGTTACGGTGAGGCATGGAGGCGGGGAGGGGGAGAAGCAGGGTGGAGAATACAAGTACACATATTATCAGTAGCAAAATTACCAGCATAGTTACTAGTACATAAAAAGCGAATGGTGACAGTATGTTAACATGCTGTAAATGAATAAGAGTTAGCAACACTTATAAGCAGCCGCGGGCCGTGGAGGGAGTTACGGTGGGGCAGGGAGGCGGGGAGGGGGAGGGGCAAGGTAGAGAGGGCTCCACCCTGCTTCTCCCCCTCCCCGCCTCCCTGCCTCACCGTAACTCCCTCCACGGCCCGCGGCTGCTTATATCTCACCCTCCCTAATACACATATTATATTATTTGCTAAGAAGGTCTCTTTGTGTTGGTTTAGGGCGTGCCCATACTTTAGTGTCTTAGATTTGAAGGAATCACATCAGCATACACCAGCTCTCTCTTCATGTGAACCGCATCAACTGTTGTGTATGTGTGTTCGGCAAAGCAATATAAAACCCGCCTCATGCCCAGAATTGGCAGAAGTTGCACTTATGTTATGAGTATGAAGTCGTGGAGATCAGACCTCATAACAATTCTGTATCGTGTTGTTCTTGAAACTTTAGCACTCGCTGTACAGATATAGTTTAACAAGCAAAGCAGATAGTAGAGCAATAACATATTATTCTCATGTAAACCACGATGAACTACTAGGTGGAAAGCTAAAGCAACAACTAAATGTCGTGTGCAGAAGTTGCAAAAAAGGAAAAATGGCGTTTAAACCGGTAATGAGCCCATGCTAACTTAACACGGTGTAAAGATATCCAGGACCTAGATGACACCTCCTCATGATCCGGAAACGAACTGAATAAGATAATAGAAGTGCCATCTCATGAGAGCAGATTGCAAGTTTATATGTGGACGGTCCGCAAGGTAAAGCATTAAAAACTAGGAAAATTCAATGCTAAAGAAAAATAAAACAGCCAAGTACTTTATCGAGTCTTAAGCCAATAGGCAAGGTAAATAATAAAAACTTGACAATTAAGTCAATGAATTGTCAATGAAATGCTAGTACTCAGCATATGAAACATGAAAAAGGTCTATGACATAACTGTGTATGCAAAATAAGCTGCAACAGCCTCCAACAGGAAGTCACCGTCTTCATCCGAAAACAGTTCAGCCATCCAATTTAAAAGCGGAAAAGAACATACGTGCTCTCCCAGCACCGGATCCTCTATCACCATCAGAGGACAGCTCGGTGGGTTTTCAAGAAAGCTGTGTTCCAAGAAAGACTGTGCTGCCGCCAGTAAATTCCAGGGACCAAGTAGTCCATGCATCAATGCCACAGCCATAATCCTTTCGCCAGGACAAATCAACTCGTGAGTAATGATAGGAGTCATCAGCTGATTAAAGTCGACGTCAGGAGAAACCGGTCCGCAGAGACACAAATCAATGGCCCAATCGAAATCACAGGTCAGGCAGTGAAATACAGGCTGGACACAGGTGAAGTAGGAGAACCGAAAAGATAATCCATATGCCGTGCTTAATATCGCCAACGGCATTGTGCCATAATATTCTAGCATGCGATTGCGGAACAGTGTCAGCAGCTGCAGGGTCGGAGGTTGCATAGGAGGGACATCCATATTTAAAAATGTAAAAAAGTACAAGAGCGTCCGCTGGTAATGCAAGTAAAAATGCAATCCACGAACCAGAGTGGAGAAAATGGAATGAAAGGGAGTAGGGATGACTCCAAAGATTTTCTCAAATGAAGTCACGAGACCACTGGTAACAACTTTAAAAAAGTGTGCCAGGGATTTTGTGGAGGATGCGTTAAAGATAGTCGGAAACATGTTGCTGAAATTGAAAGGCAAACCTGTGTACGGGTGTTCGCTATGTGAAGTACGAAAGTTTCACGGGCCGAACTCAAGGCCACCTCTCTCTGAGACAAAAGAGCTCTTATTCTTGTCATGCTGTTGAAACGTGTCCCAAGGTTGGTATTTGTGGCCAGATTGAAAACTCCCTATGTTCATGTGTGGGAGGAAATAGAACATTTCTGCAGCAAATAACCCGTTCACTTACTGTTACGATAAAAGGAATACTTTTAATTAACTCAGAACAATCTTCATTATTGAGCATCAAATAACTACCATTTTCCAACAACTTGAACGTGGGGATGATAGCAGGAACTGGCGTGCCTTGCATCACGCAAGCCATATTTGGTCGCTGTTTGTTGCATGAATCGTGTAACTGTATGTGCCTACACATTAGTGAATGATCTGGCGTCTCAGTGCATTCCTCTCCATTCAGATAAACTTCTTGATCATCTTTGAAACATCTGTATGTGTATGGAAGCGACCAGACCTCATGAACAAAAGCACTACCTAAAGGTTCATAAAGACCTATTGGTATATATTTCATACAATTTGAAAACTTATATAAAGCAAAAGGCAGCGTTATTAAACCGTCGATAAGGCATGTTGCCAAAAAACCCGCAATCCTCTGCTGATGATGTCACTGAGCATGTCATGAATGATGTAATATGTGACATCATCAGTAGTGGATTATGGGTAATAGTATCTCTAGTTTACTCCCCTATAGCTGTCTTTCTTTTAACATAAGTGTGTGTTTCCTTCCCTTATACTTACTGTTTTTGGTTCGCTTCCAGTTCGCGTACCAGCGAGCGAACTAGGAAGCGAACTAAGAGAAATAGAGGTTGGCACAGTTCCAAATATTGTACCAATTTTTTAATAACGGGGAGGTAGTTCTGAAAAGAACTTTTTTTTTTATTTTTCTGAACATTTTTTTACTGTAAGGTTCCCGATTCGCGAAGCGGGAACGAAGAAAAAAAAATATTTAAAAAAATAATTATTCATAAACATATAAAATATATTTTTGGATTTAAAGAAGAATAAATTTTACAGCTACAGATATTAGCTGTTAAAAAACCAATGAAATTCACTGAAAAAACCATAGGTTATAGACCATATATAGTTAGGAATTAGCATTTACAAAACCTTGAAAATTCACTGAAAAAACCATAGGTTATAGACCATATATAGTTAGGAATTAGCATTTACTAAACCTTATTTTACTCACACAAAACCATTGAAATTCCATATATAGTTAGTTGCACTAACTATATATCGCGCACCCGCAATCCACTGCTGATGATGTCACATATTACATCATTCATGACATGGTCAGTGACATCACTGATGACATCACTGATGACATCTCAAATGACATCACTGATGACATCATCTAGTGTCTGTGTGTTTTTGTAAAGTTTAAATACGTTTTACATATTGAAGAATGACTGGATGTATGGAAGACTGAGTGTGTGTGTGGCTGGCTGGGAGGTGTGTGACTCTGTGCATATCAATGTGTACTTGTATCAGTGATTGTATAAGAGAGTAAGTATGTGTTAGTATATGTGTGAAAAGTATGGTGTTCTGTGTTTAACTATAGATGAGGAAATCGAAGTGTGATTGATTCTTCACAGGACTGACTAGGTGTATGAGTGCATATGATAGTGTTCTAATAATAACTGACTGTATGTATGAGTAATTGTATGGGTGAATGAGTGAATGTGTGTGTAGACGTACGAATCAGTGAGTGCGTATGTAGTAACTGGTATTGGTGTGTCATGATGTCATCAGTGATGTCATTTGAGATGTCATCAGTGATGTCATTTCAGATGTCATTAGTGATGTCATCAGTGATGTCACTGAAGTATGGTGTTCTGTGTTTAACTGTATAGATGAAGAAATGGAAGTGTGATTGATTCTTTACAGGACTGACTTGGTGTGTGAGTAACTCCATGGATGAGTGGCAGTGTGTGACTGTCTGCATAGGTGTATGAGTGCATATGATAGTGTTGTAATAATAAGTGACTGTATGTATGAGTTATTGTATGGGTGAATGAGTGAATGTGTGTGTAGACGTAGGAATCAGTGAGTGCGTATGTAGTAACTGGTATTGGTGTGTCATGATGTCATCAGTGATGTCATTTGAGATGTCATCAGTGATGTCATCAGTGATGTCATTTGAGATGTCATCAGTGATGTCATCAGTGATGTCACTGACCATGTCATGAATGATGTAATATGTGACATCATCAGCAGTGGATTGCGGGTGCGCGATATATAGTTAGTGCAACTAACTATATATGGAATTTCAATGGTTTTGTGTGAGTAAAATAAGGTTTAGTAAATGCTAATTCCTAACTATATATGGTCTATAACCTATGGTTTTTTCAGTGAATATATATATAGATAGAGAGAGAGAGAGTAATCAACGCTGTACACATTTTCAACGACTTAGTCTAGACAATGGAATAACCATTTGAACTGCTATTGCTTTTGCATGATACATCAAAACCAATTTCTACCACCATGTTTTGAGGTGTACTACTATGTATTTATTCTTTTTATCCAATGATTTTGAATGGGAAGAACCCATCATACAAGGGCTAGTTGCCTCCTTTTCACTCAAGGGGAATAGCCGAAAGGAATTAACCAAGTGCAAGCTCTACATTATCAGGAACGATGCATAACACCAGCTGACGATTGCAACAAAGGCGGTGTGAAAAGGCTGTGAAAAGTGGTCTATCTAACACATATTTTCTATTATGAGGGTATGAACAGAGTGTCACCAACCTAACACAAGTGAATACCTTGAAACGTTTCACACACCAGATGCAGTTGTCATTATGTGTAAAATAGAACCTTGTGCAACATAAATTGCACCCCCTATATAGCGTTTTAATTGCAAAGCATGAAACCACTGATCATATTCCATCTTAAAACGTGTCCTTAAATCGATTCTTAATTATATTCAGCTGGTAGTCAAAAACAAAAGTTACTTGGAGCGTTTTATTGTAATCTATGTAGAATTTCTGGTTACAGACATGGCACATCAGTGTAACCGCAATTACTTTTATTCTCTGAGTTCTCAAACAAGCTGGGTAACTTGATAGTATAGACCATGGGTACTTACAAAAAATTTTCTGGCTGCCGCAAATTTTGTGCTTTGGTGTGACCGAGGGCCGCACTGATGACAGCAGGGGAGGGGGTTTAGTGTGGGTATAAGGGAAAGGGAAGCAAATGATGTATGTGTACTGTGTTGACCTCAATTGCGCAATAAGAAACCAGAAAACCTGGGATGAATCCCATCTTTTCCACTTGCCATATTGTGTGACTCTGGTCAATTGTTTTATTTCAATTTCCCTCCCTTTTCTTCATTGTCACATATAAGAGGAACCTGACATCCATGACTTCAGGGTGCGTACTGTGCCAAACCATCTCCTGTTCTTGGATGTAATCAATAATGGCATTGTTGTCAGGGTGGGGGTCTGGGGGTGGTGGAAAGCATGAAATTCTAAGTTCATGTTTGAAAACCATCACTCAAAAAAATACTTCTGAATGCGCTGCTATACTTTTATTTACTAAGGTGAAATGTTTCTACAAGTCAATGAAATACACTTTTGGGATTTTGAAAAGACTATCCTATTTTTACATGTTTGCTGTCTTTAAAAATGAAGGTGTTCCTAAATTTAAGGGCCTAATTACTTTGTTTTGTTCAACTGCAATTGAACTTTAAATAGGTGCCTGCTGTATATTCAATTTTGTTTAATGTTAGTGCTGAGTTGAGTAAACAGCAACCCAGTGCTGCTGCTGCTCAGGGGGCCACATGTAAAGGTTGAGGAGGTCCTCTTGCGGTCCCAGGCCGTACTTTGTGTATCACTGGTATAGACTAAACATAGATCACTGAGATCCACTGACCCAGCCTTAGTGTGGCCCTAAGAAAAATCCTTTATGATTTGCAGGGAACCCAATTGCCCATCGATTCACACCATACAGATCGATGAAACTGTGGTGTTAAAAGGTTTTTACAGGCAAATCAGGCCAGAGCTTACTTTGCATATTTGCACACTGAGTCAATCAGCTTTCTTAATTTCGCATACTGCACACTAATCTTAGAAGAAATGCGTATTTTGCATGACATTTAGAATGAAGACCGTGTCCTTGGCTAGTTTCAAACACCATGAGTTCAGTCCATCTCCATATAAGTATCTAATGGCCTGCTGTAATGTCACCCAATGTTTCTTTTTAATCAAGAATTTGTATTGTTGTATTCTGCCAATTTTTGTTATGGTTTTAACTAACTAAACAATACAGTACCTGGATACTTGATACCGGGAGCATGACTTCTTTCTCATGAAACCTCTTACATTTGATTACTTGAAGAGCAATGATTCTGTTATCACTGCAAAGCATGTATTGCAGGTAATTTTCATCTTTCTCACAGGACCCAAGCGTTGATGGGTTATTAAAAAATAAGTTGCTATGCAAGTAGATGAGAACTTCTCTTTAGTTTGAAAAACAACCCATACCCCGTGTACAGCTGGAAGATTCAAATATTGTATTTGTTTTTTAACAGAATAAAGGTTTCTGGGTCTAAAGTACAGAATTCAACAGCAGCTATAGTTCTTTATCCCTAAAAAGCACTTGTTAAGGCCCAGCTCATA
Source organism: Lissotriton helveticus (assembly GCF_964261635.1). Classification (NCBI taxonomy): domain Eukaryota; kingdom Metazoa; phylum Chordata; class Amphibia; order Caudata; family Salamandridae; genus Lissotriton; species Lissotriton helveticus. The sequence continues at coordinate 1,737,474,531 of NC_136067.1, read as the reverse complement.
GTTTTAACCCTTAGAGTGTTCAATTTTTCGTGTGTACACCTGGAACGACAATATCTTTGCTTCCATAACACATCATTGCTTTATCTACAGCTCCACCTGCATTTGGAAGACTTACACACACATTCTGTCTCCGGATCAAACATTTACCTTTCTCAGAACCTCGAACTGCATTTCATTTTAAAAGTGGCTCCTGTAAAGGTTGCACAAGAAAGCTGCTTTGATTGGGCCTTCCACAGGTGCACATATGGTTCTTCCTGCCTTATAGTTTCCAAGAAGGCTATTTCATTTGTTAACAATGAGTTATCTGCTGCTACGTGGAGTTTAAAGCTTGCCCTTTCACAGAAACATTATTCTAAGTTTTATTGTCAAACATGAACACATCTTCTGGCACTGACACGCCTGGAATACTGTCTTCATTTTAATACGTCTGCTTTTGTTTATTTCCCGTTGATCAATAAGTGCACCTACAGTTTACTAACGCAAGCACATCTGGACTTGGACATTTTGCAATTCTTTGCACAAGTACAACGAAAAATATTTCACGGACCTCAAGAAAGCTAAAGTTTATCTCTATCGAAATCCAACTGACTTAAAATGAATCCCTACAGACGACCGAAGACTGCACTCAAAATACTACATAATACCCTAAGAACAAAATATACAACACGCTTCTAATCGTATAAGCTACATGTGCAAATTGCGGTTTAGTTTTCTTTACTATACTTAATTTTCAAAGAAGCGTCAGACAGACCTGTGTGAACTGTAAGAGAAATGCTGAGTGAATGAGCTCTGAGACAGACTCCCTTTTTGTTATTCAATGGCTCAGAAACTATTAAGGATAATTGCGGTTCTGCTAAATATTTATGGTGATGAACATTGTTCTCGTTCCTAAATCATTCCATTTTACATAACCACATGGAATTAACATACTGGTACTGGTATGTAAGAGCATAAAAGTAATCTGAGCACAGCTGCAGAAATCCTAATGTAAGGAAGGCATTATTTCTTGCTTTATCTCCTTGCTAATTGCATTACACTGTATAAATTCTGGCAAAAGATTTTCATGTTTAATCAGGATTACTTGGTTGTTATAAATTCACTGCCCGTGGATGTTGTAGGCAAGGCAGTTTGATGGCAGGCACGATCACCAGCGAAAATAATATTAATATTCCATATGCATGTGCAGTCAAGCAGCAAAAGATGAAAATAGTGCAGTCAAAAGTTATTTACCACCCTTTTACTTCCCTGTAAGCCTTTAAAAATATAATTAACACCAAAAAGTGCATAGATTGAGGATAGCAGCTTAGAAATCACATATCTTTACGATGGAGGTTTAAATATTTTGGTTGTCAGTGTTTTGTTGGCTCGTAGCTATACTTTGAATTTTATTTCAGAAAAAGAAAAACGATTTCTATAACTGTAAAAGAAACCTTCTGGCTAGCTCCAGCAGAATGGGCATCTGGGAGTGGGAACTCTGCTTCAGAATGTCATCTTCATGAATGACAACGTTGATGGATTCATATTTCATGGAAAAGAATGTCATGTTTTTGGCAAATGATTTTCTCTCCTACTCACATATGAGACTTCTGAATTGCACTACGAGGTACCCCTGTCCATGGACACCGTGGTGGTACATTTGGCATTCTCCAGTGTGAAATGAATGTTATGACTAGAATACACTACAATGAGACTTTTGGCCACATTTAGGGTTTGGCAGATTTGGTGCTCTGCTGTAAATTGGCGAGGCTCCCGTCCAATCAAAACAGCTGCTCACCCACCCTGGTAGAGGTAGAGGACCCACTAACATTTAAAAACCTTTGACAACATCCCAACCTTTTCTTAGAGCCAGTTAATCAACATCCGGAGGTCCATCGTACCTAGGAAAGGACTTGCAATATACATTATTCCTGTCTAAAATCACCATAAGAGTAATGGAGTTCTTGGGCAGAAATAATTAGGAAATGCACAATGGTGCAAGAAAAAAACTCCTTGAGCTTCAGGATTATTGACTTTTTTTGTTCAGCAAGAAGAAACACTCTTTCTGGTGGGTTGTTCTAAAAAGCGAAAAAGTGGCTGAGAGGCATTCCATGACTTGTTGCACAAAAGTGCTTCTGCCATTTGTGCAGGGACACCCTTGCCAAAATGATCCATGCTAAGCCTGCAGGGAGGTGTAAATTTGCTTGGTACTCCACTGCTGCGTCTGGCCCACCTTCTCTGCATTAACAGTCCAACCATCCACCTGCTAGTCTTCAAAGCATGCCATTTGTAACTTTTGCACTTAATGTGGAATATTAAGTGCACTTGCTTGGCAAAACCTGTGGGAAGAAGGTGTGGTGTTACAGCCCCAGCTGCCTACTTTGCACCTGGGGAACAAGACTTGAGTCTTGGTGTTGCTCAACATCCTATGATTTTGCACAATGAATTCATCTTCTTGTGCCTACAAAAAAATGACCTTGTGTAATATAACTGGTTCACATGTAAAATGTTCCAATACCTTCGGGTTGACAAAACCTTTAAGATTGGTATCTGTCATCTTCACTACTTTATGCAGTTCTTGCTTATTTAAATCCATTAGCTAAAATGACAATTTCTTCTTTGCGCCATTACCTTTCTGATACTCCTGGGATCCCAGACCTTTTTAAGCTCAGCAGATGTCATGGAAATACTGAAAACATCTTCTATATAAAGAAATATGTTTTTCATCCACTTTCTCGTGTTTTTTTCCATGGCTGTCACCAGTCGCCACTTTCCCTCAGATTTGTTTCCTTATTTGAATGCCTCCTTAAAAGGAATAGTGTTGCTCCTGGCAGTAGCCATTTAAAATTAAGCACCACTGCTTTCCTCCTCATCACAATGCTGTATTGGAGCATGATAGTAATAATCCAATCTCGGACAGCAATTGAAGTATCCACTATTCCCCCACAGTTAACACCCACTCTCGCCCTTGGTAAAAGCCTCTTTAGGTCTCACCTAGCAGCGTGCATGCGCGGCTCTTCGAGACCTATTGTAAGGGCTTCAAAAAGCTGACCACACACACGCTCGTGCGTGTGTAGCCCATTGTTTGCGGTTACCCGCACAGCGCCATATGTTTTGAATTATCGTGCCCAGACACGGGCACAATAATTAAAAACACATGGCTGGCTGTGGCGCACGTACACTATTTGCATGCTTTTTTATTTTAATTAGCTGACACTTGACCATACTTGTTTTTCGCTTTGTGTACTCATGGTGCCTTTTCGGGGTTGTTGTGTTGGCTTTGCCTCGTCATTTCCCGTATCCATTCTGCAGCGCCCGAGCTGCTTATCTCGCGGGGGACGTGACAGGGATGATAAGTCATTTTCTGGTTGGTTTGCCATTCGCTGCAGCTGGTGCTGCTAGCTCTGTCTGGGAAGGGAATTTTAAACTCTGTGTATTCCCAACTAGCCGAATCGTTCAGGGGCGGAGCTCACGGCTGCTAGTTTTAGAACAGATACGGTGTAGGTGTAACCTGCTTTACCTGTAGTTAAAAAAGTGTGCGCGCTCGCTCATCCACACTTCCTGCTACAACCATACGCCGCGGTAATCAGTAGTTGAAATGGAGTCCTAGAGCTGTAGGTACTTACGGCTCCAGGGTACCTGTGGTCTATGAAAAATGCAAGTACTCTCCCATTGACAGTGTTGAACCCCCGCTGAGATGTGCAGGTATACCCTCTGCTTCATAGCAGAGAAGGGCGAGTAGTCCGTTCTTGCCCTCTTAAAGCACAGTCATAGTACAGATATTTATGTAGAGTAGCTGAGTGTAAACGTTTATACGGTGCTTGTTATAGGAAAGATTCCTCGGACAGGTTTGCGGGTTCTGCTTACAATTTCTGTAGTCGTCATGCGAAAGATATTGTAGCCAGAGCGCGCGCCCCGAGTCTGTGCACAGGTCTGTTCAGGACTTATCCCTCCCTATTGGGAAATAGAAGCATAGTGGGGTACGTAGTGTGTGTGGTATAGAAATTAAGTAAGACCTAAGATCTTGATGAACAATCTGCACATTGCTGGTTGTTGTGGTTCGTTTTGGTTAAATCAAGTAGTGACCTAGTCACGTGGTGTTTGCTGTTTGGCTCCCCTGCCCCAGTTGGAAGCCTTCGATCTCGAGGATCATCTCTGGATCAGGCATGGTACGGTGCTACACGAATTATTAAAAGCTACTGGTATTGTGAGTGAGAGAGTGAGTGAGTGAGACTATGAGTGGGGTCTTTTATGTGTGTGTGGCCAGAGTTATCAGAGTGGCTAAAAAGAGCAAAATGGCTTTTAACTATTCTATTGGCCCTTTTCCTACAGGGAACTGCATGTTAAATATGGTCCAACTGCACACTTATTAGACTTGTGTTTATGAACTTCATGCTGCATTGCTGTTATTTCGGGTTATTTTGGTTGCTGTCCTGGTAGTTAAAGGCACATTAGCAATGACCTGTTACTTGTTCGAGGTGGTGGTCGCACACGCCATCCAAAGGCGCAGAGTTACTCAGCCTTTTATCAGCACAACATGTTTAATGAGTTGTGATTTCATCCATAGTTCATGTTTGTGCAGAACAAGCAAAATGGCATTTGGCTCGTTTCTGGACAATGTGAGATGCAAAGTACTGGCAATGACATCGCAACTTTACTGTAATTGCATTTATATAGCGCTCATGTACCCTGATGAGGCAGCAAAGTGCTTTTCGGCTGATAGCACGTTTAGGATTAGAAGTGGTTTAGTGCAGGGAAACATAAGTTATTAATTTGTTCATAGTATCGCAACAAAATGGCGTATAGTCTTTTCTTTTAGTTGTGAAATGTTTTGCATAAAGCAGTGGTGGGGTCACTGGTTCGAGGCCAGTACCGAGTGGACTTCATTAACCATTCAACATTGGAAACCGAGTCCAATTAAATGTAGGCTGGCTGAGAATGCATATTCAAATAAATAAATGTGCCGGACAGATACCAGCTTTGCATATGAATGCCACTAAACTGATGTAGAAATACATATATTGCAGCTGACAAACTCTTTAATGAATGTTACACAAACCCTTCTCTCTGTTATGCAGTTGCAAAAAGAAAATTAGTTTTTGCTAAGAATGGAGATTAAAATAGGCCCAGAGTACTTCGCTTAAAATACAGAAATGCCGTTTTTGAACTAAAAGCGCATCGCATACTAAAGAAAACCCAAAATCAGCCCGAATCCTCTCCCATTCCTTTTTTGCTAGCTGCCGCCCCAAGTCCAGTTACCATTTGCGGCGGAGTGGGTCTAAACTTATCGTTGCGTGGGTTTGCAGTGACACCGCAAACCATCGAACAAGGTGCCTGCCTAGCCCCATAAAGTGCAGATACTGTATGGATAGGTGCTGGCTGGGCTCCGTGGTCATGTCCCCCATTTGGCGGTCAGTTTCGCGACTAGTGAGCGGTGCACTAGGAATTGCTCGGGTGGGAGTCCCTCCTCTGCCACCAAGCTCTCATATGGCATGAGCATGGCATCGCTGTAAAGATCCCCCAGGGTCTGCATATCAACCTCCCGCCATTCTGCAAGTGTGGAAGACGTGAGTTTCCCAGGCCCGCTGGGGGATCCCTCTAGTGGTATTGCTGGTGCATAGGGTACTGTAGCTTTGGTAAGATACAGGGTCCTGAATTAGCATTTGTATGCCACCATTAGTAGAAGTGGTGTAGGCGGCGTGGCGTTGGCAGCAGGGTGAAATAGTCTTAATATTTGCTCCAGCGAGTACAGCGGCAGTGAGGTTGCTATGTCCTCTTGGCCCCTGTCAACAAGGCAGCGGGCCACCCATTGCAGCTGGGCAGCAAGGTATTAGTGTTCGAAACAGGGCGCAGCAAGGCCTCCCTGATCGGTTGGCAGATACAACTTCGCTAGTGCCAGTCTATGTTGAGCGTGGCCCCAGACAAAGTCTCTTAGCAGTTTAGTGAGCATGACGAAGAAGGTCATGGGGATATAGAGATGTATATTAACGAAATAGTAGAGGAGCATTACCATCTTAATAAGCGCTACCCTGCCCTGACCGTCAGTGGGAGGGTACTCCAGAAGCGCACCTGCGCTGTTACAGCCCTACCCAGGTTTCTATTAAACAGGTCTTTTGGCTCGCGGTATATTTGTATCCCCTGGTAGCGGAAAGTGCCCTCCCTCCACTGTACTCATGTGCCATTAAGAGTGAACCCTGGGACGAGGTTTCCCTCTCCAAACGCATAAATGCAAGATTTGCCAGCGTTCACTCGGAGTCCCGAAATGGTGGCGAAGTCCTGCAGTAAACGTGCCAGCTGGTCTGGTATGTTCTCTATGTCCTTCACGAATACTAGCAGTTCGTCCGCATACAGTGACACCTGATGCACCGCGTCCCCCAGTGGTATTCCATCTCCTAGTGTTGCACGTATTGCTGCTGCCAGGGGCTCTATCACCAGTGCAAACAGGAGAGGGGATAGGGGGCACCCCTGCCTGGTGCCCCTGCACACTGGTAGGGCATCAGAGATGTACAGACCTAGCCATACTCAGCTGTAGGGTTTTTGTACAACAGATCGACCATCTGGAGGAACTCCAAGCCCAGTCCATACCGCACCAGCACCGCAGACAGGGATCCCCATTCTGGGCAATCAAATGCTTTCTCCAGATCCAGGATGAGACATCCTGCTCTGGGCCACTCCTGTACAACTTTGGCCGCCACCCTAAAATACCTCCGCAGGTTCAGCGATGTGCTACGTGTAGGCACAAATCCATTTTGGTCAGCTTGAACTAGCTGGGGGACCTCCAATGCCAGTCTTTCTGCTAACAGTTTAGAGAGTATCCTATAGTCTGCGTTATGTAACGCTAAGGGTCGGTATGACCCTAGGAATGTGGGGTCTCTGTCTGGCTTTAGCAGGGAGACCAGGTATGCTTCCCGCATTGAGGGGTGCAGTGTGCACTCCTCCAGTGCCGTAGTATATAACGTGTGCCAGAGAGTCAGTTGTACTTTGCGGTCGCTCTGATCGGACTTTCCTCTGGAGATCTCTTCTTTCACAATAAAAATATTGAACTTACCAGACACCGCTTCTGCTTCCTTTCACTGGCAACAAGAATGTGATGATCCATCTCTTTATTGTGAAAGAAGAGATCTCCAGAGGAAACGGCCAGTCAGAGCGACAGCAAAGTACAACTGACTGTCTGACAGTTCCACATGCCATCATTCCAGGATAGAACTATGGTCATGGTGGCATGTGCTTACATTCAAAGGTAAATACAAGTACTTAAAGGTACAAAGAACACAACACACGCTCTATGCGAGCCACCACAGTATGCACGCACACACATACACATGCATGCATGCACACATCAACACACCTATACACACACTGCACATTGTAGACTTTCACACTGCTTTGAATGGTTATTATAGTTTAATTTCATGTGCAAACAGCTCATTTGAATTTCACTGATGTACACACCTTTAATACGATTTTTGTTTGCTACATGTCCATGTAGTGTTATTGCATACTCGCTGATGCACACAGCGTATTCTTCGATCCCTACTTCTTTGTTTTTGCGATTTGAAATTTGCTTTCCAAACAGTTCTTAACGTCATCTAACAGCAGTTTATTGTGCATCACGTATATTTTCACCTAGAGCATTATTTTATTTATTGTATTACCCGCTAAAGTGTGTTACTGTTACAGTTTTGAACTTTTGTATACCAAATAGCTTAAATGCAACAAACTGTACTTCCGCAGTCCCCTTTTCTCTCTACCCCTGGAAATCCACCTGTAGAATGGTAATTGTGGTTAGAAGGTTTTGAGGCTTACCTAGAAGCCATTGAAGCAGACGTTTTTACACACACAAAAAATTTGCCTTACTGCGTCACTCTTTGGGTACTGAAGAGAGAAAGGTTTTAAAACATTTACCTCCTACTGTAGTCATGGGTGAAGTTGATGCCATTGATAATTAAGCTTCAGCTATAAAGATGTTGGATGCTAGATTAAAAAAATTAAACATAACATCATTATGGAGAGACATCATTTTTATATGAGAAAACAGTTACCTGGTGAGCCTGTCAAAATATTTGTAAGCAATCTAAGAGTCTTAGCATCCACTTGCGAATACAAAACTTTTCATGATGAAATGTTGAGAGATCAAATAGTTATAGTTGAAAAAACTAATAGCATAGAGTCAACAGTAATGTATATGGACCAAATGGCTTTGGATACAAAGGTACATTCCCTTGCTGATTACAAGGTTGTTGTCAAGAAAGAAACTAAGTATGACAAACAACACAAACCATTTGAATGTTACAGGTGTGGTAGCAGAAGTCATTTGGGAACTAATGCTCATGAAATGTGTGTCATAGAATCCCAAGATATTGTGTGTACTCCCACCTTTTCTGAAGGTGTTCTTCAAATATTGAAACTCCAACCTTCCAGTATAAAGCGACCGCATTGCCAGGTTGGGGTAAATGACAATCCAATTTCTATGATGGCTGACTCAGGTTCCTTTTTCACGTTAAGTGGTCCTGAAGAGTGAGGAAAATCAACTGATATTCTTTTGAGAAAGTCTTTTGTCAAACCCGTAGCATATGGTGTCAAACCCGTTCAGGTTTTGGGTGAATTTGATTGTACTTTAACATTCAAAGAGCATTCCACTCCAGCTACTGTAAATGTTGCTGAAGATGGATCTTCACTTCTTAGCTGGTTGGAACAAGGAACTTGTGTATCATTTTGGATCCTAACAGTTTTGAACAAGTTCTTCTCAAGGATCATTTTATACCTGTTTGTTCTGTAGACCCTCATGACTGGAAATCAGCTTTTCAAAGTGTATTCAGTGGAACTCTTGGTAAAATAAAGGGATTTTCGCATCAGATCATTCTTAAGCATGGTGTCCAACCAGTCGTACACAAATCCAGACTAATTCCTTTCGCCATGAGGAAAGAACTATCCCAAGAACTTGAATCTCTTTGCAATAAGGTATCATTGAGCCTCTAGAAAGCTCAGAATGGCTTTCTCCTGTTGTATAAGCCAGCAAACCCAATGGAGTTCCTAGGATGTGTATCGATTTGAGAGACCTAAATGACAAAATATGGGTGGATAGGCATCCCCTTCCTAACATCACAGAAATGTTAAGATGCTAAGGTACATTCACTACCTTAGATATATCATCGGTGTATCACCAACTCACTCTAAAAAAAGACTGTTGTCATCTTACTTATTTTTTCACTCTCTCTGGTTCCTATCAGTTCAAAAGAATGCCTTTTGGTTTGGCATTAGCTTCAGCTGTATTTCAAAGAGTAATGGAGTCCATGTTTTCCAATGTACCAAATATAAAGTGTTTTCAAGATAACATATTGGTCTATGGTAAAGATATAACCCTCGGGTTTCCCCCAGGGTTCTATTCTCTCTCCTTCTCTATTCAACCTCTTCATGGAACCCCTCAACCTCATTCTTAAGCAAGCTGGAATCAGCTTCCACCTTTATGCTGATGATATCGAACTCTACTATAAGCTCAAATCCCATGCCGACATTCTGCACCTCAATGATGCCCTGACTAAGATTTAACACTGGTTCCATCACAATCACCTTGAACTCAACCCTAAAAAAAACGGAAATCATTTTCTTTGCTCCGAAAGGCAACCGGCTTCCGATTCAACTCTGGATCTCTGACCTTAAAGCTCTCAACTGCTCTCTTACTACTTCTAACACGGTTAAATTCCTCGGTATAAGCATTGACCAGAACCTCAGTCTTTCTCCCCACTTAAAAAATTCGGCAAAAAGGAGCTCTCTTCACTCTCCATCACCTCAAGAAAATTAAACCCTAAATTCCTGCTGATGACTTTAAATTAGCTGTTCAACCACTGGTTTTGTCTAGATTGGACTATGGTAATGCCATTCTCTCGGGAACACCGACAGTCCACTTAGCCCCAATCAAATCAGTCCTTAACCTCGCGGCCAGGCTTATCACTGATTGTAAGCGGTTTGACCACATCTCCCCCACCCTCAAAGGTCTCAAATGATTTCCCGTCAAAGGCAGATCCACCTACAAGACCGCTTGCATTACGCATAAAGCCCTTCATCAACGCACCCCATTGTATCTCTCAGATAAACTCCACAAAGCGGGCCGCTCGAGAGACTTGAGGAGCGCCAATGCTCTCATGCTAGTTCCTCCCTTGTTAAACAAGAAATCTACACAAACGCGCTCTTTCGCTGGAAATACACCCACTATCTGGAACTCACTCCCTAAAGATCTACGTTGCGACCCCTCCTACCTCAGCTTCAAAAAAGACCTCAAGCTGCACCTTCTCAACAAATACTGAGGTCCTTAATCCTTGCCACCTAACACGGTTTCACAACCCGCCCCCGACTGTACTAGGTTCCCGCTACATTATACCTGAATCACTTCCCCCCTCTTCTCATTCCTGCATATACTTCTACCCTCCCCCATCTAGTTATCTTGTAATTACCGCCTACTCCTGCATGCTATCACCTTTCCCATCACCCTCCTCAGTTACCCCCTACTTTTATACTCCCCCCCACATCCCTGATCATCCAAGCTGTTTTAACTATTCAATACTGGCTAGGGTGTAATGGTATTCCTTATTTATAGTCCCATGTTATAACTGTACTCTGTAGATTGCTCTAATGGTCTTGATTTTTACCTTTTTTTACAAATGTTATATTGCAATTGTTTTCATCACCTCACCATTGTAAAGCGCTCTGATACCCTCAGGTCTAGCCAGCGATATATAAAACGCAGAGAAATGCAAATTTGCTGCTAAAGAGGTAAACTATCTTGGTTACAAACTATCAACTAAAGGGGTGGAACTCAAGGTAGATTTGGTTTCTGCCATAAAATGTGTTCCCACTCCACATAACAAAGATCAACTTCGATCATTTTTTGGTATGTTAGAATTTGACACCAGGTTTATCCCTAACTGTAGTAGCAAAACACATAATTTAAGATTATTCATGAAGAAAAATCAACATTTTGTTTAGTCATCTGATTTTGAAAAATAATTCCAGTCCATAAAACTTGAGCTGAGTAGTGCCATTCTTTTACAGCCTTTCGACACACTTGACCAATCCATTGTGGTCACAGATGCCAGCAAATACGGTTTAGGTGCTGTTCTACTTCAAAAGTGAGAAGGGAAAGAGGAAGTAGTGGCTTTTGCCTCACGTACTTTGAGAGGTGCTAAGTCTACTTACTCAGTGGTGGAGTGGGAAGCTTTAGCTTGTTGGTGGGGTGTGGATCACTTCAGACAATACTTATAAGGTTTTGAGTTTACCATTTGCAGGGACGACAAGCCCCTGGTTAACTTGATCACGACTAAAGGTGCTGGGAATGCTACACCCAGCATTGCCAAGTGGCATTATAGGTTGACGGAATTTCATTTTCACTTAGAATATATTCCCGGCGTTAAGAATATTTTTGCTGATTGTCTGTCCAGACTCCCTCTTGAGAATGAGAAGTCAGGTGAGCTAGGGGAGGAGGAATGTTGTGTTGTTGCTTCTTTAGTGGATTCAAATTTTTCATGCATCTCAGAAGAAGAGTTGAAGTCTGCTGTTCAGCAAGACATTTTGTTACAAGAGGTAATTGCCATGTTGGGTAAAGGTTGGTTATCCAAACATGAGGAAGTAGGTGTGTTTAAACATGTTTTTCCTGAGTTGAATCTGCAGTCTGGTATTCTCAAGAGACTTGATTTGTTGGTTGTTCCCGTGTCTCTTCAAAACAAGGTTTTGATGCTTGGTCATGAAGGTCATATAGGTATGAGAGCGATGAAGAGAAGACTCAGAGAGGTATTCTGGTGGCCTGGAATGGATCGTTCTGTGGAGCATTTTGTAAGAGATTGTTTTTCATGTGTCACTAGTGATAAGACCCAAGAAACTTTTCCTAGTCCCATTGAAGCCATTCCCACACCTGACAAACCTTGGATCAAGTTAGTGTTAGATATTATTGGTCCCATGTTTGTGTTGGATGAAAGAAGCAGGTATGGCTTAGTGTTGGTAGACTACGGTTCCAGATGGCCTGAAGTAAAATTTGTGAAGTCTGCAATCACTGAGGAGGTTGTAAATTTCCTTCAGTCCTTATTTTTAAGGGAAGGTGCTCCAGTCGAACTTGTCACTGATAATGGGGTCCAATTTGTGTCCAACGAATTTCAGGAGTTTATGTCTCATTGGTGTGTCAAACACATTACCACTTCTTTATATCACCCCCGCAGTAATGGCCTGATGGAACGCTGCAATAGGGTCATGAAAGATAGTATTCAATTGTCCGTGGTCAATGGTTTAAACTGGAGGAAAGAACTGTCCATTTTACTGTGGGCGTTGCGTACTACACCCAATGCTGTTAATAAAGTATCTACCTTCATGTTATTAAAGGGTAGGTCAGCCTCCTCTAAGTTGGTTAGTCCTTGGATGCATGATTTGAGTGTTCCTAAGGTCAATCCTGACTTGGTGAAGGCAAATTGTCTCATAGCTCAGAGTAAGTACATTACTAATGAACCTATTAAGGGAAGTTCAAAGAGCATTAATTAATTAGCATTTGTTGCCAAATATTTTGCCTATGTTAAGGGGGAAGATGTGTTCCTATGTACTTGTAAGTGCTTATATTTACCTTTGAATGTAAGCACATGCCACTATGACCATAGTTCTATCCTGGAATGGTGGCATGTGGAACTGTCATAGAGTCGTTGTACTTTGCTGTCGCTCTGACCGGTCGTTTCCTCTAGAGAGCTCTTCTTTCACAATAAAGAGATTGAACTTACCAGACACCGCTTCTGCTTCCTTTCAGCAGGCTGCAGGGCAGTGGGGCGGGGTGAGGTAGGGGAAGGGTGGGGGGTGGAAAACTCAGACATACGATGGAACCAAGGAACGTAATAATTACTTTCCACCATTCCGCCGTATATCCGTGTTTGCTAACCCCCACCCTGTCCCTCCCCGCCCCACTGCCCCGCACATGCCCTATGCGAGCTGCCACTGTGTGCATGTACATCTCTGTGTGTGGGTCCGTATTCAAAAAGAGAACATGTAGTTGTGCATAAGTGCTGCTCTTTATTAAATTGATTAAACTTATTTATATGATTCCTTGGTATAACCCTTTGTAGTTTATCAATATTCTGGCGCCTAGCATTAAGTATGTGAAAGAATAAGGACAGCAAAGAACAACTTTTCCAATCCGCCAATGCTCCTAACCATGTGACCTAAAGGTGCTTCATTCATACCACTATTGTTTAAATATATTTTTCTTTATCTACCTAATGTTATACCTTACCATTGGAACACAGATGAAATGTTATGTTGTCTCATATTATTTACACAAGTTTTTTTTTATGATGAAAAAATATTAAGTGTTAATCAGATCATACAAAAAGCTTTATAACCTCCAGTTTTGCTGAATTTGTTTTTATTAATACTGCGCACTTTGTCACTGCTAACTAATGTTAAAGGGACTGTGCTCACTCCCTAACCATAGTAAAATTGGCTTGCAACTGATTGGCACATTTAATTTTCTTATAACTCCCTAGTAAAGTTGTATGCCATATACCCAGGGACATTAAATACAATTCTGCTAGTGAGCCTATATCACTTATTGTGCTATCCACTGAAACATCTCAGGCCTGCCATTGCAGCCTTTATGCAGTTTTAAATGACTGATTCGACTTGGAAAAATAAACCTTTGGCTGCGCCTAAAGCTCAATTTTTAATACATATAAGTCACTACTTATGTAGGCCCCAAACAGCTCAAAACGAAGGGTACATTGTATTATAAAGGTTGGAGTTGTGCTTTCAAGTTTTACATTTCCTGGTAGTAAAAAACATAAAATAAATTGTTCAATACTGTGAGGTCTACCTCTCCCATAGGATAAGATTGTTTAACTTTATTGCCCTCAATAAGTGATAACTTTTGTTTGGGAGCAGGTAGGAATCTCATGTCCGGTGTCTTAAGAATTGTAATTTAAAATCCACATTAATGGTAAAGTCAGAATTTAAGTCACAATCCTGAAAAAGGCACTTTTAAAAAGTGGCCATTTTTATGTTAGAACGATTTGGTACCAGCAACCTATTTCCTGGATAACATCACTAGGTCTACTTGGCAGTTGGAATTTGAGTAATCCTTCCAGATAGCCAAACAATAGGGAGAGACTAGGTTTTGGCAGTATGGGGGGTGGGGGGGGCGGAGCTTTGCACGGCCCAACTTGCAGGTCAAAGTAGCTGTCTCAGCCTACACAAAAAAGACCTTCCCAGAACATCCTGTGACCCATCTGTGGGGGAGGAATTCTCAAAGTTTCTCCCACTTCTAAGCTGGCACAATCTATATAATTAGGACCTTCAGACCCACTCTTCAGGTCATCTTGGACAGAAAAGGCTCCAACCATATTGAACCCACACCTGGACGTAGACTGAGTGAGTCCTGACCCTCCAGGTGGTGCCCCTTTAGTCTTGGACCCTTGGAACTCATGCTAAAGATGTCCAGATAGCCAAAAACTTTGGGTCTTAGGAAATTTCCACCAATGCCCATAGAGATAACCGGCCTCATGAAGCCCTCAGTGGCTACAGCTCCCAGCTTCATCTCACTGGAGGTATTTGACTTCCAAAAAGAGACTAACTTTGAACATAGTAATCTTCACTGCGACTTAATTCAGTGGCTCCAAGTTCACGGTGTCTCCTTCTCGTACACCAATGGCTGCCTTGCCCTGCAAAATTTTACCTTCTCAGAAAAGTTTTTCCAAAATTTCTACTAAGCCCCAAGGTAAGAGGAGACTGGATTCAATCCACGTTGAGTAACTAAACTGCGCCCAATCGCTATTGGACATGACTTTCGATTTTACTCGAGTCTTGCATGACTAGATGTTTGCAGTTGGTATTTTGATCTTTTAGGAGCTAGTTTTCACTTTAAACGTAAAAAAAATCATAACGCTGGTTCGAATGATTAGATTTTGTCATGTTGGTGTCAAATATTTTATTACATTTTACTCTATTTTTCTAAATTGTGTTTTCACCGTATTACTGTTTAAGTGCTGTATCAATACTTTACACATTGCCTCTAAGTTAAACCTGAATGCTTTTGTGCCAAGCTACAGGTTAATTTGATACGTTTTTGTAGTTCACCCTGACAGGGATTATGGCTGTGCTTGAGAAGAGCAAACACCCAGTCAACCAACAACCCAATTTCTCATACATACCACCCTTTCTCATTTGTTTTTACGATTCAGCTAAGTGCTTAATTAGTTCTGGTGTTTACCGGTTCTCTGTACCGGGACTTATTTCATAACACCAGCACATATTTAGCATTTGAGTACATGTTGGCTCTGTCAGTATATTTTTAAAAGGCACCTGAGCAAAGTGATTCAAAATACAATATACAATTAAAAAATATATATCATGGTGTTCAGGACATTCCTACTGCTTAGGGTCACCTAGTATAATAAAAATTCTCACATTCATAGGACTTTTACAATGAGTAGATGTCATTGGTATTGGTGCTTTTGCAGTGCTGGCAGGGACAATGGGTGTTACTGCTGCAGGGGCCTCCCAAGAAATGCTTTGGCTCTGACACTTTTTATTTCATAAATTAAGCCCTGATTCAGCTTCCTCTTTCACCACTACTCATGTAACAGTTCATACACGTAACACTCTTTGTTGGGGTAGGTTTGTTTTAAAGGAAAAAGACAGTCCTGTTTACATGCTGTATGTTTTGCTGTAGGGTTATACTTTTTATTTATCATCTCCATTGTTTGCATACATTACAAAATAATGGATAGTTTTGTTAAAATAAACACCCGACCTGAAAAATGGTATGAATTTCTACTACATTTTATATCAATAGAAGCATGACAGTTTTGCAGTAGTTTCAAGTAAGATCTGAAGATAAGACAGCAAGTACTTTGGGCAGGGAGCAGAGGGGTCAGGGTAGTCATAATGCAAGTCTTAACCACTGGAAACACTGCTATTTTAGTTTCTAAAAAAGGTTAAAAATCGACTTGTAGATGTGGGGAGGACTTCTCTATAGAGAGAGTCCAGAACAGCCATTGGACATTGGGCACATGACAGTTTATGGCTGCTAAGGTGGTGAACTGAGAATGCAACGGGTTGAGGGTCTCTGAGTGGGTAACATCGGATTGTAAGGCTCTGTGCACACAAGCTTGCAGGCACAGGGAACACATAGTTAGACCCTCTTGAAATGAGACCAAGAGGAAACGTACTTTAGAAGTTCACAGAAACAATACATTTATAATACAACTTTTGTTTTTTGAAAGTTTAGGAATTAATTAGTATTACGGTGTGACATTTATAGACCTCTGTAGAGGATTGAGTATGAGTTGGGATTTTGGGATTCAAACTTGTGAATTGCAGGTCACACACTTATGTCGAGATAACGTATGTGAAGTAATTAACTTGCTGAGCTATCTTCCGAGCATTAAATAATAACCTTCTCGGAAACCATTTTACTTTGTAAATGGGACACAATGATAATTAGGCAACAATATCCAAGGGGTAGAGTACTCCCAGATTGTTATTACCAGGTGGATTCAGAGGGCCAAAGGTCTAGAAAAAAGTGCAAAACTCCTGAATATCATTTTGCAGGAATAAGAGTTGTTGAATGTACAGACGTTCTTGTGGAGCAGGGTGCAGCAAATTAGTACTGAGGTGTTAATGCAGATATAAAGTAGCAGGCTTGAAAAATATGTGGAGAGGTATGAATGTTTAGCATATCCCTACCTAAAAACCACACCCACTTATACACCTCTGTTTGCTCAGGCTACCAATCCTCTTGGTTACTTAATATTATTTCAGTTTTAAATAGTAACGTTTTCTTAGACAAGAGGATAACGATCTAAAATAAATATAGTTGTGCTCCAAAGGGAAGTCCCTCCAAATGAGCTCCTTTTTGAACGATTATTATTTATTTATTTTTACACTTTTTCCTGTGAGTAGTTAAATCTACATAAATGAATGCGCACTGGCTACAACATAATTGTTACTGTGATCTAAATATACGGAAATGATAAAACACATTAAAATAAATAAATAAATATATTTATATATTTATTTCTAAAAAAAAATGCTGCTATGGATAACTTATATACAACTGTATTTAAGGTTAATTACCTAAATCGCTTTTAAATAAGTAACGATGTACATCAGAGAGAAAACGAGGCTCCTGTCTTAGTGCTGCCATAGGTTACACATTTTCAAAGACACAAAATAATTTAAATACATATTACAAACAAATGTGGTATTCCATGTTGAATTGGAGGCAGGGAAATAGTGAAACACTGCAACAATTTACATGGCAGCAGCGATTACCTTCTCTGATCCTATTGACACAAAGCCTTCTCAAATTCAGCACTTTTGTTTTCAATATTATGAATATCACTCCCCATCACAGTCATCTCTCTGCTAACAAATGTTGAACTCAACAGTGTCCTGTAATTTTGCGGCATTAATTTAATGAGGGGAAACCTAATCATTTGATTACAACATGCAAAGCATACATTTCCTACAGGGTTATAGGCTTAGTAACAGTAGGACTTTTGTGCAAAAGATATTTCTACCCAGCAATTCCCTTTATGTAGACTATCTGAAAGATCAAAACATTTTGAAAACCCTATTATTAAAGCAACAGCCGTAGTAAGCTCAAAAATAATTATAATACTGCATTTAAAGCAGAAGTGTATATAAGAAACCCTTTGCCTTTTCATTGGGGAAGTTTCCTCTAGGTGTGTCCTGCAACATACAGTTTCACAAACCGCCTTGTAATTACAGTTCTTAACTGCATTGAAGATTATATTACAAGACAGAAAGGGGCAGTCCGAAGTGGAGAACATCAGGCCAAGTAATCCTGGTAAATGAAAACAAGGGCACTAATACAAGTTTACAAGTACTACAAGGAATTTAAAGGACTGAAATGAGGTGGCATTTTACAATATGTGCCAGCCCATTTAACTCATGTCAGATCATAAACATTACACGATATTTAGCTCCATACAGTGCATGGTTTCTTCAGCAGGTTCAATACAGCTAATTGATTAATTCATGTTTAGCAGTTGTGCAGTTACAACAGGCAGGCTTAATTAGATCCTTGAAGTATGTACAACAAAGTACAGCTTGCAGTGATTTTAAAGCGCAACACAGTGCCCATATTGGAGAAAAATTGCACAGGGCAAGTCTTTGCATCACATATTTAAGAAAATCTTTATTACATTGTATTATGTTTATTAGGAAGTGGTCAAATGAGTACTATTACATTGTTTAACTGCAATACCAGTTATTTACAACATGTAAAAAATATTATTATTGTTGTTGTTAATAATAATAATAACACTATTAACCCTTTAGGTGCTGCCGTCGGCCAACGGTCGTCACGGGCACTACCTCCCCAGTGCTGCGTGCGACCGCTGGACGTCCAGTTCAGCACTGGATAATGGACAGCGCAGCACTGGGGAGGTTTGTTTACTAGCTCCTAAGGTGTTAATAATAATGATAATAAAATCAATAAGGTTGTTGTTATTATTATGACGAGAGTAAATGTAGCAGTAGTAAGGTTACATGTTGATCTGGTGCCTTTGTAAATTGGAAGGAGTAAGCAAAATATAGCATCCTTTATCACAGAAAGGACTTTACAGGGTGTCAAAGACGAGAATCCATTTGAACAACATACCATGCTGACTCCCACCCTCAACCTAAAGCTCATCAGTCAAAATCTTTTAGCGTCACACAATGCTCATACACTAGATGAGGAATTAAGTCACTTCATATTTTAGGACCTCTCCACTGGTGCTAATTTTCCCCAGTACTTGAAGTTTGCATCTCACCCCTGCATTTTAAAATAGACCTGTAAAGTCATCTCTAGACACTAGAAGGAATTGTATTTGCTTCATATCATAGTAGATTTAGCTTGTCAACCAATTGTCTATCTATGGAGCCCAACTACAAGAAGTTCTGGCAAAGCAAATAGATCTTGTCTGTGACAGACTGGATTTACAACGGTTTGTTCTTTTCTTAGCTGGCTATTTTATGTGTGTGCAAGACACAGTGGAAATCATGGAATATCTTTTCTTTTATGAAAAATCAGTCAAAGAATGCTACTATGTATATGCATGCGTGGAAAAGATATTTGAATGAGTTTTCTTAAAGCAGAGCAAGAAGGACTGCACACAGGTGCTGAGAATCTTATCTAGCCCTTCAGCTACTCTAAGAGCATAGTGGGTATACCCTCTTCCTGTTCTGTTCTCTTAGGATAGCGTGATACCCCATACCTGGATAACTTGGTCTGAAGTTGGATTGGCAATCCCGCTCAATGCAGGTATCTGCCTTGTTACTAGTACTATAGGAAATAAAGTACTTTCAAAAAGGACGACGGAATATACATCATGTTTGAGATGGAGTAACCTGTACACCAAACTCTAAATCAGGCATTTACTTTCTGTTGTATATTGAACCACATGTGATACAATCAGAATCATGTAAATTCATTGACTAAACAAGCCATTCATGCTGTTCTATTTAACTTAACTGGGCACAGGTAAATTGTAAATTGGTAAATTGTTGCAGATATTTCCAAGCACTTTGCTGACTGAGGTCAGTGTGTTAGGGGCATAGGAATTATTAAGATCCATTTAGAACCTGTCGAACCTGGCCCTGTCTCAGGGTCACCCCAGATTTTCGCCTTTTTGTGCTGAACCAGTTTGTGTTGACTTTTAGGACTTAGGCCACTATACGTCTGCTAACCAGTAGTAAAGTGCTTGTTCTCTCTCTCTTAACCATGGTAAAATTGGTGTACACCTGATTGGTACATTTAGGGGCCGATTATGATGGCGGACGGACCTGAGTCCGTCTGCCACCATAGAGTAGGAGGGAACATCCGCATGCCCTGCGGAGTTCCCTCCTGTGCAATTAGGATGTGGCCGCCACCCTGGCGGTCACATCCTCTATGTTTACCATTGCGGCGGGTGCAGCTTCAAGCTGCATCCGCCGCAATGGTAAAAATGCATACATTGCATTTGTATGCAGAAAGCGGCAGGCACCGTGCGGTGCCTGACGATTTCTGCATACAAATGCATGGGGGTACCATAGGTACCCCCCATGTGCACCCCCCACCCACCCTTCTCCCAGGGGGCCCGCAACGGGCCCCCGCAGTGAAGTTACACATGCTTTTCCACGGCGGAAAAACCGCAGCGGAAAAGCATTTTGCACAGCCCATCCTAATATGGTTGACGGTGTCCGAGAGACACCGTCACCATATTAGAGCTTTTCCGCCGCGGTTGTAAGCCAACCGCGGCGGAAAAGCTGCGGACGGAAACCAGGACCCACCAGCCATCCTAATGTGGCGGTGGGTCTTTGGTGGGTCCGCAGAGGATTTTCCGCATCCTCCGGGCCGGCGGTGGCTTCCGCCGGCCCGGAGGATGCGGAAAATCCTCCATCATAATCGGCCCCTAAATGTCCATAGTAAATGGTACTACATGTACCCTGGGCCTGTAGATTAAATGGTACTAATGGGCTGTAACATTCATTGTGTTACCCAATAAAGTAAAACTATAAAGCATGTCTCAGTCCTGCAACTGCAGGATGTGATGCATTTTAATATTGCCGTTTTGACCTGGCAAAAACTTTTGCCATGTCTAAACTGTCCTTATAAGTCACCCCTAAGGTAGGCCCTAAAGGCTGGTATGGCAGGATGCACAGCACTTAAAAAGTAGGACATGCGTACTCAAGTTGTACATGTCCTGGCAGTGAAAAACTCCTAAAGTCATTTTTTAATCTTGTAAGGCTGTCTCTCCCGTGGGCCAACACTGGGTTACCTTAATACACTTAATAAGTGATAACTTCAGTTTGGGAATAGAGAGAGAGAAATGCTTCTACCATTCATTTGAAATGTAATTTAAAACTCTCTTTAATGGTGACATAGCATTTTAAGTCACTATTTTAGTCACTATATACTTTTAGAAAGGTGGAACAAAATGTGCCCTTCTAACAGTGTTTCAGGTCAAATCCAATCATTTCCTTTTCTTCCATTTCTTCCTGCTGCCCTTTCTTTCAAACTTCCTACCTTACTTCTCTCTTTTTATCTTATGTAGCACATCCATAAGTGCACTAGCAACAGTATAGGATAAACTATCATTTGCTTCAAGAGTCACAAATAATTTGTTTAACTCGAAAATAAATCATCAAACTATTTTAACGTTAAATAATTTTGTAATTTCACTTTATGTATTTATTTTACATATAGAACAAAACAGAAATAATGCTACTGAACTATTAATTTACTGTTTGATTGAATTCATAATTAAATTAAATATATTCAATTAAACACAGATAATGTTTCTGAAGCGTAAATTAAAAACTAAAATTCCACCTAAAGGTTCAAATAAATTATTCTACCTTCATATTTATTAATTATGCATTTGATAAATCTGTCGTGCACTTTAGTCAATTGCTGAGGGGGTGCTTATCTCAAGGGACAAAAACTGTTGAGGGATATTGTCTGGGTCTGAGCAAGGAGAAACCTGGCTCCTCCTTTATTGGTAGCAGGTTAGGCTGTGTTCAGTGCCTCACCTGCTATTCACTAGCGACCGCCATCTTAGTTGGTGCACTAGTTGTTGATCCTTCTCCCTCACGATCAGCCCAGCCTGCCTATTTAATGAGCTCCGGGGCACAGATGTGCCTAAGGCAAGCCCATCTGTGCCCATCTGCGCTCGGATCCGTTTCCCAGTAGATTCCACAGAATCTGTCTCCAAGCTGTATTATTCCAGAAATCAGCTTCTTGGCTTTAACATACTGGGTAAGCACTGCCCTTGTTCTACACTATGACCCACGAATGGGGAAGAGGCGTTTTCTTGTTCTAGGTGTGGATTTACTCCGATAAATCAAAAAATCAGATTGCCCTAACGAAGTGAAGCTTCTTCGTTATTATCAATACCCATTGTTGGAACCTTTCGCTGTACACTAATTAATGCATAATCTTTACTCAAATATCTCTGGAGTGTGCAGACTTTCTGCAAACTCAGGAGATTGACATTGCGTTTATAAGAGAGTCATGGACAAATAATACTTCAGACCCAGAAATGGCCACTGCAGTTCCCACAGGGTTCTCAATATACAGAATAAATCAGGTTTAAAAAAAGGCTGCAGCTTAGCCATCATTTTCTGCTGCACAATGAAGAGTACATTTATACATTATTACTGCTCTACCGATCTTGAAGCACTATGTTTCAAAATCCAGCTCACTAACACATTTGTTTGATGCTTTACTTTTCTATCGGACTGCTGGTCAAAAAATAGCGTCTTTACATGATTTGAGGCAACTTTTGGATACTGCGGTTCAGTCGCCAGATTGCACTATGTTATAATTTGCCGGCGATCAGGGTTAGCATTTAGCTGAAGCCATCTTGTCTGCCATGTGCTCACCATGTGCTCTGTCCTTTCTTGCTGTTGTTTACTCTTGTACTCTGCTTATGGACAGACTATATTTAGACTCTGCTACTCTGCACTTGCGCAGAAGACACTGCAAATGTTCACATATGTCTTAGTCTGTAACTGTCAGGGTATTTGTACCGTACTTAGCAAACTGCTAAGCACAGCCCTATTGTTGACTGTGCATTTCTGTAAGACCTTTTATGTATGTAAACCTTCTCTTCTGTACTCTCTTCTGACTCAATCAGACGTTTGTTTAAATTGCGTGATGATGCAGTCCGTTTGCGAGAGGAGAAAAAGGCAGCTGACGAAGCTGCACAAACATCCAAGACCAGCGTGACACAAGCTTCTGCTTCCGGAACAGATAAGACTATGATTGTTCATGCGAAACCTATGCGGGAGGCCGCACCTTTGTATGTTCCTCCTAGAGGTACGGGGACAGATGATAATAGAGATTCCACTGATGCAAAGGGTTATTTTATTTATAATTGGGTTTACACTCCTTGGAATAGAGCGGATGTTATGGTTCTTGAAGCTCCATTGCCTGATCAGCCGAAAAATCCAGCCACTTTTTATGAGGGAGTTAAGGGTGCCATTAGTTCTTGTACTATGACTCTACCTGACATTGATATGTTTTTCGGATTGACATTACTCCCTGATATGTGGAGAACTGTTTGTAAAGTTGATGATCGTACGACTTTTGGGGCAATATGGAAAGATGTAGAAAAAATTGACCAAGAAAGGGAACCTGCACAGAAACCATGTCAGCTAATTTTAGATCTTCCTGCACCTATATTAGTTAAGTTAAAGACGATTATTCCCCCTAAAAAGATAGACTGGACCGTATTAGCATCCTGTAAGCAAAAGACAGACAAATCGGTTTCTCACTTCTTTACATGTTTTGAGGAGGCATTCCACGATTTTAGTGTCCAGTCATTGACAGATGACATGGACAGGCATCTGTTTGTCGATAAATATGTCGCCAACCTGTTGCCAGCTAGTAGCCTAAAGGCCAGTGAGCATTCATGGACTACATCTTCTCCAGCTTCTCTTTTGACTATTGCTCAGTATAATGAGAGGCAGGAATTAGAAGCAAAGGGTAATGAGGATTAGAAGACTAAGGAGTTAAAAACAAAGGTTATGTTAGCTCAGGCTTATGGTCCACCTTCTAAAGGTGGTGAAAGGGGTGGACGTGTGTCTTATGGCCGTCTTTTCCTCCTTATGCTCGTCTGACTTTGTCTTCTGACCAGTGTGCGTACTGTAGGAAATTTAGACATTGGGCTGCTTATTGTCCGGTACTGCGTGCTCAGCAGTATCCATGTGGACGGGGACAAATGAGAAATCGTTCAAGATATTCAGGACCGAGATGAAGCACGGACGATCGTGCTAGGTTTGATACTAATATGCGTGGACAGAATGGTTTTAACTTTCGATAGACGGAACCAATATCAAATGTCTGACTATTTGACGTCTGATTTAAAAGATTCTGCTTATGCATAGGACTGCCTAGGATGGGGTAAGGAATCAGGTGTAGTTCCAGTAGATCAGAAGGGTCCCTATGTTACAGCACATGTTTTGGGTTCTACTGATTGGTTTCTGGTTGATACAGGAGCTACTCGTAGCGCCTTATCCAGACAATTGGTTCCAAGGGCTCCCCTGTCTGGCTTAACCATTACATCGATAGGTTTCAATGGAACACCTTCCCTTAGCCCACTGTCACAACAACTTGCATTTCATGTTGACAAATTTACTGCTCCATGTCCATTTTTGCATTCTCCGAACACTCCGGATAATATTGTGGGTCTTGATATGCTCAAGTATTTCAGGGCTACGATCCGATGTTCTCCAGAAGATGTACGTGTTATTTTGAATGACAACTACCCCGTGATTGAGAGATCTTGTCTTGTTAAAGAGGACATTGCATTAGCTTCACTTCCTAGTACTTTGTGGGCTACTTCAGACACCGATGTAGGGAAAAATGTAATTCCACCATTACATATTAGTGTTAAGGAGGGCGCTTCATTGCCATGCTTGCCTCAATACACAATTTCTCAAGAAGGCGAAGAAGCACTTGTACGCATTGTCCATGATTGAATTGAAGTGGGGGTTGTGGAAGAAGTTTCTCATAACATTTGCAACAGTCCTATTCTCCCCATTTTGAAAAAAGACACTGACACTAGGATTTACAGATTCATCATTGATTTCCTAGAAGTTAATAAGATTGTAGTACCACAATACCCCGTGGTTTCTGACATAATGACACTTCCTACCTTAGTTCCTCCGACAGCAACTACATTTACTGTGATTGACCTCAAGAATGCTTTCTTTTCGATTCCTATTCATCCTGATAGCTGATATTTGTTTGGCTTCACTTTGAATAATCAATCGTTAGGATTTTGTAGAATTCCTCAAGGGTATACTGAGAGTCCTAGGGGCATATTATCAAGGGGGTTTATCTCCGCTTTTTTGGCTTTAAAAGCCAAGAAAGCGGAGATAAAATTATCTCCCTATTACCTAGCTGTCGCTAACACCAGTTAGCAACCGCTAGTAGGAGATAGCGACCATCTTGGGCCCCACTTTGCATGTCAGTGATATTTATCACTAATGACATGCAAAGTGGGCGTGCAAAGATGTTAGCGACTGGAAACAGTCGCTAACATCGCTATCTCCTATTACCAACTTTTGGAGATATTCGTGCTAAGCGCGAATATCTCCAAAAACTAACACCTGCCCTAAGCAGTTCTTAGCCATGTTATCCAATGGGAGGTGGATAACATGGCTAAGAGCATTAGCTCGGTAATGCATGAATATCGCTGACTTTTCAGCGATATTCATGCATTGCGGCCGTTTTTTATCACATTTGCGATAAACCTTGATAATAGCAAGGTTTATCTGCGATAATTTCTGACGATGCTTAGCGGTAAAAAATTTGTTGCTAAGCATCGTTAGCGATAAATATCGCTTAACGTTGGTAATATGCCCCCTAGTATTTACAGTCAAGCATTGAAAAGACAACTTGATTATTTCACTTTGCCTGAAGGAGTGTCTCTCATACAATATGTCGATGACATCTTGTTGGCAGCCGATACGCCTGAACAGTGTGAAAAATGTACTTTGTCTTTGCTTTCCTTTCTTGCTTCACACCACCACAAAGTGTCACGGAAGAAATTGCAATATTGTTGACCGAAGGTTACCTACTTAGGTCACCTTCTGTCTAAGGAGGGGCGTGTACTTACACCAGATCGCATTCAGGCAATTTTAGACACACCAGTGCCTTCTACTCAGAAAGATGTTCATGCATTCTTTGGTCTTACTCCTTTTTGTAGGCAATGGAAATTAGGTTTTTCACATATTGTTAAACCATTGTTGGTACTTCTGACCAAAGACACTCCAATGCCCCTTCCATGAATGACTGAATGCCAGAATGCTTTTCGTCAGTTACGCCAAGCTCTTTGCTCTGCACCAGTGTTAGGCACTCCAGATTACACAAAGGCTTTTACACTTTATGTACACAAGAAAGATGGGTGTGCATTGTCAGTCTTAGTGCAGAAACAGGGTGAACAGCAGCGTTCCTGTGCTTATTTTTCAGCTGTTCTTGATCCCGTTGTTCGTGCATTGGCTGGGTACTTCCGTTCAGTTTCAACAGCAGCTGTGTCCATACGTCAGAGTGAAGGGATAGTTTGGTCACATAAACTGTTGGTGCTAGTACCCCATGCAGTCGATGCCCTTTTGAACCAGACTAAAACACAACACTTGCCTAGTGCTCGTTTGACAGGATACGAATTTACATTGTTGGCCCCTCACATTACCCTGAAGAGATGTGCAACTTTGAACCCAGCTACTTTGTTGCCATATGCAGCAACTCAGACTCA
This sequence comes from Lissotriton helveticus, assembly GCF_964261635.1. NCBI lineage: Eukaryota > Metazoa > Chordata > Amphibia > Caudata > Salamandridae > Lissotriton > Lissotriton helveticus. The sequence goes on along the minus strand of NC_136067.1, from coordinate 1,737,448,282 downwards.
GTCACAGGAGTCTCATGATCGTATATTCCAGACTGAGTAACAGACAAAGGGTTGCGCCAATTTGCAAGATACCCCTCTTTCAGATGTAGATGGGGAACTATGGGTTGCATATGCAATTACGACACTTCAGACAGTAGTGAGACAGCTCGTATACCACAGAAGTCAGCTCAAGCAGCTGAGTTAATAGCTTTGACACAAGCGTGTGAACTTAGCACCTACTTGTGTGTGAACATCTATACAGATAGCCGCTATGCTTTTGGAGTGGCCCATGATTTTGGCTTACTTTGGAAGGAAAGAGGCTTTCTTACATCCCACGGGATGCAGATGATGCACGGAGAACTAGTGCATAATCTTTTGACTGCACTGACATATCTGAAGAAAATAGCTATTGTTAAGTGTAGCGCGCACAAGAAAGTGACTGATAAGACAGGACAAGGCAACGCCTTAACAGATCTCATAGCCCGTGAGACTGCAATGCAGCAAAGCACTACATGGATGTATGTAGTGAAGTCACAAGCTGAACGTTGGCATGATGCTAAACAAGAAGTGCTAGACATACAGAGATATGCTTCTGTGGAAGAACTAGAGCAATGGTCTAAAGAGGGAATGTTGGATGATGAGGGCTGTCGGTGCAATAAAGAGATGGATAACTGGAACCTGCTATAGCCTATTTACAGCCTATGGTTCAGACGGCACATGGGCTGGCACTTGTTGGAGCTTCAGCAATAACAAAATTGCTTACGCAGGTTTGGGAGCATCCAAAAATTGCCGGCCCAGCAAAAAGGATGGTACAGTCCTGTTTGATCTGTTGGCAACACAATCCTGGTAAAGGGACACCGACTCCCACAGGAGGGTTTGCTACACCAAACGCACCTTTTAAAGTTTTGCAAATGGATTACATCCAACTTGAACGTTGCAATAACTTGAAGTATGTTCTAGTGGTGGTATGTGCCTTCAGTAAATGGATAGAGGCATACCCTATAAAGGATAATACGGCTCTCACCACAGCAAAGGTGCTTTTAAAGGAATTCTTCCCAAGATTTGGTGTTTGCAAAATTTTGTGGAGTGACAATGGACCTCATTTTATTGGCAAAGTTGTTAAGTATGTCCTGAAAGGATTAGGGATCAAACAGAAGTTCCATGCAGTCTTCCACCCACAATCAGCAGGATTGGTAGAGAGGTATAACGCTACTTTGAAATTGAAATGAGCAAAAATACTGGCTTCCACGTCTTTGAAATGGCCTGATGCGTTGCCCTTGGCCTTGTTGTCTATTAGATCAGTGCCCCATTCACGATCTGGGCTTAAACCCTATGAGGTGGCATTTGGGAGACCGATGAACATTTGGGGAGTTCCTAAGCCACGCCCCATATATGATGTACCATGTGCTCTGATGAGTGACTACTTAGCACTGTTGACTGACAGTTTGATTTCTATTCATCAACAGGTTCGAGAAGCTCTTCCTGACAGGTCCACAGGTGAGGCCCATGAACTCCGGCCCAGTGACCACGTGACGGTCAAGGTCTTCGAGAGGTCAAACAGCTTGGAGCCTAGGTGGCGAGGACCGGAACAGGTGCTCGTTGCTACGAGGACAGCGGTTCGAGTGACGAACAGGAAGAACTGGGTCCACAGCACTCACTGCAAGCGAGTGTCACCTACCTTGGTGGAACCTGCTGTGCTGACTGACCATCGAGAGATTCTGGATACGGAAAAAGGCCACACCATCTCACCTGACAAATCTGAGGAAGTCTTCCCGGACCACACGATCCCTGGAGTATCCCGGTACCCACTGAGACCACGGAAAGAGTCTGCATTGTTGAAAAAGACTGGTTGAGCTACCGTCCTGGGTTTGTGAAACGGCGCTGATGTGGCAAGGGGGGGAATCAGTCTTACATAGTGACACCCATTTTGACCCTCGGTGAAGAAACCAACGGCTACCCAGGACTTTAGAGCTCCAACGATTGATTCAACAACGTAATGATCATGTCTAGGGGGAGATATACTGTTGCTAAGATCTGTAATAAAAAAGCCATATGTGCTGTAGGATTTGTTGTTGCCTTGGTGGTTGTAGCAGTGACAACCTGGTTTGTTGAGAAAGTGGCTCCTGCTCGACAGCTTCTGATCACCACTACTCCAGTACCAGCTGAGCATCATTACTTTACTCTTCCATACCATGAGCATAAGCATCGACAATCCTACCTGAACAACACGTTTATTCAGATGTTACATCACACTCACAATGCCACAAATACTACTGACTGTTGGGTATGTGGGATGATACCTGCTCACCAGAAGAAGAGAGGGACACCTTTTATTTGTCTTCCTTTCTCGCATAATGGTTCTTGCCCAGCCTGGTTTGAGCTCTTGTTTGCCTCTGAAAACGCTAACATTTCAAGGATGACAGTAGGATGGATTAATTATCATCTCAATAAAGTGTGTTATCCAGATGAAGAAGGTTATCCTCAAGCCAAAGCAGACTTGTGTATAGGCAGTGTTGGGAGAATTCCAGTAGGAAGAAGTGAGTGTACTGTGGTTCTGACTATTGAAGGTGCCAAGAACAGTAGTTTCATATCCTCACATAATACCTACTTTGTCTGTGGTAACAAGGGATATTACCAACTACCTGTTGGATGGTCTGGAGTATGCTCTGTGTCTTTTCTGTTGCCTCCTGTGTTTCTGGCTCCTGCATCGTATCGCAAGGATCTTAAACTGTACAATTATATTTCTAAGAACAGATATAAGAGGACAACATGCACTGATGAGGTGGACCAGACTGACACCACCTTGCAACAATACGTTGATTTCAATTTGGGCTTGTTTTTCTTTGTGGGTGCTGCATTAAACAGCAGAAAGATAAGACAATTGACTCATGTTGTGGAAGCTGTTACCAATCAGACAGCTATGGCACTTGGGAACATTACAGAAGAGCTGCAAGTTGCGAGGATTGTAGCACTCCAAAATCGTATGGTTTTAGATGTGGTTTTGGATGACCGAGGTGGTGCATGTCGCATCATCGGTAGTAGTTGCTGCGTCTACATTCCGGATCACTCTCCTTCAGTGTTTGATGCAGTCTCTAAACTGCATAAGATTGCTGCTGAAATTCAAGAGACGGGCACTTGGACTTTTGCTAGCTGCTTGTGGACATTGATTGTTGCTTGGGGCTGGAAGCTATTGACCATCCTATGTGTAATACTAGTGATACTATTTACATGCTGTGTATGTATACAATGTGGTGCAATGTTTTGCTCCGTCTGTATTACTGCCTGTACACCTGCCAAGTGAAATGTTGCAGAAATAAAAGCCCAAAACATGCTGAATAAAGAGATTTCTGAAATAATGAACATAAATGTACAATATGTGAATCCAGATTACCCTAAATGAATGAATGTCTTCAGCTAATGCTAAAAGGGTCGTCTGTTGTAATTTGGCAGCGATCAGGGTTAGCATTTAGCTGAAGCCATCTTGTTTTCGGCAGCCATCTTGTCCGCCATGTGCTCAGTATGTGCTTCGTCCTTTCTTGCTGTTGTTTACTCTTTTACTCTGCTTATGGACAGACTATATTTAGACTCTGCTACTCTGCACTTGCTCAGAAGACACTGCAACTGTTCACATATGTCTTAGTCTGTAACTGTCAGGGTATTTTTACCGTAATTAGCAAACTGCTAAGCTCCGCCCTACTGTTGACTGTGCATTTCTGTAAGACCTTTTATGTATGTAAACCTTCTCTTCAGTACTTGTACCGTCTTCTTCTGAGCCCCTTTATGGGTATAAAAGGACCATGTTCCTTCTGTTCAGTGTGCTCCTTCATACACTACTGAAGGGTGTTGTGTGAATGTAGTTCCACCTCTTGAGGTTAATAAAAGTACTTTGTTTTACATTTCAGTTTCCGTGCCAACTTCTATTCTCTTGGTCTGAGGACTTGTGCAGAGAAGGGCGAACCCCTAGCACTGGTAGGCCTGGCTGAGGCTCACCACGACAACTATCCTGGCTGATTCCAATATTAATTTAGATGACGCTAATGATAAGGATGCTATATAGCTGTTTGACACAAGGGAAAATATGGGCCTTACAAAACATTTCACAGCTGCTACTCAGTAAGCAGGTCATCGGCTAGACATCATTTTTTCTGATATAAATCTCCTTTGTATGTCCCCATCGCTCCCTTTGGTCAGCTCAGACCATTATGCGCGTATGTTTACACTTAAGACCCATTTTGCGACATTATTAACTTCCATACCTAAGACAATCAAGAGGTCCTGTCCAGGAACTCTATAACAGCTAAAACCTAAGCTTATCACTAAAATTAAATTGTCCCCCTCCCTTGAAAGATCTCAATGAGGCAGCATCATCATTTGATCTTTGGGTCTCTTCCTCATTGCATCACATTGCGCCAGTTAAAAACAATAGTAATAAGGCCAGAACCATGCCTTCACAATCTTGATTCACAGAGGGTCTTAGACTCAAGAAACAGTCCTCCCACAGATTGGAAAGAAAGTGGAGGACTAATTATAGCCTTACCGATAATGAGCTATATAAACAATCTCCAGCAACTCATAAGGCATCAATTCAAATGAGGAAAACGTACTTTTATACTAAGAGAATTGAAGCCTTTAAAAATTCAACAAAAGAAATATTTGCAACATTAAAAAGCCTTGTCAAGCTGCCGGAAATAAAAAAAAAACACAAATGGGAGTCAAGCATTTTGTGACTCTATTGCTATGCTTTTCCAGGATAATATAAAAACAGTCTATAATAATTGTTACTGAGGTTCCTCTGGAAAACTCTGATTTATGCTCTGGCATCTTTCTATCTCAATTTATGGCTGGTCATGAAAGGTACTCACAGTGCACCCCCTTTTTTTTATTCTTTCCCACTACTTACAGCTGCAGAAGTCACAAACTTAATTTATCAAAACTAAACAGGGTCACCACTGGACCCCTGCCCCCTGAAAGTGGTGCACCTAGCTCCAGAACCTATTGTCAAGTGTATGGTGGATATTTTTCATGAAATATTTACCTCTGGCATATTTCCTAATAAATGTAAATTGCAATCTATTCTTCCCCTCCTGAAAAAAATCCACCCTGGACTGCTCAGATCCAAACAGCTACCGACCTATATCTAGGCTCCCTTTTCCAGCTAAAATTGTTGAGAAGACAATGAATGGGGAGATTTGAGCTTTTATTGAAACCCATGGACGTCTCATCTCAACGCAGTTCAGCTTCAGAGACCAACATAGTACCAAACTTGCCTTGATTACAGCTTCAGAACAAGTGAGATGAACTGTCAATGCTGGAGGCAGTGTGGCATTAGTCCTGTTGGACTTATCCGCAGCGTTCAACATGATCAATCACAACACACTTTTGGACCATCTTGCAGCAATAGGAATAAAGGGTCTTGCCTTAACTCTACTCACATCCTTTCTTGAGAATCATCAGCAATTTGTGGCTCTGGAAGACCATCGCTCCTCTACCTTTTCCCTACCATAAGGCGTGCCACAGGGGTCATCCCTGATTCACACTCTTTTTAATATTTATATGGCCCGGCTGGCCAAACTGGTCAAATCCTATGGATTCACAGTGTTATCCTATGGTGATGATACACAAATTTTGATATCGCTAACCAGCAATCCTACCTTGTGCTTTCAGAACTGTATGCTTCTAATGGGAAAATGGATAGCCTCAAATTGCTTAAAGCTTCATACTAGCAAAACCAAAGTTATACTTTTTGTAATAAACAATTCTTTCAACCTTCCCTTACCTGATGGCCACAGGAATTAGGAACATTACCGACTCAAGTTGATAAAGTAAGGAATCTTGGAGTTTTCTTTGATGATAACCTTTCCTTTGAGGGACATGTTAATTCTGCTACATAGGCCTCTTTTTTCACCTTAAAACTCCTTAGAAAAATGTTTCCTTGTATTCCTCCTGAGCTTCGAAAATCAGTGATGTCTGCCTTAGTACTTTCAAGGATTGGCTACTGCAATGTCTTGCTTATAAACATCAGGAAGAAATTATTGACCAAAATTGCTTAACGTCTCTTAGGCATCCCTAAAACAAATGTGCTTCTTCTGTACTATGTCATCTACACTTGCTTCCTGTTAAGAAGAGTATAGACTTGAAAGCATTGTGCATTGCTTTCAAATCTCTTCAGGGCAATGGCCCTGAAAAGTTAAGGAACTGCTTTCAATTGGAAACATCCATTACAACGCAGGCATTACATCACAATGCCTATACAGCTCAACTTTTACAACGCAAGGGCCTTTATATCAGATGCCATTACAATGCATACCATTACAACGCAAATCATTGCAACACATGCCATTACAACGCATGCAATTACAACGCATGCCATCACAACGTGATATACAGTTAGTAATGGAGAATTTTAAGTTTTAGGGTGGGTATGGGTTTTAGGGTAGTTGGGAATAGCAATTTTTACCCCTACTGTATCCTACACTTTCCCTACTGTTGCACTCACTGGAGTGGGAATAGTAATTTTTACCCCTACGCCATCCAACACTTACCCTACTGTTGCACTAAAAGTATTATACATTGTAATGGTATGCATTGTAATTGAATGCGTTATAATGGAATGCGTTGTAATGGTAGCTTTACAAAATGTGTTGTAATGGTATGCGTTGTAAAATCATGCGATATCATGGTAGTTGCGTTGTAAAAACTGCAATGTAAAAGCATGCGTTGTAATTGTTTGTGTTGTAACGTCATATATTCGCTTTCAATGGTATGTTCGGCCTATACCGCTTTGGTCTGCTGCAGAACACAATCTTATTGTGCCTACATTTAGGAAAGCCAACTGGGGTGGCAGAGGCTTTGTTGTAGGCAACACCAGACTGTGGAACTCTCTCCCTCGTACGTTGAAAGGGATTACCAATTTGTTAGCTTTCAAGAAGGCACATAAAACATGGTTATTTAGTCCCTAATGTTATACTCCTCCTCTAATGCAGTTTACCTATCTAAAGCCTGCACCTAGCCACCTTCAGGCAGTAGTGCGCTTTATAAATCCCTTTTACATTTCATTTAATTAAAAGTGATGTACATGATTTAATTATGCTAAAAGCAAATTATACTTTAATTTATAAATGAAAAAAACTATTATTAAAATATTTTATAATGAAATATTATAGGTTTTATTTTTAGATTTTTTTTAAATGAAGTTATTTTTATTTATATGTTTAGCTATTTTAAATACGTTAATTTATTTTACAAAATGTCCTATGGGGTAGAGTCCCTATCAACATTATTTTCGGTTGGAGGGTGCTACGGTACCCTAGGTTAGCCATGTGTGGTGCTGGACATACTCCAGCTCTGAGGTGGAGTATTTTACTACTATATTGTGTCACTTTTTGGCTGCAGTAACTGTAGAATTGCAGTTTGTGAATAGCAATGGGTCTACTCTTTTGAGGGTGGGTGCATGTCCCTCAGTAATCTTCTCCATAAACCCCTCCTTATTCCTCCCTAAATGCCTCCCATTTAGCAGTAAATATGCCCCTTTTTCCAGCTACTCTTCCTGGTCCCTCACTACTAAGTGGTATGCTTACATGTGTGAGTATCACACCATAGAGAAGACAGGAGAGGTGGAGGTGGTGGTTTACACTCAAAGATTTGTGATGAGATTATTTTAGTACCTTTGTAGTACTACTGAAGTAATATTAAGGTACTGCAAAATGCAGTTTGCAGTTGGGAACAAATGTGTCTGGAACTGCAACAAGAGAAATCTGCAGAAAAGAAACTAAGGGGCATATTATACAGGCAATAAAGTTATCGCCGTTTTAGCGGCAGAAAACTGCTGCTAAAACGGCAATATTGGGCTTGATAATATTCTCTACGGAATTCCAATTGAAGCCCATGTTAGATGTGAAGGACATCTAACATGGGCTTCAATTGGAGTTCCATAGAGCATATTATCAAGCCCACTATTGTTGTTTTAGCTGCCGTTTTCTGCCACTAAAACAGCAATAACTTTATCGCCTGTTTTGATAATATGCCCCAAATTCTTTTACAATGGGTAGGGAACAGCAGATACCACATTTAGAGGTTAAATTGTTATGGACTTTAAAGTCCATAGTGTTATTGATCTTTACTACATTCTGTTTTTGTGTCCCAGTGATGGCTGATATACAAGATCAAAACATACTTCAAGTAAATTCATTAAAAACAATCATCAACGTAAATATAAATGCTTGCTGAAATACAATGGTTGACAAGTTAAAGTTTTTGGTCCTTAAGTCCTCAAGGTTCTGCACTTTCTCTTGGTGTTTGACAGTTTAATGTTGCCACCTGCTGCAGACCTCTTTTTAAAAATGCATTTGAAATGCTTTATGGGGGGGATGCCTAGGCATTTTAAATTTTCTGTCTCAAAAACACACAAAAAGTCATGGAAATACTCTTGCAATTTATCTAACCAATGTCAATCTTGGGGGGTAGCATTCCAATCCATTTCTCTTTTGTCCACCATGCCACCTCAGTTTGGACCCAGTCTCATGCAAATCAGTTTTGATCCTATACCATAAAAATAGTCCAGCTGAAACTGCCAGGTCAGGTCCTCCCTGAACTGGAACACAAGCAATCCAATACAAGTTTCACCCTGATTGTGAGTCAAGTGTAACTTGGCTCCAGCTGCACTGTGCGCAGAGCATCCATGTAGAATATAACCTGATTGGGAGTCAAGTTTAACTTGGTTCCAGCGGCACTGTGCACAGAGGATCCATGTAGAATATAACCTTGCCACGTAGAATGGTACACTAAACACACAAAAGGTAATGGGAGGACAGCTACAATTTGTTTAACCACTGGCAATTTCTTGGGGCAGCAACCATTTTATTTTTGCCCATTATGCTACCTCAGTTTAAACCAGCCCTTTACAATTCAGTCTTGACCCTGCTCCAGTATGGACAGGCCGGTCAGACTGCCAGGACAGATCCTCCCTGAACTGGAACAAAAGAAACCCCAGACTAATTTTACACTGATTGGACCCAATCCCCAACCAGGGAGAAACCATTCTTCGGTTGCTTGTGTTCCGGCTCGGGGAGGACCAGGATAGGCAGTTTGAGCTGGACTGTTTCAACTGGAGAAGGGTGAAGACTTATTTGCATATGGCTGAGTCCAAAATGAGGTGAAATGGTAGGGGAAACAATTATGGGTTGGAATGGTACCCCAAGCGATTGCCAGTGGTTAGATGAATTGCAAACATTAATCTCATCACCATTTGCCTAGTTTCTGTTCCATATACCTAGTAGATTAAGCACTTCATACCAAAGGTCCCCTCTAGTTGCATTAGGATCAAATGTAAGCAATGTAGGGTGGATATGTGTGTATGTTTACTTTAGGCCTAATACATTTATGGCTGCTTGGATTTGGAAAAATATATTTTAAATGCATTTTTTCAGGAGGCCTATATTCATGTTAATTCTAGGTTGAAAATACTTTTTTCATGTACCGTTATATAACTGGTGCACTACCTTCAGCATTGGATTGTATTTTGTTCAATATGTGTAGTTTCAAATTCTTTGTCAAAGCTTTTTCCATTTGGTCTCCAGATAGTAATAATGGTTGCAAATATGACCCAGGATGTCACAATCATTTCATTTACAACGGACATTGACATACTAAACACCAAGCCATCAATTATTGAAGCAGCTACTCATCTTGTTTTTCCAAGGTTGGTAGTAATTTACTCCACTTCCTAAAACGTATTGTGCTACATTCATTTTCTTTTCTCCTCAAATATTTTTCCTAAAGTGCATCCCATTTGTGCCTCCTTGAGAGAAGTTGCCCTATAATACTGTGCAAAATACTGTGCTGCTTTTATTACCCAATTCTGTGCACATTATATTACATTGACATTCTTATCACTTCAAATGTATTTCTAAAATTAGCTACAATTATTTATATTTATCTCATTTTCAGTTACATCTGTACACATCCCACCCAAATTATGTATCGATTCCAGCAGACATTTCTTTATTACATTAAAATATGTTGTGCTCCAACCTTAAGTTGTAACTCAATCCCTGAGTATATACCTTCATTCTGTGATATAGAGGCATGTTGCCAAATGCTGTGGAATATAATAAAACTTAAAACGTGAACATTTATTGCATAATCACACTCCACCAGAATAGATTCAAGGCATATCTCTTTCTTTCAACTGATTTACATTAATTGCTCCAAAATATTTTCAAATTTAATTTGGCTCTATTATGATTACATATTCTATGCTGTATTTTGTATTGATTTTATTTCTTACATTCCCTAATATTTAATACCAAAGTGTATAGTTTTCTATCAGAGTCAAATCTTTAAATTGCAAATTAAGATGCATGAAGAAGCTGTAATGAATGCATTGTAGCTATGCATTTGGGACATCAAAATTAAAAATAGTCTCTATTTTCAGACGATAGCAAGTATGTGCTTCAAGCCTAACAATGGGAGGATACCAGCAATACAAAATATCTTGTTAGTTGTAAATCTGATATATTAATTATAACTGGATGATTACACAACTGTGCTTGTTATCTTATGGGATAATTTAGATAGCAATGTGTCCTTTTCAATTTACGTTATGTATTTTTTCATTTTAAAAATAGTACTTTTTTGTTCTCATAGATGGAACTGAGCTGCTCTTTCTGAGCTAAGTGCTTACATTGAGCAACTGAAATATTATATGTAAGATTCACTTACATTTCTACTTACCTAGAAAGACCCATCTTTCACTCATAGTTTAAAAAGTATAAAATTTCAACCATTTAAACCAGTGTACAATTAAATGCAATGGTTATATGATAACGCCAGTAAAATAGGAAAATGCGATAATACATGAAGGTTATGGTAAGTTGAACAAATGTAATTTACAATGATGAAAGGGGGCAAAAACATATCAACACATGCCTAAAATTAATATTGTGGTACTGAAATTAAGTATTAATATCTCTTCAAAATCTAATGATAGATCTTCGGAAAAGCACCATGATTATTTATATTCCCCTTTGACTGGTAGGAGAAATTATATGACCTTTTGCAAGTCATTGCACAAGTCCCGGGCCCAGAAATGTTCCAGTCCACCACAAAGTAATACACTGGCTTACATGAAATCATGAAGCATTATAATGCATGTAAAATACAAGCAAAAAGAATCACAAATAGAAATAATGACAGAGGAATGTATAATTTAAAAATACCTAAAATGCCACAAATACGTCAAAAGATTTCAAACTATAATAAAAGCAAACATCCAAACTAAAACTCGCGAAATGCGATTTATTAGTTGCAGAAATGGATGTTAAATGTAACCAATGTATATCATGTTGAGTCACTTCTTGCCTGAGTACATGGAATGCAGACCTGGTAAAGAATCTGCTTTACAGTCTCGCCTAGTTGCATTTATAGTAGGTGGTGGATTCCATTAGTGAACAGAACTAGGATAAAATTGTATATCTTGATAAAAGATGTCAATGAAGCATGCAGTCCTTCTTCTTGGAGTATATTTGCTCACACACAGTATATGTGAAAATATTCTGCAGGATGACTGGATAAACAGATTAGCTTTATGCCTAGTCTGAAGTATGAACACAATGTACTCACAGGCCTTCAGACTGATTCATGCAAAAGTCATGTGGTGCTTTGAAGAGAGCCATGCCGAATGGGTTAACCCTGTAATCAAATCTTCATTTGGACCTATCCTCAATCACTGAACTCCCAGACATTCGTTTACATTACTTGAGTTATATAGTCACCCATTGTAAAATACGCACAGATAGCTCTGATATTGGTGCAGGAATTTATTTTCGCTTTTCCATTTCTCTTCTTTCTTGGAGGTTTTCATTGAAATTATACTCCCCTCCAAACAATAGCTAGGAAATTCTTGTAATGCTTAATTGCAGTCTACAGAATAACAGACCAAAATCCAAACATGTTTAGCACATACCTGAAATAATACAATCCTTAAGCTTAATTCATGCAAAGGTGGGCCCAGCTGAAACAACTGGTCACATGTTGGGCTTAATCTTTGCTCTTAACATAAGAGATCATTCAGCACCCTTAATCTAACAAAGTTGAATGGGCCTCAAACCTATTCAAACCATTGCATTTCAAACTCATAAGGGCTGATGTTTCAATTCAATCTACATCCCAAAGAAGATACCCTGAATATTCCAGTTCTGCAGCTCTACTAGAACTGAACCACCAATAAATGTCAGCCACTCTAGACATATTTTCTCATATTCAAACCACAAAATTACAGAGCAGTTAAAAGTCAGTGACAAATGGTTTAACAGTGCTCCTGATGATTTGAAATGCACTTGCTGTATTCTTAAATGCAAATGGTGAAAATAAAAGACAGCCATGGATATAATCCTTTGTAAAAGTCCCTGTAAAACCAATAGAAGAGGGGCGTGGCCAAGATGGCGGCCAGAGCGGACGCGTAGTCGAGGAGCTCCCCGGCCCGATCCCCCTTTTGTGCCCCTTGCCCATAGCTAAGCCCCCCGCAGCCCTGGCGAGTGGCGACCCTGCGTCCACAGTCCAGCGACGACCCGATCGAGGTCAGGCGAAATCCTGTGCTCCGTCCCGGGAGCAGCAACCAGAGCGGACCTAGGGGACACCGCGGCAAGGGTCGGGCTTGCCGACGGCTCACCAGCGGGCTGCTTCGGAGCCCTGCAACGCTTGGCGCCCAGAGGAGCGCTAGCTCCCGGTGACCCCACCCGGCCAGAGCCGAGGGGAAGCCTGTAGTTGGCGAGCCTGGGCCCTGTCGGCTCCGGCCTAGCAAAGTGGACCTTGCTGCAAGACGCCGTTAATTTAGCCCCAGGCTTGGGCCTAAATAGACGAGCCCTGCGGCGGCTGCTCAACACGGCGCAGCGCCTGGTGAGCTGCAGAGGTGAGGAGCGGATGGCGGGGTGAACCCCAGGGGGCTGGCTGGACGTGCCCCCGGCGGGGGCTGAGGGAAGCAGTGGTGGGGCACGCCCGAGGCCGACCTACCACACCGCGAGTGGCCTGGGGCAGAATCGGAAGGCGACTGGTGACCGAAGCAGCAATGAGGCCCTCCCGTAGTCACCGACGGGGGGTGCTGCACCCTGTCCTTGAGGCCGTGCAACTTCGGGGGGCATAAATCGAGCCCCCGGCGTGGGGCCTACTACGGCCTACCACGCCGCGAGTAGCCGCCAGTAAAGAATCGAGGCCTAGGAGTCCAGGCGCTGCTTGGGGCAGGATCAGAAGGCAACTGGAGAACGTGGCACCACCGGGGCCCCCCCGCAGACACCGACGAGGAGTGGTGCGCTCTGTCCTTGGGGCCGTGCGACCTCGGGGGGCATTAATCGAGCCCCTGGCGTGGGGCCTACTGTGGCCTACCCGGCGCCGGGTGCGGGAGCGCAGCTGTGGCGTGGACCTAGACCACGCGCAAGACCCGGGCGGCCACCCCGAGCCACACCATATGGTGCCACAAGTGAAGTGCGGGTCGAACAGCCTTGGGGGGCCCGACGGTCATGCCCCCGGCAGGTGGAGCTAGGGGGGGAGTGGAGGCCCCTAGGTGGCGGGCCTGCAGCAACACGAGTTGGAGCCGGGCGAGACGCACTCGAAGAGAGCGGTGCGGACCGCCGGGAGGTCCGAATGCTGCCGGGGAGCGAAGCCACAGGGGGGGGAAGCAGGGGTCCTACCCTTGGAGAACGCACCAGATTCGGGGCGCGGGACCGAGTGGAGCCGGCTTGCCCCCAGCCCAGACGGCTAGGAGGGGTGACCCTCAGAGAAGTCACAGAACCAGCGGGGTCGACTCGGAACCGGGAGAAAGGCCCAGAGGAGGCGAAGGACCCAACCTAGCAGACAAAACCGCGTGTGGGGACAGCGAGTCACACCGGGAGTGGCCCACGGAGCTCCGGGTTTGGCTGTGCAGAGCACCATGTCGAGCCGCAAGGGAGGATGGACGATTACCGACATGCTGACCAAGGGCACCCCCAAGGGGGCGAAGAGCCCGGAGCAAAGCCTCCCACCGGAGCAGCCTAAGACACACTCGGAAGGAGAGATTCCTATCACGAGGGCCTTCATGGAAACGCTTTTCAGTACACTAAGAGAAGACTTCCAAACCCTTAAACAAGAGATGGCAGGGGAGCATAAAGAGCTTAGGCGGGACGTCGATGGCCTGGGTGAACGTGTGGCGGCGGTGGAGGAATCGGTGAGCAACAGAAGTGGAGAGATCGAACTCCTGCAACAGGAGATCATTTGGCTCCAAGACCAACCAACAGACCTACAGGCACACAACGAGGACCTCGAGAACCGCTCCCGTCGCAATAACATACGGGTCAGGGGAGTGCCGTCCAAATCAGAAGGGGATGATGTAACAGCATTCCTGCAGGAGCTATTCCGGAGCGTCTTGGGGGAGCAGGAGGACTTCGTGGTCCGGATAGATCGAGCTCACAGGGTGGGCATGGCACTCCGGGCCCCGGCCCCGCCGCCTGACATCCTACCCTTCCTGCCTGACTACCCTCTGAAGGAACGCATTCTTCAAATGGCGAGGCAGAAACAGCCTCTCCAGTTCCGGGGCTACGCAGTGGCGTTGTATCAAGACCTATCGGCCATCACGCTGCAGAAGAGGAGGTCGTTTAAGGTGGCCACGGCCTTCTTGAGAGACAAAGGAATACCTTACTCCTGGGGCCACCCCTTCAGACTCATCTTTAAATGGGAGAGGGTCCTCCGACAACTTCAATCCCTTTGGGACGCTTGTGAGCGGCTGGGCATCACCCTAGAGGCAGAGGATAGTGAGGAGACCTCATCCAGGCGGTCCTCCCCGGCGCCCTCCCAGACTAGAACTGGGGACGGCTGGCACCGGGTGAGGCGTAGACGGACCCACAAGAACATCCGCAAGCCAGACCCCGAGACCATAGCTCAAGAACACGCGGCTGCGGTCCAAGTGGTCGCCAACGACACTTCCACGGAGCTGTGATATGTTTAAACTGAGGGGTGTGAATACATGCCTTCACATACCAGGGTGCCTGGGAGGACATGGTGGGGGGCCAATGGGGTTGCCTCGACTGCACGCTTTTCCCTTTTTGACCTGATTCTACGGACCTACAGAGGAAGACTGTGTTGGGGTACAAGGGGGCCTGGTTCCTTCTGCTTAGTTCCCCGTTAGCGTTTTTTCTTAAAAGTGCCAAGTGCATATGCGAATTTATGGACGCTCCCTAGAGCTCGCTTTAAAAGGGGGCTGCCAACAGGAAACAGGTGCTTGGTTTCTTTATTGGTCCCTTGCCGTGTGATTCCTGTTCCTGTGGTTCTACCTTGTTTCCCTTCCTTTGAGCTCCGTTCCAGCGGTCTTTTCTAGTGCTGGGTTTTGATCCCCTTTTTCCCCTGCTCCCTTGTTTTCCTATTCCCTTGGGCATTTCTGAACCCATTATTGGGGACCTGTTTTTGATCTTCGGTGACGTTCTGGGATTCGCGGCTGCGTTTCCTTTGTGTTTTAACGTCCCGTTATTATCCCTTTTGTATCCAAACCATCTTGTTATACGCTGTGTTTGGGTGGTTTCACGAAGGAGCTGAATAACGGCCGTTTTTGTGCTACCTTCGTGTTCTTTTTTAGATTCCAGGTTTTTTTTGGGTGTCTTTCGTATTCCCTTTGATACCATTTTTTCCCCTGTCCTTTTTTGTCCTAAGAATTGTGAATTCCACCCCCTTTGTCATTCTCGGTGTTTCCCGAGGGGGCGTGGTTGGTCTGGGGTTACGCCAGAAACAACCAATACGATTGCAGTGGAAGAATTCCTGTTTCGTATCAAGCCACTCCCGTTTGTTATTTGGGGTAAGCAGGGAGGTCGGTGATTAGTGTGTGTACTGGGCACTGGCAATAGTAGTAGGGGTGTGTTTAATCTTGTCTCCTTCTTTCGCTTTAGCGGTCTCGTCTGTGTCAAGCTGTCAGCTGCCAAGAAGCCAGAGGAGACGAGTTGTGTTCCCCAAGACCTTGGGTTCCCTTGTGTTGTTACCCACCTTGGGGGTCACGGTGAGGGTAGAAGATTGGGACGTTCTTCACTCCTGCGGTGTTGGGCTGGTCGGCATCGGAACAGAAAACCAAGCCCACGAATTAACACACCGTCCGAGTGAAGAATGATTGAGGAGGCAGCAGGGGGGGATTCTTCAATGCAGGAAATCTTGCAGGCTTTAGCGCACATACAGGGTGAAGTCCAATCCCTGCGTCAGGAGAATCAGGAGTTACGGGGGACACTGAGTGAGGTGAAAGAAAGCACTAAAAGAAGAGGGAGGGATCCCTCAGTTAAGGCTAAGCCCCCATTGATTCAACCAGCCACATTTAAATATGAGAGGAGTGGGGGGCAGAGTGGGTCTCCTTCTCCTTTGTCCGTTACAGTGAACACTCCCGTGCCGGTGCCTCCAGCAGCTCCAGAGAGGTTTTCCGGGGATAGCAGCAGATATGCTATATTTATGAACCAGTGCCATTTGCACTTCATGTGTCGACCAACCGCTTTTCCTGATGACACTACTAAAGTAGCGTTTGTGATCTCATATCTTTCGGGTACTGCAGCTAGTTGGGCGGTCCCCTTAGTGGAAAACAATGACGCTGTGTTGAATAGTTTCCCGGCCTTTAAGAACCAGATGCATAGTCTGTTTGCTAAGCATGCTTTTATGCAGGCAAGCGATGTTGAATTGTTAAAGCTACGGCAGGGTAAGCAGGATCTTTTGGGTTATGTGGCTACTTTCAATCGCCTAGTAGCAGAGACACAATGGCCCATGGCAAAAAGAACCTCTTTGTTTTATCAGGGCTTGTGCGAGGACTTAAAAGATATAGTCTCTCAGGTTGTAGACCCCCCTGAAGATTGTGTTGAGTTCATAGATTTGGTTGTCAAACTCAACCATCATATGAGTGAAAGAAAAGGGGAAAAAATCAGGTTTCAACCCCCAAGGACCACTGTAACCAAGAGAGAAACATCTGAGAATGGGGGCGTGAAAACAGATCCTGAACCTATGCCTTTGGGTGGGCTGCGGGGTCCCTTATCCAAGGAGGAAAAGGAGCGAAGGCGATTGTTGCAGTTGTGTTTGTATTGTGGGAGGGGTGGACACTTTGCTCGAGAGTGTCCAGTGAAACCGTCCCGGATGCCGGAGAATAAGGCTGTGGCTTTCGTGGGAAGAGATAGCAAGAGTCCTTTAGTCCATGAAAGAGGTCTTTGTAACCCATATGACGTACAAGGGGCGGTTCAAAGAGTCCCGCATCATTTCACGGTATCGGCTTGCTTCGCTTACTCATCATGGGGTAGAGCTTCCTTGTCGGTATTATTGGATTGTGGGGCCACAGGGAACTTTATGGACATTGGGTTGGCCGAGTCGTTGATGGTTCCCTGTGTGATGAAGAAACAACCTGAACCCGTGAGGGCTATTGACGGCACGGAGTTAACCTCTGGGTCGATTGTACGACAAACTGAACCTTTGTTGATGACATTTGATAATGGGCCTTCTGAGACGGTCTGTTTCGATCTGATTGCTGCACCAGCATTTGGGGTGGTACTCGGGGTACCCTGGTTACAGGCCCATAATCCCAGAATCGATTGGGCGCGGAGGCTGGTTACGCTTGATTCAGAGTATTGTCTTCTTCACTTTTATTGTGAGGCGACTGATAGGGTGTCTCCGTTGTCTTGTGCAGCGAGTGGTTGCGATCAGAACGATTTGCCTCCTTCGTTTGTGGCATATCAGGAGGTGTTTGATAAGGATCAGGTGTGTGTATTGCCACCACACAGGGCTTTTGATTGCCGTATTGATTTGGTTCCGGGGGCCATTTTGCCCTGTAGTAGGGTTAATGCGTTGTCGGAGCCGGAGGAGAAACATCTACGGCAGTATTTGGATGAGATGTTAAAGAATGGGTTTATTCGGCCTTCTTCTTCGCCTGTGTCTTCCTCCATATTTTTTATACCGAAGAAGGAGGGTGATCTTCGCGCTTGCGTGGACTACAGAGCGTTGAATAAGGTCACAATAAAGAACAAGTACCCATTACCTCTTATACCGGTGTTGTTAGACCAGCTGCGACATGCCAAGGTGTTCACAAAGCTTGATTTAAGAGGCGCTTACCATCTCGTTTGCGTCCGCGAGGGTGACGAATGGAAAACGGCGTTCCGTACTAAGTTTGGTTTGTTTGAATGTTGTGTTATGCCTTTTGGTTTGTGTAACGCCCCTGCCGCTTTTCAGTTTTTTATAAATGAGGTTTTGCGTGAGTTTTTGGATGTCAGTGTGATCGTTTACATTGATGATATTTTGGTTTTTTCCCCGTCCTTTGAGGAACATGATGCTCATGTTTCGCAGGTTTTGTCTAAGTTGTTGGAACACCGTTTATTTGTCAAGCTGGATAAATGCACTTTCGGTGCAACACATGTTGAGCTTTTGGGATTCCTGATATCTGCGGATGGTATAAAGATGGATCCCCGGAAGATCGAAGCTATAGTTAACTGGCCCATACCCGCATGTGTTAAGGATATACAGGTGCTACTTGGTTTCGCCAACTTCTACAGGCGTTTTATCAGTCATTTCTCTGACATTGTTTCGCCTATGACTTCATTGCTGAAGAAGGGAGTGGTGTTTGAGTGGACACCTGTGGCACAGTTGGCTTTGGAAAGATTGATTGGGCTTTTTACATCTGCTCCTGTGTTGATGCATCCTGATCCTGCTCTTCCGTTTTATGTAGAGGCGGATGCGTCCCAGCTAGCCGTTGGGGGCGTGTTGTCTCATCGTGACAATGAATCTGGGTTGATGCATCCAATTGCGTACTTTTCAAAGAAACTACTACCTGCTGAGCAGAATTATACAATTGCCGAAAGGGAACTATTGGCCATAAAGCTGTCTTTTGAGGAATGGCGCCATTACCTTTGGGGGGCTCGTCACCCCATTACCATCTATACGGATCACAAGAACTTGGAGTTTTTCCGGTCCGCTAGGGCTTTAACTCCCAGACAGATGAGATGGGTGCTATTCTTCAATGAATATGATTTTACCATCACGTATAGGCCAGCTGCTCAACAGGGGAAATCTGACGCATTATCTCGGATTTATGCGGATCCGTCACAAGGTAACAAGACGGAGGAGTCCTGTTTTATGATTCCTGGTGATAAGATAGTTGGTTGTGCTTCTATGGACGATTTCATGGTTAAAGTGCAGGATGAAATGAAGCAGTTAGATCTGGCTCCGTGGCTGTTGGAACCTGGAATCACGTTAAAGGATGGGTTATTGTATCAGGCAAAGAAGTTGTTTGTTTCCCCCGAATTGCGTACACTGGTTCTTACATATTGTCATTCATCGTCCTTGGTTGGGCATCCGGGGGTCAATAAGACCAAAGAGCTGTGTATGCGTTGGTTTTGGTGGAAGTCTCTGGCGCATTTATTTGAGTCCAAGAAAGCCATGAAAGTACAGGCAGATAGGCATAGACGGCCAGCTCCTCTGTATGCAGTTGGGGATAGGGTTTGGCTATCAACGAAGAATCTGAAGTTGCCAGGACCAAGAAAATTACAGCCTCGGTTTGTAGGTCCCTTTCCTGTCCAGAAGGTGGTGAATCCAGTTGCGATCAGGTTGGCTTTACCGGCTGAGTATGGTATTCATCCTGTATTTCACACCTCTTTGTTGAAGCCATACGTCACCACTTCACAAGAGTTGCCACCTCCTCCTCCCGTTTTAATAGATGATAACGTGGAGTATGAGGTTAAAACTGTTATGAATTCCAAGCGGATGAAGGGACGGCTGTATTACCTAATTGACTGGAAGGGTTATCCCCCAGAGGACCGTTCTTGGGTTCCGGCAAGTAGGGTTCATGCTGCCCGGTTAGTTCGTCAGTTTCATCGCCTGCAGCCTGGGAAGCCAAGGCCTGTAGAGAGGCTTTCGAGAGGGAGTACTGTTGGGGTTCAAGGGGGCCTGGTTCCTTCTGCTTAGTTCCCCGTTAGCGGTTTTTCTTGAAAGTGCCAAGTGTATATGCGAATTTATGGACGCTCCCTAGAGCTCGCTTTAAAAGGGGGCTGCCAACAGGAAACAGGTGCTTGGTTTCTTTATTGGTCCCTTGCCGTGTGATTCCTGTTCCTGTGGTTCTACCTTGTTTCCCTTCCTTTGAGCTCCGTTCCAGCAGTCTTTTCTAGTGCTGGGTTTTGATCCCCTTTTTCCCCTGCTCCCTTGTTTTCCTATTCCCTTGGGCATTTCTGAACCCATTATTGAAGACCTGTTTTTGATCTTCGGTGACGTTCTGAGATTCGCGGCTGCGTTTCCTTTGTGTTTTAACGTCCCGTTATAATCCCTTTTGTATCCAAACCATCTTGTTATACGCTGTGTTTGGGTGGTTTCACGAAGGAGCTGAATAACGGCTGTTTTTGTGCTACCTTCGTGTTCTTTTTTAGATTCCAGGGTTTTTTTGGGTGTCTTTCGTATTCCCTTTGATACCATTTTTCCCCTGTCTTTTTTTGTCCTCAGAATTGTGAATTCCACCCCCTTCGTTATTCTCGGTGTTTCCCGAGGGGGCGTGGTTGGTCTGGGGTTACGCCAGAAACAACCAATACGATTGCAGTGGAAGAATTCCTGTTTCGTATCAAGCCACTCCCGTTTATTATCTGGGATAAGCAGGGAGGTCGGTGGTTCGTGTGTGTACTTGGCACTGGTAATAGTAGTAGTGGTGTGTTTAATCTTGTCTCCTTCTTTCGTTTTAGCGGTCTCGTCTGTGTCAAGCTGTCAGCTGCCAAGAAGCCAGAGGAGACGAGTTGTGTTCCCCAAGACCTTGGGTTCCCTTGTTTTGTTACCCACCTTCTCCTGGTGTCGTGTTCTCCAGCATCCGTTTTGATTGCGGGTGTTGGGGGTCACAGTGAGGGTAGAGGATTGGGACGTTCTTCACTCCTGCGGTGTTGGGCTGGTCGGCATCGGAACAGACTGTATAGGGCCGGGACAATGATCTCTAGTTTGGGGTTTGTACTACTTTGGGGGTTCCTTGTTGGGGTTAGGGGGGGACCAGGGTTGGGGTTGGCAAGAGTTGGGGGCGGTGGGGAGTCAGGGGTAGGGGTGGGGGGAGCGGGGGCGGGGTCCTCCTTGTCCACGAGCGCCGAGCGGAATTGTCTTTTCCCTTTCACCTCCATGTCCCGAGCGCGGCACACAGCGGCTCCACATGCCGGCTTACGATGACACGTCCACTAACTGTTCTCTCACTTAATGTGAGAGGGCTTAATAATCCAGTCAAACGCAAGGCGACTCCCTCTTTTCTAGAACATTCAAAAGCAGACATTTGCCTCCTGCAGGAGACACACCTACTGGCCAGAGACCACCACAGACTTAAATCCCGCGCCTTCCCATGGCAATTTTTCTCCTCTGCAGGCAAGAAAGTGGCTGGAGTAGCGATCCTGGTGGCCAAATCCTTTGGGGGAGCGTGTCCTACAGAAGGAGGCTGAGATCAAAGGCAGGTTATTAGTACATCGCTTTCTCATAGTGGGGCAGACACTACTGATAGGCTCCATATACGCACCCAATGAGGGCCAGGAGGCATTCTTACACAGAGCGTTAGAGGCGACCACAGCCAACACGCATCCACACATTCTGCTAGGAGGTGACCTCAACCTCGTATTTCACAACACCGGGGATCGCTCCGGACAGCGCACCGGCCAGGTAGGGGCTCTGTCGATGTCGTGTCAGAATAATCTGGCAGATCTGGGCTTGATCGACTTATGGCAAAACGCACATCCGCAGGCCACGCCGTACACATACTACTCAGCGACCCACAAAACCTACGCAAGACTCGATTATTTCCTGTGCTCCTCCCAATTAGCGTCTCGGGCGCGGATGTCGAGATACTCCCGGCCTCCCTATCGGACCACTCTCCGGTGGTAGCCTCCTTCCAAATACCGGCCGCGCCTGGGCCTAAACGACATTGGCGCTTGCGAGACAGCATACTTCGGAGTCCAGCCGTGCTCGAGCGGATCAAGGCTGCCCTCAGTCAATTTCTCCTACACAATGCCAACAGAGACACCACCAAAGCCACTCAATGGGTAGCGCTCAAGGCAGTGCTACGGGGTGAATTTATTTCACTGTCCACTGCCAATAACAGAGAACGTGCGTGGAAGAGAGCCGCGAAACCAGCGCACGGCAGCGGCCCGGGCGTGGCGCCAGCTTTGCACGGAAGATGCTGGCCTGGAGTCACACTAAAAGAAATGCCTAAGACAGAGACGGCATGAGAGGCCTGGTTGATGGCATATACCCCAGGAGTGGTAGTAGGTATAAGTAAGTAATTCTTGAATTTCAATTTAGTTTTTGCTTAGGTGTCTCTAACATTGACAAGTGTGTTTTTATTGTCCTAAATGATGTTAGCATAATATCTGCACTTGCAGGTCTGGAATTTTAGATCTGTTAATAAACTCATTCTTTAAATTAAAAGAATTAAAATTGTAATTGCTGTTCTGTATGTATACTGGCTTTGCACTGCTTATGTTAAATAAAATCTGTTCTATTGTGCATAAGGCATTTTCCAAAAGAATACTTCTTCTATTCACTTAGACAGGGATAAATATAGACTAAAGCACATTGTGGACAGCCTGGTTATACTTATGGAACAACCATTATAATGTATAGGTATACAGAGTTAGGTTAGGCATTTCTCTGAGTTTGGAGATTTGACATAATTTAGTTGAAGCTAATACTCTATCCATTAGTGACAAAAATACACATATTAAATTTAAATTGATTAGTTTTGGTATGTTCTCAGATCTATCACCATTTAGAAAAGTAGCGTTCCTGAACTTTAAAATAGGCAGTGCATTACATTGAAAAACATGCTTGATCCACTGGGGTGATGGATACCATGGAACAGTATAATGGAGAGTACCTGATCTAGATATAACATACAAATGGAGGCAGCTATTCTCTAAGAAGCAGCAACAGTCATCTTCAGAAAGTGAAATTAGATGTTCCTGTATTTCATTTAGGTGTTATCTTGTTTGAGGTAAATGTTTTGACCCTAAGTTGCAATGGAGCACTTTAAAGTGTAAAAGGTAAACAATCCATGGTTGTATGCATAGCTGTTTCATACATCCAGTGGTCCTTGCATAATCTCACTGGGGAGAGGGAAATATATACAGGAGGGAAAGATACCATGTAGCAGTCTGCAGATAAATGCAGAAGATTATTAATATTTAGGCAAGAGTCCAGAACACACAATAAGCATAAACAGACTGGGTTGTCTGAAAGTAGTGATAGTAGGGATAGATCGGAAAAAGCGTATAGTTTTCAAAGGTTTTATTCACCCACAGTGTTCCCAACCTGGGAATCACTCTTAAACACGTTCCCGCACTCGGAAACCGTTTGAGGTCGATGCAACTACTTTGGCGAAATACGGCCACAGCTCTCCAGAACTTGTGGATACAACAAGTCCTGTTATTTACAGAATGGCACCGGCAACCCGATTGGTGCCGCCTGTTTAAATTATAGACCACCCGATTAGGACCGGGTTGGAATTATCACCGGTTCCCCGACCACGTCCTCGATCATTCATATCAGCCCTGAAGAGTCACAACCATATGTTGTGACGAAACACGTGTCGGCTGGATTTGTGTTTAAGAGTGATTCCCAGGTTGGGAACACTGTGGGTGAATAAAACCTTTGAAAACTATCGCTTTGTCCGATCTATCCCTACTATCACTACTTTCAGACAACCCAGTCTGTTTATGCTTATTGTGTGCTCTGGACTCTTGCCTAAATTCACGGAAAAGGAGGTCCCTGTCCTTCTTTCTTTACAGAGGTTAAGGTTTTTCCTCTGGCCAAGAAGCACCAACCAAAATATCCTTTTAAAAACTCTTTGACTATTACCCTACCATAACATGTTGTGCGCCACTCTTCTGAACACTCTAAAAACCGACTCGCTGAATTTTCATTATTAATATTTAGTTCACTACTGAAGTGATGTACGGAATGCAGACTGAGGTACAGAAGTACCATGATACCTGGCAAGACTAGTGCACCATTTTCATATTTATGACAAACCACAGTCTAGAAGAGCAAAAAAGCAGCTAAAAAAGCATGCAAAAAAACAAAAAAACAACAATGCCTCCTTTCAATAGGACCCCACACTCACTCAGCCTCATCCACCACGGATCATGTAGCAACAGCAATGAAGGCCGAAACATAGTATGTGTCTCACTCTGCCACAAAACAGGAATAAGCTGTTTCCACCTTTTCAGAACAAGCTGACTGCCAACAAATCATGCACCTCACATGAAGCATGAACCACAGCCGCTTAGAAGCAAATGGCAAGACATAGAACACCTGCATGTTCAGAAGCAACTTCCTTAGCCCACTCATCATTTGGGCCCTGGCAACCCACAGCTCCACTCCCCTCAGAATACACGGAGGCAAGAGCTAATGCTTCGCCTCTAAGCCTGGTCAGGCAACTTGTAACAATACTCAGCTTAAATGTCTCAGTGGTGAGGACACCAATTACATCTGACAAGGATGCTCTGATCACACCCCTGATGTGTGCAACAGACCAGTCACCTAAAATAGAACATCTTTGGTCTAGAACAATGGCCCAGTCCATACTAGAGAACCCACAAACTGCCACTAAATAATAGCATTACAGTGTTTATCCCAGAGTACAACTCACGTGGGAGTACGGCACGCTAAATAGGTCAAACATCTTGTTAGTTCTGCAATACCTTCCAGAGTTGGCCTACTATACATCAGCTGACCTGGAACGGGTACAATTGAAAACTTTGAGTGACAACACACTGAAAGAAGCAACAACAGCTACCCGGAAAAACAGCACCATTGCCCAAAAGATAACAACAGAAATGCCTCAATTCGCTAGATGGGGGATCTGGGTTTAGGCACCAAAACAAGAAATGTATCTACCCATACTGATGGTTAACTCCAGCACAAAGCCAGTGGAACAATAAATTACGTTTTTATTAAGAGGTATCCCTTCAGCTCCACCCAGTAACGCCTTGTCTAACTTGAGAATATGGTGTGTTTTCTCTCCAAAGAGGACAACGGTAGCACGTAGAATCATAGCAAACTCACACGCTCCACGGTGCAGAAGTGAATGGGTTTGGCTAGATGTTAATCTTTAAAGGAAGCATTAAATACATTCCTAGCATCCGGAAAGCAAACCGGATGACACCTCACATTAAAGCATTATTGTTCCTTTTAATTTTATTCTGGAATGTATGTAGACTCAAGTCTGGTATAAACAACAGGGAAGCATTGAACTTTACTCTGAGTGGCGACTTGCTATGTATTCAAGAAACCTGGTCATCGGCTCTGCTACTAATCCCAGGATTTGCAGAATTCCAGCACCCTGCCAAGTAGGCCAGCTTTTTCGGCACACCCTCCAGAGGTCTATTCATCTATATTAACTTGGCACTGTATACAACATCAGTAAAAATCAACCCAACCATGAATATGGTACAGGCTGTACCAAGGTGGGTGATGAAGCTGCAGGGGTACACAACATTGATGCTGTTAATAAATGTGTACTTCAACAACAAAGATAGTCCAAGGCTTGACCAGATGAGAGAGCTTGTGGTTACCTTGGAAGAGCTAATTCAAGCCCACCCAACCAGTAAGATAACAATAACTGGCGATTTCAACACCTGTAACATAGAGGTCAAGAGAGAAAACACATGCCTGTCGATTCCATAAGCAATATGTTAAGCACATTCCTTAAAATACATCAACAGAACTCTGCACAAGAGTGTCTCCCACCCACAATAAGGCCCAAGTCATACAAGAGCTCAACACTGGGTTACGTGTTCATGAGTAAAGCCCTATCGGACCAACTTTTGGATTTCTCAATAAAGCAGCAGCAGTCCAGGGACCACCTTTCATTCACTGCTTTGATATCTCGGCAGTCGCCCATCCCTAACATACTAAAAATCTTGAGCTCCCCTACTGGGGAAGAAATCACACACTTCTGAGAAGAGTAAAATAGAAGAAAACAAAGATCTCAAGCTTGGCAGTATGGAAAAGCAGTTGGCAGTTGGAGTATTCCAACTGCCCCGGAGTGGGCATATTCTCACAAAGACTGTTAACAGTAGCAGCCTTTCATCAGTTGCTCCAAGTTAAATCAACCAGTATGCAGCAAGAAAGTAAGGAAAAGGAAGGCTGCCACTGGCAACGCTTAAGTGTGAAGGTGAAAAAGAGTAAAGGGACTTTGAGGTGAGCTATTCACCTGTACAAGTGAAAGGAGACTGAGGAGCTATGCCACAAATGTACAAAAGCCAGAAAACTACACAACAAGAGTTTATGGCAGTGTAAAAATAAATAAGAAGATCTGCAATGGATACATGTCAACATCATCTTGAATCAACATAAACAGGCTGAATTCTGGCAGTACGTCAATCATTTGACCGGTCATTCTTATGATAGACATAATGGAGCTTCAGCAGATGCTTGGATTTAGCATGTCCAAAACACTCTACTGTACGTTCTCCACCAGAGTCGGCAATGTTAACCCTCCAGTTTCATGCAACAGCACAGTTCCCAACCACCTGCACTTTAAAAGCAGGGAACAGTTCAGAACTAGCTCCCCAACAAGTTCTATGCACAGGGATTACAGCAATATGATCAAAAAGTCTCAAGAATATAAGAACGCCTGCTGCCCCAGGCACGAATGGGCTGCCTGGCCACATATTCAAATAGGACTATGTTTTCTGGGCCATTCTCCTTAAATCTCTCTACCAGTGCTGTTCTGTAAATGTCACAGTCCCGTAATCCTTAAAGGGATCAATTTTACAGCCAATACACAAAAAAGGCAATAACACAAAGTGCTCAAAGTAAAGATTGATTGGACATTGAATCCAAAGCTTATGCAAGCCTATTACTAACTGGTCTAGATATCTGGGCTAGAGACTAGGGCATTCTGCCCATTCATTAATCAGGATTCAGGGAAGAGGCTTCTACTACTGATAACATCATGGCCCTAGCTTACCTGATTGAGCAGGATACCAAGCCAAAGAACTTCCCACTCTTTGCATGCTTTGTCGACTACTCTGCAGCTTTAGATGGCGTTTTTAGGAAACTTCTCTGGAACAAAGTAAAAGCTAAGGAATTCCAGAAGAGATTCTGAATGCCATAATTGCACGTTATTCCTAATCCCGGGCACATTTCAAGGTTATTCAAAAGACAGCATCTGCCAACGTGTACATGATCAAGGCCTTAAACAAGGTTGCATCCTCGTGCCTATACTTTTTAACCTCTACACTGCTGATCTCGGAAAACATATACAAACTACAAATCTGCCAGTACATGAAATCAGGCAGGCGCATCTATTCCTGATGCAGTACGCAGACAATATGTTACTAATGGATTACATAAAAGTGGGAATGCAAGGATCCCCGGATGCATTAACTGCGTATATCCTCACCAACAAACTAGTAGCAAATTGCATTAAAACAAATGTTGTCATATTTGGCCATTACCCCAATAAACACAAGCTGTAGCGGAGATAGAGAAATGTGATAATAAGGACTGCCCTCAGCTACAATTACCTGACTGTGTGGTTCATAAGAAACAACAAGCCTATGGTGCACATCACATGCACAGAAGAAAAGTGCAAGGCAGTGACTTACGCCTTGTTCAAATTAAACTACACCCTGTACAGCCCAATCACTGAAGCCATTCAGAAGCCAATTAGAGCAAAGCTACTACCTTCCATCTGCTATGGGCAAATAGCCTTTCTGAATTTGGCTTGAACAAACAATCTCTGGAGAACTGGGCACCCTTTCCCCCACATACATCAACTTATTTAGGAAGTGCAAACGGTGCGAATCGGTAAATTCGGCCGTTTGCACTTCCTAAATACTTTGTTGGGATGCATCAAACAGAGTGCCATATTTTGCTATTTTTTGCATTTCTTAAAAATGCAAATGCAATTAAGGAATCGCATTTGTGCGATTCCTTAATTGCAATGCATCATTCTTTAACAAATTGCGATTTTTGAAATTGGAAGTGCAAATTAACACGAGGTTGACCCTCGTGTTAATTTGCGAACATTTATAAAAAAGCAAAAAAATTCATTTTTTAAACTTGCATGTTACAGACACACATGTCCTTAGGACATGTGTGTGTGAAACATGCACTTGAAAATACATTTCAGGGGTGCAGGGGGGGGGTCCTTTGGACCCCCCTCTGCACCCTTGCAATGCATCAACAAATTGCGAGTGCAAAAAAAAAAATGCAAAACGGCATTGATCCCTATGGGCCTCTAGGCCCATAGGAATCAATGTAATGCCATTCCTTAATTGCGATTCGCAATTAAGGAATCACAATTTCCGAAAATTAAGAAATCCTAAAAACTTTTAGGATTTCTTGATGCATAGGATTTTGCATTTCCTAAATAGCGATTCCTTAATTTTCGCTATTTAAGAAATGCAAAATCCTAGATTGATGCATGTGGGGGTTAGTCCATTATTTCTGCAGAAACTGTGCATCACCTCCAAATACCATGCAATAAATCCTGAAGGACATTTTTTATAAATGGGAAGAAACCGTGGTCAGAGTATTTGACTGTAGGGTGCTTCAAACTAAATCTGGCCACGGACAATTGGAAACATTTAGCAAACCATCCCATGGTCCTAAAAACTGCACTGAAAAACTAATCATGTTTTTATGTAGGCAAGAAGACCTCAATTCAATTGAAGAGTCCTAAAGCAACATCCAGATCATACTGGACTTGTACAGAAGAAGGTATTGCCAGCCATTCCTAAACTGCGCATTAAGAAATCCCATCCTCAAAAAGATCCTTTTCGCAAGACTCATGGCTCTCCCAATCAAAGATGTAAATGGCAGCTGGAAATCACTTGCAAATAATGGCACAAGCACACTATGTCATTCACAGGAGGCATCCTCTGTCCACCTGATGTGCATATGCCCAGCCGTCCTAAATGCATGCCGTTCTTTATTAAACCACTTTTTTAAAAACATGGTGTTCATTCATGTAGAGACAAAAAATCATTAATTTATCGCAATGGATGCTAAATCTCTTAGATACTCATACACATTACCAGCTCAGCGAACATACATCTGAACCTAGGTTGACTCAGTAAGCTGACATTCTGAAGCACAATTAGCACCTTGCACTTTAGCATATATGGCAAACCCGATGGGCTCAGTAATCTGCAATACTATAACCAAACCTTGGTGTAGATGCATGCAAATGAATGCAAAGTAGCGTCTCTGTTTTTACAATTAGCAGTTGCACTTCAGTGGCCCTGTGCCCCCCGGGCTTACGTAAAAGCACAGTGAATGCTCTTACAACTGCCATTTCATACTTTTGTGCCTCTGCACCCCCTGCTAGCTCCGTGCAAGAGTTACTAGCACAGGATCTGCTGACTGGACTCACTTTTCTGGGTTGAATCCATCATCATTCTTTAGCTCACTTCACCACTGCAGTTCAGACATAGCCATATGCAAATCAGTCTTGACCCTGTGCCTCAAAGGAACAGTCCAGCCCGAACTGCCAAGCCATGTCTTCCCTGGACTGGAAACAAGCATCCTAGGACTGGTTTCGAGGTAACACCCATCATCAGCCAGGCTAGCTTGAATCCAGTGGCAAAGTGAGCAAAGGACCCACGTCTGGGCATACCCTACCAACTTAGGGCGAGCAAAGCAAACACAAGGAGATGATGGACGGAACGCTGAAACCTTTCAGACACTCACCCCAGTCACAGATATGGGTTGAATTCATCACCTTTCCTTAGCTCACTTCGACACCCCAGTTCAAATATAGCCATATGCAAATCAGTCTTGACCCTGTGCCTTGCTCACTATGCCACTGGATTCAAGCTAACCTGGCTGATAAGGGATGTTACCCAAAAACTGGTCCCAGGATGCTTGTTTCCAGTTCAGGGAAGACCTGGACTGGCCGTTCGGGCTGGACTGTTCCCATGAGTCACAGGGTCAAGACTGATTTGCATATAGCTGGGTCTGAACCTAGGTCGCGAAGTGAGATAAAGAACGATGATGGATTCAACCCAGATCTCTGACTGGGGGTGAGTGTCTGAAAAGGTTCAGCGCTCCGTCCATCATCTCCTTTTGTTTGCTAATCTACAAGCACAGTCTATGTTTTATCATCAGTACTTTACTTGCGCTGTGCAGGCTGCTGGAAAGATTTACAGGCACAAGTTTGGATCGACAGACCAGGACTGGGGTGCCTATTCACACTTCCTTTTACCTACTGTTCCTTCAGTTCATTTCTAATTTTATGGGCAATCCCTAAGCCCTACTGAGTTTTAGTAGTCTGGCCTGTAAGTCACAATGTATGTATGAATAGTATTTCTATGTGTGTACATTAAGGCGTGCGCTACACATCTTACTCTCTATATGGCATTGACTGAATTTTATTTAAGGTCAATAGAATGCTGTTTTACCTGTATTTTATGTATTATGATATTTTGTAACAATTTTCATTCATTGGAACAACTAAAGTATTACCACTAAACAGCCTCACAATTTATGTTTGAGACAAAGACCCACATCTCAAACAACAATACCAAGGAATAATGTCATCCATAATGGAAAAAGAATAATAAATACATAGAATAATGTATACCTAAAGGAAAAGGTAAGCAGAAGAAAAGTGTGCAGAGCACCAAATGGGTATTAAAAGACAAACTCTCATAAAAAAATCAAAGCTTGTTAGACGTATTCTCAATACAAAAGAGCCCAAATGTACTCTATAATTCTTAACCAATTGAGTATCTGATCATATCTCCATTGGCGATCCTCATTAATATTAAACACTGTTATGTTGGCTCAAAAAGCCAATGGAATGCCAAACGTGATCTATTTGCAGAAATAACAGAGCTTTAATCAGCTAGTTAACACAAAGCAAGAAATGTATTAAAGAATGCTACTTCTTTATGACAGTAAGGAATCTGTAACTCTGTTGCAAAATAATTAAAATACCAACTTTTGTGAGAACTGTGAAGAATAGCCAATCCGAGCCTAATTAGACCTAACCAAAAGGAATTTGGTGATGGTCAGGATCAATCTGAATATATCACCAACACCACATTATCAGCAACTTTCACATGGCAATGTATATACTAAAGGTGCCAACTTGCAAAGCAATTACATGCTCAAAGTATATTAGCATATAAGGTAGAAGAAACACTAGTGCCTTGTGTTTTCCAATTTTTTAATTGTAAGAAAAACTTATGAAAATATTTTTATGTAAAACATTCAATAAGTAAGTAATACAATCTTGCCCGCATAATTAAAGATCATAATGTTGAAAAAATAAGTCAGTAAAAACTGCTATAAATTTCAATTCTTCTACCAATATTCAGTTCCACTGCTTGAGTATGAGAAAAGCCCCTTTGTGATCAAATCAAAACTCAATCAATGAGACAGTATATCAATTAAATAACTCAGTCTTTTTATTGAAAATCTACTTGATGAGCACTTTTAAGAATTTCAATGCAATCTCAGGAATGTCAAAAATTCTGAATTTGATGCCAGTCCTCACCAGATTTCAGAGAATAACAGAGCCAGATTATTTTGTTTGATTAGTCTGAAGGCGATACAACAAATAAAAAGACAAGCTGTTGTCCAATAATAAAACATTTAAATTAGTCCAGCATTTAAATAGGCTTTAAAGTCTTGTATAGATACACGCCTCAACATCCAGAGTGTTATACTTCATAATACACCAGCCAACAAGGAGATTTTGTTGGCACAAATCACTTAAGAAATTCCTCAATCAAAAATGTTGAAAAAAATCTGGGGTTTATATTAAATCTTATTATCCTGACAATTATTGATCGAAGAGAACATGATTTACATTTAAAAAGTGATATAACTTCCCTGTGAAGATCATCAAACAATTGCAAGATGATATATGAATGCCGCAATATCTCATCGCTTTTAAACCTATGCATTTATCAGAACTAGTGAATTCCCTAGTCTAGTCTCAAGAAATCCTCACTAAATGGCAAAAGTTCTAGTCTCATACCCCATTTGATTGAATAGTATGGTTCCACTTTTTAGTTAAATCATACTTTAGTAGTTACACTATAATAAAACACCAGTACTGAGGTCAGTAAACTGTCTGGGCAGCTATTAACTGCCTCAGCACCCGAAAAAAAATCTGGCCTCGACCAATCAAAGGTTTGTTGCAGTTGATTGAAAAGTGGCCAATCTATAAATTAAAACAAATCACATATGTTAGATTTCAATTTCTTGGCTGGCTACGCTGTGTTAACTCTGGCAAAAGGCGTTCATCTCATACATTAAACTTTTAGAGAATCCAAATCAATAACAGAAACAGGACTCAAAGATTTGTTTCAAAATAAGATTTGTAGTTTATTAATATTAAAAGCATGTATTTCATCCAAGAAGAAAGGGCTAAATATAGCTGCTGTAAATATGAACATAATCTATTAACATTAGAGGGAAATACATTAAGGAGAATGTATATCTCTGTTGTGTTATGCTCATTTGTATAATGCACTAATCACCCATGAGGGTGTCTAGGTGCTTGCAGATAGTTGGACTGTGTCCCACAGGGGGTGGAGACTCAAAGAGATAGGTTGTCAGCTTCTTGCAGAACTCGAAAAGTGAAGAGGTGTCTGTAATGTGCTGTAGTGGGCTGTTCCAGGTTTGGGGGACAATTAGAGAGATAGTGCGCCCCCCAGTTCTGATATTGAGTATACAGGATACCTGTAATATTGAGAGTCCTGCAGATTAGAGGTGTCAGGTGGGATGATGGAAGTATGTGCAGCTATTGAGGTAAGTAGGACCTATGTTGTGTGATCCTTTATATGTGTGTGTGAGAAGTTTGAATTGAGTACACATGTGTATGGGTAGCCAGTGGAGTGTTTTTAGCTGAAGGGACATGTGAACGTGACAAGGGAGGTTGAAGATGAGTTTAGCTGCCATGTTCTTTATGTTTTGGAGCATGTCTAGGAGTTATTATGTGCACCGCGCATAGAGTGTGTTGCGGTAGTCGAGGTTGCTTGTATTCAGGACGTGTGTTACTCTTTTGCTGGTATTTTCCAGGAACTACTTGAAAAGTGTTCATAACATCCTCATGATGTGGAAGCAACTGGAGGTCGCCACCTTCATCCGGGTTGACATGTCGAGTTTGTCATTGAGGATGATTCCGGTGTTCCTGGCACGAGTGGTGGGGACTAGTGTGGGTCCATGGTCTGCTGGCCACCTCGTGATGTCCCTTGCAAAGGTCTTCTTACCAAAGATCACAACTTTGATCTGTGCTGAGCTTTTGGCAGTTGGATCTCATCCAGTTCATCACAGCATTCATGTATCTGGTGAAGTTGTTTTTTTGCTGCGAAGGTATTTTCTGACAGGGAGAGAGTTGAGGGTTGTCTGCGTATGAAAGAATGTTGATTCCATGTTATCTGATAAGGTCTGCCGGTGGGGTAACGTTGCTGTTGAATAGGGTTGGGCTGATAGAAGATCTTTGGGAGACTCAGCGTATGAGGTTCTTGGGTTCTGACTTGTATGGCGGCAGGCTGACTCTTTGGGTTCTTCCTATAAGGAAGAAGCATATCCAGTTGAAAGCAGGTCCATGCATTCCCACTTCATGAAGACGTCTGATGAGTATAGAGTGGGAGACTGCGTCAAAGGCTGTGGAGGGATCATACAGGATGACAGCTGATGTTTCTCCTTGGTCAAGAATCATCCTGATGTCATCAAACACTGCGATGAGGGCTGTTGCAGTGTTGTGGGTGGCTCTGAAACCTGATTATTTAATTGGTGCTGGTTGAAGTAGCAAGTCAAATGCTTGTTGATATCTTTCTCCATTACGTTGGCTGGGTAGGACAGAAGAGAGAACAGTTGATAGCTAGATAGCAGGGCAGTGTCAGCGGTGGGGTAGGGTTAGGGTTTGTCAACAGAGGACGACAAGGGAAACTTAAATTTAAAAAAATGAAAACCACTTACATTGCGCACGCCACATCGCTGTCTCAGCGATGCAGCGAGCGCATGGTAAGTGTTTTTTCTAAATTTAGGTTTCCCTTGTCACCGTCTGTGGACTTGTCTTACCTGCAGTGGCAGCATTTTTTTCTGCATGTTTCCATGTCTCCAGGAATGTTGACATGGTGATGGAGTAGGTGACGATGTGAGAGACAACTTTGCTTATTGGGGAGGGACCATGTTGAAGATGTGGTGGGGTGATGTGTTTGCAAAGACCCTGGAGCAGACGGAGAAGATGGATCTCATGATGTTTACTGTCTCTTTTGTGGTAACTGTTTTGTAAGCTGTCAGTTTGTTTTACGAGATCATTGATGGGCAGGTAGGTAGTGAACTTGGTGGGATCTGGCTATAGGTTAAAATTGCTGTACGTTTTTGATTTTGTTCCAGGAGAATTCTGATAGGGTGATGAATAGGTCTTAGTAGGGGGTAATGCTGCAAGTGATGGAGGTTGGTGCAGCGAATTCTTTGACAACCACGAAGATCTCATTATATTCGTTGGTGCCGTTTTCTATTCTTTCTGCAAAAGTATTTCTTTTTGGTTTCTCAGATCAGCTGATGTTAATGCTTTGGGCCACTTTGAAGGTATCTTTGTCTGCTTCTGAGCAACATAGTCTCCACCTTCTCACTTGCAGCTTGAAGTTTTGTTTTGTTGGCTGTGTCTGTGTACCAACTAACTTGCTTCCTGGTTCTCTTTTGGTTGCTGATTTTGCAAGATGCCAGTGAGAAGGCACAGTCTGTGATCCATTTGTTGAGTTGCTTATGTCTCAATTTAGAGTGCCTGTTCAGCTGGTTCATAAGCAAGATGTGGGACACTTGTGTTTAATGAGTCTGCTCCAATTACATCTGGCCTGGTTGGTGGTGGTGAGTTTGGCTTGGCTAGGGAAGTTGGTTTGGAAATGGATGATGGTGTGGTTGATCTAGCTGAGAGGTGTGGCTGTAGTGATTTTGATGTCCTAAAAGATTGTGAAGATCAGTTTGTGGGTGTGTCCTGCAGAGGGTGTTGGTCTGGTGACATGCTGAGTTAGTCCTAGCTTTCCTTTCCAGGAGTGCGGTGCAAGGAGGGTCATTCTGGTTCTTAGGTAAAAATTCAGGTCTCAAACTAGGATGGGGCTTTGCCTCAATGGTGAGAGGATGTCAAAATCTGTGATGTTGTTGGTGAAGCTCGCTCTAGGTCCCAGTGTGCTTTAGATGGCGATTCCATTCATGGTGAAGGTTGGCAAGAGTTGAAGTTTGAAATGTAGGTACTCCATGTACGCAGTGGCTTTCTCTGTGGATGTGGTGCATTTTTAACAGATTCTTTGGAGATGATTGTGATTCCTCATATTGGATTACATGGGTGATCCTTTCATCCGATCTTGTATCCTTCAGGGATGGCCATGATGATGTAGGGTGCCGGCTCAGTGGTCAGCCAGGTTTCCATAAGGACCATAATGCCCGGGGCTTTGTTCCTCCGGATGCCCCAGATTTATGCGGTGTGATTGCTGACTGAGCGGGTATTGAGGAGCATGCGTGTACGTTTGTCACCTTTGCTGGCAAGTGCTGATGTTTTGTTGTGTGTAGGTTGTGTAAGTGATAGTGTTGTTAGCGTGGTGTGTGTGATTTAGCTTCTGAATTGACAATGGGTGCATGTTAAAGCTCCCTCTGTGTTGTGCAGTGTAGCGCAGCATTAGCGGGTGACCTGATGTCCCAGGTGGAGAGCCTGGAGGGGGACAGGAGATTACTGTTGGGGTGAGGTTGGACCAGGGTTCTGGCTGCAGTCCTGGAATGATAGGGTGCAGACAGGCTTGCCTTCACAGTGCACTAGTAGAAAAAAAAGGAACAAATGATGGACGGAATACTGAACAATGCAAGCATTCACCCCCAGTCACAAAGGTCGGGGTTTAATCCATCGTTCTTTTGCTCACTATAGCATCCCAGTTTGGATCTAGCCATATGCAAATCAGTCTTGACCCTGTTCCTCATGGGAACAGTCCAGCCCGAACTGCAAAGCTAGGTCCTTCCCTGGACCGGAACAAACATCCTGGGACCGGTTTCAGGGCATCACCCCTCATCAGCCACCTACCTGGCAATATGGAATTCGAGCTATCCAACCTGGAGGCAAACACTGTGGCCCAGCACAATAAGTTTTGCCAGGAGAGAAGAGTGATCCATAAGGGAAGTGCCAAGAAGGCAGAGCTTCAGAAAGCCTTAAGAGCATGGGCAGAAGCCCATCCAGAATGAGAAATGTATCAGGTGAAGGGGTCAGAATCTGATGAGGAAGGATTGGAATAGAACCAGGATAGAGGTCTTGTACTGCAGCCTGCTTAAGTGGGGGTAACATCCTCCCAGGACTGGAAAACCAGAGCAGACCAGGCAGCAGTGTGTCATCAAGGAACCTGCCCCCGGAGGCGCTGGCAGACAAGACAGGAAACTAAAATTGAATCTTGACAAATTAGACAGAGAGCAGGGCCTTCATAATCTAGAGGAGGAGCAGGCTCTGAAGAGAAAAGGCTGGCCATGGAAGAATGAAAAATGGCCCATGAGCTCAGCGTGAGAGAACTGGACATCAGAACCCTGAGACAGGTGTCGAACAACAGCCATGGTGGAAGCATACCTACAGTGTCCACTGATGAGCAGTGGCGACTGGTGGCATATTACATCGGAGGGGCACCTAAACAACAGTTTACAAATTAAGAAAAAAGCCCGTACCTTACACTGCCACTCGATGTTCTGCAGATCTTGCAGTTCCACTTTTCGCCCTATGTGGGATGGGTCTGCCCAAAAGTGGTCCCTTGCTTACTGTGCCACTGGATTCAAGCTAGCCTGGCTGATGAAGGGTGGCATACCCTGAAACCAGTCCCAGGATTCTTGTTTCCAGTCCAGGGAGGACCTGGTTTGGCAATTCGGACTGGACTGTTCCCATGAGGCACAGGGTCAAAACTAATTTGCATATAGCTAGGTCCAAACTGGGGTGGTGTATTGGGCAACAGAACGATGGATTTAGCCCAGATCTCTTGACTGGGGAAGAATGTTTGAATCATTCAGCATTCCAATCATCATGTATTGCAGTAACACTTTTTGCCCTAAGTGGGACGGGTATGACCCAGACGTGGGTCCTTTGCTCACTGTGCCACGGGATTCAAGCTAGCCTTGCTGATGAAGCGTGACATACCCCAAAACTGGTCCCAGGGTGCTTGTTTCGGTCCAGGGAGGACCTAGTTTGGCTGTTTGGTCTGGACTGTTCCCATGAGGTACAGGGTCAAAACTAATTTGCATATAGCTGGGTCCAAACTGGGGTGGCGTTGTGGGCAAAAGAACAACAGATTTAACACAGATCTCTTGACTGGGGAGAATGGATCATTCAGTATTCCGTCCATCATTTGTTGCAGTTACACTCGATGTTCTGCAGCACAACCTCAATGTTCTGCATCATGTCCTCTGAGCAAGAAGCCTACAGCCAACTCTCTCATCTAATCAATACACTATTCTCATGGTGTTAAGCAGCATGAGCAAAGCATCTTGAGTGGCTGGAGCGGACTGGCTCTGTGCTCTCAAAGACACTGAAGGCCAGGGCCTGCTCTCCAACCCGGCTGTCCAAGACAGCTGGGTTGGAGAGATTTGAATTGTGCATTTCGGTTAGGGCCATAGCCAGAGAGCAAATCCAAACTGACATGAGCACTTCAAACTGAACTGGCTACTCCTCACTGTTGCCAATCACTGACAACAGTAGCGCACTGGCCATACCCTGCCCTCACACTCAGTTTGCTGGCAAAGAGTAAAAATTAAAATGGTAAATAAATCATTTTATTACCATTTTTCATGCTTTCTGCGTAGCAGTGTTGGGGAGCGAAGTTCCTCCACTCCCATGGAGGAACCGCCGCTGCCAGTGAGGTCAGAGTCAGGATCCCAAAGAATTTGGTGCCCACTTACATGGTGGGGAATGACATAGACAAATAGTTTCCAGAGTAAAGTGGCTCTGAGAGTGTACAAGGTCCCAGGGGAGTTCTAGGGTAGTAGTTTATAGAGGTATATTCCCACGGTGGGGAGGGACACACTCCTCACACTAGAGGTAGAGGAACAGACATGCTGCACAGCAATGAAGGCCATCCTAGTCAGCAAGTTTGAACTGACACCTGAGAGGTATAGGCTTAGATTCAGGGGCAGCCACAAGATCTCATCACAACCATGGGTAGATTTCTTGGACACAAAGCACTGAAGGACTGGATGAGGGGCAGCAAGGTTGATGATTATTCAGGGCTGTACAACTTGTTTTGAAGGAGCCTATGTTTGATATTTGTTTTCTAGAGCAGCAGCCACACCTAGTTGATAGCAAGTTAACTGACCCCAGGAAACTCGCTGAGGAGGCAGACATCTGAGTCAGCACCAGAGTTATCTAAGAAGGCATCTGAGGGGGAGTATCAAAAGGGTGTTCAGGGTTCCCACCACAAGAAGGAGGGGGGCGAAATAAAAAGACAGACTCTAAAGGCCACCAAAACAAACCAAAGGGGAAAGGGTCTGGTTCTCATTCCAAATCTGGCCATATGAAGAAAAACTGCCCTGACAAAGGTCAGCAGCCCAAGCCCATCAAGTGTAAAAGTGCTACGAGTATGGACATTACAAGAGGATCCCAAGTGCAAAAAGAGCACAACCTCTCACTCTGGGAA
Source organism: Lissotriton helveticus (assembly GCF_964261635.1). Classification (NCBI taxonomy): domain Eukaryota; kingdom Metazoa; phylum Chordata; class Amphibia; order Caudata; family Salamandridae; genus Lissotriton; species Lissotriton helveticus. Next base: position 1,737,409,712 of record NC_136067.1, on the reverse strand, counting down.
AGAATCCAGGGTAGCTAGTTTAGTGCTGGGGGTAGGAGTTTGTCACAGTTAATGGTGGGGATTTTAGTGGGGTTATCCTAATATCTCTGGGTGACAGCGAGATGGTTCCTAAGATCAGGGGGCCCGATTCACAGAACTAACTTAAGACAAAATCCTAAACTTACTACTTTTGGTATTCACAGAAGTTAGGATTTTGTCTTAAGTTTATCTTAAGACAGACTTAAGACAGACTTAAGACAGACTTAAGACAGACTTAAGACAAAATCCTATTTTAAGTCTGTCTTAAGTCTGTCTTAAGACAAAATCCTAACTTCTGTGAATACCAAAAGTAGTAAGTTTAGGATTTTGTCTTAAGTTAGTTCTGTGAATCGGGCCCAAAGTGCCCTCTAATACTACTAAGTTTAAGAAATGGGTCATCATCAATGGGCAAGGTGTTGGGGCTCTGATGGATACAGGTGCCACCATGACTAGTTTAAGGAGTGAGATGGTGTCCTCAGAGCAGATACTTCTTATGCATTCCACCAAGTTGTGTATATTCATAGATAAGGGAATTAGGCTGAGTCTATGTCTGTAATGCCTGCACTGCCCTTAAATGGGCTACTGATTAGTAAGTTTTCAGCAAACTAAATGCACATCTACCTCCACTTGAGGTCATAATCTCTCTGACATGAAAGAGTCCTTAAATAAATCAACAAATGACACATGCTCCCTTCTTTGCTAATCTATCTGCTGGGTTAGACCTGACCTGATATGCATTTCAAAGCCATCAATATGCATATGTTTTATAAAAAGTTAAAGGATAATATTCTTTTAAGAAAACATCACACATTTAACAAAATTTGTACTTAACGTTATTGCTTTATTTACCAGATAATATGTCTTTGCAGTCTCGGCATCTCCCTCTGAAGGCCCAAAGTGTCTTGCTTGTATTTAATTGAACTCTGAAGTAGAGATATTATAAAATCTTTCTTTGGCATTGCAATCACATAAAAAGTAAATCTCCTGTGGTCGCTGCTCTATAAAATGTCATTTTCAGTTAAGCAATTCCATTAAGTTGAATCTTTTTAAAACACAGAACTGCTATACTAGAATATACCTGGGTTTCACTACAACATCTGAGTACATCAGAAACGTTAGCATTAGCCACAGGTCAGAAATTAACAAATTCCCTCAAGAGTTAATAGACAACTTAAAATATCTCCTTGGTAATGCATCAGTCGCCTGTGCAGCCAGCAAGGTGACTGGTCCCCAGAATATCAGCTGTATATAACCGAACCTTAAAATTAGTAATTTACTGGTGAAATAGCTAACCTTTCTAACAATAGAGACTCAGTGTTTGAAATTAATATCAGCTGGTGTCTTTTGCAGGAGTGAGCGGTGGGCAAAGGCTACAGGATCTTGTTTAAAATGATTGATGTATGCTAAGTCCTTGATGTTTGCTTGTTAGCAACTCTCGGTAATGCCTAGGCAAGTTGTTCAATCAGAATGTAAGAATTTAAGAGAATGCAATAAGGATTTAGCAAACTCATTGCCTGGTTCCAATACTAGAGTATGCAGTCAGTATGATTTTTTCTAGCTAGAGCTGTCATAAGTGTACAACACACTATAAACGGCCTAGAAGGGTAATGCAATGAAAAATGTTTGGTGAGCAATACTGCTAAATCCAATATAGTAGCATTTTGCCAAAAATAGTAATATATAAATGATCGGGAAATCGACAGAGTGGCCTCTTAAAATCATATGGGTATGTGCTTTCATGGAAAACAGTAATCTTATCCAAATGTTCTCAATGAAAGGTGAAGCAGGCACCTTTAGATTTGCATTTAGCAAAAGTTTAATCTGGTCCTGCTGTCACGCCCCTTTTCAATGTCATCAAAGTAAATTGTATGCCATCTCTGACTTATCACTTTCAACAATAGCACAATGGCTAGAAATAGCATTGTGTAATTTATTTAGAAGAATGTGCCAGCCAGCTTCAAAAATCTATCTAGGGTTATATTCACTTAAACTAGAAGTTTGTTTGACCAAGCAATCCTTTGTACTAGATGCAAGTCTTATATGTAACCAAAAAAGGAAGCATCGGAAACAAATAATCAACATTCATTTAAAAGCAGTAAAGTGAGATAGACATGACCAAAAATAGGAAGGATGAGAAATTAAACTGTGCGGCTTTGGCCATCTGGGCTTTGTCACGAATAGTAACGATTCGAACGAATGAACGATTCAGGTATTGCTGTCTGGCTAGCGGATGACGAACGGATTGTCTAGGTTCCAATTGATGGTTGTTTAAAAAGATTCCATATTGACTGCAGAGGTATCACAGCAAAGAATACATGAACATCCAGAAAGATTGAATCAAGGACAATGAGTAACTTATCTGACTTCCCATTGCAGGGCTCCTTGCTTAAGACTGAGAGTAGATGTGTATAGGTTCCTACCAATGAAATGCCTAGGTAACAGAACTCAGAGTAACCAACACAAGAACTATATAGGATACAGACTACGGTGGGAGCAACAATAAAGGGAACAGAACCACAGGCATGACAAAAAAGTAATCTTTGGTTCAGAGACAGGAACATAAATCACAGGAGCACAACATAACACCAGTTAGGATGCTAAGAAGACTTCAAGCTCCAGAGGCAGATAAAAAATAATTAGCTAGATGCCCGACCTCCAGAAATAGGATAAGGCATTTCACAAGTGTGTCTACACCCCAAAGTCCAAAGACTGCCTTTGTCCATTTATTACAACAGAAAACGTGCTCTGTGGCTAGCCGTTGCTCACATTGATCTCTGCTTTGTTCTACTAACATGTCCCTATTTCATTCTTAAAAATATGATATTGATATATGACATTATAAATATCTATACATTTGGTTTAAAGTATTGTCTTTATTTTATGGGAATAACTGCTGGGGCAAGCAATGATGGCTCTGACTCAGTAAATAGTTATTGACCTTGGATTGATACATATTATAAATGATGATAATAATAGAGAAGTAAATTATAAATTGTGTTAAAATATATATCTTGAAATAAACCATAATATATATATTGTTGCACAATATCAAAAATAAGTATTTACATATTTTAGGAATAGTGCTTAAGATTTTGATCAGTGGTGACCCCTTTTGTTTCAATGGTGGGAATACTATGTAGTGGTTGAATACCAAAAGTTGTTAGGTTGTCCCCAAATAACCTGGAAAACCTGTATACACGATAATACATTCCTAGGAGTTATGGAGCATACATTAACTTCAAAGTAGGAGTTAAATCTTGCAGGCTGTAACAATAACTGCCCAACTATATATTGGCCAATAATGACCAATATTCCAGTTCATGTAAAGTGTAATGTATCATACTGTGCACATAATTATCTATGTTCCCCTTTCTTGTTCCTAAATTATTCAAAGACTGGCTTTGGCTTTCAGTGCAACATACCAAAAGATATTCTGCTAAATATTATGGGCTTGATAAAAAAGGATTTTCTGTGAACAGGCGTGACTTACTCCAGCCTAAAGTATAACTCACTCTGGAATTTCTTTGAGGAAGTTGCACATATTTATGGAAACAAGTGGTGTGAAAATGGTCTATAAAGATTGCTTTTTGCGTATGTTTGGTTTCAGAAATATTGTTTCTGTTATATGTGCATGTTTATAATATTCAGCTCCATTATAAGTGTAATTATTTCTAAGAAATTTACAGAAAAGAAGAACAAATTTATTTTAGTTTAAGAGTTTTTCAAAGATTTTAACAGATAGCATAGGTACTCTGTTGCTAAAGGAAAATTTAATATTGATATAGAAATGCAAATAGAAGTATTGTGACATAATGCCAAGGTAAGGTCATGAGATGAGATAGCAACATTTACAGGTTTAGGAGCATCCACTTCAATTTGCATTGCCACTCTTTGAAATGCCAACATTCTTCATTAGAGATAATAAGAGACAGCATGTAGAAGTTCTATATTTGTTAGCGCAATTTATAAGAGTACAGATCCACCAATTCTGATTCTATGACTCAAATGGTAAATTTGCCTTTCCAAATTGCTGTTTTTTTGCACATAAGCAGAACCTAGGAAGCTAATTTGTTTGTGAATCCGGCATTTAACAAGAAAATTCCACATTATTAGCTGTGTTTAATGTTGATAGTATGAAACGTATAACTGCAAGAGAAATGGTGGGTACTGGGCATTATGGTGGGTAAAAGGAAAGGGAAACATTTGGTGCTGATACTGCTAATTAAAATGCACAGATATTAGGGCAATCTTCAATTTCCAGGTCCCACCCTAGAAACATCCTCATCGCCTCTAATGAATGAAAGGCACAAGTGACTTCCTGGAGTGGGTAGAACGCATTGGAAGGAATTTCTCTGCTTTGAACTATGTCTTCCCTACGAAGAAGCAAAAGGAAATATATGTGCAGTGAATAATTTGAAATAGTTTTCTCTTTAAGAATTCCCCATTTAGTCAAAATTTAGATTTTGCAAGAGTAGCATTGTGCAGTTGAGCACCATAGGGAAAACTGTAACTGTTGTGGTTTTCGAGAGCTACTCCAAGTAAAACAGTAATTATACAGGAGCGAATTTTCAACTTTCAGACATAGTCCTTTGGGATTTGGGTCAATGGTGAGCAGAGTTTACTGTAATCTTTATGCTACTAGCACAGAAATGAATATTCACTTTACACTCTAATATTTAAATTTCAACACTGAAAAGCGTATATATATGAGCTCTATTAATAAGCAAACCAAATAATATCTAAATACCTATGTGTCACAAAAAACGTTTTTACCAGGCTGTTTAATGACAATCCATTCAATGGCACCACATTTCCTAGTAAATAAGCTCTAAACTGCATACAAAATGAACAGTGAGTTCACTGACGTTTTTGAAGAGGGATTAATGGCGTGATATATTCTTCAGTACAAAGTTAACAATGCACCCCTCTTGAAATAACAGAGGGCATGGTATCAACGACAGGTGTTAAAATTATTGCCCTTTTATCAGGAGTTTCCTGCCGATAAAACAGCGATAATGGGCTTGATAATATGCCCTTGTTAATTCCCATAGAAGCCCCTGTTTTGGTGTTAACATGGGCTTCTATGGGAATTAACAAGGGCGTATTATCAAGCCCATTATCGCCGTTTTATCAGTAATTTCCTGCCGATAAAACGTCGATAATTTTAACACCTGTCCTTGATAATATGCCCCAGAGTTTTTAGTTTTGAGTTTTTTCCCCAATAACTTTCAATGAAGAACAATTAGAACTAAAGCGACCATTGAGATCACAGGCAATCAGCACATGCAGACCACTGAAACACTGTGCAAGATCGAAAAAGCCTGGGCGTAACATTTGGAGTTTTCTTGCAGCAGTAGGAGATGGAAATTTGTTATGAATATTGTGCTGCACTTTAAGTACATTTTATAACATCCATACTTATGATTAGGACTAAGTTTCTGCCTAGGAGAAAAAGGCACTGCCCTGCACCTTATCTGCTTCTAGAGGGATGTAAGGAAAGCGCTAAATTGCATGTCTGGCAGACCCACAGTGCAGGGCATTTAGGACTGTGGTTTTTTTTTGCCTGGGAGAGGACTACACCTCCCAAGCTGTGCTGCTCCTATCCTGATGCCAGAGGGGAGGAGGGGGTGGAGGAAATTTCTATATAGCACATTTAGCGACAACACAGGGTGGGACATTTAGGACTGATTTTCTGCATGGAAAGGGGTAGACTGCACATCCCAGGCCGCCCTTCCACCTTACCTGCTGCCAAAGAGGAGAAGGAAGAGGCTGAGAAAAAGCACTATATAGTGCACGTGGCCGTCCTGCAGCCCAGGACATGACAGATGTCCCCATGCTGTGCCAGAGTGAAGGCCAGGCCAAGAGCGGGCCCATGTGCAGATGTCAGAGTCACGAAGATGGAAGGCTGGGCCACCCCTATTGGCTCTATTGTTTGACTGATAGTGGATGTACTCAATAATGAGAAAAGTTCCACGTTTTTGTAATGATGCTACTGTAAGAAATGCCAGACCCACCTCAATTAACTCTCTTCTGGCAAAGGCAGTTGGGGTTTGGATGCTTAAATAGCTGAAATGGAAAAACGTCTTAGTCCTATGCCAAATATTAGCTCATTGGTGTTCCTTCCAATAAATGAAAGTACATATATGGGAAAGTGAGCAGGTACTAAAAGGAGTTTTGCTTCTATACCCCTTGTGTTTCTGCTCTGTTGAGCATAGATTTCGAGCAAGTTGACTCTAGTGTGGTTTTAGCCATAGAAACTGGTGGGAATAGAGGTACTATCCATATACAGGAGTGCTTCTAATGTTGATCCAGTCCCTCTAATACAACAGGTACCTTCCGTAGCATTGAACAAGATATTTTCTGATAATTTGATTACATAATTATAGCTGTGTTTAAACCAGCCTTTGATTTCCTTGACCAATAACTTGGTGTAACTGAAGCCAGGGAATAAAGTTTCATCAGATTGTTTACTAGGCCAGGACCACCAGGGACACTTTGTTAGCAGATGTTCAATGTATGCCATTGGTTGGAGTAGTCCAATCCTCCAGAAAGGGGAAACATGGTAATGGAAATGCTTTTCCTAACCCCCCACTAGAAACGTTAAACCATATACTAATTTACCAACGACTATCAGCCCCACTACTCTCTTTATATTCAGTCAGGAGAGAAATAGCTCACTTACTATTGTGAAACTACTTGCTGCAGCAACCCCTTTGGCCATTGTGTTAACCGAAGTCCTCTGTCTTGACTCTGAGAAAAAATAATCTTTCAGGCAACTGCAAACCAAAACTCTTCACTGTGAGGGAGGTCTATCACCTGGAGGATGGCATTGTTTTTGATATAAGGGTCTGTTGGATAAGGCAATCAGTAAAGACATGTAAACGGGGCTGTGTGATTTTTACATTTTATATAAGCGGGGCTGTGTGATTATTATATTTTACAATCTTGTCCTGGTTCATGCACTATTTAATGCTCTGGATAAAGTTATACAATCTTATAGCATGATCAAAGCAATTCTCTAGGGAATCCTTTATTAACCTACATGCCCTCCTATGTCCTATTTGTTAAGGGCATTTTCTCCCCGTTGAGAAATCAGTTGTTAGTAATTGCAAGCTCCAATCGCTTCTCACCTTTGGAAGGGACAGGCTAACCTGACTACCTTGATAACCACTTTGCATTAGATCTCTTGTACACAAAAGCTTAACTTGTACAGATATCTCTTATGGTAAGTTTTCTTTGACACCAACAAAATTTGATTCTCACTCCACCCTTAACTCAAAATTGGTTTATATCTGTAAAGCAGGGGGTCAGATCTGCGACTCCATTAAAGATTTTGATGACCTGTCTTGTTTTGATTTTAGTCGTTTTAACCTCTTGACATGGAACAATGCTGGTTTACGATCAAAGTTCACAGATCAATTATGGTTGGATTTTATCAAATTGTATGAAGTTATTTTAATCAAGAGACCTGGTCCATACCTCCGTACTATCTGGATGGATATACCACTATTTTAACCTACGCAGATCCAGCCACATCTAGCAAAGTGAAAGGAGGGTGGATTACCTGGGTAGCAACTTTATTGAACTGTTAAGTTACCTGTTTGCCTATTCAATTGTGTAATATACAGTGCATTCATCTCAGAAGAGGACAATATCTGAATACTAGATTTTTTATTTTTATAATAATTTTACAACAATAATTTGGTAACTTTGTTCTGCCTCGTTGATTCTTATACTAATTATGAAACATATACTATGAGCCCAAAGATTCATGCAATTACTGCTGGTGATTTCAATTGCTTGCAAGTCAGGTAAGGAGTCAATACCTGAAGGCTTACATTCATACATGTATTATATGAAGAGTTTTCCAGTTGCAATGGATAATTGTGATCAATAGGGATTTTTTCTATCAAATTTAGTACTGGAGAAAAATGTACTGGATGTCCGTGGACTGACACCTAATATCACCACTTAATGTCCCACCCACACTTGCAGGGGTAAGTCATCCATCATTGATTATATTTTTATGTCCAATTGTTTTTCACATACATGTTTAGTTTTTGTGTTAAACCGTCCAGTTATATCCAGTTATATTGACCACAACTTGTCATTGTTATGTCTAAAGTTACTCAAGCACCCATCAGGAGAATCTAAAACAGTACATAGGGCAATGGAAGTCATAGAAGGTGGTCATACCTTAAAATCGGACCAGGTCAATCCTACTGATATCTATTTTTTTTTAAATATTAATAATCATAATGATTTTTATAGAATTCTGATGCTTGAGTTCTTGATGTGTTAAAATATATCACTAATATGATTAACAATTTAGTAATTACAGAACACACACCCCCAAGAAGGATTGTTCAATGGTCCTTGCTCCAGGGCTAATAGGAATTTGAGACAAGCTCTTGCTAGAACACCAAGAGGTAGAGGATACATTGTGATCTGTAGATTCCAATATAATGTAGTTGTGAGATTTAGAAATCAAGACATGAAAGACAAGGCCTGGAAAGAAGTCCTGCTGTCCAGTTTTCCCTAAAACTCTAACTTCTATTGGAAACTTTAAATTCCAATTTTTGTAAAACTAATACAAATTCATGTCTTGACCTGTAAATCATGCCTGATTACTGGATTATGCATTATTCTAGCATATATGACAAGATCTGTAAAGGGCGTGGTGTAGAGCCGATGGAATAAGGCACAGGAGACAGAGCTCCCTATCCAGCTAAATCCTGACTCCCATGCCAGTTGAGGGGGCACCCATTCATTCGGGGGAGCCTCCCTTGAACCCAGAGCCCACACAGGGGGGGCAAGGAAATGGCCTGAGATGGTCCTGTGCATGCTTGGAGGCCGCGTTTCTTAAATAGTGGCTGGAATTGCAGATGCCTACTGAATGTGGACCTCAAGCCGGCGAGGTAATGCCACCCTTGAAGGTAGGCAAGCTGGTGCAATACGCCTGAAGACCCTGATGGTGCATGGATTATCAGCCATGGGGCTACTACGTTCCAACACAAGGGAACCATAGTGGGAGTGCAGAAATACCCAGCCACACAGGCTGCTAGCTGCTGGCCGGGGGAACATCACTTACAATGTAACTTTTACCACACAGTGCTTTCACATCGTAGCTTTTACAACGCAAACCATTACAACGCATTGCGCTGGGGGGCGGTCTAAGATAGGGAATATATTTAATTTACTATCCAACACCTTCCCTACTATCCACGGGGACTTGAGTTGGAATAGTAAATTAAATAAATCACTATCAAGCGCCCCAAAGCACTATGCGTTGTAATGGTATGCGTTGTAAAACTCGCGTTGTAAAATCATGCATTGTAAAAGCATGCATTGTAATGTCGTACATCCGCTGGCCGAGCTACAAACCAGGGAGTCGGTGGGAGTGATGGAAGAGTGCACCGTGGAGAAAACAGACAACACTGTCCTGATTCCAACATGAGGGAATGACAGCGGGAGTGCATAAGTGCCCGGCTGCCCAAACTGCTTCCTGACGGATGAGCTACAAACCAGGGAGTTGGAGAGAGCACTGCAGAGAAAACAGACAACGCAGTGCCCTGCTGGGCTTGTAGAAAGGAGTGACCTCATTGTAGATGCCAGCAGACGCTGAAGTTTGTGTCTTGTGCCGCTGCCCCTGATGAACAGGAGGTGAGGGCCCAAGAACACGCCCTGCTGTTTCCGAAAGCAATGGCTGCAGTCCCCATCTGCAAAGAAGGGTGAAGTGTGGCCTAACACTTTAAAGAGAGAAGCGAGGCCATCTGGTTCCTACCTCCCTGCCTGAGGGGAACAAAGTAGGTCATTTGGCCTGAGGTGGTTGGCAAAATGGTTGGAGTCTCCTGGAGAGCAGGCACCCCAGTGAGGATTCCAATGCACTGGGAGGACTCCCCCCATCAAGCATCTGAACTGGCATGGCCTCACGCTTTTGGGGACACCTTAAGCTAACACCTGACTGAGGGGCAGGAGCAGCTGGGGACTAAGTAGAGGCGAAGGTAGGGGTGCCACTCTGGTACTCAGATTAAACTCCCCCCCCCCAAAAAAAACAGTAGTTTGGCACGGAGGGGAAGACAGAGGTGGGCAGCCCTGCGACAAGACCTCACTGTGACTAATGGCATGTTAGCAGAGCGGTGTTAGGGTCCCGGTGGAGAGCTGATTACAAAAGTACGAGTGATCACACAGTTAGAGAAGAGGCACAGTTGCTGATATCGAGAAGTGGTGAGAGAGGTGGGGCCCAACAGAGAACAACTTGTGGGAAACTGGTCCTGAAAGCGACTAGACCACTCCGACTTCAATGATCCCTGACCCTATGCTGGAAGTCCAAATCAGGAGGCATATGGCAGAGATGCAACATGTGAACTCATATTGGTTGGATACTGGCTGCCGCTTGCTGAGACCCAGGGGGGGTACGCTGCTTTTTCCCCCTCCTCCTCCTCAGTGGTCCCTCCCTGGTGAGAGAGAATGGAGGCTGTTTTACCACACAAGGGTGTGACTGGACGGACATAGCCATGGGTAAAGTCCCCACATAAAAGTAGACAGACACCGGAGGGTCACCCTCAGGAGACGTTAATGATGCGCCAAGTGGAGAGGGGAGTCCAGCAACACATTCACTCTAAATGATATTTTGTAAGCCATAACTGCCTCAAGAGAGGCACTGGATGAAAAACTAGCACACTTGAGGCAGGTCTGTGGATCCTGAGAGATGGACACAAGCGTCTTCCAGAACAAGTTGCAACGGCAGAAAGGATATAGGTGGAGGTCCTCCAGAGGTGGCGCTGCTTCAGGAGCACCTTAACTCAATTGAAAATAGGGTCAAAACTTTACAATTCTTGGCAGAGCAAGCTGAAAGCATATCCCGTAGGAATAACATTAGAGCGATTGGCCTTCCTGAATGCATAGTGGGGATCACATTTTGGTCTTCCTTGAACAATGATTGAAAGATGAGGTTGCACTGAGGGGCTCTCATCCTTCTTCACTCTAGAAAGTGACCTTCGCCCCCAGGGGCTCCTCTTTAGTCTATGATGGCCAGACTATTACATTTTAAGGATCTGGACCACATACTGCAGCAAGTCAGATCAATGGAGACGTGAAAATGAGAACAGCAAAATCCTGCTGTTCCCAGAATTCACCAAGGAGGTCAAAAAGCAGCGATCTACTTTCCTGTAGGTTGAGAGGCCTCTTCGGCAGTTGGGAATCAACTATACAATGATGTTCCCCACCAGACTACGAGTGACAATGGCCACTGGAGTACCTTTCTTCCAGAGATCACTGGAGGTTTTGGAGTGGGGTGACCAGCAGCTGCCACCTGTGAACAGCCATTCACAGCAAAGGAAGAAATTAACGAGAATCAAATCAAGACCCAGAACAAGAAGCTACCTCAAAAGAAGAGGTCAAACAAAAACAACTGCGAGCAGTGGAAGTGGTGGAAACTATGAGTGAATCAGGAGTGAGCGCCCTCATCAACATTGGACGAATTATGATGCTCGGGACTCGAACACAAACTCAGACCGTAGTTTAACCTCCTCAGCGTGCTCTGATAGTGGGCTGCCTGTGGTGATGCCAGGAACAGCTGATGAACTCCAGTAGCCTAGACAGCCTTTGCCTACACTGCACCAGACACTGAAGAGAACTCACTAGTCGGGTGCCCCTTAGACTGTTTGGAGGGTTACAAGATCCCTCGGTAGTTGGTCTACGATTACTTCATGCTGCTGGATGGTGAGCTGCCTAGCATGGGATGCTCGGACTATTACACCCCTCTTTGGGAGTTACACATGGGTACACCCGCTAGTGGTTGAAAGTAAAAAGCTAGTTTGGATGGGGGGATGTTGCCTACTTGTCCTGGTAATGAGGAGTTAGGATGAGTGTTGTTTGATTGAGTGTGATTTTACCCGAGCCACACACTAGTAGGGTTACTAAGTAGGTTCCAGACCAAGGAGTGTGAGTTATGCAGCAAGGCCGGGGCTAGCAAGTGGATACAATCTGTAGTGCAAGTGTATTTTCAATAGAGACCTCCATAAAATATAAGTTCCTGTCCTGGAACATACAGGGGTAAATAGTATGTCTAAGAGACACAAAGTGTTTTCTGACTTAAAGAAAAAGGGGGTACATATTACCCTACTACCAGAAACGCATTTACAGCTCAGGAGGGAATGGCGCTGCAGAAGATATTACAAGGCCAGGCCTTTTACACTGCATACTCTGCATTTTCAAGAGGAGCACTTATATTGGTACATCCAGGGGTCCCTTTCCAGAAAATTGGGGTACTAGTAGCCCCAGTAGACTGAAATGTAGTGGTGGCGGAGTGCTTCGCTGGACGAGACCTGACATGGTTAATGTTTATGCCCCAAACAGGAGCAGCCCATGCAGCTAAGAGTGGTTAGGCAGGGTGGGGGGTATCACAGAGTAGTGCTAGGTAGGTGATTTTCTTTTTTTGTTTTCCATTGTCATCATCTGTAGACTGCCCCCACCCTGCTGCCCTTACCTGCATGGGCCGCTCCTGGCCCCAAACGTAGATCAGCGAGCATTTCTGGAGGAATTGTCATGGGAACTGGCGCCTTCTCTAGTGCAGTAGGTCCTCATCAGAGGGGATTACAATAGTGAGGCTGACTCTGCACTAGAGAGGTCTCATCCTCCACTAGGCGGCAACCCGGTTAGCAGGATGGCTCGTATGTTTGCTGGGTGACAGATCCAATTGGGTCTGGCAGACTCCTGGCACCGCACCCACCCAGCAACCAGATATTGCTCCTTCTTTTCAAGCCTCCATGAGCTACATGTGCTTTTGGACACCTTCCTCTGTTCCCCTGACATGCATGGATTGGTCCACAACACTGAATACTTAGCAAGGATTATACTGGATCATATCTCAGTGCCACTCTATCTGAACAGGTTGCACACTAGATGCTGTGTCCTCATGAGGAAGCTGAAGCCAGAGTCCTTAGCGGACCCCATTTTCCAATCTACATTTGCAGATATTATTAGACAATATTTAAAGACAATGCTGACACGGCATCCACTCTGCAGCTAGAGTGGGGCGCTTTCAAAGCCGTGATTAGAGAGATGTGCATTGCAGGAGCGGTGGGTGACAGACGCACCTTGCTAGATGAGGTGGTCACTCCCGAAGCGGGACTGAGGGAGGTAGAAAAGCAAACATTGGGTCACCCAGAACTGCAACAGGCCCTGATAGACTGAAGGGAGCTCCTAGCATGTCAGAACCGGCTTGCTCCTTGCCTGGCTCGCCAATCTGGCCAAACAGTGATCCATGATAGTAGAATTGGAAACAGACCTTGGGGAACAGCTCTATAGACAGTCTGACATGATAGACCATGTCAAGGAATATTACTTCTGGTTCTATGCGAGTACCTCCAAACACCCTACGAGCACCATGTATGACTTCCTAGACCCACTGGTCATGCCAGCTCGCATGTGAGAGGAGGCTGAAGATTTAAGAGAGGGTTGCAAGAAATATGGGCATCCTCGAAGACACATGGTACAGAGAAAAACACATAGGATAGATGGGCTCCTTGTTGAATTTTATGTCACATATGCAGAGATACTGGGTACCAAGTTATTGGAAATGTACAGAGCAGCAGAGGATACAGGGCACCTGTCGACCTCCACCTACAAGGCGTTAATGGTGCCATTACTTAAACTGGGCACACCGCCACATTATTGTAAAGCGTATCAACCATTATCAATGTTTAACAAAGATAAAAAATTCTTAGTCAGGTCTCAGTGACTAGGCTTTTGTCTTGCATGACCAAACTGGTACATCCAGACCAAGCGGGGTTCATCCCCAGCTGCAATTCAGCACTTAACATACAGAGGATGTTGACATTGATGGCGACTGACACCTTTGACTGGGGAACAGCAGTGATATATGTGATCAACATAGCGAAAGCCTTTGATAACCTAGAATGGGACTTTTTCCGTAGGGTAACGGAGAAATTGAGATTGGGGAGGGACTTAATAGGCTGGATCAAACTATTGTATTCTGACCCGATGGCCCGGGTGAAAACTGTCCTGCTGATCTCTGAGGGATATGCAGTGGACTGGGGAATCAGACAGGGCTGCCCCCTATCACCGTTACTATTCACTTTGACTATGCAGCCATTGGTCTGCAGCATCCGGACTGGAGCTCTTTACCGGGGTCTTGAGGTTGGGGGCCGACCCCATCACATTGCCCTATACACTAATGATTTGCTACTATTTCTACGGCATGCTGACTCAGAACTAGCGGGGTGATGAGGCTGTTGAATCGACTTGGATTGTTAACTGGTTTTGGAGTGACTTGGCAGAAGATGCGGTTGTTCCCTGTGGATTCGGACCATCAGCCCCAGAGATGCTACAGGAGCTGAAATGGGAACTCCGAAGACTGCAATACTTAGGGATTACAATATTCCATGACACGGCTGACCTGTTAGAAGGGATTGTGGGGGCAGTTCTCCGTTACCTCAAGGTGAGTGTTGCTTTTCGGAAGAGGGTCACATTGTCAGTAGCAGAGCACATAGCTCTTCTTAAGATGGCGGCATTCCCCAGACTACTGTACTTTTTATGGTTCTACCTGTGTGGAATGCCAGCACTATGTTTAGAGATCCAGACTCGTTGATTATCCCCTTTATCTGAGACACAAGCCACCGGAGAGGGGCTCTGATAACCTTTCAATGCCCTGTGGGGGAAGGAGGACTAGCAAGCCCTGACTTCGAATCGTACTATAGAACAGCACAGCTAAAGTGATTCACTCAATGGGTAGCTAATAGGATGGCCCCGGGGAGGGTAGTTGGACCGTTCATGCCAGTGCTTCAACAGTTAGATTAGGTGCTCCTGGCTACTCAATGTCCACGTTGGGTGGACACAAGAGATCTTCAAGTAATCAGGTGCTCCTGGATCAGATGCTTGCAAAAAACATGGACACAATTCCCATACTTGTCTGACTGGCCCATAGGCACCTTAGAGCTTCCACCACATGGGGAGATAGACAGGGGTTATTGGAATGGACGACTGTGTGTATAGCTCGAGTAGTTTATATGTTTCAAGCAGAAAAGTTACTACCAGTTGAGAAACTTAGTCTGGAATTTGACCTGCCACAGGGGACGTTTCTCCTGCAAAGGGCGGTATCTGTGGTGTTCAGGAAGCACTGGTGGGATGGTATGTTGAAGCCACCAAATAATAGGAGTTGTCAATTTGTGGTCACGAGTTCTGACACCTTTAAGGCAGTCTCCACACTATACAGTGCGATCAGAGCAGATGTGGTGGCACCATTGGATGGTCTACAGGAATGGTGGGAGGAGGAATTGGGGGTACCAATTCTGAAGGGTGATTGGGCATGGTAATGGAACTGTACCCAAAAATGCCTAGAAATGCCTGATTTAAACTGATTAACTTCTATATCCCACACAGTGCATACATTACCCTAGGCAGGGTGAAAATGTTTTTTCCACACTGTGGGGGCTGCATGTTTGAGATATTGGGAGGTAGCTGCAAGATATTTCTTATGCTGTGGTCCTGCCCATCACTAACTGAATACTAGGATGGGGTCATGTCCACAGTGGCTGACATAACAATGTGGGGGGTCCCCTGTTCACTGGGGCACTGCTTGATGTGCTAGTTCCCACATACTGCCAAAACTAAGGTCATAAATATGTTCCAAGGTCTGGCCCTAATATTTGCTAAGAGGAAATCTTATGTAACTGGAATGCTGCCAGGGGACCTAGGGTGACGATTTGGCGAAAGGAACTTGAGCTGTGGGCAGAGTGTGAAAATGTAGTGCTTCACTGGAAGTAAGATTGGGCTATGGCTCCCTGGAGATGGCCATGGCTTGGGAGGCACTGCTGGATTGTATGAAGGACCCAGACACTCAGTCACCAGTGGCATCTCCCGAATGTCAACTAGCACAGAAACAAGATCTCAACTAAAAGAGGGACATCGCTTACCACTGCTTCTACGAGAACTTCGAGCTCTAGGCCTAAGCTGTATGGTGTAGATTGTTTTTGGCACATGGTTTGTAGCCTGGGAATATCCTGCTGAGATAGGCCTGTCGAGGATACCTGTTGGCACGACTTGGTGGGGGAGTGGTTTAGGGAGGGAGTTGAGGGTTGTATGACTGATTGTGATGATTG
This sequence comes from Lissotriton helveticus, assembly GCF_964261635.1. NCBI lineage: Eukaryota > Metazoa > Chordata > Amphibia > Caudata > Salamandridae > Lissotriton > Lissotriton helveticus. Next base: position 1,737,393,570 of record NC_136067.1, on the reverse strand, counting down.
CAATGCTACACAATACTGCAACATGACCTGTATACTGTTCATGTTGTGAAAACCCCAAAAAAGCCTATTTATAAAAAACAAATATGATGAGGTTTGTCTATCTGCCCATGATCAATTGGGGATAGGGTGCTCCATGCATACTAGTACGAAATGATCTTCTGTTAGCAAAAAGTAAGAAACAGAATTTTTAGTAGTCCTGGCATGAACGAGCCCAGTCTGGAAATGGTTCCTAAGTACCTATTTAAAAGTAGTATTTATCTCTAAGCTCCAATTCTTAACCAGGGTTCCTAATGCAGAAGTGTGTAAAGGATACCAGACTCCTGGTCACAGTCAATCACTAACCCAGAGTACAAAAAAGGTAACAGAGAGGACTCACAATGTACTGACTCATCTCCTTGATAGATTCTGTGACAAAAATAGTGGGGAGAGTTATTATGGAATGGATACTGAGCTGGGCAGGGGAGAAAGATATTTTCTCAGAAGTACAGTATGGTTTTAGACAAACTAATTTTAGATCTACTCTGGGAGCTGTAGAGCAGTGTCTCAACCAACACCGTTTAATTGAGGACTACACTGTTATAAATAGGGGTACTTCGAATCAGGCCTTAATGGATCTCCGTTCAAGCTTCGACCGTGTCAGTAGGTCAAAACTGTGGTCCATTATTGCCACCATTTATGTTGACCTGGGTGTCTTGTCTTTACGGCAACATTTGCACAATGACTTAAAAGTTAAGGTTTATTGTACCACCAAAGGAGACTTTTACATTGGCGAGGGGAGTCAGACATGGTTGTGCGTTGGCTTCGATTTTATTTATTTTATATATTAATGATCTTGAATCTTTTTTTAACTACAAGGTATAAGGACATTCAGTGTATTGGTAATTGTTTAATACCAATATTATTATATATGCATGATGCAGTTTTATTGGCCAGGCCAGCTAATACACTGAAAATTTGCACTTGATGGCTTTATTTCTTGAATGGATGACAGAAACATCAGCACTAACTATAATAAGATATTTGTAATGGTCACTGGTAAAAATAATTGTAAAATCAAGAAACTTTAGAATGAAAGGTCATAATTTATAGAATGTTGTTGCTTTTTCTGACTTAGGTGCCGATTTTGCCATTGATTCCTGTTCCAAATAATCATAAAGATTAAATTAAAGTTTTTTTGTAGAATTCTATTCAGGTGTTTATAATTTTGCACACAAATTAAATAAGAAACATATTCTGCTCATGTTGACTTTATATTAATCCAAGTGTATTTGTGTTGCCTGTTATAAGGCGGGTATCTGGGGTTACATTAATCCAGGTGACATCCAAATAGAAGAAAACAAATTTTGTCAAGGGCTCTTGTCTGTCCCGACGAGTTGTCCACATTACTCTTGTGCTGAAAAGATTGAAGTCCCTTATCTTTCAGTCAGAATCCAATTTGCACCCCTATAGTTATAGATCTCCATATGGTTGAATCCTTCTACCACCTTAAATAAACTAATATTCAAAGTGTTGCTATGGCAGGTCAAGTTGGCTATGCCATGTTAAGACTCTCTGTTCCAAACTGGGCAGATCAGGCAAATTTGATTCTTCGAAAAACATCAAAGAGGGATAGGTTATCAGCTAAAACTGTTTTCAAATTTCCATCAACAAACACATGACTGTACGAGTTATCAAAATAGTCAGTTGAATCTTATCTTATGGTGAAGACTACTCCTAAGATGGCATATTATTTCTGTAAAACTAATGATTCCTGGGACCGAAATTTGTTTACCTAGTTTCGGATGGGACTGGTACAATATTATTTAACTTTCAGCAGTCCCTTAGCTTACATGATAGTATTTATCTCTGTCCTTGTAATAATGTATCCTTTCAATTAATATTATTCACTTTATTTTTTATTTTAATTTATATGTCACTGTGTAAAAAGTGTATTGTAACCATTTTTAAATATATGTCACTGTGTAAAAAGTGTATTGTACCCATTTTTAAATATGCTAACTTTGCACAATATAGGCCTGCACTCCTTTATCTACAGATGCTTACATCCGCGCCTGGATACTGTCACTGGTGATTAGTGTGCTCTACAAGTCAATATAACATAACATACCATAACCCCTTATGATTTGATTGATTATGTCAGGCTTTAATTATTTTTAAAAAGCACATATGAACCAAGATTGCTTCGCAGTTTTTCGTTTTGCCCAATAAATTAAAAAGGACTCTCAATCACTTGCTTCTCAGGCTCTGTTTTTCTCTTTTAAGGTGTGTCCATCATAGCTAGATGGAGGCTATACTTTTTGTAAAAGGAAATGTGGTGATGATTTGGCATCTATTTGTCATGTATAAACATGTTTGAACATAAAACAAAAACATAAAAATAAATTAGAAAAATACGAGTGAATCATATAATTGGTAAAATAAAATATGTGTACATTGATAGTTTTTCTGAATCTATTAATACTTAGCAGTTTCGGGAACCTCTAATGTACTTGACAAATTATAATTTCCATTCTACATTGTATGTTTTTAAAAGTCAAACTACAATGAGGTGTAATTTAAATGTGCAATCTATGTGATGATAAGAAATTGCTCGGAAAAAGAAAACTGATTTAAAAGAATTTCATTAGCATTTCACTTGAAGTTCAAACCTATTTCCTGTCTCGGTCATAAAGTGGGACAGTTTGTACAGTACTTATTGGTTCATTTATAAATTTAAACTAGTATGCTAAAAATGTGAAAGAATAAATTAGGCCTTTTAGGTTAAGTGAGGCATTACTTTTTGTTCTGCTCAATTCTTCATCTTGTTATAAGCTCCTCCTATGTCATACCTAAGTGGCCATTTTGAGATGAGTAATATCTGTTATCTCTGACTTAGGGATATTTTGTGATCAACAGCATCAGTTCCTCCTACCTGGACACCGTTTAATGTCAAGGTGGGCTTGTTCATGTTTTATACACCATTGCCTATTGCTTTCTTAAAGATGAATGTACACTTAGTCGTACTGCAACCCAATATGTGATGATTTTATGTCTTAATGCATGGTGTTAATATTATTCATCATTGTATATTTATAATTATTAAACTGAACTAGTTAAGCACCTAATCATGGGACAATGGATTGATTGAGTTCTATCCTTTAAAAAGTTAACATTTTCAATACGATGTATATGTCAATAAGTTTTATTGGTCATTCAGTAGCTGATAACTGAAGATGAAATAGCAAATATAAATATTTGGTCCACCAATAGAAATGTGTTGCTTGATCTAAGGTTCCTAATAACATACCAGTATGAACATTCTGTGAAGAAACACATGTGAAAAAAAGAAATCAATAGGAGCTTTACATGTGCCACAAAGGGTAGAGGGGGACAGTGTGATGGGAAGAAATATGCAGAGGAGAGTGAAGGTGGAAGATTGAGGGATATGAGGAAGAGAACGGGAGGAAGAGCAATATGGAAAGAGAAAATGAAGAGTGATTATAAAGCAAGAGGAAGGGTTGATAGTAAGATCAAAAGATAGGTATAAAGAGAGAACGGGGTTACGCTTGCTACTTTGAAATATACTATAAAAGTACATATTTGTGTCTCATGTACATACTTCAAACATATGCGCCAAACTGTATACAAAAATCATTGGAAATCAAAAACTGTGCAAGACAGAAGGCAAGCCTAGCATGTCATTCTAAATGTTTGTGGTGTATTTCACTTCAAAAAAATCCAACAAATGATGATAATATATTACATTTAATGATGTATTACTGAATATTAATACACCTGTAATCTGATTATAAATCTGTGGAAAACAGGCCCAAGAAAGTCATTTCACTGTGTGTTTCTCAAAGGGAGGGCTTTCAATGGCACGGGGAGCTGTTAACATTGCAGATTATGGGACGAAATATAAACAAATAATAAAGAGGAAGTACATATTTCATTTTTGGGTAAACTACTAGAAGGTTTTAGGTGTTCTCATTCTAATCTGTTTTGTTATGTCATTTTTTAGCATGTCTTTGTTTAATAATTTTGGTAATAATAAAAAAATTAATGGGCCTTATTTAGGAAGGTCTTGCGCCGCCGATGACGGGAAAAAGTGACGTACCAGTGGCGCAAGGCCTTCCTAAATGAGGCCCATTGTGTTTCTCCATAGCTTGCATTGTCTTCTTACTATTGTAGCTGATCAGTGCTGTCAGCGTCTGAGCTGGAGGCCATTTTAGTGATTCCATGCTCAAGTGAGCTTGCACGCTGGAATCGACACCAGTAGTAGAAGTTAAAGATGTACAGGTCAATAGAAAAATATGATCGCTAGAGTGTGAATACTGTAACGTGAAGTAAGCAACAACATCAAGAACTAAAACAAAAAAAGACTGTGCCTATACTGGTAGCAATAAAGCCTGAAAAGCACTTAATTCACACTCAGTCTGTTATATTTAGAGAACATGTCCCTTTTCTCAGGGGTTCTTTTTATATAATTAATTTGTTAAGTGGTATGATGGTACTTCAAGCACCTTCCTGGAGCAGATTTCCTTTACATTCATTACACTATATGCACATAAAATATAAAATATATGGCTCAAACTAAAATTTCAATATTGGCGAAAATATAATTGCAGTAGAGACCGACTTTTTATCTATATAGTAAGTTTCATCAGTTGGCCATGTTGCTTAATCTCCTCCAAGATGCTATAATGGTAAAGTGCTTCAGCCATCTGGCATTAAATGTTAAAATATGTTTACTTCATCATTGAAACTACTTGCAGGTGCCAGCGTTTGCGCAAAGTGCAACATTCAACATCCGAGCAGCATCATAAACGTTGCCATTTTGTCTTCTATGCGTGGTATTGATTTGTAATACTTGTTAGTAAGTAATGTGGGGCTTCAGAATCATGTATTATTACGATTTTGTGTATTTTTACATTTTCTGTTGCAGTCAGATGTCATTATTTTAAACATATACTGCAAGCACTGGAGAGCTTCGAATGCCTTTTCTGCGTGTGGATATGAGCTTATGGTTTGTATATTAAAAATATATGCCTTTTAAGACCAAAACAAAGTATGTCATTAATTCCATTTATGCAAACAAGTACAACTCTGCTCAAATCTGCCATGGCACACCCAGCATACTAGTTGTATATTTCAGTGATTTGTTTGTTTTACGTGGCTTTAAAACTATCCCTCTTACGACTCTATTATAATCATAACATTGTTGATAGAAAGTTGATGGAATTAAAAATCCTATCTCATTCATAAAATCTTTTCGTATTTTTGTTTGGATTGCAAAGAATATGGGGGCATTTATATTTTATGGCAAGTCACTAAGATTAGAAATTGGGGTTTTATTATTAAATGTATTTGTTATCCATGAAAATGGTTTGCATCTAAAAATATGAATGTGTACATGAACACAGAAAAAGAATAAAACATTAATATGGTCCCTAATGTATACTTATTATTATTTTGGTTACATTAGTTTAATTGAAGCATTATATCAGCTGTTTGTGTCAAGGCTCCCCATTAAAGATTTTATATATATATATATATTTGGGTACTGACAATTTTCACCTCAGGAAATATAACTACTTTAAGATGCTCAACAGTCAAGGGTGAACACCTTTGTGAATACTCGTCCATATCTTCGGATTTAATATCGCCTTGCCTAAGTCGGGCCTGGATTTTGCATCTTAATTTTCCAAACAAAAATATTTATCATACACTTAATAATTCAAATGGTTGAATTGTGCAATCATCTTTGAAATTCGTCACTCCTACTTAATTAAGCTAAAATATGTCGCTAAGAAATGGGCATTATGTATACAATACAACAAAATAAATGTTGCACCCAAGGAATTAAATCATACATTTAGAAATAAAACGGAATAAAAATGACTTCTGATAAAAACAGACCATGCTACCTTTAAATAAATGCAAGCAGTAATGAAAGGGGGTGTTATAGTTACCAAGAATTTCAGTGCTAATATTTTTTTTATGTGGAACAAACAACAAGTATTTGGAAAAGAGTACACAATGAGAAAAGGCATGGCACCATTACTGAGCACTGAAAGTGGGTAATTTCTCAACCCCCACCACCCACATCCTCCAGCCACCAGTGCCCGGAAATGCGTCACACCAGAGAACAACTCGACAAGGGAATAGACTGGAAGAATCAAAAGGACAGCACAAGCTAAAAGCTAAGACACAGAGCATCTGAAGAAACATAAACTCTATAAGGATTGCTTTACAAACAGAAGAACCTTAAAGATCAGACACAGGAGGACCAAAGCAGCAGGCATTCACTGGAGACTATGAATGAGTGAGGATAATCACATAAAAGTATGGAAACAAAAATATGTGAGGTGATGTAATATAACAGAAAGAGAACATAAATGTTTGTAAATGTAAATGTTTGTATTTTATATAGCGCACTTCTACCCGGAGGCCTCGTAGCGCTGTATTCATACCGCTGCGGAACCCATCCTGGCTTTCCTGTGAAATGTCCACTCCTGGGCACCCCCAAGGTGAAGCCAGGCATCCACAGCGCTGCTGGGGCCATTGTGGAGATTAAGCAAGCTATTGCCCAGAGTCACAGAGTGGGACCCATGATTAGACTAGGCACCGAGGCGAGAATTATCAGGTCCGGGGAAATTGAGCCCAAGACCCGCCGAGGCGGGAATCGAACCCTGGTCCCGGGCCAGACCTCTGCATCAGGGTCTGCCGCTCTAACCATTGAGCCACACTTCTCCACAACAGGGATTTAACTAGAGAAAACAGAAATTGAGGAGTTGCTTGGTAGTAAAATAAAAGGTCACGGTGTGAGAAAAAGCAGGAGAAAGGGAGATGGCAGTGCTTATGGCGAACTGATGAAACAGCAGAGCCATAGGGGGCATGGAGATTGGTAAATGTGGGTCATAAATTGAAAGATTAGCAGAAATGGACATGAATACAAGTGTGGAAACATAAATAAAAGAATGGAGGTATCGTACAAACATGTCTGTGGTATGGGTGGTGCATGAAAAGAAAAATGGAAGAAGTGTGAAATAGAAATGATAACACTAGAGGGCAGGAGACTTAAAAAGGAGAGGTCGCAGGGATAGATACAACAGAAGAATAAGTAGAGTAGGTCATGACGAGATTAATTGAGGGATATGGTCTAACCAAAATATTGGGTAGAGGGGAGTAGAAATGGAAGAAAGGTTTGAGCTGCGGTCCACATTATAAGAATGAAAGAGGAATCATCAGTCAAAGAAGGTGGAGATACATAAACAGAAAAATGAAGAAGATGGGACATGGAGAAAAAAATCAAAGGAAGACATGTGTACACACAACAATTGAAAAGGGAGCAGTAAAAATGATAGTTTGGATGTATCAGAATAACTGCAGGGAACAACCTGAACATAAAGAATAGGCTTTTACAAGAAATGCTGAGCATAAGAAGGCATAAGCAAAAGATTGGAGTATGGGGGTATACACAAAACATGACATGGGACGTGGGCCTTAAATAGAACCATCACTGAAATGGGCCCAAAAAAAATTTGTCTAAATAGCAAAATCAGAAGAACTTGGAGAAACAACAACAGAAAACCTCTCAGAAGCAAAATGAAAAGAATCTCGATGGAGCGAGACAAAACAAAACAGAGCACAGTATACTAAAAGGTGGAACAACAATAAAGAATGGAAAGTGTGGGCATTTGGTTCAACTTATTCAATAGGGAACATGCCCCTGCCTGGGTCCCTGTACCTCTCAGACAAAAGTCCAAAAGTGACTGGAAGAGGATCACCTTCAAGAGAATGGACAGGAGCCTTACCTTCACTGCAATCCTTGCCTTGATAGCCGGTGTGTGCACAATCGCACAAGGCTTCATCATTCACCACCTTGCAGACACCGCCATTCAGGCATGTTACTTCCTTGATGGCCCCACCACATGGGTCCCTCTCATCTGCCACTTTAACTTCTTTGCTCTCAAGAGGGGCAGAGTCGGTATAGTTAACCCTGACATCCGAGATCCAGCCCCGGTATGGCTCATGGTCCTTGACAGCTGAGAAAGTAAGCTTGAGAGTAGCAGCACGCAGCTCAGGTGGGATGCCGCCAATGAAAAGGCTGCTAAAGACCGTCATGTCACGCCGCTTAGATTTCACCTCCACCCACTTGGCCTCCTTGTCCAAGATTAGTGTGGTGTTCTTGAAGTTACGTCGAATTACTACTGAGTGCCAGTCATTGTCATTGACTAAGCTGTCGCTGAGCAGGATAGCGGGCTCAGCACAGAAGATCGAGAAGCTGAGTCGCAACCGGCCCTCATGCAGAATCAGCTCCAAGAAGTCGCAAAATCCCTCATCATCAAAGTAGACAACCAGACCACTGGAACTTTTGGTCTTCATATTGAAGCTCATCTCACTCTCGCAGCAGGCATTCCACTTGGGGAATCGTGTCCACTGGCCTTCAGTCCCTGGGAACTCCAAGCCATGCCCCAGGTCCACAACGCAGCACAGCATCAGGGCTGCCCAAATAAAGAGGCCCCCTTGCCTCACCAAGCCAGTCATGGCTTGCAATCTGTGGGTTCTTAGGGTCCTCCGAAAGGTGTGAATCTTCCGGGTAAAGCCTAGTGATGTCATAAAATGCAGTTTGGAGTTCTGCTGGGACTTCCCGTCAAAATATGGCAGACCGATTTGCTAGAACTATGTCCAAGGCACCAGTTGACCGTTAGGGACTTCAAGGGTTGGGATATGTTGGGGTTGCACCATATATTTATATGTGGTCCATAGTTCCAAGCATGAAATACTCCTCCAGTGGATCAAAACATACATGAATATGATGAATGCACTAGCTGCAACCAGTAGTCCAGTGTGGATGCCTTTCTACACAGGATCCATCGCTGTATATTGCGCCACTCGACATAGATCCTCTTGTTCTTTGGAAGCCAATTAAAATCCCATCTCTGCCTCGATGACAAATGCTACACTAAGGTCAGGGAGCGCATGGAATGACTCTAGAGCACAAGGCATGAATCACTCTTCATGGTTTCCTGAGCTGCTCTCTCCCGGTGGGGCCGAAACCCATAAACTGTCAAGAATTTCAATTCCTATTTGCTATGCAAAGCTTGACAGCTCCCCGTCTGTCCTTTCCACTGCCAAACTGAGGTCTCAGATTTGATATTCAGTTTAAAATGCTCCATAAATCTGCAAAGAATGAAAGGCATGTAAATGAACTGTGAAGCATAACAAATGTGCACATTCGACGAACCCAGTTTGAAAAAGACATGTACCTTCCTACATTCATTTTCTTCAGCAGAACCCATATCACCATTTTAATATTCAGACCCCTTCATCACCTGCTGCTTTGTGCTGCATTTAGATATCTCAAAATGATACACGTTGACCATATTGGAGGCATTTATACCCATTTAACTGTGCCGATAAGACATCACAGAAACAGCATTGCCTGTAGAAACAATGTTTTATGTAATAAAAAACCATTTACCAGAAAGTGACTTTCTCTGCCAGCTGTTCTTTAATTAAACATCCCCCCCCCCCCCCAAAAAAAAAAGTAGATTTACTTCACTGTTTTTACTAAAGTAACAGTCCTGGCAGTGGTGGTCTCCCTTTATCCTTACATAATTCGAATAATAAGTGGGTGAATGGTGGATAGAACACGCAGCAGGGATTGTAGCATCAGATTTAATGGTGCTTTTGGGCGTTCACATACCGAGCAAGAATGTCAGTGGCTTCTAGAAATACTTCCACACAAAATGGTGCTCTTCCCATTGCTACCCCGCTAAAGGTGAGGACCGCTCTCTAGAACGCAGAGATGTGATGTGTGCTCTGTACGGCCGCCATTATTCACACCTGGTTCTCGACGATACGAATCTGCGGATCAGGGCGGGAGTTTGGTGTCTGCAAATCGTTCTCTAATCATTGTGAGATATCTCCCAGATCCGCATCCACAATGGTGGATCGCGGTCAATAGCCCCCTTTGACCCGGTGTTTTAATGGGCCCCGTGACTGACACCATCAATGGATTTAGTGGTTCAAATGTTGAGAGTGGCTTACAGTGCAACACTGTTTGGACCGATAAATAATGCAAATAAACTGTTTTGCGTTAACCTTTTTTAAGTCAGGGTGATGTCCATATATAGGTATACGCATGCATGCTTACTCAATAAGGGATGTATTTTTTCCTAAAGAAAGGTAAGGTTCGAATTTGAGGTGTGATTGAAGCTTCCAGTACCGTAATCCGTGTCATTACATTGGAAGCTGTCTCGCCCCGTCGAGTACAACTAAACAATGCCAATTTTACTGTGTACACGTATTTTGTTCGTTCTAAATTTATCACCTCGGCACAGAAGCTCAATGTCTAATTAACAGCTTTTTACGGGCAGAAAGTGGCGGTAATTTATGGCGCCGCATTGTGGTCTTCTTGCTTTCAGGAGCCCTGCTGCTGCTCTCAGTGCAGTGCGATCCCTACAGGTGTCAGCTGACAGCACACAGACAGGGGACCCCATTATAAAAAAAAAAAAAAAAATCCTTTCTCCACCGTGCGGCCAAATGGCAGGGTCTCCTGTCCATCTCATTTCCCCAGGTGCAAAACAAGGAATAAAAAAAGATCTGAGACTTACTAGCGGGAACGGTCCAAAGCTTGATTGACCCACACGGTACCCAGCCATTCGTAAACGCCAAGGCACCGCCACAGCAATGAGTTAAGTGGGGCTACGGCACAATCTGCAGTTACTCCACCAAGGCTTCCCTCTCGTGCCCTGACGGATCCTCTCTCCACTCCCCTTCCACAATGTTAACCCTTCCTTCCACCCATGGCAGCTTGTACCGTGATGAAGAGGTGTGCAACGAGCCACAGCACAATATATCTGATCTAAGATCCAGGGACCAGGCTGCAGAACTCAAAAGTAGACACCACCCTGCACACACACGCGCCACCCTTTCAGAAACGTCCATTTCATCAATGAAAGTATTTCAGTGGCAAGTGGGATTACTGCTGGCAGCCCAGCTCTCGCACTACACACCACATACGCACTCAACAATGTCAATTAGAAAATACAGGGAGAAAAAAAAAACACCCCATAAAACAATAGATCGGCGTAGCCGGCAGGTAGTCGTCATTTACTATCCCGTGGGGACTCCTTGTTCGAAAACCCTCTGTATGCGGGAAATACCACAAATGACTGGATGGGAACAGGGGGGCTTGAAAACAACGGCGCTGCAGACGAAAGGAGGCGAGCTCGGGTCCCCCGGCAGACAGACAGACCCGGCACCCTTCATCTCTAACAGCATCGAGCAGGAGATGCCTCCCAGCAGCACCAGGCAGCTCGTACCTTCACAGTCACTGTAAATAGAATTTGCTGCACCTCTCCCCTCTGGGAAAACATTCAGCACCAGCTCATTCAAGAGCCCTGCACCAGTCTACCGCCTGGCAGTGCAGACAGGCTCCGGCAGAACCGGGGAACAAGCACATACCTTCCTCCAGGCGTAAACAAGATTCATTTCCACGACCGATGGAATCGGCTTCATCTGCCCAGACAACACCCAGTCCAGCATCCCCGGAGACCTGCTCCGTGCACATCATCCCTCCCAAGCATTTTAAATCCCCGTGCAGTGGACCACAACAAACCATCCAGCTTTTAACTTCCTCCGCACGCCACCCCCGCCAATCCACCTTCCATCTACCTATTGAGAAGGCAGCTCACACCCAGCCCTCAGCATCCTTCACGCACCCCACACCGCTCCCATGCGCCTTCGGTATCCTATTCCGAAGCAAATAGAGGTCGCTGTGATTTTTTTTTACCTGCGCGGTTCCTTGTTTTGGCTTTTGCGAGGTTTTGAAGCGTGTGCCGGGCAGTGTAAAGCCGTCTGCGGGTTTCGGGGATAAGGCAAAGTGCTGCTGCTGCGCCTTTTCGGCGGCGTCAAGGCTGAAGCTCCTCTATCTCCAGGAGTCGGGGAGAGAGGGCGGGGCGGGCCATGTGACGGCTTCGTCTGCGAGGGGCGGGCGGGGCCTCGCTCCGCTCTGCAGCATCGCGGACAGCGCTGGCAGTGGCTGCTCACAAGATCGGCTGCCGCTGTCCATGGTCCTGCTGAGCTGAGCCCCTGGCAGGATCCCCGCAGCCACCAGCTAGCACCATTATTGCTACTTCACGGGCTCTCCCCAACGCTCTCCGTGTGCTCTTTGGCTAAATACAAAAAGTGTCTTCACAGTTTAATCTATGATCTCTGGGATTTACTCTGAATATTCATTAACATGTACCATTTGCACTTGTTTCCCTCTTTGCAGCTCTTTAGAAGGTACGCAGAGGTAAAGGAATGGCGGACACGGAGGAGGCGTTGAACAGCAGCTTTTGAAAGTGGAGCCGGAAGCCCCATCGCGCCCAACCTGCGCGAGAAGACGCCTCTCCTGTGCGCAGAAAGTCCATTAGAGGATACTGCTCCATTCAGCACTTTTCACCGTAGGGGAGACAAAAGGACGGGTCTAGACGGATCAAAAGTCTGATGTTCATAACTCAGAGGAGGGAACAAACTGCATTCGCCTGCAGATGCTTTCATATTTTCATGCTTTTACTAGAGCATGCATGCTGCAGTGTAATTTATGAGGTATTTGATTTCTTCACACGCTTGAGATATATTCACGTGAGTCTCTGTATATTTAGTTATTAAGTAAGGCGTACATTTATGTTTTTTAGGCTTCCATGCTGCTGGCGCAGTATTACTAAGAAAGGGCACACATCAAAAGCATCAGTTACATGCATATCAGGGTTTGAGCTTACCCAAGGATTTCATCATTCACCCAGGAATAGTGCTGGGAGGTCATCTTCCACATTCTTAGGCCAGAGTCCTCTGTTGCAAAGATGCAAAGGACGATATGAAAACTCCCTGTTATTTCGTTTGGCAGCAATCTAGGGAATTATTCTTTCTAGGTTTAAACTGAAAGCAGGATTAGTACAGTTTTGTATGCAAATGATTGGCGCCCGCGTTTACAATTTTCAGGCCGTTAACACTAGTTTCTGGGCAATGGGAACAAACTTGGGATTCAACAACCTTAGCATGTGACAGCATATCAGTAGTGTAGTTTCAACATATACTCAGGCACACAACAATTAAGTAAAAACCATGTGTCAGTGTAGACATATATAAGCTATTAAGCCAGTAAACAAAAATGCAATTGGTCTCTTGAATTTTTTGGAAACAGTTCGGTCTTTTAATTCTCAAGCAAGCCAGCCGACACGTGTTTCGTCACATGTGGAACAGTCTTTCCGCGACTTCCTCAGGCCAGTGTCCGAAGAAATTAGATCAACGGGTAGTCGCTCAGCCGGTGATAATTCCGACCCGGCCGGGCCCAAGACTATACTAATCAGCTTCAAAGGTATGTAAAATTGAATCGGATGTACTGTGAACACGTCTAACATTCTAAAAACATCTCAGATTACATGAGAAAACCCTGAATGGTGTCGCAGGGGATTCACCGATAATGGCTTGTGTAGAGTAGAGGCAGTGAATGGCAATTCGTCTTGCCAGGCGTCGCGGGATAAATGGAGAAAACAAGGAGCGGATAACTCCTCGTGTTTGGATGATCTGGGAGCCATATGCTAGGCGATTTCTCGCCCGCGGGCTGCCTTGCTCCTGGTTGTGGACACGTGACCTGGATCCCGGAAGTCTTGCCACATGCTACGAAACACATGTCGGCTAGCTTGCTTGAGAATTAAAAGACCAAACTGTTTCCAAAAATTTCAAGAGACCAATTGCATTTTTGTTGGCTGGCTTAATAGATCTTATATATGTCTACACTGACACACTGTTTTTACTTAATTGTTGTGTGCCTGGGTATCTGTTGACATTTTGTATTGTGTGGGTAGTTTTCTGCACTTTATTCGGGGGGTTAAAGGGCTTATCCCCTCACCCAGTTGCACCACACGGCATCATTTCTTATGTCCTAACTACTGCGTCCACTCATAGCTGAGCGCCTAGCGATTTCCCTGGTGACAGAAAAACCCTTCCTAGAATATATATCCGTAGTGCAGACCTGACAGCCTTCGGGCGTTTTCCCTCCCAACTTTTTGCCTTCCTCCTCCATTTTTTTCTAACCTTGTTTTTGCTGGCCTTCAGACTCTGAGTACATTATCACTGCTACCCAGTGCTAAAGTGCATTTGCTTGTTCATCAAAACATAGTAATATTAGCTTATACCCAATTGGCATATTTTATTTACTTATAAGTCCCAATTAAATTGATACTATATATACCCAGGGCCTGTAAATTAAATGGTAATAGTGGGTCATCAGCACTGATTATATCACACACTTAAGTAGCCCTTTAAATATGTCACAGGCCTTCCATTGCAGAGCCTCTTGGTGCAATTTAACCTTCTATTTGGACCTGGCAAAATAAACCTTTTGCCAGACCCAAACCTTTCTTTTTATACATATAAGCCACCCTTAGGTTGGGCCCTGGACAGCTCAGAGGGCAAGGTGTAGTGCACTAAAAAGGTTGGGCATGTGCGTTTAATTTTTGCATGCCCTGATGGTGAAAAACTCTTACAATCGTTTTTCACTACTGCAAGGATTATATTTCCCATAGGATAACTTTAGAGTTACCTTATTACATTTTTACATTTCAAAAGTGTAATTTCCTAATGGGAAAATATAACCAATTCATGTTTGGTGTCTTTGGAGTTGTGATGAAGAGCCCTATTTTGTGGTAACATTGGGTTTTGATCACATTTATAAAAATGACACTTTCAGAAAGTTGGCATTTTTTTCCCTCAGTCCTTTTGTGACTATAACCTGGCCTGTGTCACATGACTGGGTGTAAATAACAGACTTTGTGAATTTTTCTCAGACAGTCACACAGTAGATGGTTAGGTGTGCCTAGATGGTCCATCTGCTGTCAGGATGGGGACGCAACTGATCACAGCCCCATTTGCAGCTGAATAGATTGTTCACTGCCTCAACACAAAGGGCCCTACATTGTCGCTTCAGCCAGCTTAGCGCCAGGGCAGGAGAGGCAGGAAATTCCATGCATTTCAAAGCCACTGTCTAGAAGCTTCTCTCACTTTCCAGAACCAGAGCACCAGGGTATAATAGTTGGACCTCAGGCACCACCACTTTAGTGCACTTCTGGGCCTGTGGATACTCTGCCAGGAAGAAGGACTGCTGTACTGCTAAAGAGTTGCCACTCTGCCGGACTGCAATATACTGGACACCTGATTGCTGTGCTGACCTGCTACCTTCTGGCCTCCTATCTGGGTGAGAAGGACTGGACTTGCCTCTCTGAAACCCGGAACCCAGAGTGTCTCTAAGGGCTCATTAGCTGGCCTTCTGATCTGAAGCCTCAGAAATACAACAGGCTTCTAACAACCTTGCATCTGCACCTCAGTTCAGTTCAAAACAAAAGTTTATTTGGACAGATAGTCCTTAAACATTTGGAATCTTCATAAATACAACTCCTAAAATAACATTTCTTCCGTAAAATCAGTCATAAAATCAATATGTTTAAAATTCATTGATCCTTCCATCATTCCGTGTAGTGTACTGTATGTCATATGAGATTTTTAAAACAAGAATTTCAGGTCTATTCAGATTTAAGGATTTCTTTAACTTTTTGGATAAACTTCCCCATAGTGCAAGCTATAACTAAATTATTAATTTCAGTTAGAAGATCTACTGCTTGTACCCTATTTTTAATGCAATACTTTAAAAAAATTGGGTATAAAAACTATTTGCGTTAATCTAAAACCTACTGACAATCCAGTAAAATATGTAAAATATCACACGTTGTTCCCAGAATACAAATACATTTCCCCTTGCTATCAATCATTGCTCTTTTTACCCAGCATACCAAGGGTTAACACCAATTCTTAACTTTAGTAATTTTCTTCTTATCCAACAACACAGTAGTTTATGGATATAAGAGAAATGTTCACTTTGCCAAAAGTTTGCCATAAAAAACGTACAGATTTCATTTCCAAGAGATAATCTTGGTCCTGGGTTTTGAGATATTTCTCTCCCCTGGGCCCTAAGTTCTCTCTTATGAACCTCAATTTGTAAAGTCGGAGTGCAAAGCATGATCCTCATAATCCTGCAAGCTTTAGTTATAGTTTCTCTTATTCCTTTTGCCCATGTTAGCTCACACTTCAACATCTCGTTTCTACACCACTGCAAGAAAATCTGTACTTCTCCACTGCGCAGACGCTGCCAAAATCTTAATAGCGCCATGCATGCCATTGTACCCCATGATGTCGTTCCTGTGTTTCTTATCTCACTGCCTTGACCATTGAGGACTTGGGCAACAATAGTACATTTTAAAAAAAAATTTCTCTTCGACATCCCATCCATTTTTACCATTTAGATATAGCAATTCGGCTCCATGTAGGAAGTGTGGTGGTACCATGGCTGTATAAGCTTTTAAAACTGATCTGTCCGACTTTTCACCATAGACTCCATTACATTTGTTCAGACCCCTAACAGAAGCTGATGCCCTCAGTTTTAATGCATCTAGATGGGTCTGCCAATTCAAATTTTTCTCAAATCACATCCCTAGGTACCTATATTTGTTTATATTTTCCAAATTAGCGGAGCCCAAAAACTAGTTGAACCTTATTTTTCTTTTTCAAAAGCTTAGTACGTTTGTCTTATCCCTATTTACTACAAGTTTTTAAGACTGCAATATTTGTTGAACATATTCATCTTTCTTTGCCGGCCGATCCCTGTTCGGTCTGTTATTACGAGGTCGTCTGCATATAATAGACATGAAATATGTTTTCCATTTAACTTGGGCTAGACCCCCTTGCAGTGCCAAAGACTGAAGGTAAGTCTGCTATGAATAAGGAGAACAGTAGGGGGGCCAGTACGCACCCCTGTATTAACCCATTTCCAATTGGGATTTTCTGTGATAGGCTCACCTCTATGTCCAAAATTATCTGCGCCCAAATATAAATGTGTAGGGCTCGTATTAACCTTAACAGATCCCATGGGATGTTGTATCCAATCAGTGTCTCCCACAGTGTATCCCACAGTGTATCGCGGTCCACCAGGTCAAATGCTCCGCTGAAGTCCACGAAGCAACAGAACAAACTTCCTCTCTGCTCGATAGACTTCCGTGCAATAGACCAGATTGTAAAGCAGTGGTCGACTGTAGAGTGCCCCTCCATAAACCCTCCCTGTTCCGGGAGCACAACCTGATTTGCTTCTGCCCAAACCTTGAGTCTTTCCAAGATTATTTTGGCAAATACTTTTTTCTTCTATGTCCAGTAGGTTAATTAATTTATAGTTCTTCAGGGCTTTTACATCTCCTCGTTTGTGGATAGGTCTTATGATTGCTCTTTTCCAATTTTCCGGTATATGACCTGTATTAAGAATCTCAAGGAACATTTTTTTAAATAATTCTGCTCACCACTCTGGCCAGGTTTTTATGATCACTGCAGGGAGGTTGTCTGGGCCTGCAGCTCTAGTCAGGGTTAAGTTAGATATAATTTTTAAAATATTACTAGGAGTGAAGTGTTCCTTAATCTCCTCCCTCACACCTGGCCACAATATAGTTCTTAATCTCTCTTTTACTGGCCATTTTCCATATATTTCTCCCAAATACCTTACACAATCATCTTCTGGTACCACGCAATTCAAGTACCCAAGTATTTTGCCTGAACTTTCTTGAACCAGCTTCCAAAAGCCTTTTAAGTCTTTAGATTCTATTACAGAAAATAATTTCGCCCAGCAGTATGTTCTTTTTTTCTTTCTAATAATCATTTTATATTTTATCCTTAATTTCTGTAGGTTGTGGAATGATTCTACATTATAATTTCCCATAAATCTTCTTTCCCTTTGTCTTATACTTGCTTTTACTTTACGGCATTCTTCATCGAACCAGGCCCTCTCTTTGCTTTGGGTTCTTTTTTTTCTTACCATCACCCGATCTACTTGGTTTTATTTTTACCCTTAGGCATTCCACCAATTGGGTGATTATATTTTCATACCATCCATTATCCTTAGTATTCGAGATGTTTCCTAATGTTTGGGTCTGCTGTACAGCGGCTAATTTTTCAATATGCTCCTCCGATATACGTGTTGTGAGATGCCTTGGATAGTCAATATAGACTTGGAGAGCTGTATCTATTTCTTTTTATTCCTTGCTCCATATATTTCAGTCTTCAGTAGATAATTATCACTTCCCTTCACTCTTACCATCTCAAAGTTCTTAATTAATTCGAGGCATGTAGAAACACATACATATAGATTCATCAAAGTGCCATTCTGCGAATTTCTAATAGCAAAAAATAGCGAATCGCAATTTGAAAATCGCAGAGTGGCATTCATGAAGAAATGCGATTGAAAAATGCGAATCGCAATCGGCCGCAATTTCCGATTGCGATCGTACCACAATCGCTTACATTTCGCAGAATCGCTCGTTTTCCATGTTGAAATTGCGATTTCGCAATTAGCGAACTCGCAATTTGCGATCTCGCTAACTGCGAGATCGCAAAAACGGGAAGTCGCATTTCGAGCCCATTGATGACATCACAACCAGGAAGTAGGCTTTTCCCTCCCACAAACAGATCACTGAGCAAGACAGTGGAAGCAGCATTGTGAAGAGCTCCACAACAGTGATTTTGCAGCACCCCAGCAGGACACATACCACCAACATGTCACAGGAAGCAGCAGGGAGCAGTGGCCATGGAAGGAAGAGAAAAATAAAGTTCTCTGAACAAGAACTTGAGTACCTCATTGAGGGGGTCTGTAAGGACCATGGAAGCCTCTATGGCAATGACTCCTTGAGGGTGCCAGAGGAAGACAAGCGACGGATCTGGCTGCGCATTGGCGCAAAAGTAAATGCAGTCGGGGTGACCCAGCGGTCAATCGACGACTTGAAGAAGCGTTGGTATGACCTGAGAGGTCGTGCAAAGGAGCGCATTGCGGAGAGGATTGGGGAGCGAGCTGCCACCGGTGGAGGGGATCCAATTGCCACACCCAACACTCCATTGGAGGACCTTGTCGAGGACACCCTCACACCAGAAGCCTGCGTGGGTGTTACTCAGCTGGACTCGTCCCGACCCAGCCAACAATCACAAGGTAAGTGCCATGCGACTGCGACCCCGTCCCCTAACAATGCCCATGACTCCTGAGCTAGCAATATGACATCCCCAGTAATGCAGGCCATGCACACCTGAAATGCTCAATGCATTGTGGTAGTTGTAGTGTAAGCATAATTCCCCAGATAGCCCAACACAGCCAGACATGTCAAATCAAAGTAATTCCAAAAGCCAGTCAGGGAACGCAAGACTGCATGCATGTAGCAACATCTCATGTGCAAGATACATATCATTAATAATGCACCCTTTTACATCACAGGTGCTGCCGACCAACCCAGCACTGACAGCGAGGCCCTACATATCGAGGAGTTACCGGAGGACACTGAGGGTGAGGGCCAATCTGACCAACAACCAGGTCCATCCCAGCCACCTCCAGTGATTCCACCACCACCACCACCCCGTGTGGACAGGGCCACCCCTGCAGCCACAGGTGTCCAGCCACCGCCCCAACAGACACCCACGGCAGTTGTACAGGCCACACCACCAGCGGCTAGGAGGCAGACGAGGCGCACAGCCGGAGCAAGATCCCAGTCCAGCGGACTGAGGCACCAGCAGCGTCAAGCCTCAACAGGCACGGGCAGGGCACTCCATCTACCTGATCCTGGCCTGGCCATTGAACGCCGCATGCTGGCGGTACACCAAACACAGGCGCGTCACCTGGCAGTGATACATCTTCAGCTGCAGACGACTTCCCACAATGTCGGACAGATGACCGCAGCTGTCCGTGAAAATAGTCAGCTGCTGGTAGCCCAGCAGGTCATGACCCGCCACCGCCACCGCAAACTACTGGCCCGCCTGTCGGCCTACACCAGGTCCAACCACATAGTAGGCAATGCTACATCGCAACTTTCACGCAGATCACTTGCCATGCAGGGGCAAATGGTACAGTGTTGCCTGGATGTGGCCAGGTCACTTGAACAACTGACAGCAGCAGTGCTCAGCATGCAGCCCACTGCCCATGGTGAACCAGGGGGGGGTGTCGATGTCAGCGAGGTCACGTCGACCAACAGCAGCATGTCCTTGCCGCCGGTGCCTGAACGCCGCCGCAGCAGCAGGCCCACAGCAGGATCACGGGCCAACACCGTCCCTCAGGACCCTGAGAGACGACTCGGTGCGTCTGGACGTAGGTGCCAGTGACACCTTGAACACTGTCTGTAGGGCCATGCTGGACACCTAAGCAAGCCCTCTACCCCTGCATGGGGAGGTATGAAGCAATACTGTCCTCATGTGACACCAAGGAAAACAAAGGCCACATTATTGTGAATTAACAATAAAAATGTATGGTCTCACTTAACTCCAACTCATGTCATTATTACATTTGTCATGCATGAGTGCAGTGTTGTGTGAGGGGAATGGGTGCACTAGAAACAGTTAATAGTGATGTGGTTGCGGCACCTGTGTCCTTCTGCTGGATTTGCCCCGCGTGCATGACGCACATGTGGAGGTGGGCGGTTGTCCCCTTCCGACTCACTGCCAGATATCTCCACTGGTATCCTGCACTTGGTAGCAATGTTGTGGAGTATTGCACACACAGCCACGATGCGGCAGCAGACCTCAGGCGTGTATTTGATGGCCCCACCAGTCTTGTGAAGTATGCGGAAACGGCTCTTCAAAAGCCCAAATGTCCTCTCAATGCAATTTCTTGTGCATATGTGTGCAGCATTGTAACTCCGTTGCTGTGGTGTGGCAGGGTTGAGTTATGGGGTGAGGAGGTACTCACGGAGACCGTAGGCGCTGTCACCTGAAAGAAAGAAGCACAGGGTGAGTGCCTGTTTTGCGCAGATACATGATCACAGTGTACTATTTGGGGGCATGTGTACTTACCTAGTAGGTGTCCTTCGCCAAAGTCTCCCCTGGCCAGTTGTGTGTGCATGCCGCTGTGCCGGAATATGAAGAAGTCATGTGTGCTCCCCGGATATTGTGCCACTATGTCCGTGATGATTGTCTTGGCGTTGCACACCATCTGGATATTGAGGGAGTGGTAGGACTTGCGGTTGCGGTACATGTATTCCGTTTGTGCTGGTGGGCAGATGTGGATGTGGGTACAGTCAATGCATCCTATTACATGTGGGAATTGTGCAATGTTGTAGAACTGAAGCTTGGTGTCATTCAAGTCCTGTTGGGTGGTCGGGAATGTGATGTAGTGGTGTAGCCGGGTCAGCATTGCCTCCAGGAAACTCCTTAGGCAGCGGGACATGGTGGGCTGGGATATCCCCCCTGCATCAGTGACTATCCCCTGGAAGCTTCCGGAGGCCAGTAGGTGCAGGCTGCACAAGACCTGGACATGGGTGGGCACGGCATTGGTCCTCCTTGTTGGGTGCTGCATCAGGGGGTCTAGGTCCCGGATCAGCTTGATGATCATTGCCCCATTCAGGCGGTACTTAGAGTAAATTTGCTCATCATTTTGGCCCAGAAGGGTGACCCGCTGGTGGAATATTCGCTCCTGGATCCTGCGTCTGTTCCCTGCTGCTCGCTGTAGCCTTCGCCGCCTGACCCCCAAGTAGAGTCGTGGCATTGTGAGAGTCCTCATGCTCCAGCTGCGTATCCTTAAGTGTGTTTGGTCAGGCCTGCACCTGTTGGTAGATTGTTAAAGTTTTTTTTTTTTTTTCCTTAATGGTTACCACCTGGTTTGGGTTCTCCTTAAATTGCGCGTCGCTAATAGCGAATTTTGGGTTTTTCGCATTTTGCGATTTTACTTGAATAGCGATAGCGATTATTTAGCGATTTCGCTAATTAATTCGCAGAATCCATGGTTTCTCGCAATTTACAATTCGCTAATTGGCTTCTTCCTGGATTCTGCGAATTACTTTGCGAACTCGCAATTTTTCTTTAGCGAATTCGCAATTTTTTCTGTAGCGAATTCGCAATTTTAGAGTTTTCACTAACAAGAATTGCTTTTCTTCAAATTGCGATCGCAATTGCTAATTCGCAGCTATTGCGATCGCAATTTGGCTTCATGAATCTGGCCGACAGTCAATCGGACAGAGTTGCTGGCCTTTCTTAAAAGTACGATTTGCTGGTCGATTCGACTCCATTCTGCCATTCATGCAAACTCAGCCCATTGAGCCCAAAATTTGCCCTAAAGTCATATTTTGTGCTGATATATCCACCTTCAGAAAGATAGCATCATTTATCTTGTAGGAAGTCAACAACTCCTTACACCATTGGTCAATCCTACAAGGATCTAATTTATGAATAAAATCCCCAGGCACAAAAAAAGTACATCCTTCTGGTAATTATCAGTTAAAGATAGCACATCTTCTGTAAGTTTTTCTTGTTCTGACTAGTATTCATTCGCTTTCCCCTTCTTTATATACACATTTACAATAATAATACCTTTGTATTGTGGGTCAGGGTTCAACAACAACACTCAGCAACATATTTCCCATTTACTTTTTACTTCCGAGGGACCTACCTTCCTGGCAATTTTTGTGGAGTCCAACGCCATTTCCCCACCTGAGGGTCGACCAAAATGTTTTGTCCTTGCTACCTTAATCTGCTGGACAAACCCTTCAATGAATAGGGATTCATTGCACAGCCAGGTCTCCTGCAAACACATGATCTCATTACTGTCAATAGCTTCTTTAAAGCTTTTCAGATTCAATATTCTGTTATATCCATTTATGTTCCAGGATAATATGGCCGGTCGATCTCACTTAAGCACCTATAGTCTTCCTATGCCGGGGATGCGAGAGCCCTATATCTATTTCCAGCCAATATACCCTCTCTAGCTCTCTCTGTTTCCTTACATCTAATGGTAATTTTGAAATCTTCCTTAGTATCCTAACCAGGAACGATCAACCTTACCCGCCTTAGTCCCAACCCTGCATGATTCATAAGGAGTGGCATCTCATACTTGTTATGCTTGTTAGGTTTGAAATCTACATTCCTGCAATGCACTTGTTTCATGCTATATTAGGTTAGTAGTCCATGGCTAAATAGACAACATTTGTGTTCATGTAATGCAACCCACTGAGTTATCCCCGTAATGTGTAGGCTTCAGTTAGCATGTGTGACTCCATTTTGCATACAGTAACCCCCATTAGGCTGCTTAGACTGTGCCCGAGTTAGGCCTCACTGTCATACTGCATGCCTCAACAGAACAGCATTTCGTTATTATTTTCTCTCTTGTCCAAGGTTGTTTTCTCGACTTGCTAATGAATAGGCCATTCTGCCCTTGCATGCCTATCTGTGTAGTTTCTGCTCCCATGTTAGTAGATGCTGAGAGCCAGTACTGTGGCCTTGAGGCCGTGATAACGTGTACCCATCTGGCATGTGTTAGCTCATCCCACTGTGCCTCTTTGTTCATGTTCAGCCTAGGCCAGTAGTTTTCCAAGGTGGGTGTGGTTGGAGGCTTTACAAGAGGAATGATTATCCACTGTAGGCTGTGGGTGGGTCAGTCCCTCGGCAGACATCTTAGGGTGCAGGTCATGATGGACTCCTCTGCAGAGTAATGCTAATAAACTAACTGTTTGTATCCTCTACTGTCTGATCGACTCTTAATTCTTGCAAAGGCATAGCAGGTGGTTGTAAGTAGCCCGCGTCACCCCTAAGGGCCACGTCTTTCAGTTGGTACCCGAACTGGTACCCTGCAAGGCGATTTGCAGGGTTGGGGTGCGTCTGGTCAGTCGGGCGGATCAGGGTACCCCACAACAACCGAGCATAGTTCTCACAGCTGCCCGCACATCTGATCGGGCAACTCCTCATCTAGTGGTCACCGGCTGAGGTCCTGAGAAGGCAAAACGTTGGAGTTGACCATTTGGTCCAAAGAGTCAGCAGTTAGCAATAATTTGACTCGACTTGAGTGCACCAGGTGAGTGATTGATTTTTGGCAAAATGGCACCATTCTTGAACGACACAAGCCTGCGGGCTGTGTACTGGTACGGTCTTTTGACTGCCCCAGTGCAGTTTCTAGACTGCCTTGCTTGAACAGCACAAGCAGACGGGCTGTGTTTTGGTCTGATTTGGTTTGAACTTGGTGGGTTTGTGAACCCTTTGTGGAAAGATACAGACTGCTTGCAAACAGTCTGCCGGACCAACTGGTAAGTTGGTTTCTTTTTTCCTCGCAAAAGGTCTGGGGCTAGAAACTGTCTTCTTGAACTTGGTACAGTCTCTGGACTGCAGTGTGCGGTTTGCGAACCATTTTGTATTGGTTCTTGGACACATGTTCTTTTGTTTGTTTGTTGTTGTTATCTCTTTCCGGTAGTCTAGGTTATCTCTTTCCTTTAGTCTAGGCCAATGCTGTTTATCCAGGTGGGGTGTGTAATGTTGGCAATGAGGGGGTGCTGCTAGTTCTGTACCATAGCGCTGGGACACACTATCCTAGTGTAACCAGGCTCTTTATAAACGTACTTATTATTATTATTGTTATCATTATTATTTATTTTCTTTCTTTCTTTTCTTTAGTGTTATATTTGTCCGTTAGAAACAGCATATGTGTCTTATGTTAAGATGCCTTGTTTAAGTAAGTTTGGATATTTTGGATGTTGATATTGTTCTACTGATGCTCGATTGGAAGAAAGCCAGTCTGCTCTTCCAGAGGTTTCTCCAAATTTCAACGTATACGTCAAACATGGTATTGGCCCTATTATGTTTAGCATGTTGTGGCAAAAATATACGAGGGAAAATGCTGAGTTACAGTGGCCGCTTACCGGCTCATTTGATGAATAGAAATTGTATTTCTTGCAGGATAAATTGTTCACTGAAAGGAGCTGGCAGTCGATGTTTGATTTTCTAAGGGTGTGGCAGAAAGAAGCAAAGGAGCACCGTATGAGAGCAGAGAAAAAGGCACGGAGGAGACGGATGCAAACTGTAACACAGAAAGCAGTGGCCTATGAGAGGGAAAGGGTAGAGAAGGGTGTAGAATGCGCAGATAGAAAGTATTGGATACTAACAGATAAATGTTATGTTCCTAGAGAGGAAGATGATGATTTTGTTGAAGAGCTATTGGATTCTCGTCCTCCTCCTCCTCCTTATGCCGCTGAACGTATATATCCGACAGTCCTGACGTCCCAGTCTTTGACTCCTAGTGACGCTATCTCTAGTGTTTCCTTTTCTGGCACTACTGCTTCCGGCCAGGCCCCACTTCCTTCCCTCTGCCCGCACCAGTCACTAGGACCGGACCAGTGAGCTCCCCTGCCCTGTCTATCAGTCCCGTTTTGACTGCTAAGCCCCCTTTCACCCCTTCAACCCTGTCTCCCTACATGATGGTACCTGCCTTTGCATTTGCTCTCATCCTCTTTGGGTGTGACCCCTCAAATACTGTCAAATGTCGAAATCCCTGTGCGTGGGATGCATGAAGCGAATTGGGCAGAAACACAAGACCACATGGAAAGAGTATTGGTGTGTTCTGCTGTGGGTGATGAAGAAAAAAGGATGGTGGTGAATCAGGCAGCTCAGAGGGCTCGAAACCCGATCTATAGTGTGGAAGATGTGTGGAGTGTGATGAAAGATTGTGAGCACTTTGTACAGCAACATGCTCTTAAACACATGTCAGCCACACTAATAGGACTGTGGTAACAGTGTTTTCAGAGTGTTGCACCGCAGATAATATACGACATACAGGGCAGGGTATATGCCACAGGTATGGCTCCTAATCAGGTTTTTGCCAATGTATCGACACTAGTGGGGTATCATGGCAGGCTGCTCCAAAAGGTTCCACCGATAGGGACACAGCGCCGTATGAGAGTGGTCTATCCCATTTACCATCCTGAAATTCCAGAAGTGCATGTCTCCACGGACACAGTAATTAGACCATGGTTTGATGCTCGGTTTCAAGAAATGTGGATCTATACTCCTTGGAAGAGGAATGAGGTCCTATCCCTGAAGAGCCAACCGCTAGAGCCCCGAAAAAATCCCACTGCATATTATAAGGAACTGATGGAGGCGGCCTCCTCCACAGTGATGACGTTAGCTGATATTGAATTGTTCTTTGGTCTGTTGGTACTGGTGGACATATGGAGGCAGGTACATATGCAGGATCATGCATTGGAGTTGGGTGGCACATGGGATGAAGTAAAGGCATGGGATAAGGAGCGTAAGACTGGCGATAAGCCAAAAGTAGAGCTCCTAGCTTTGCCGGGGCGTATTATCACTTACATGCACTCCCTTATCCCGCCATAAAGAGTGGTTTGGGATAAGTTGACTGCGTGTCATCAGATGAAGGATGAGAGTGTGTCAGATTTCTTTACTAATCTTCAGGATCTGTCACAGGAGGGCGGTGTTCGTTTGTTTGTTAACAGATGTGTCACTAATTTGCTTCCTGAGATTGCAACCCGGTTGCAGGCTTCGGAAAGTACTTGTACAACCTCATCCCCATCAGTGAATTTGAGTATGGCACATTACTACGAGCATAGAGAGAACGAGGTCAAAGAGAAGATGGAGAAAAAGTAGAAGGATCTAAAAACAAGGGTGTTGATGCAGCAGGTTGCGAGGGGGAAATGCTGAAGTTCGGTACTGGCCCAGCGATTCCCCAGGTCTAGTTGGGTGGTGCTTCAAATACACCTCTTGGGCTTAACCAATGTGCATATTTGTAAGCAGGAACGACATTGGCGGATTGAGTGTCTGGAGTTATTGCAGAAAGGTGAGGCCTCGAGAGGTAGAGGGTTTAAAGGACGTTGAAGAGGAGGAGGAGGCCAAGGGGGGACCAGTCAGGTGATGCATCATACAACAGGCAGAGTGGGAACTATTTTCATGACCCCTGAAGTCAACAGTACTATCACGATGACTATGACATGGATGAGGTGACTGGGTTGTCTCACAGCTAGGACAGCCTGGGACAGGGCAAGGGACCAGCTCCGGTGCCTATAGATCAGCGCGGACCCTTAGTCACTACTGATTTACAGGGCACCACAGAAAAGTTTCTAGTTGATACAGGGGCTATGAATAGCTCTGTTTCCCATTCACTGGTCCGAGGGGCAGCTCTGGTTGGGCAAAATAATGTTTCAGTGGACTTCTAAGATGTGCCGGTTGTTAGCCCCATTTCTAAACCTCTTCCCTTGACTATCAGTCCCTTCACGGTTGATTCACCATTTTTATTGATGTCCAATTGTGGGGAGAATTTGTTGGTATTGGATTTGTTAAAAATGTTACATGTGAACAAATTTTGTTCTCCCGATGGTGTATATACGACTATTGGGCCACAGGCAAGCAATGCTTTCCAAAAGATGCTCCCCTTCACACAACTTGCCACACATTCCCGAGTATAAGGTCTCGCAGACAAGATCCCGAAGGATATCAGAGCGCTGTGCAGTTATAGGGAAAGGGACAGTCAAAACATGAGTCCAACATGGGGAGTATAATAATCATTGTATCAAAAAGTGCACACATAACAACTCAATTATACGTCCTGAAGTGGACGAGGAGTGGGCTATATGATGGAGCATAGTGATATAAGGGGAGTAAGTTAAATATTCATACACAGGAATAATAACCAATACCAAAATAATAATCCAAACATGAGTAAAATGTGGCTTCTAATAGACATTGACTCAAGTGGTGAGCATCTAGTAGATCATTTATACACCTGGGGGAGCGAAGGATGGGCAAAACGAAGTAACAAAATGATTTAAGGTGGGTAAACACAATAATTCTTTACAAGAATAATAATCAAAACCGAAATAATAATCATATACTGGAATAATGAACGTTACTATAGTATGTCCAATGCACTTAGAGGACAAAAAAAGAAAAGAGAGAAAAAAAAATTGCCCCTCCTGTTAAGGTAAGAACTTCTTCATGAGGAATCTTTTTGCTTCCACTTTGAAAGCAGCCTTGGAAGAGATCCTCCGAATTTCAGGTGGAAGAGAGTTCCAAATTTTAGGAGCAGAGCCAGGGAAGGCTTGTTGGCAAGTTCTCTTTTTGCGGAAGATCTGTGGTTTCAAGAGGAAGGAATTAGCACTCCTTGACAATCTACCTCCTCCAAATAGTTCTAGTTTTTGTGCAAGGTAGGTGGGGATTTTGAAGTGGAGGGCTTTGTGTGAAAGGCAGGCAATCTTCAGTTAAATTCTAGCTTCGTAGGGTAGCCAATTTAGTGATTTTAAAATGGGAGAGATGTGTGCATTTCGCTTGGTGTCCGTGGTCAATCTGGCTGCTGCATTCAGTAAAGCCTTTAGGGGGGCCCAAGAGTATTTAGGGAGGCCACATAGCGTAGCACTGCCATAATCAAGTCTCGGTAGGACAAGCGATTGGACCACTTGCTTGAAATCTGCTTGCGGTAGGAAAGGTTTGAGATTCCTAAGTGTTTTCAGAAGGTGATTAGCTCCCTTGCACACATTTCTAATGTGAGACTTCATATTCAGATGCTTGTCCAGGGTAATTCCTAGCAATTCAGCTGAGTCGATAATGCAGGGGGAGCAGTTGAAGGCGGTGAGTTGGTTCATCCATAGGTCGATTTTAGGAGTATGTTTCGGAGGAGAAATGAGGAGGAATTCTGTTTTGGAGGTGTTTAGCAGGAGCAGGTTCTTAGTTAACCAATTTTGGGTAGTCTGCAGGGTAGTGTTGAGTGAAGTGATGTCATCTGGACAGGAGATTTTCAGATAGAGTTGGATATCGTCTGCATACATATGGACCCGAATGTCCAAGGATTTTAGAACATTAGCTAATGGTTCCAGGAACAGATTGGAGAGAATGGGAGATAAGGAGGATCCTTTGGGAACCCCCATGCTGACTGGGGATGGCTGGGAGAGTGAGTGGTTCGCTTTAACTCTTTGAGTTCTGTGCTGCAAGAAGGACAAAAAACCAATGCAGCACCTGACCTGAAAGGCCCATCCTATGGTCCAGAATGAATCGGAGGTTGTCATGATTGACAGTGTTAAAAAGAGGATTACATTTAAGATATGCTGCATTGTACATAAAATAGTCAACAATAATGGTCCAACATATCTGGCAAAGAAACTAAGTCAATATCAACCGACAAGAACACTTCGCTCAGCAAAAAAACACCTTCTGACAGTTCCTAAGGTCCGCACGGTGAAAAATGGTAACAGATCCTTCTCCAGAACCGCACCGGAGACTTGGAATACCTTACAGCTGCAGCTGTGTCTTTAAACTAACCACAAAACTTTTCGTAAAGCCCTAAAAACATGGCTTTTCTAAGAAATAATAGGAAAAACAAAAAGTCATTCTGTTTTGACTGAGCTCTCTATTTCAGCTAGCGCTATGAGACCTACGGGTGAGATAGGCGCTTAATAAAAACCAATACATAGACATAGACATTAAATGCAGAGGAAAGGTCAAGTAGGATAAGGAGGCAGGATTCATTTCGATCAAGCATTGTTAAGATGTCATCTATCACGTTTATGAGGGCCGATTCAGTGCTGTGCCCACTACGAAAGCCAGATTGATGTTGGTCCAGGGGTGGAAATTTTTCGATGTGCGCACATAGTTATGACTGGACGCATTTTTCCAGGAGTTTGGCAAGAGTAGGTATACTGGAGATAGGTCGGAAGTTGTTAAGATCTGTACTATCAGCTGTGTTTTTTTAGTATTGGTGTTACCTGAGCCTCTTTAATGCATTCTGGGATCCTGCCTTGTGATAAAGAAGCATTGACGATCTTTGTCCAGAAGGGGGCGATTTCGTCCTTAACTACTTTGAAGATGTTAGGTGGTAATGGGTCACTGAAGTGATTATAAGGGTTGATCATCCGAAGTACCTTTTTGAAATCATTTTCATTGAGAGGGGTAAAGGTGTCCCAGGAAGCATTGTTCTTGATACCCCAGCTAATTGGTGCTATCTTGTCTAGTACGGCCAGTGGGGGTGCAGGTTCATTAGGTAGCAATAGCGCCTTCGTGGCTTCCAGATCAATGTTAATAAGCCTAGTTCTCTCTGTAAAAAAAGGCAGCCAGGTCAACAGGAGGGAAGTCTGGTGTCCGAAGCTGATCGGTTAGGGGCTGCCATCAATTGTTGTTTAACCAGTTAAAATAGTTTCTTGGGTCGATTCACCGCTTGGTTAAGTTGGGCTCTGAAGTACTCCGCCTTCGCTGTCTTGATTTGTTTGTTATATGCACTTTTTGCTGCTCTTACGTTTTTTAGATGATCAGCGGATGGAGTGGTTCTCCAGGACCGTTCTATGGCCCTTAGAATGTGCCGTTCCGAGTTTAGGTTGCCATTGAACCATGGTTTGGACATTTTTGAAGGTGCATTTTTTTGTTGGAGATGGGCCATAGAGTACATGATGTTGGAAATAGAAGAGTTATAGAAATCTGTGAGAGCATGGCCTTCAGATATGTCCGATTGGGGAGAGAGGGAATGATTCCACGGGTTGCTAGGTCAGCTATATTGATATCTCTGAGGTCCCTTTTCCAAATCTTTGCTTTGGTTTTTTGTGCCTTACTCTGATAAACCTCCGAGTTGATATGGAAGGAAATGATGTGATGGTCTAACCAATCACATGGTATGATGGAATCCAATGAGATGGATTGACCTTTGGAGATGATGAGGTCTAAAGTTTCCCCTTTTTTGTGAGTAGGCTGGTAACAATTTTGAATCAAATCATGGTCATGTAAGAAGCAGTTTAGGCATGAGACTGCTTGATCATAAGTGTTAGACCAGTGAAGGTTAAAGTCCCCCAGGTAGATGTGGGACTGGGCTGAGTCCACATTTCCAGAGATGATTTCCATTAATTGTTCAATGAAGGGGAGATTGTCGCCTAGGGGGTGATAGAATGAGTGTAGTTTGCAAACCAGATGATTGTTACCAGAGATGTTGAGACAAAGGTATTCGCACGTTACCGGCGAAGATGACTCTGAAAGGGAGGCCTCAAGCGTACTCCGATGTATACAAGCTAGGCCACCACCCTGCTTCTAAGCTCTCACAAGACGAATTATGTCATGGGTGGGGGGCCCCAAGAGGTCAAGAATTGTAGTGGACGAAGGGTTGAGCCAAGTTTCTGTGAGCATAATGGTGTCTATCTCATTCTGTTGAATGAGGTCTAAGATCTTGGAGACGTGTTTGCTAGCTGACCTAAAATTGAGTAGTATGCATTTGAGTAGAGCCGGAATATGGGGGGAGGGGTCTGCGCGATATTGACTCGCTTGAGGTTATCGTTATTTATGACTCTGCAGTTGAGGTAGGATTCTCTGTTTGGGTTAGAATGAATGGTTTGGATTATTCTATTTGGATTTGTGTTGAGGTCCCTGTTGGACGAATAAGACTTGAGAAGACTGTCGATTCTATTGGGCATGAGACAGGACGTGCTTCTTGGACGATAGGCTGCGTTAGGTAGGGGAACAGATTTGGAGGTGGTAGGTGACAGGGGATGGTCACGGGAAGGTGTGTCAGTGGCATTGGCAGGGGCATTGGGCCTGTTTAGACATGCGAGGAGGGAGCTTAACAAGGGGAGATATTCAAGTGAACGGGTTTTCAAACCATGGAGTTCGAGGGAGAGAAGGTGCAGCTGGAGGGAGATATCGTCCAAGCGTGCCAACAGGTCTGGGTGTTGGGAGAGGGGAGGAAATTGAGTGTGGAGATCTGGAGAGCAGGGAGGGTGGCTAAATGTGTTAGAGGGGTCCGAAGCGGTAATGGGAGATACACTGGGAGAAGGTGTGTCCCTGAATATGAGCGGCGTTCCGGGAGGCAAGGACCAGGAAGTTGATTGGGTGTGGAGAGCTGCGGAGGGTGAAGGTTGCCGATGAGTGTTAAAGGGGTCAGTGGCGCTAATGGGAGAATCATGAGGGGGGTTGGTCACTAAATGTTAGAGGTGTGTCAGGAAGTATTGATAAGGAGTTGGGAGTGATGATAGGGTTAATGGTCGCGAAATATGATTCGAACCCTTCTGCAGTCTGCAGGGGCAAGGGAAGGTTAGAGAGAGAGAAGGGTTGTGAATCTGAGGGGGGAGTGGGTGCAATGATTTGGAGTGAACTTGAAGTGGTTAGTGTTGTATCTTGTCACCCTGGGGTTGAATAGTTAGCTACCACGCTTTTGATCTTCAGAAAGAGTTTGTCAAAATGCTCTAGGTTTCGATTAGCAGCTTGAATGAGAACGATCCCATTGGTATAGACAGTAATGGTGAGATCTATATTGTGGATCGTGGAGTGATTGATGGCAAGACTAAATCCATGGGGTGTTTTCCTTATCTGTGTGCACTGGAAAAATTAAATGAGAGATTTCCTCCATTGGGCTCTCTTAATCGTGAAGAAGATTAGGTCAGACATGGAGTTACCATTATACATACTGAAGTATGTGTCTGATATGAGTTTTCGTTTTTTTAAAAATTAAGTTATGTTTGAATTTTGTTTATGCATTCTTAGTGAGGTTAGGTGGATAGGTGATCTTGAAGGCACTGTCTCCAACTTTAGACAGCGATCCAACAGTCAGACTTCTGGTGTTGGCAGCCATAGTGAGAACTGAGATGGCAAGAGATGAACCTGGTCACTCCAGCATTGCCAAGGGGGGAATGAATGCTATAAAGTTCCCAGTAAACAAAAGTCAAATCTAGCCATCATAACATTCCATGGGCAGAAAGAGTGGAAAAGCCTTTCCACAATGGCCACCATGTATAACCAGGTTTGCTCCTCTATTCATTCTTCTTATTCCTAAAAAAACACCCTTGGACTCTTCTGATGCCCACCCTGACGCTTACTGCTTTGTGATAGACCTCTGAGAGGTCAATAAAATAGTGGTGCCCAGTACCCTGTGGTCCCAGACATTACCACAATCCTGACAATGATTCCCCCACCCGTCAAATTATTTTACGTGATTGACTTAAAGAATGCTTTCTTCAGCATACCGATACACACAGATAGCCTATATCTGTTTGGATTTGCAATAGGCGTTCAGAGCTTTAGACTCTATTGTGTTCCACAAGGCTATACAGAAAGCCCTAGAATTTGTAGCCTAGCTTTGAAAGCTCAATTGGATTCTTTGAAGCTTCCCCCTGGTAATGCGCTGTTACAGTATGTTGACGACCTTCTTGTGGCTTTGGACACTGAGGATGGTTGCAAAGAGGCCACAGTTAAATTATTGTTGCATTTGGTGCATCACGAATACAAGGTGTCACTTTCGAAATTCCAATATTGTCGACAGGAGGTTACTTACTTAGGTCACCTCCTTTCGAAGGAGGGTCACAGACCAACACCTGCACAAATAGCTGCTATTACTAATATGCCTGTTCCTAAGACCGAACGTAAGGTAAACATGTTCATTGGGATAACCTCGTATTGGCGGCACTGGATCCCTAATTACTCCCTACTAACAAAAACCCTTCTTTACCTGACCACCAAAGATGTGCATGAACCCTTGCCTTGGACATCTGTTTATCAGCAAGATTTTGAGCAATTAAAGGTTGCACTTTGCTCTGCTCCTATGCTTGGTACTCCTGATTACCAGGAGCCTGTTGTGCTCTACATGCATGAGGCGGATCGTTGCGCGCTTTCTGTTCTAGCATAGGGTTTTGGTGGTAAGCAGAGACCCTGCGCCTACTTCTCTGCCATGCTCGATAAGGTTGCAAGAGCGCTCCCGAGCTGTTTGAGAGCTGCTGCGGCAGCGGCAGTTTCTATCAGATAATTGGCAGGGATTGTCCTTGATACTGATCTCACAGTAATGGTACCTCATGCTGTGGATACTCTTTTGAACAAGACAAAGACACAGCACCTTACTAGTGCATGTCTTACTGGATATGAATTGACCTTGTTTTCTCTGCACATTACCATCAAACGATGTGCTACTCTGAACCCAGCCACATTACTACCTTTCCCTTTGGAAGAAAAGGACAACAATGTCCATGATTGTTTATTTCAGACTGAGGAAGAAACAAAAGGATCGGTAGACCTGACCGATGTTCCCTTATCTGACTCCCAAGAGGAACTATATGTCGATGGCTCTTGTTTCAAGCTACCAGATGGCACCACTGCTGCAGCCTATGAAATCAAAATGTTACACACTATAGTTGAAGCATCCCGTATCCCATACCAATTGGCCCAAGCTGCAGAGTTGTTTGCTCTCCTCAGGGCTTGTGAGTTGACTGGCTGTTAATATCTACACTGACAGCCAGTATGCCTTTGGGGTGGCCCATAATTTTAGGTGCTTCTGGGTGGAGTGAGGGTTCTTAACTACACCCGGACTGAGAATACTTAATGGCGCATTGATACAAAGATTGCTGTCCGCATTGACACTTCCTGATAAGTTAGCAATAGTAAAATGTAGCGCTGATAAAGCCATCACAGAAGACATTGGGAGGGGAAATGAGTTTGCAGACCAGACAGCTAAGGAGACAGCTCGATCAAAGATGAAAAATATGTTTTTGGCAGGTCCGGCTAGGTGGGTCCCAGACAATGGAATGTTTAGGGACACATTGGAAAATGTTGGAGAAATTCAGGCTGAGGCGACTCTAGATGAATTGCCAATGTGGGAGGAGAGAACAGGTCATGTGGATGAGGATGGGTGTTAGACTGACTTGTCTGGGAAGCAGCGATGGTTACTGCCTAATTCCTACATGCTCCCTATTGTTACTATGGCCCATGGCCCAGCGCATATCAGTGCCAAAGGAATATGCAAGCTACAGGACCCAGTATGGCAGAATGATAATATAACTAAGGTAGCCACACACCTAGTGAAGCATTGTATCATTTGTTTGAAGCATAATCATGGAAAAGGTACTCCTACACCCACTGGTAACTTTGCACCACCTTTCTTCCCTTCTGAAGTTCTCCATACGGAATTCATAGAAATGGAAAGAGTGAAAAACTTGAAGTATGTGTTGGTAGTGATTTGCGCATTCAGTAAATGGATTGAGGCTTACCCCACTAAAGAGAATAAAGCTATGGCGACAGTGAAGTCACTTTTAAAAGAGTTCTTCCCACGCTATGGATTGCCACGCGTGATTTGGAATGACAATGGAAGTCACTTCAATTCAAAAGTTATTCAATTGGTATGCAATGGCTTGCATTTTAAGCCGAAGTTTCATGCAGTGAAGCACCCCCAGTCAGCCGGCCTAGTTAAGAAGTACAATGGTACTCTCAAGCTGAAATTAGCAAAGATTCAAGAAAGCACAGACTGCTATGGCCAGATGTGTTACCCTTGGCCTTGTTATCTACCAGAGTGACAGCACACTCTAGAACAGGATAGTTCCCATACAAAGTGGTCTTCGGACGCCATGCTAATGACTGGGACGTCCCAAGATCCAAGCGCTTTTCCGAGATACAGTACCCCCTGCTTGTAGACTATTTGTTCGAGTTGTCTAAAGATCTCCATTCTCTTCAACAGCAGGTGCATGCCATGTTGTAGCCAGTACCAGAGGAGCCCGGGCATTGCATACAGACCAGCGGCTATGTGATAATTAGGAATTTCCAGTGGAGGATCTATTTGGAGCCGAGGTGGAAAGGGCCTGTCATTGTTCTACTCCTCACTCGCACCACAGTTAAGGTAGATAGCAGAAAGCACTGGATTCATACCTCTCATATGAAGAGGGTGCCCCTCCCACTCCGGTATGACCACTGGGTCAACAGCAGCATCGCTGATCAGGAGTGCAAAAGGGTGTCACGCTTTGTTCCCTTTTCTGACATCCGATTGAGGTGGGCGCAGACGGACATGAAGAGTGACGCTGCCCTTTTTGAGGTGATTCCCCCGGAGTAAGGGCCGCCTCGGATAACTCTGTTTCTAATACACCAGACCCTGAGTCTTGATGCCCACCTGACCCTGAGTTTCTGCCCCTTTTTGTTGATGAAACAGTGCCTGGAGTGACAAAATATAACCTGATGCTCCGAAAGAAGGACGGTGTACCGACAGTCTAGGAGATAGGAACGGACTTGAGCTTAGGGTGCAGGTGCTGTGCCTAAGGCCCCTGTATTATATTAGAGTGAACAACCCTGGTGTACTGCCCTGGACATTAGACAGGATAGTTGAGGGTACTTGCCAAGGAAGGAGAGTGCCCTATCTTGAAATAAGAGGATTTGGTTTTTCAGCAAGCGCTGCGATCGCGCAGCTCCCCCATGAGAGTGTTTCATAGCACTGTCATTGATAAACAATAGGAGCCTGCCAGTGAGGCTCTATAAGGACACTGGGAGACAATTTCCCCTCTGGTGCTGTTGTTGCAATAGTAGCTCTAGCCTGTGAATATTTATTTTCCCTTGTGACACATATAAGTTGCCCTTGAAGTTTTCCAAATGTATCTCTTTGGTCATCCTATCCCTGGTGAGGTGCAGCCCTTCACGGCTCCACGTCCCACGTCAGATGGGCCTATTTGGTCCTCTTAGTCTACTAAGAGTAGGATAGTGTTTGTTGTAATAATATTGCTTTCCCTGCTGCTTGTATTTGGGGTGCTGTTCTTAGAAGAAGAATATCCTGTGCATGCTTGGATAAGTACTGCGCCAACGGTGAACAGCCTTTACAACGAAACTTTTACAACGCACTACCATTACGACGCAACTTTTACAACGCAAACTATTACAACGCATAGCGCTGGGGGGCACTCTAGGATAGGGAATAGGTTTAATGTACTATCCAACACCTTCCCTACTATCCACGGGGACTGGAGTTGGAATAGTAAATTAAACTATTCACTCTCCAGCGCCCAAAAGCATTAAGCGTTGTAATGGTATGCGTTGAAAAAAATGCGATGTAAAGGTAGGCGTTGTAAAAGTATGCGTTGTAAAGTCATACATCCTGCGCCAACACCTCCTGAGCATATTTCTGGTACCTTAGAGCCTCACAAAGAAGAACACCGGAAGTCCTATAAGGATAATGTTCTTATTCAAACGTTACACCAAATGCATGCTGTTTATAATACAACAAAATGCTGGGTGTGTGGGCTGTTACCTTTTGTCACGCATCGAAGTGAGAACTTGCTGCCTATGCCCTTATCATATGTTCATAGTTGTGAGGGATGGTTCACCTTACTTAGTTTGATTCACCCCTTCTCTCACGTTGACTCCTAGGACAAAAAAAGTACTGGCCGCCATTCTTTGACAATGAATGTGTATTCCCATCATAGGTCCCCACCTGGTGTGTCTCCTGGGGAAGGGCGGTTTGATCCAGTGTTCTTAAATTCTTGCCTTAGGGCTGCAGATCAAGGTAGGAAGGCAAACCGAACAGAGATGGGTAGAGATAGGTTTTCGCAGTTCAATGTATCAGAATATTACCAATCCTTCCAAGCCCGCGATGTCACAGAAGATAAGCCCATACCCCTGGCAGTCGTAGATGTACAGGCTCCTTTTTGCGTTCAAGGGATAGGAGACATAGAGGTGGGGGACACCTCACTGTCCTGGCCCCAGTTCATCTGGGGTCACTGAAGACCAGTTTCAAACCCTTTGTGACAGTGTTCAGGCAGAGCTTTTGTGATGTGTAAGTGTGGTAGGGTGGTAGGGTCCAGCTCCTTCCCCTCATTGCCTCACAGCTGACTATTTTGTCAACACCTAGTTTCCCTTGAACTCACTGTCTGGGAGCAATAAACATAGACCAATTGCAAGCTGCACTCAGTCATATGACCCCGGATCAGACTGCAGGCCCCAAATGGTTGGGACAGTAAACTGCCAACTTTCTAAAAGTGGCATTTTCAGAGTTGTGATTATAAATCTGACTTTCTGATTAAAGAGGGCTTTTAATTACAATTCTTTAGACACCAAATTCGACCTGTACACCTGCTCCCAATTGTAAGTTATCACTTATTAAATGTAATAATGTAATCCAATATATCCTATGGGAGAGGTAGGCTTCACAGTAATGAAAAACAAATTTGGGAGTTTTTCACTACCAGAACCCAACAATCGTGAGAGAGGTGCCCTTCTAACAAAAGGGACTGGGTTTGATACTCATAAACAGCAATAGAGCCCTCTTGAAAAACACTTACGTATTAGCGCCTCAATATATTCATCCTTTTGTAGAGAAAAACACATAAACATATCTTTCACACCAGAACATATACACTGAGACCTGTTTGATGCAAAACTGTCTCTTTTTTGCATTAAAAAAATCCACAATTGATATAAAATATATATACTCAGTACAATGATATATCCTGGATCATCTAAAATATCTTCAAAAATTTGTATTTTAAAACATTATTCATAGAATATTGATCATCATATCATTTTAAAACACAGCCCTCTATAATTGTATCGGAGCACTGTTGGTTCCACTCAATATTAGAATAATAACCAAATTTAATCATTTACTTAAGAAGAAACATTCCATTACTAATTCTCTATTGACGTTGTAAAACAGACAGTATCACAATGTGTACATTCAAACAAAAATATATATCTCAAATTATGAAATTACATATAATCAGTTATATATAATTTGAGATATATATTTTTGTTTTTCACTACCAGGACATACAACTTATACGTCCAGCTTTTTAAATGCACTGCACCCTTTCCTTTACACTGTTCAGTGCCTACCGTAGGGGTGACTTCTATGTATAAAAAAAGGAATGTTTCGGTCTAGCAAAAGGTTTATTTTGCCAGGTCAAACTGGTAGTTAAAAACTGCACCAACAGGCTGCAATGGCAGGCCTGGTAGTGGTTTAATGGGCTACGTAAGAGGGTGGCATAATAAGGACTGCAGACCCACTAGTAGCATTTAATGTAAGGCCCTGGGTACATGTAGCACCACTTTAATAGGGACCTACTAGTAAATTAAATGTGGCAATTGGGTGTAAGCCAATTCCATCATGATGTAAGGAGAAAGCACATGCACTTTAACACTGGTTAGCAGTGGTAAAGTGGACAGAGTCCTAAAACCAGCAAAAGCAAAGTCAATAAAATAGGAGGGTTGAAGGCAAAAAGGAGAGAACTACCCCAAGGATACCAGGTTTAACACATGGTCATAAAAAAGAGCCACTGCATTCGTGGATATTATCTACCTTTTGCCTATATTCTTAATCTCTTATGGCGATTGTCTTTGCAGAGGACATATAGTATTGGCTCATGGCTATAGCATATATCAGTGGTGATAGCAATTAGATCTGTATAAAGTAGCTTCATTTAATTAATTGGTGTGTCCCATAACTGGTGTTGAGTAGAAAAAGTTGGCACTAACCTGGCTTAGGATTTTCTGACAATTAAACATAACATTGTTTTCTCGTTCCAGTTTTTTAAAATAGTTAATACCAGGGTAGCAGTTTGTTTATTTTGTATTCACCATCTGGGACACATCATTGCTACTCCCCTCTATCCTCCTAGTTCTATCAACCATTGCCTACATTTGCTTGAATTTTCAAACACTCCTCCACACTACAGGCTACGAGTTGGAGGTTGTTTAGGTTTTGAGGCACAGTGTGTATCCAACCAGGTTATACTCTATTATTTATCATTTGTATGGACGCGTATCAATCAACAGATAAACATATTCTGTTTGAATAATAAGGTGTTGCGCAAAATTCCTGTTTTTGCCCTCACACCTTGACTAAGTTCTGAGCACCTGAGGGCAAACATTCAAGTGAAAATGCCATACCTGTCACACTCAAGTCACCACTAAGGTGTAGATTCAAATATTGCTGTAGGAACAAGGTGGAACCCAAAAGTCTTCTACATCAATAGAGACAAACACATCCAAGACTGTGCTCAATGATAATAACAAAGGCAGGAAAGGGATAGGTATAATAGAGAAGGAGCACAACAGAGGTAGTCAGTTTGTAGCACAGCTCGTCTCTTCAGATAGAGTTCTTTTGAAGACTTTTATGAGATATTGCTTTATTATACCAATCAGAACACAGACATAATGTGACTCCCTGGACTTACATACACTTAAGGACTTACATCAACTTAAAATATGCACTGCTTTTTCGATTTCGTGGATTTCACATGATAGTTAACATCCTACAGTAAATGAACCATACATACAATTTACTCTAGTAACTGATGCACTATGGTACACATTCAACATTTTCAGTAGCGCATTATGTTTATCTTGCAAGAACTAAAAGAATTAGCATGAGACTGGTCTTATTCCAATGTCCTATAGAAGTAGTTCATGCTTGTAGGAAATTGGGTTACTGGTTAGAGTGAGTGAAACCCTTATCAAGCAGAAACCATAATTCTTCACAGAATGAAGTCACAAGCAAACCCTAAATTAACCTCTGTTCAGTTGACCCTCGGGTTGCTTAGCACAGAGCAATCAGGCCTAACTCAGAGGTAATCTGTAAAGTAATTGTGCAACACTTCAAACAGTAACACAGTGAAAACACACTCCAAATGAAGCCCATAACAGAATTAGCACAATAGAGTGATTTTTAATTCATAAAACACAACCAAAGCAACAAAAATCCATTCAGTAGAACCAGAGATATTCAATTTGAAAGATTTTGGTAAAATTTGCACCAAAAAGCGTAAAATGCCAACTGTGGATATCTGGTTGTGCCGGATCGGGACAGAGTCACAAGTTCAGGTTGAAAGCGATGGACTGTGGGCTGGCTATAGGGACCCCGTTAGGCCGGCTGAACAAATTACCTTCAATCCTGGTTTATGGAGCATTTTGAGTATCCCATCGATGATGCACAGTGCAGCCGAAGTGATGCATTGGTTCCAAGGAGGTGCAGGACTGTGATGTGGAGCCCGCCATAGTAGTTGAGGTTGCCATCAACTATTGATGTGATGGCCTGCACCCAGAATGCTTCCTGGTGTGGTAGTTCCGAGGAGGCTACAGGCTGCAATGCAATGCATTGTTGCGATCCTGTGTTAGTTCTGCTTGGGTTTGTACTGTACAGCAGAGGAGATGCATTGGTTCCAGTATATCCACAAAGGCTGGCAGAGCACAATAGGCCCACTTTCAAGAATCTGGGGCTGGGGTGGCAACACTTGGCAGGGTAGACTCACAGATGACATGGTCCAAGTCAAGGACCTAGGTTTTCAAAGTCTTCAGTTCATGACGTTCAAGTCAAGAGGCCAGCCAACCAGCACTTGGAGTTACCTGTCATTATCGGTTCAACAGATGCAGGTCCAGTCCTCATGACCCAGACAGGAGCGCAGCAGGTTAGCACAGCAAGGCAGAAGTACAGCAAGGCAGTAATCTAGCAAGTAAGCTGTCTGGCAGAGTGGCAGTCCTTCAGCAGCTCAGCAGTCCTTCTTCCTGACCCAGTGGTGAACTGAAACTCTTGGGTCTGAGGTTCAGTATGTATACCCAATGTTGCCTTTTGTATCCAGCACTTTGTGTGGAGACAGTATAAAGCCTCCAATCCTGCCAGTGATAGTCCATCCAGGCATACAAATGCTCCCTATTTTGTGTAACTGTCTAGGAGGAAAACACAAACCCAACTGTCAGCTGCACCCAGTCATGTGACCAGAGACAGGCAACAGACACTAAATGGCGCAGGCAGGAACATGCAACTTTCTAAAAGTGGCACTTTCAAACTATAATTTAAAATCCAACTTCACTTTAAATTACGATTCCATAGACATCAAACATGAGCTAGTTACCCATTTGGAAATTACACTTATATAATGAAATAACGGAACTCCAATGTTATCCTTTGGAAGAGGTAGGACTTGCAGGAGTAAAAAACACATGTAAGATTTTTTGACTTCCAGGGTATGTGAAAGTTAAAAGCACATATCCAACCTTTAAAATGAATTGCACTCTGCACTCTGGGCTGTACCAGGCCTACCCTAGGGGTGACGAGTATGTATTAAAAATGAAGGTTTAGGCCTTGCAAAAGGTTTACTTTGCCAGGTAGAAATGGTAGTTTAAAATTGCATAGAAACAGGCTGCAATGGTAGTCATGAGACAAGCAGGCACACTGATAGCATTCAATTTATAGACCATGGGCAGATGTAGTGCCACTTTACTAGGGACTTACAAGCAAATTAAATATGCCAATTGGGTATATGCCAATTTTACCACGTATTAAGTAGGATGCACATGCACTTTAGCACTGGTTACCAGAGGTAATTTGTGCAGAGTCCATGAACCAGCAACAACGAGATTAGTGGAAACTGAGGAGAAGGGCAAAAAGTTTGGTAGTAGACCAGCCTAAGGCTGACAGGTCTAAAATGTGTCCCTGCAGCTGAAAATGGGGAGAACTATCCAGCCCCTCTAGAGTTCTCATCACTAAGGTGAAAGAACCTAGACAGACCATCAGCATTGGTGTGGCCTGACCCAAGATGGTGTTCCACCTTGAAGTGCATTCCCTGCAGGGAGATAA
This sequence comes from Lissotriton helveticus, assembly GCF_964261635.1. Classification (NCBI taxonomy): domain Eukaryota; kingdom Metazoa; phylum Chordata; class Amphibia; order Caudata; family Salamandridae; genus Lissotriton; species Lissotriton helveticus. The sequence continues at coordinate 1,737,351,428 of NC_136067.1, read as the reverse complement.
ACCACCTCAGCAGATTAGGATTTTCTCACCTCATGCGCAAGAACCATCTGAGTGACCTGTGGTCTGTCGTAACCTGGTAGTGAGTCCCAAACAGGTAAAGTCCCAGCTTCTTCTGTGCTCAGACCACAGCAAAGGCCACCATCTCAACTGCACTTCTCCTTTGTTGCTGTTGAAGTTACCTCCTGCTAATGAAGGCTGCCGGTTTGTCAAGGCCCTACTCATTTATCTGTGCTAAGACAGCCCCTATACCATTATCTGAAGCATATGTCTGCACTATGAAATCCACAGAGATTCCAAGAGCCTTAAGTATGGGTGCTGTACAATTGGCCTTCTTGAGGGTATCAATGCTTTATTACAAGCCTCTGCCTAGACTGCTTCTTTGAAGTCACCTGTATCAAAGAGGCGCCAATGGTGCCGGTTCCAGTTACAAACCTCCTACAGGAGCCTGTAAGGTTGGAAAAGGCCCTCACCACAGTCTATGTTTTACGGGATTACCAGGCTCAGATAGTTTCAATCTTGCCCTGGAAAGGCGGAACCTTGTCCCTGATCACCATGTTTCATATATATACCACGGCCCTGACCTATGAGGCACTTACTGGATTTGATAGTCAGGCCCGACTCCTGCAGGTCCTGAAGCACCTCCTGAAGGTGGTGGAGGTACTCCTACCAGCTGGAGCTGTAGACAGCTATATCGGCTAGGTAGGTGGCACAGAATGACTCCTTCCCAACAAGGACCCTGTTGATCAACCTCTGAAAGGTGGCAGGGGCATTCATCTAACCAAAGGGAATCACCTTAAACTGGAAGTGGTCTCTAGGTTTGAGAACTCTGACCTCTCTTTTGCCCACTCAGTCAGAGCAATCTGCCAGTACTGTGATGTCAGGTTAAAAGTACAGAGGAACTTGGGAGCGCCCAACCTGTCTATGGGCTCATCAGCTCAGGGGATGAGGTGTGCGTTAGTCTTTGTGATGAAATTGATGCCCGGTAGTCCAGACAGAACATAAGTTCTGGGGTGCCACCCGATGGGCAGCCTTTGGTACCAGGATCACGGGGCTGGACGAGGAACTGTTGGTGGGCTTTATCACCCTCAACACCAGCATTTTGGAGACCTCTTCCTTGACACTGGCCCTCAACTTGTCTTAAAACCTGTAAATCTTATTTTTAACTGGCCTACTGTCTCTTGTTTTGATGTCATTGGCGCACAGGTGTGTGAATCCCGTAGTGAGGGAGAACAGAGATGACAACTGTCCAAGCAGCTGGCGACAGTCACTCTACTGTTCTGGGGTCAGTGTAGGGAAGAGATTGACATCCTCCACTGACCCATTGTTCTTGGGCACACAGGAGCTTAGGGAGAGGTTCGCTCTCTTGTTCCACCCCCTCATCTGTCACCAGGAGCATGCTCAGTTTGGACCTCTGAAAATGTGGTTTGAGGTGGTTCACATAGAGCATCCTTAAGGGGTTCCTTGCGGTCTTGAGATCCACTAAGTAGTTGGCTCTCCCTTCTACTTTTTCATCTCATATGGACCTGTCCAGTAATCCTGAAGAGCTCTGGGATCCACAGGCTCCATAACCCACACCTTCTGGGCAGGTTAACACTCTACCAGAGTGGCCTTCTGGTCATACCAGATTTTCATTACTTATTGACTGGCCTCAAGATTGCTTTTTGCCTTCTTCCAGAAGGGATGCATCTGGTTGCGGAGGGCCAGCATGTAGCTGACCACATCCTGAGGGGTTTTCCTGGGAGCTAAGAGGTCCTCTAACAGGATAGCCATTCAAGGGGCTAATATCAAGCCCTCTCTGGGGCACCTCCATGTAGGCAAAGAGAAGGCATAGAAGGATTATGTCCCACTTTTGCCTCATGGACTCAGGTAGACCTGTTATCATGCCCTTCAGGGTCTTCTAGAATCACTCCACAAGACTCCTAATTTAGGGTGATAGGGTGTGGAGAACTTATAAGTTACTTCACAGTCACTCCACAGAGTTCATGTATGTTGACATGAAATTGGTATGTAGAAACAACAAGAGAGGAAGGGTTCAGGGACACTCCTATACCCCAGTCAAAATATCATTTAAACAACAAAGGAGTGACTCAAACAGTGAAAAATTACAAAATGAGACACAGAAAAAGCACGTGGGTGTGTAATAGAAAAAGAATCACAATGATTTTTATAAAACCCTCACTCACCCATCTATTGGGTGACATGCTTCATCATTGGGCCCACAGGTAGCTCAAACTATATCTCAAACTACCGAATGGGATAAGCTAACTGAACAAAAGAGGAATCGCATTCGGACTATACTACATGGAACGATTCTTAAAGAATATCTACTGAGTAATGCTGCACCAAAGGGTCTACTTGTTACGAACGCCCCTAGGATCTTTCTGGAAGATGCCCAATTCCGTAAGGAATGGGCTCAGATTGCCTGGCGTTGTACTCGTGACTGGGCCATATTGATTATGAAAACCTCCCTACGATTATCAGAAGCACTGGTAATAGAAATCCAGAAAACAGAAACTCATTTTCGTACAACCCTAACGGGATATAAGAAGAAATTAGATGAGTTAAACAAAGAGGTGACAGAATATAGAGACAACCTGGCACAATCCAAAACACAAAAACTCCAAAAAGACCTGAAACGCTGGTCATATGCCAAGGTGTATCCCTATTCTTCTGCGGAATATGTACCACCAAGCCGTAAGAATGAAGACCCTGATACATCTGGAGATAACGACTCCAATAGCAGTGGGTCTAGCAACGGAAGTCAAAACACTAGACAAAGGGGCAGAGGCAGAGCCAGAAGGGCCCATACATTACAACCATGGTACCCTTTCCCACAGCATGGAGCGTACCCCATGCCTTTCCAACCACCTTTTCCACCAATGATGGGTTGGAACCCACCAAACATGGGTTTCCCTCAATACCCACAAAATATGCACTAACAGCCTTTTTTAGGGCAAGGTCGAAGGAACAGGGGCAGGAGAAGAGGGGCCAACCAGGTCCATTGGGTCCAGAACGAGACAGTGGGGGACAACACCCGCAGCAAGACAACAGAACCACGGGCGGGACCAAGCAACCTGAGAGCCTGATCACCAACTTATCGACAGTACTCCTGAAACCGGATGAAATAGCTGTCTTGGAAAAAGGGTTAGGATTCGTTCCAACAGCGAGACTAGATCGCTTTAAACTACACTGTGAATTGTCCGAGTTCTTCCGCAAATTACGCCTCAAAAACTTTTGGGAAAAACATAAAGATGGAGATTCACAACGTGTACAAGATGACACGGGGTTACGAGTTAAATCGAATTTTGTTCCTCCTTCCCATATGACCCCACCAGAAATAATTGCCTTTGAGCAGGCAGTATTCAACGAGGTTGACCAGTTACAAGAACCAGCACCCTTTAAAAATATGAAAGCTACCGAGTACCAGGCAATACAGTCTTTACAATCTAATACCAACATTGTAATAAAACCTGGGGACAAGGGGGGAGGTATTGTAATACTTGACGCAGTGGCCTATGATACAGAATGCAAACGGCTTCTGAATAACAGAACTAACTATCTACCTCTTGATACAGACCCTACAGATGCTCTGAGGGATGAAATAATCGAACTAGTGTCTGAAGCAGAACACAAGGATTGGATCTCGCAACATGAGGCGAATTTTCTGACAAAATCAGATGGCAAAACTCCATATTTCTATATCCTACCCAAAACACACAAAAACAGGGTCCCTCCTCCTGGAAGACCCATTGTGTCTGGGATCGGGTCGCTGCTAGAGCCTTTATCTCAATACTGTGACTTTTTTCTAAAGCCAATAATACAACAAACGGCTACCTATCTAAAAGATACAAAAAGTCTCTTAGCCATGCTCAATGAAATCATTTTACCAGAAGGTCCCATTTTCCTAGTCTCTTTAGACATAGAGAGCCTTTACACCTGCATCCCACAGGATGATACGTTGATGGTCCTTACAGATGCCCTGAATGACTCAGAATGGAGTTACAAAACTCCACCCTCCTTTGTGGTGGATTGTGCAGTTCTTGTTCTGAAAAGAAATTTCTTTCAATACCAAAATGACCTGTTTCTCCAAACAACGGGGACCTCGATGGGCAGTACCTGTGCCCCGAGCGTGGCCGGGCTGTATGTTCATAATTTTGAGAACAGACATATCCTTCATGCTTCTAACCCATTTCTAACTAACATCACTTTCTGGCGTCGTTATATCGACGACGTGCTGGTCATTTGGAATGGCACTGAAGCTGCTCTTTTAGAGTTCCTCTGTTGGATCAACACTTGCAATACCCACCTCAAATTTACAAATAACTACAATCCTAACACCATGGTTTTCCTAGATGTTACAATAACTAGAGTAGGTAATCACCTCAAAACAGAAAATTATCAAAAACCCACATCCAAAAACAATCTCCTACATTTCAACAGTTTTCACCCCCGCCCCCTTAGGGAAAATCTCCCATATGGGCAATTTTTACGCCTGAGGCGTAATTGTAGTGAGACTGAAGATTTCAGAAACCAGTCGGGACAACTGTCAGAGAAACTCCAAGCACGGGGTTATCCTCAAAGAATCCTGACGGAAAGCTGTAAACGGGCTAGAAATCAGCAACGTGAGGCCCTACTTGAGGACTATCCGAAGCCTGAAAATAATGAAATCCCTCTGACATGTGTCACAACTTATAACTGTCTCTCCAACACAGTTAGTAGATGCATAAACAGACACTGGTCGATCCTCACGAGTAACAACCACAATTGGAACAAACGCCTCTTCTCCTATCGGAGAGCAAGAAGTTTGAGGGACTCCTTAGTCCACACACGGCCGACTAAACAAATGGTGCAACCTGTAAACACAGTACTTAATGCGTGGGGGCTCCCACCGGTACTAGGCCACTATCCTTGTGGCGGGTGCAGTGTATGCCACCTGACATCGGCAACTAAAACTTTGGCTTTAGAACCAAACAAAACATGGCACTTAAGACAACACACTAATTGTAATTCCACAAACGTAGTCTATCTTATAACTTGCCCCTGTGGACTGCGTTATGTAGGAATGACTACAAGACGTGTAAAACTCAGGATCACTGAACATCGCAGTAATGTCAGGTGTTTTAAGGATATGACAAAACTTACAACACACTACAAAGAAAAGAATCATAGCCCTAATGACATCAGATGGACAATAGTGGAACAGATAGTGACTGCCACAATGACACAGGAATCCCTGTTTGAGAAGGAGCAACGATGGGTGTACCGCCTCTCGACACACCTACAGGGTCTCAATGATAATATCCCTTGGGGTAGTGTAAGGCATCGTTAACCTTCTTCACTTGAGATTGCCTTAGGCAACCAGATCATTCCATATACAAAGCAGCACGTTTCTGATTAATGAATGTGCTTTAAAAGTAGCAAGTGCCCCTTTTCATGTGCAATCGAGAACGCTCTGTTCTATTTTATTGATATTGCAAACTACCCTCTAGTATAGCAACCAACTGTTAATACGAGCGTCTGTTTAGTTAAAAAATGACTGATAAAGTTATTCTGATCGGGATTATTTATCTACTTCCCCTTTAAAATCCTTTGAAAACAAACCAGTACGCCTGACGTCATCAAGGACGCAGTTGCCGATTCGGTGGGATCATCACGTGTGCCAGTTAGCGCGATATCCTCCGGTCAGCACTTCGCATTCTCCAGTATTCAGGCGGTGGCAGTGCCTTACGAAGGTGTAAATGCGGGGAGTCACCGGAATGAAGGTGAGTGACAAACGGATACGTCCGTAGTTAGCTCTTACCCGCTCTGGAGGCTTAGACGGGTTGTGACATCGCCATCCCTTTCTCTTCACCAGATTATTCCGGTGTGAAGATAACCCGCCCCACCGACCTATGAAGTGAAGACAATTGTGCTTTCACGTAATTATAAATAGCTTGTTTTCTCCTTTTTTGCGTATCTCCCCCAGGTCCGATGTGCGAGTACTGTGGTTTTTAATTTGTTGAAAGTTTTTAGATTTGCACAATTCCTTGAAAACCAAATGTGGTGATCGTGATATTTTATAAAATCACACCGTGTTTAACTAATTGTATAAACACAGTTGTAGGCGCATTTTTTGGTGCCCTCCAAAGTGGTTTGTTTGTGAGAGTGAAGAGGGAACTCCCTTCTGTAACCCGATCAAAAACAAACAAATTAACCCCATTTAAAATAAAAAAAGAGGAGAAGTAAACTCTTGAAGAGCACATAAATCGGTGGTGTGTTATAAAATAATTTGTGGTGGATAAAGGAACCCATGCATTTTTTCATGTCCATGATTATATGGACCATTTGAACCATTAAGCAGGACTGCTTGACTCAAATTTATAGTCAAGCCTGTCCGTCAATCCTTTTAACATCGTGCCTGCTTCAACCTTTATTAAAATTAAGTCTAGGTTGGAACGCGCACTTTTTTATTCTTACACTTTAAATTCACTATCACTTTTTTGCACTGCTTTTATTCTAGTAACCAGCTCCACTGCAGTTGCAGGTGTAGTAGCACACCGGGCATGCACTTGGCATACCCGGTGAACAACCCAATGATGTAGCATGTCACCCAATAGATGGGTGAGTGAGGGTTTATAAAAATCATTGTGATTCTTTTTCTATTACACACCCACGTGCTTTTTCTGTGTCTCATTTTGTTATTTTTCACTGTTTGAGTCACTCCTTTGTTGTTTAAATGACATGAAATTGGTGCCATACGAACACACGATGGGGATAGGGTCCAAGGGAATATTTAGAGACCCGGCACAGTTACAGCCCCCTATACAGAACATTTATTAACAAAAAATAACTGTGGGTCTAAAGCGATCTATTTGTGTTCTCTGTGCATGAAAAACCTATACTATGTGTATCCTATGTGCAATATGGAATACAACAGGATATTTTACAATGTGAAAAAATTCCATCAGTTATCGTTCTGTACCGCCCTTTTCATCATCTGGGCCCCTTCACACAATGAAGAGTCCATGTTGTAACCACTTCTTAAAATTTTGGAAATGAAGTCTGTAACCCAGTGTGGAGCAAAAGTATGTCAATTTAAAGGTGGGATGTACTGGTTACTGAAAAGCAGTGTATAAAGAGGAAGTGAAAGTGATAAGAGTGAACTGTTTAAAATTGGAGAGTCAGGGGAAAAAAAACTTTATTAGATAACCCTCAACTTCCAAAGGCTAAAAAATCAGTGCAAAATATATATCACTAGTTTAAACAAATAGCTACTGGTTGGAATATTGAGGTCAACATGTTTCTGCAGAGAGATCCAACTAGGTATCTACTGCTTTCATCAGGACCGTGATTTTTTTGCTACTGCTTTATATATCAAGGTGCAAAACAGAAAGAAATGTTTTCTATATCACCTGAATTTTCATTATTGTCCTCCTTCGTACTTTAGTGTGGGAGGAACGTGCTTCTCCTCACCTGGCCACGGCTCAGGTATATGGAGCACCGCTCTATCCGTCGGTACTCCTCCGAGATGGCCCAGATGGACGTGAGGAGTCCACTGGGTTACACACTTCATTTCCAACATTTTAAGAAGTGGTTACAACATGGACTCTTCATTGTGTGAAGGGGCCCAGATGATGAAAAGGGCGGTACAGAACGATAACTGATGGAATTTTTTCACATTGTGAAATATCCTGTTGTGTTCCATATTGCACATAGGATACACATAGTATAGGTTTTTCATGCACAGAGAACACAAGAAGATCGCTTTAGACCCACAGTTATTTTTTGTTAATAAATGAAATTGGTGCCTCCATCAGACACTACCTTTTTGGGGGACCCCATATGGGTAAAGATCCCTATCAAAGCCCAGACCACCACAGGTTCAGTCAGTCACTGACCTCAGAGGGATGGCCTCTGAATTGTGAGTGGTGTGGTCCACCAAGAACCAGCATGAATCTGTTGCCTAAAGATATATTGTGGTCCAAGGATCCAACAATGTCGATGCCTACCCTCTCAAAGGGAGTGCTATTGAGAGGTGATGGGGCAAGGGGAGCCTTTAGCTTTTACCCTGACTTCCCACTGGCCTTGCAGATGGGACAGGATGTACAGAATGTGTCTGAGACCATCTTAATTCTGGGCCAATAGAAGTGGGCAACAAGACTTGTGAAGGTCTGGTCTTGCCCCAGATAACCTACATGAGGTATGGCATGAGACATTCTCAGTAGGAAGGCCCTGTAAAACTGGGGGGCCAGCAGCACATGGGCTGCCCCATGTCCAGGAACCTTAGGTTTGCAATATATGAGGTAATTCTCCCAATAGATCAGGTTCTCCAGAGGTGTCATGGTTGTTACCTGCTGCCTGGGCCTTAGCTTGTTGCCTTAAGCCATCTAGAGAGGGGCACTCTTTCTGTACTTTGCAGAATTCCTTCTTGGTGGGCCCTTCCACAACTTGTCAACCAGAAATTTCAGACATATCTCCCAGGGTGGCAGTATCTGCAGATGTTGGCTCAGGGGCACCCCCTCCCCATGTGCCCCATAAACCTGACCCACTACCTGTACTTAGAAGTACTGGCAGGCATGTGGGCTTTTGGCATATCCTCCTTATCCCCCACAGACACTAGAGTCACCTCTGTATACTCCCCAGAGCTAACTGGGACCACCTCCTCTCTGGGCGCTACATTTGGTGACGTAGGTGTCTACACCCATTGGGGGAATGTGTCCACTTTGAACATTTGAAGTCTCCCTGGGAGTGCCCACATTTGAAACATTGGGGGGGGAACATCCATGTCTGCTTATCAAAGAGACCCTTCTTTTTTAAGCTCAACTTGGGATTGGTTATTGCTGTTCCTTATGAATAGTTTTTTGGGCCTTTCGAGAACTCCTTACTTTTAAGGTTTAATCTCACTTCTTTCTTCTGTTGCACCCCTGACCACCCTTGTTGCAATCTCCCCAGATATCTTTTTGGACATTCTGTTGCTGACCCAGAGGTGTACTGCCTCTGCAATCTTCCTGAGATCACTAAGCTCATTGTCTACTAGGTGCTGTTGCAGCTCAAGAAAAGAAATACTGAGCATGCGCTCCCCCAAAATTAGATTGTACAACCTACTGTAGTCATAATCTTTGCTGCCCCACACCCAACGATTCAGTTCTATGCTAGAGTATTCCACAAAACCCACCCAGGACTGGTTGGAGAGCTTCCAGCTGTTCCTGAAACTCTGGTGGGAGTTATTATGGGTCTGCCCAAACTTAGTGATCATGATGGCTTTCTTGGGTGTGTTCCTGGTTTGGCCCTCAACCTCTATAGTAAGAAGTGTATCCTTTACTACTGTATAACCACAAAACGAGGAAAAGGAGGAAGAGGCGGGTGACCCTTCTTTTGGAAAACATAGTTAAAAAAAAAGACTGCCCTCACCCACCAAATAGTGGCATGTTTAATTATAAGCCTGCTACAACTCCCTGGGCAGACCAACACCTGGGATCGAGCAAATGGAGGGGAAGACACAACAAACATAAATGTGTTGAGATCCATGCAGTAAGTAACATACAAACAGAAAGTGATTGTGTAGGTGTAAAACTAATTCAGAGATACCTATCCAAATTTGTATTATTGGGATCCCTGTATAGGATTAAAAGTTAAAAAAACGTGGATGGTCTAGGGGATAGTTAGGACCCCTTATCCCTGCTATACTGCTTCTATGGGGACATGTTTCCGCCATGAGAATATGTGTGTTTGACGAGATAAGTGTTTCTATATACAATGACCTTGCTTGTCACTTTCTGTGTAGACACTCTCATGTGTTACAAGTTTCATCAGTAAAGTTGCTCAAACTGGAATGCAAGCAGGATCATCCCCCAGTAGTCACAATTTCCTGAAGGGTTGGATGCCACTTGTCAGTGCCACTCACCACCCGTGTACTACCGTAGGCATGTGTTTCCACTAACTACCCTCAGGGCTACCTCGTAGGTAGAAAAACATTTGTCAGCATCATCTCCCACAGCATAACTGGGCACCAGATTCCAGGGGATGTGGACCTTTTTGTCTCATTCAGATACAGCAGGTATGCTACCACTAATGCTGCTGGAATTTGCCTGCTTTGCTTTCAGTTCCAGCTTCCTTCATGAGATAAATGCTCCAAATCCAATTTCTCCTCCTTGGCCAGTTTCTTTTCCTCCATTCTGAGATCTCCAGCCTGGACTCTCTCTCTCTTCCCTCCTTTCTGCCAGCTCCTTTGGGGACAGATTTCAGACAAATCCACTGCTCCCTGCTCTGGCAAGGATCTTCAGCTCAGGGGTGAAGTCATTCCCCTCAGCAGGCTGCTGCCACTCAGGACTGAAAACCAAATCCTTTCCTTGCCTGTCCATCTCATCATCTTCTTCAGCTGCCTTAGTCAGTGACTGGTGAACTTCTGCCAAGGCCCTCAGTGCCTTTTGCAGTTACACCTTCCTGGTGGTGCTCTTGGTTGGAAGTCCCCTCTCCTTACAGAATTCCTCACTTCTAGAGGTAGATTCAGGTAAAACAGTCAGAGATAAAATTCTGAAAAACCGAAAAGGCCAATCTAAGATAGTTAAAACTCCAATTAGATTATTTATGTGGGGTGGTAGTGTAACACAAGAATACTGTAAGGAACTGTACAAACACAAGTCTAAATCCTCACTGCTGAACACCAGTGCAAGAAATTGGATTACTGGTTGGGGGGGTTATACCCTTCTCAAGCAGAAAGCAAAATAATTCTTCTAAGGGTGAAGTCACAAGCATACCCTCCATTAACCTGTGCTCAAACCTTGGGTAGCTTGGCACAGAGCAGTAAGGCTTAACTCAGAGGCAATGTGTAAATTATTTGTGCAACATTTCAAACAACAACACAATGCTAACACGCTAGAAGAGGGGCCAACAACTGAAAATAAAACATAGAGGGATTGTTAGTAAATTAAACGTGACCAAAATGACGAACATCCAACTAGTAGTACCAGAGGTATTCAGTTTGAGAGATTTTGGTAAAAATAGTGCCAAAAGGCATAGAGCACCAACTGTGGCTATCTGGTTGCACCAGACTAGGAGAAAGTCACAAATTCAGACCAACTGCAATGGAGCATGGCTATTGGGATCCAGTTAAGCCTTTTGAACAAAGTACTTTCAATCCTGATTTGCCCAGTGTTGTTAGGATGTGCTTCAACGAAACGTTGCACAGCTTAAGTAATGTGTTGATTCCGAGATGCAACAAGGGTGCTGTGCGAGGTCCGGTTGCATTGTTGTTGAAGATCCTATTGATGAGGGCTTGAAAAGTGGAGTCCAGAGCAAGGAATGTGTTGAGCAGTTGGGACGTTACGTCAGTTCCAAAGAGCAGTAAGGCTGCGATGTGGAGTCCGTTGTCGAGGCTGTAGTTGATGAGGGATTGGAGGACCTCCACCAAGGATACCTTGCACAGCAACGGATTTGAGGTGGCAACAGGCTGCAAAGCGATGTTGCCTTTGCGGTGATTTCAATCCAAGCAGCAGTCCAATGCGTCGGTTCCACTCAGCAAAGGAGATACATCGGTTCTGCTGGATCCACAGAGGATGGCAAAGTACCTTAGGCCCACTTCCAAGTGCCCAAAACTGGGTTGGCACCACTTCGCGGTGAAGACTAACAGATGGCAGAGTCCAGGTGCAAGGTTGTTGGATCATTTTGTTGCCAAATTTGAAGTCAGGAGGCAAGTCTACTAGCCCTTGTAGTCACTGTGGAGTGCTGTGTTCAAGAGATGCAGGATCCAGATCTTCTCACCCAGGCAGGAGGGGCGTGGGTCCTCACAGCAAGGTGGCCGTACAGCAGGGCAGTTGTTCAGCAGGACAGCAGTCTGAGAGAGTGGCAATCCTTCATTAGCTCAGCTGTCCTTCTTCCTGGCAGAGTATCCTCAGGTCCAAAAGTATACTGAAGTGGTGGGGTCTGAGATGCAGTATTGATACCCAGATGTGCCTTTGAAGTAGGGGAGAAGCTTGCTGTCTTCAGGTATCCCACCTTCCTTGTCTTTGCTCCAGACTAACTACAGGGCATATACTGCCCTTTGTGTGTAGACAGGACACAGCCTGTTCAGTTGTAAGTGAAGCTGGGCCCAACTCTTTCCTCCCATCCTACAGTGATGCCCTTCCAGGCACACATAAGCTCCCTATTGTGTGTGGCTGTCTAGGATGAATATATAAAGCCCAACACTTGGCTTCACCCAGTCATGTGACTAGAGACAGAGTATAGGCACTAAATGGCTAAGGCAGGAAATGCCAACTTAAGTGGCATTTTCAGAGTTACAATTTAAAGTTTGACTATATTAATATTATAGATATTTAATGAGTATTCCAGAGACAACAAACAAGAACTAGTTACCTATTCCAATTTGGAAATTATACTTATAAAAAGTAATTCGGAAAGTCCAATGTTATCCTATAGGAGAGGTAGGTCTTGCAGTAGTGAATAACAAGTTTTAGAGTTTTTCACTATCAGGATATGAAAAACTTAAAAAAAACATGTCCTACTTTTTAAATACATTGCACACGTCCCTCTAGGCTGTTCAGGGCCTACCCTAGGGGTGACATATATGTATTAAAACGGTATGTTTGGGCCTTAAAAAAGGTTTACTTTGCTGGGTCAAATTGCTGCAAACACACACACCACTACACACCGCTACAACGATCCGCTACCCCCAACTTCTTAAATGAGATCAAACTATTGATACTCCCTCTATCATCCAAGATCGTTAATGTCTCTCTACTTCAAGGCACAATCCCTGATAGCCTAAAGTCTGGGCAAGTCAGTCCTATGCTAAAAAAAACCAAAGGCTGATCACACAAACCTAAATAACTTTTGCCCCATCTCCAACATCACAACTCTGGCGAAGCTCCTTGAAAAATGTGTACACATTCAACTGTTTAAGCACATTGATCAATTCCATCTTCTTGATCAATTCCAATCCAGCTTCTGCCCGGGGCACAGCACCAGATCGGTACTTACACATGTAGGAGACAATGCACTAAAAATGTTGGATCAAAAGGAATTATGCCTCCTTATCCTCCTTGACATATCTTCAGCATTCAATACGATTAAGCATGACTACCTACTTGACCTATAGGAACACAGGTTAGAACTCTCAGGAACCCTCATTAAACGTGTTCACCTCGTTTCTCCAAAACAAAACCTAAAATAATCAAGGTCAATCAGTCTCTGTCTAAGTCCGTGCCTGTCACCTTAGGGGTTCCACAGGTTTCTTTCCTTTCTCCCACTCTCTTCAACCTGTTAATGGAGCCACTAACATTAATTCTGAAATCATCAAACACCCATTATCACATGTATGCAGATGACACCAACTATACCTGCAAGTCTCCTCTCCCGAGGACATCAAAGCCATTAACTTAACCCTACAAATTACCTAAAAGTGGTTGACAATCAACCACCTTAAACCTAACGGTCTCAAAACTGAACTCCTCATCTCCCCACCCAATCAGGCACACATTATTAAAGAATGGACGAAGCAACTAGGAGCCTTCAAATGCTTGCATTAGGTCATTGACTCAGTGGGATCACTGGGAATAACTCTTGACAAGAACCTTAATCTGTGGAAGCATGTTAGTGCTGCCACAAAAGGAGAGAACCTCCAAATGAACGTCTTATGAAATTTAAAATTCTACATACCCCCCAAGGAATTCAACTCTGCCATCCAAGCCCTAGTTATTCCCAGGCTGGACTATGGAAGAGTAGCCCTAGCCAGCCTGCCCAAAGCAAATACTGCCCCCTCCCTCAACTCTGCAGCAAGGCTCATCACTGGATCGTAAAAAACAACCACATCACCCCTAATTTGAAATTCCTGAACTGGCTCCATTACGAAGCAAAAACTCAGCTAAAAAGGCATGCGTGACCCTCAAAACTCAACACTTCAATACTCCAAGTTATCTTACTCAGAAGCTTGAAGGCTGTGGGGGCTCCAGATCTTCTGTAAGTTTCAGCACTTTACTGCTGAAACCACAGAGATTTTCCAAAAAGAAAACTTGCAAGAGAGACTTCTCAGGAATCACCCTGGAAAGTGGAACGCCCTGACCCCTGAAGCCATACTGAATATCCCAACAGCATCCTTCAAGGAAGAAGTTAAACTACTACTCATGAACACATTTCTGCCCTTGATCCCTGGAACACTTCTCTCTGATTTTATCAGTACTCATCAACGTTGCTTGTGATTATGGCTCCCTTGTTGTATTACTGTTTGATTTATCTTTCCTATCATTGTGGTGATCCCGCCCTCATGGGGGATCTGCCATATCTTGTAGTGTTTTTGCAAAATTTGTAATATTGATTGTAAATGTCTCTGTTTTTTAACACGTGTAACGCGCTCTGATAAGAGCAAGGGTCTTGTTCGCGCTATATAAAACATTCAAATAAATAAATAAAAACATATTAAAGTGGGAGGCACAATCAGTGCTGCATGATCACCTGCAGAATTTAATTTACAGGAAGGGGGCACATGTAGTGCCTGTTTACTAGGGACTTACAAGCAAATCAAATTTGACACTTGGGTATAAGCACGGCCAATGGAATTATGTGGCAAGGGAGGACTAAATTATTCAGCAGAGTTGAGTAAATTATCTGGCAAGAAAAGCAAATTATGCAATGTAAATTGGCCTTTTTCTGATAGTATTACTTCATTCTTTTGTACTATTTACACTTGTTAACACTGTCTGGGCATTGGGTAAGCCTCATTACTACCAGTGTAATGCCCAAATATACCAATAAGCAACAGAAAGGTTACCAGTCAATCTTTGCAAAAGGTCTTCCACTGAACTGCAACATGTGTCACTGTGCTTTTAGTAACCTATGATTCATTTAAGCTAAAAACATTTTTTTTAGGTTTAAAATCTGCAGATTATGCAGTGGATGATGAATTTTGTGTCAAATGCATCAACTCTACAATGATGCGAAAAACACAGCTGCCCCACAATCGCATAATTTCTGTGGCCCTGGGTATAAGCCAATGTTGCTTTGTTTTAAGGAGGGAGCAGATGAACTTTAACAATGCTCAGCAGGGATCCAGTGCACAGACTCCTAAGGCCAGCAAAACGAGACCAGCAAAAATGGAGGAGGAAGGCAAAAAGTTTGGGGGACGACCACCTTAAGGCTGACAAGTCTAACACTATTCCACAGACAGGTCTAACAATACTCCACAGAATAAGACATCAATCAGAAACAGGTTCACACTTGATCTCCATATCATATGGCAAAGCCCAAGAGACAATGGTTGCAGCACAACGTTGATGATGTGACAAAATCCCTGTATGTATGTACAGTGCACTGTAAAGGGGCACAACTGAAGTTTAACAGACCAACTGTTAATATCTTACTCACCCTTGCTACAAATACATTTAGGCCATTAAAGTCAGCTATGGGAGAGGTCAAATCATTCTAAGGATGCAAAGAAAGACTTTGAGGTGACACTGCAGAAGCACAGAAAAGGTTCTAGGAAGATTTTCTTGCCATCTTCCTTGAATGTAATAACAACTGGAGAGCCTAGAACACAAGGTAAAATCTGAGCCTAAATAGATGACCACTGAAGAAGAGCAGAACCTAAATAAATGGTTCTTATCATCGACAGAGAGAAAAGCAAAACACCTGGTTGTGCCGTAGGTACAGCTTTTTAAGAGTGATGCATCCCAGAATACTTCAGAATATCCTTGAATCCTCAGATTATTTGATTCTGATGTAGCCTGCCACTCTTAAGGTGGAGCTTATGGTCATGGTTTTTGTGGTGCACACATGAGGACAGCATTGACATTTTGTAATGAGAGTAACAATTGATCAGCACACATTTGGCATCCACAATACTGGGCAGCATGATTGCAGTCATGCCAGTACAGATAACTTCTGAGCGACAGTACTGAGTAAGGAGTGGATTGATTGATTGATTGATTGATTGATTGATTGAAAGGTTAGCCAATTCCCAGGGCAACCAGTGGATACAAATGGGAGAAGCACCCGTGGCAAGCCATGACTGTACATCTCCAAAGACCATCCAACAGACCAGGTGTATGTCGGTGACAAGAGTGGAATAGGTGACCCAATATCCAGCTGGATTTCATGACCTATCGTCATGGCCTTATCATTTCTAGTCTACCATGTACAATAATCACCTATGATGCATCTGGAGTCCAAAATGACTTTCAACTCATATTCCACCTGACCATTCATATGTAGAGGAGTTTGAGGTTGATCAGCTCTACTATGTTCATTATAGAGTCTAAGCAACAAAACATGACATGGGGATGTACCAGGACATCATTAGGCACAATTGAAGTAGCTGCCACTGGGTTACTCATACATTTTATGGCAAGGGGATCTATCTAGGAAAATGTAGTCCTAACTTTCCTGGCCCTTGTAACCGTAGGTGCCTTGAGGTTAACCAAATATGATCTCCATGTTATCATTGAAGTAATGGTTGTGGTGCTTATTTTTGGTGAGCGACCTTGGATTCTTAAAGATTTTTCTTTGCCTATTCCATAATGCCTTGGTGGTGGTTTTTCATTCTTTCTCAAGGGCATCTAATAATGCTTGTACCAAGCATAGAAATTCAGGTTTTTATGATTTTAATAAACGCCCCTAGGAGGTAATGCTTCAATCTTTGGGGAAAAACACCTTAATATGAAGTTGTTTGGTTTGGGGTATTATTTGGCAGGCTATCGCTTGACAAATATTTACCGCCACTACATATGGTAGTGTCAGATGTTTGCGTCTGAGAATCAAGCATTGAGTTGAAACCGTTTTTCAAGTTTTGAAAGATGGATTCTTCGTTTATGGTCCAAAAACAACACTCCTTTTTACAGGAGATAGGTAACAGGGGCAACAGTACTAAATTAGTTAGCAATATAATGCCTTCAGAAATTTAGAACTCATAGGAATCTTTGAATTTCCTTGACACAAGGGGGTGTAGACCATTTAATAATGGCCTCAGTTTTATTCAGTCCATTTTATCCCTTCCCGGTTAATAAAAAAGTCTTGAAATTTGACATTCATATTGTGGGAAATATTTTTTCAAGCTTAATGAGGGATTCTTGTGTTGAAGGACAGACGGCACTTGTTTCACATGATCATCTTCAGTATTAGAGTTGATTAAAATATTGTCTATGTAGATGACCATATCCGTAATGGTACTAAAGGATAGCAGAGTCTGAAAGGCATAATAGGGTAGTCACAGAAATTGAATATTGTATGAAATGCAGTCTTCCTCTGGTCTCACTCTTGAACTGTGACAAGTTGGGATAGCCTGCATAGGTCCAGTTTTAAATAAATGGCTATCAGTTGTACTTGTTCAAGGAGCACTAGAATCAAGGGTAATGGGTTCCTGTCTTTGCAGTGACTTTGTTCAGGGGTCTATAGACTGTGCAGGTTTGCCTTTCTTTTTCAGCACGAATAAGAACGTGGAGAACAATAGAGATGTCAAGGGTCATATAAAACAATTTACCAGGTGTTCATCATGAAAATACTGCAGGTGTTCATTTTCTTTCTCAGTTAAGGCATATACTTGTTAATCGAATATGAGTTTACCTGAAAAAGAAAAGACAAGAGGCATGTGGCAAAACAGGAACAAGTTGGTTTAATTAAATGCAGCAGCCAAGAGAGCATTGACAGAGTAGTGTCTGAAAGTCTCTCGTTGTAAAGAAGATTTGGCCGACCATACATACCATTTGTGGGGTACAATAAACCAATATAGCATTCTTGGCCTGGTCATAAACAACAAGTAAAACAATCTGATAAGGAGACACGGGTGGCTCTTGGACCTCAGGGATAGATAGTGTGGGCCGGTGTGTATGTTTCCATATTTCCTGCATGGGGAGAAAGTGATCACTATGTGTGGTGTGTATGCTATGTCCTGATTGACTGAGTTTTTCTAACTTCATGTGGCATCTATCTTTGCCATATTTTGGAAATATGTGCCTTTGGCCAAACTTGTATTATTGGGGCCAATTTCCCCAGACCTGTTTGTGTTGTAACTGCCTATCTGTGGGATCGACCAGAGTTTTCCATGGGTGCGCGTTTATCTTTGGGCTAAGTGTAACCTCACCTGTGACCTGTCAATCATTAGGCTCGGGTTTGGGTCACAGGGCCTGTCGGAACAGATATCTCTCACTCCGGGCTGATTGGGAGGCCACTTTGGGTTAATCCAACAGCAATGATATGAGCTTGCTAAAATGTGTACAATTAACATGGTGGTCATTGATATAATTTTTACCGACATTCTCAGTATTGTGCGTACAATTGTCATAGCATACATCGATATTGTCTTTACTGATATTTACATTGTTATGCGTACATACATCATGGCATACATTGACATTGTTTCTACTGGTATCAACATTGTTATGCATGCAGAGATTATGGTATGCATTGATATTGTTTCTACTGATATCGACATTGTTATGCAAGCGCATTTTATGATGTGCATCGACATTGCATTTATTGTTATTGCCGTGGTCGGACTTGCATATATCATGGTGTGTAATGACATCGTATTCGCAGATATTAACAAAATTAACTGCATTGTAAGATTGCCTCTGGTTGCTGGTCTGTCTGACAACTAAAATTCGAATGTGGGGGAAGACGCTACCTTTTGTCATGCTGAAGACATTTTGGAAATAACTCTATTGAGGTGGTAGGCAACACTCAACGGAGACTTCCACCACTGCAAAATTCAACAGGATAACCGACCTTGGTGATTCCTCACAACAATTCTGGTAACAATGAGATGAGTCAAAGGTCAACTTCAGCAAGTACTATTCAATCTTTGGATTCTGTACATAGTGCCAGGGTCCCCACTATGTCACCAAATAAAAGAGCATCAGTGAGACTGAAAATAAGACTTTCACAAGGCCATTATCACTTCAAATGAAATGGGGTCTGTTTGAAAAGTGATTATCCCTGAGGGCAGTTCAATACCACCTGTTGCCTAAACAGTTTCTGAGTATTCTTTTTTAAGAATAGGTTTATCTAAAGCCTTTGAATAGTCAATGTCTGTGAAATTCCCCATCAATTTTAAGCCCCGAAGTGTTTATAAATCTAGCTATTCAGTGTATGTAGGGCCAAGTTCACATGCATGACCAAATGACAGTATATTTGGCTCAAAATATTGGCCTAATCATGAGAGACCAGAATCTCATGGAGGTGGTGTGACCACCACCACACTGCGGGCCCGCCCGCCCGCCCCCAGTACTACGAGTTGGGTGGTTGAACCACCAAAGGACCTCTGCATCCGCTGGGGATCCAGGATCCCGCTGTAGTTGCACAGCAGTCAGGGAGATGCAATATGCTGGGGGTGCCGCAGCAGCAGCACGGGCATATTACAAGGTAAGTCTACCATCCATTTCATGGTGGGGAGCCTGCCATTTAAAGGGTGGTGGAGAGGCAACAAAGGGGGCCCTAACAGACCCCCATGTCACTCCTGGGCCTGGTGGTGCATGCAAGGGGGCACAAGTTGTACCCCTGGATTTGCACCCTTGTTCCTGCAGGGTGTGGCATGCATGCCACACCATCCAAAAACATGCGGTTGGTTCTTTTACAGCATGTTAGGCTCTCCTATGAGCCTAGCAACCCACCGCTTGAGACCGACTCACCACTGCCCGCCCGACCAGGAGTAAACTCCTAATCCAGCAGGAGGGCGCACTGCTGCTTTGGCGGCCCTCCAGTGGACAGCCTGGTGATGGGGCTGCTGGAGGACTGCCAAAGTAGTAAGCCTTTAATCAAATATGCCATCACTGGAATCGGGAGGATCAACAACTTGTGTCAGAACAACTTTCAATTTTTAGGTAATCCTGAAGGTGGATAAAAGAGAGAACATTTCTGTTTGGGCGAGTTAGTCCTATGACTAGGCCACTGAACATGGCTAGACAAGAACGGACAATCGCATTTTCTTGCTTTAAGAGAAGTAATTGATTGTCCACCTCACACAATAATGTTTGTTTTGCAAACAACTTCCTCATAACCAATTTGAAGGCAAAAACTTTGTATAGCAAAGGATTGTCTCACTCAGCTAGGGTGTTGAACAAGGTACAGCCCTACTCCCCAAACATGAAAAAAGGCTACCTTGAAGAGTGATCAGAGAATGCAGTTTGCTGATGCATGGACAGAAAGTGACACTCCTGGCAAGTCAGTCATATCCTATTTTTGCTGTATTGTCACTTACAGCTCTTGTGTGGCAAAGCTACATTGATGACAGATTTCAATTAATCAATCAATAAGATTAATAAATTGTGGTTAATCACCCAATAGTGTTTCCAGGTGCTTGCAGGTCCTGGGGCTTGTTCAAACAGCCAGGTTTTGGGGGCCATTCAGAATTCTAGAAGTAAAGTAATGGTCCAGAGGTGCCTGGGGAAGCTGTTGCAGTTCCTTGCTGCAATGTGGGAAAAGGAGCAACCTCCACTTCTGCTTTAGTAGAGTTGGGGAGTATGGACAAGGGAAAGGGATGCTGAGCATAGTCTTCTGGGAGGTTGGTGGTTAACATATGCGGGCCTTGGTTGTGTATAGCATTGTGTGCATGGGTAAACAGATTGAATTGGCATATCTTTTATACAGGGAGCCTGAGGAGTTGCCTGAAGTGGTCTGAAATCTCTATAGGAGGTGAGCAGTGATTCCTACGTAGAGGCCATTGCCATACTACAGTCATCATGTGATGAGGGCCTGTGTCATCATGCGTCTTGTGTGTAGGGGTAGCCACTTAAAGAGGTTATGCAGCATGCATAGAGTGAGGAAGCAGGTGGAAGAGATGGCATTGATCAGTGATTTCATGGAGAGCTTGTTGTCAATGATGATTCAAGGGTTTCTGTCATAGTTGGAGGGAATAGGTGTGGGTTCTAGGTCTGATGGTCACCAGGAGTCATTTCATGTATTGCTGCTGTTGCCAAAGATCAGTACTTCCATCTTGTCTATGTTTAGCTGCAGGCAGTTGTTCTTCATCCAGTCGGCGACATTTGTTATGTATCTGTGGAAGTTGGTTCTGGTGGTGGTGGGGTTGTCGGTGAGTGAGAAGATGAGTTGTCTGTCATCTGGGTAGGAAATTATGTTGAGACCATGGGATCTGATGATGTTGGCCAGTAGGGTCATATATGCGTTGAAGAGCGTGGGGCTAAGGGGTGAGTCTTGGGGGACAATGCAGTTGATCTCCTTGGGTTCAGAGGTGATAGGTGCAAGGTGGATCCTCTGGGTACTTCCAGTGAAGAATAAGGTGATCCATCTGAGCGTGTCCCCTTGGATTCTGTTATGGTGGAGTCTTTCAATCAGCGTATGGTGGGATACAGTTTTGAAGGCTGCTGGAAGGTCGAGGAGGATCAAAGCTACTGTTTCTCCTCGGTCAAGGAGGTTTCAGATGTCGTGGGTGGCTGGGATCAGGGCGGTTTCGGTGCTATGAGTTCTGCAGGAGAAGGATTGGGAGGTGTTGAGTAGCTGGTTCTGCTCAAGGTGTGTCATGAGTTGATTGTTGATGATCTTTTCCAGCACCTTTGCTGGGAATGGGAGCAGGGAGATTGGGCTGTTGTTTTTGAGCCCACTGAGTTTAGTGGCGTGGTTCCAGGCATCAAGGAATGTTGCTGTGGTGATGGAGGTGTTGAGTAGGGTGGTGAGTTCCTTCCTGGCCGATCCTTTGATCTCTGTGGTTGAAGATTTGGTGTAAGCATGGGCCATTGGAGCTCCAGAGTGGACAGATTTCATGGTGGAGGTGGTGTCCTTGGTGGGGAGGATGTTTCAAGTGGTCAGTGTATGATTTGTGTTGGCTACTGTGGTGGTGTATCTGTTGAGGAAGTCCATAGGTGTGGGTTGTGGTATGAAGATTCTGTATTTGGTTGCAATTCTGTTGTGGAAGAAGTGGGTAAAGTTGTCACACAGCTCCTGTCAGAGTATGGTGTTGTTTTCCATGGCCGCTGGGTTAGGGAATTCCTTAATGATGTTGAAAAGTTCTTGTGTTGTTGGTGTTGTTGACTCTGGTTTCGATGTGTGCATCAAGGGCTGTCTTCTTTGCTGCTTTCAGTAGGTGGTGGTAGAGGTTGAGAGATATTCAGGGCTGCTCTATCTGAGGTGTCCTTGCTGACCTGCCCTCTCCTTCCCAGCTGTTTGCTATCCCGTTGTGCTGTTCTGAGCTTTTGGGTGTACCAGCTGGCCTTTTTTGGAGGATTTTCTCTGGATGTTGCTCTTGATGGGGACGATGCTGTCTGCACAATTGGAGATCCAGGCTTTAAAGTTATATGTAGATTTAATTATATTTCCAGTCTTCCAGTCTTCTTGTCAACATTGTTGTCTGGAAGTTGTTTTTTTTGGGGGACCAGAATGATGTTCTTGTTTGTGATCTTGTAATGGTACCTTAAGTTTAGAGATTCCAACAAAAATATTTATTTTAGTGGTTAAGATCTAGGGAAATAGTTTTGTTTCTCTTTCAGTTAATTGATTTATTTGATTCACTTTTCAATGTAGATGGTTCATTTTTGCAGAGTAGCTCCTTACATTTCAATACAAAATCGTACAGTGTGTTTTTTTCTTCTAGGTTCAGTGATTTTGCTTCTAGGTTTAGGGGATTTTTCTGCTATTTTTTATCTTTTATGTTTAATTAGTTTAATAGTTTTATTGGTTACTTTGTTTTATTTTTAATTTTATTGGTTACTTAGGGGCCTATTGCGATGGCGGTCGGTCAACCATCACAGTGGGAATGGGACCACCCAACAAGGAGTCAGAGGTCCTGACGCCATATTATGATAAGACCGCTGTGTAGGAGGACTGCAACTGCCTTTTTCTACTGCTGCTTGTGCTGCAGTCCAGGAAAAGGGCTACAGCACAGGTCACAGTAGAGAAAAGCAGTTTGTGTACATCAATGCTCCGTGTACCATGTGGTACCTGGCACATAGTACACGGAAGTGGTGGGGGGCACTACATGTGCCCCACTGTGTAGTGCCCCTCTGACCACTTAGTAGTTTCCCGTGGGGGATGTGGGCCCTGCTTTGGGCTCCCGAAGTCCCTTTCCAACAGCCGTTTCATGGCAGTCGGAAAGAGACATCATAATCCTGACGGAGGTGCCTGCGCAGGCACCGTCTCTCTTCATGATCATGATTCTGGCTCCCTCCCTGTCATGATCAGTAGATCCTGTCAGAGGCAGTGGCCGTTCCCCCTGCCTTCTGTGACCTAAATGCAGTATCATAATCCAAGGGTTGGACCGTTGCCCTGGATGTCGGGCAGACCGCACAGATGGTCGGTGGGAGTCTGCCCAACAACATAATGAGAGCCTTTGTGTTTCGTTTGATTCTTGTGGTGCTTAGGGCATCATTAGGATGGCGGGCGGACTTTGTCCGCCTGCCATCCTTTCGTGGAATGGGACCACCCGCCATTGGTACGGGGGTCTCGTTGGTGACATTAAGATGCACCCGCCACACTGGTGGGCGCATCCTGCATTCTTGACAATGCAGCGTCGGTGCTCTCAGCACCGCCCGCTGCAATGCCAAGAAGGCATGTCGTGCGGTGCCTGCCATGTTGTGCATGGAACTGGTACCCCCCTTGTGCACCCCCCACCCTTTAGAATCCCTGGGTGCCTGCTACAGCCCCCAATGCTGAGGACCGCATGCCTTTCCGCATGTCCCCACAGATATGCTAATATGGATGGCGGTGTCTCCCAGACACCGCCACCATGTTAACACTTTTCCGCCCAGTCGACTCTTAAACCGGGCTGAAAACCGGCGGACGGTCTTTCCTTCCGACTGGGTCCCTCCTGCCATGGTAATGTGGCTTGGGGAAAATTCTATGCGGGCAGTGGTTTTTGGCTGGCGGTTCACCATACGGGCAGTGGCGATCCACCCGCTATCCTAATGACCCCCATAGTGTTTTTTTAATATTATGTTTGTGTGTTAACTAGCTGAAAATCAGTTGTATGATGGAACAACAAATGCCTAAATAACGCATGCCTTCACAATGCAAGTGCAACAATGACCATCCCTGAATTATGCAAGTGTAAGCCACGCATGTCTGAACCATGCAAATACATTAAAATACATTAAACATAACTAAACCACGCATACCATTACAACACATGACTTTACCATGCATATTGTAACAATGCATACATTTGAGCACAGTTAAAATGCAGTTTTTTTTACTGAAATGTATGTTTTTTAATTTTGCTTGCAACTAATTATTAAAAAACATGCAGCTCATTTACTTTTCCAAATCCATTTTTAGAAACCGAATATTAAGAAAAAATCGTGACCAAATACACATTACAATACAGAAACAGTTTTCAAGATATCCCATTTCCAGAGTATTCATTCCTTTATTTTCACCAAACATTAGATGTTTTTCCTCTATAAAATAGTTGACATTCTATGCCTAGAACATGAATAAACATCATTTTTTAAAACAGTGAAAGTAAATACACGTGCTGTCACAAACATAAGCTCCTTAAAACATGAAGTTCAAAACATGTTTTCATTGAATTTATGAAACATCACACAAAAACATATATAAACTGCCATCCACCATTTTGTAGTCAGTGGTACGTTGACTTCCTTGGTGACCACATGCTCCATTATGAACTGAGAACTGTGAGTAAGGCCTGTGGTAAATACTGCCTTCTAGCTACATAGGTAGGTAAACCATTAAATATATCTGTTGAAAACAAAAATTTGATTATTTCCAAAACATGTATTTAGATAGTATTTTTAACAGACGTTGAAAAAAAAACTACGGAGGACAACTCAAGTCCCCTTAAGTAAATAACAGCCCTGGGAGGTAAAGGAACTCACATTTATTACAATGGTAGTGAGTTATATGTTTTTCAGTTTTTCTAGATAAAAAGTGCTATCACAAATTATCTCCCCAGAAAAATTGCTGGACATTTTTTTTACAAATTAAACTATCAATTAAAAGACACTTTCCAGAATACCTCAGCGCACTTGTTGAACACTGTCCAGAAGAAAAAAAAGAAAACAACTGTACATAGGGATTACCTCAGGGCACCTGCTGGGCAGTCACTACTGAGCAAAATTACTATTCCTACTAAGCCAGGTACTTACCTCAGGGCAGGTGCTGGACAGTGAATGGGTGCCAAAATTACTATCCTAGCTCAGCTGAGCCGTTGCATCAGGGCGGGTGCTGGACAGTGACTTGGGGGCAAAAATACTATTCTTACTCCGCCAGGTAGTTACCTCAGGGCAGGTGCTGAACAGTGACTGAGGGCAAGTTTACTTTTCTTACTCCACTGGATAGTTACCTCAGGGCAGAATCTGGACAGTGACTGGAGGGCAAATTTCTATTCAAACTCTGCCGTGTACTTACCACAAGGAAGGTGGGGGACAGTTACTTGATGGACAACATTACTGGCTACTTACCTGAAGGACGATGCAGGATAGTGACTGTGGGAACCCTTCACTTTATTAAAGAAGAAACAAGGGCAACTATAGATTCCATCGAATCAGGGAATGCCCTGGGACCTGACAAAATACCTGGGGACCTTTTTAAGCATTACCTAGAAATATGGGTACCATCTGTGAACTTACTAAGCAATGTAGTGGCATCAGGAGCGCCTATTCCAAAATCATGAAAGGGAGCTGAGACTGCCCCCATCCACAAGAAGGGCAGTAAGGAAGAATCCGGCCAATTATAGACCTATAAGATTAATTAAAATTCTACAAAAAAGTCTACACAAAGCAGATATTGAATAAATTAAGCTGCTGGATAAAAGAGAATGATATTCTCTCACCATGCCAGGCAAGTATGATCGATCAGGTGTCCAGACGTTCATGTATAGCCTGGAAATATGCCAAACTAAAGGTTGGCCACTTGTATGTTGCTTTCATTGATTTGAAAGGTGGCTTATGGTAAACACTGCAACAACAAGGGGTACCAAAAGAGATCCTGATATAGATAATCAGGCTTCACCAAGACAGCTATGCAAAAGTGCGCTGGGGACCCGGGGGGGTTAGGGTGAACTTACAGACAGAGGTTATTCCTGTTATAAGGGGGTGACACAGGGTTTCATTTTGGCACCCACACTCTTTTTATTGTATGTTAATGATGTAATCCAGCACTTACAAAACTGCACTTATGATTCATAGAAACTAGGAGGGGTCCCCATTTGTACACTAATGTTCGCAGATGACACAGTCTTGCTGTGTCAGACCCCGAGGGGGTGACAAAGACTACTTGTTTGTTTTAGTAATTACTGCAAACTGAAGGGCCTTGAAATAAACTCCAGCAAGATCAAATATATGACCATTAATCCACATAAAAGTATCAACAATGATACAGCAATATATAGAACACCATTGGCACATGTCTCTAATTTGAGCTATCTTGGTGTAATAATCGATTAAAAACTGTCATGGAAACTCCACATTAATAAGGCAAAGGTAGTCTTGCTTCAAAACGCCATGTCAATTGTGAAAAAGCAGTAAGCTACAGAGTCCAAGGCAGTCTCGCCAGCTCTAGAGGTTTATAGATATAGAGCTCAGACAGCATCTCTTTACAGGCAGAACTATGGGGTGGGGAGAATTTGAACTCATTTGTCATTGTAGAAATAACATGATCCAAATGGCAATGTGTCTCCCCCCCAAATACACATTCCATCCCACTGTTTCATGCTACTGGTATTAAGAGACTGGAATATCTAGCCATATTGAAACCCCTACTATGCTAGATAAGAATCTGGGTTATAGAAGAACTAAAGCCCTATAGGCAAACAAGGAGCTACTGGAAAGTTGATGACCAGCTCACCTTTCCTTGTTTTTGCCATGTGCGAAACTGGTTCCATGAGCTTGGCCTGAGTAGTTTCTGGACTGACACTAGTTGACTGACTGCATACTCTAGGAAAGAACTAAAGCACATCTATTGGGAACTTACAGCGGATAAGGTCCATCTTGATTGTAAAATGGGAAGATTCAATATGCTATTTCTCAGCTTCAAACAATTGCTAAGTTTTGAATCATTTCTCAGTAAAATACAACCCCCAATTAGTAAAAACCCTTTTTGTGATGTTTCGATTTGAGATTCTTCAGATTAACTCAATCATAGCCAAATAGTCGCCTGGTCAAATAGCAAGGAGAGAAACCAAATTCACTTTATGCTCGTTGGATGCTGACCGGAGTATGCTGCTATAGATCCACATATCCTCCACGGCCCCCGCCCATCGGTATAAAGACGCTGACTTCGCGCGTTCTTACCCAGATCCACATATCCTCCTGAGGCGGAAGCCGGGAGCTCGTACTGCATATTTTTAAACTTGTGTGTCACGAATACTTTGATATATTTTTAAAAACTGCACTCACTCTGTCCCTGGCACCTTCAGGACTTGCCCCTCGAACTGACCGCGTAGCAGATCTAGCGCTGCAGTGGAATCTCCAAAACTGCAAACAATCCTGCCGCCATTGACGGCGTGCTGCGAGGCCACGCCCACTTCGAGGCCACGCCCCCCGCCCATCGGTATAAAGACGCTGACTGCGAGCGTTCTTACCCAGATCCACATATCCTCCTGAGGCGGAAGCCGGGAGCTCGTACTGCATATTTTTAAACTTGTGTGTCACAAATACTTTGATATATTTTTAAATACTGCACTCACTCTGTCCCTGGCACCTTCAGGACTTGCCCCTCGAACTGACCGCGTAGCGGATCTAGCGCTGCAGCGGAATCGCCAAAACTGCAAACAATCCTGCCGCCATTGACGGCGTGCTGCGATGCCACGCCTACTTCGAGGTCACGCCCCCCGCCCATCTTCACCCCCTTGATAACATGTGTACTCACCGGACGCGCAGCGGATGGGCGCAGCGGGCGCGCCTAAGGCAAGCCCGTCTCCGCCCGTCATCGCCATGACATCGCCTCTCGCCAGTCCCCCTGGTCGGACTCCACAGGAACCCCTTCATTACGATAGAGAACACCTCATTGCCTTGAACCCTGGGCGGAGTTGTGTTGACATTACAGGTACTCTTGGCCACACGCACTTCCAATGTAAGTCCTGCCACTTTACCACAGCTAGCCCCCATCGTACTCAACAGAAACAAGACTCGCCTAAACCTACCCCCCTCACGATCCTTCAACTCAATGTCAGGTCCCTCACCAAACATCACCTTGAGGTTAACTCTCTCATACTTGATGAGAACCCGGACATCCTCTTCCTCTGTGAAACTTGGCTACGTGATGGCACATCTGCCATACCTAACCTCACGCTTCCAGACGACTATCATATGTCGACTTTAAATCAAGATGCGAGAGGCGGAGGCATCGCTGTAATTTACAAAAAGCTATTTTCCTGCTCATTCATCAAGGAAGATCTCCCCGGCTGTGAATGTGCCCGCTTTAAAATTACAACTAGCCCACACTTTGCTCGGTCATGGTCTTTACATCTATCGCCCACCTGGATCTGCCTCTAGATTTATCGAAGCCCTCCTTAAGGCAGCAAACTCTCTGGTGACTAAATCCGCAAATTTCACCATACTAGGTGACCTCAACCTTCATTTTGATCTGTCTAGCGATTCCACTATTAAAATATTTCTTGCAGATCTTTCTGCCTTACAACTTAACTCCCTAATTCAGGTCCCAACAGATTCAGCCGGACATACTTTAGACCCGGTTTTTACAAACATCCAGGAGGTCAAAACAGAGATGCCTGTACCAATGGGATGGACGGACCACTATCTCATTAAACTGACTATACTAGTCAATGGTTTAGCGCATAAATCCAAACCAACTCGCCGCCTTAAAAGACCATGGCATAAATTATCCACCAGTGACCTTCACGTCACCCTTGGTGAATTTCATCGGGAGGCCAACCAGGACATTAATATGACCTATGGCGCTTTCAACGATTGGATTACTGGAGGACTAAACGCTCTCATCCCAGCTAAATGGATTAAAGGGCGCACCTCACCCTCCAATCCATGGTACAATGATACCCTTAAATCCATGCGCAAGGACTGTAAAAAAGCCGAGCGTATCTGGAGAAGGGAATACAACAATGGGGACAAAATCAAATATATATCGAAACAGAAATTGTACCATAAAGCTATCCGCGCCGCACGCGCCACTTTCTACGCAGACAAAATCAACTCGAGTCCTAACCCTGCCAAAATAGTTTTCAAACTGGTTCAAGAACTTCAGAGCAGTAGGTCTCCTTCCCCCAGCATTTCGTCCGCGCAACAATGTGAGGATCTCGCCACGTATTTTATACAGAAAGTTCAAAAAATCTACAGATCATTCCCTCAGCACTCCCCCAATCCTATCAACCTCACCAATTCCACCTCTAATTGTACCCTCTTGACTTACATCCCAGAAATCTCTTATGACGACCTTACTAAACTGTGCAGGAAAGTTAAATCAGGCTCCCCTGCAGATCCTATGAGCCCTACTCATTTCGTGGACTCACTCAACTTTTTTTTGCCTTCCCTAGCTGCCATACTCAATCTTTCCTTCTCATAAAAAAACCCACTTTAGATCCATCTAAACCGGAAAATTTCCAACCCATATCTCTGCTCCCATGGCTGTCCAAGCTTGCAGAGGCCCATGTTAATAGCGTCCTGTCCCAACACATGGGCCAGAATAACATCCTGGACCCATCTCAAAATGGGTTCAGACCGGGCCACAGCACGGAGTCTGCCCTCCTGGCCACATCCGAACATCTCCGGACGATCTTGGATTCCGGTCAAAGTGCTGCACTGATTCTCCTTGATCTCAGCGCAGCCTTTGACACGGTATCCCACGACATCCTTCTTAATCATCTGGAGATGGTTGGAGTCTCCGGCCTTGCTTTGACATGGTTCTGCTCCTTCCTCAAGGACAGATCCTTCCGGGTGTCAGCCCCTCCATTCGTATCCAAACCCCATCCGATTGCACAGGGAGTTCCACAGGGCTCTGCATTGAGCCCCTCCCTTTTCAACCTTTACGTGCAGCCACTTGCAGCAGTGGCCAAAGAGTGGGGCCTGACGCTGGTGTCATACACTGACGACACACGGCTGGCCATCACTCTCACGGAAGGCCCTTCCATCTTGGCCTCTAGATGCAGGGATGGTCTTGCGGCAGTGGCCCAATGGATGACGGATAACTATTTACAGCTCAACGCGGGAAAAACAGAAGTGCTGCTCCTTGGTAAAAACACCAGCCACTGGAATGAGCACTGGTGGCCTTCATCCCTAGGCCCCATTCCTCCTCCCAAGTCCCTAGTAAAAAATCTAGGAGTCTGGATGGATGCCTCACTTAGCTATCAGACACACACCAAGAAAGTGGCTGCCACCTGTGTTGGTCTGCTGAGGAGTCTCACCCCTATACTTGGCTTTTTTGACGCTAAAGTCCACCAACTTATCATCCAAGCGACAATCCTTTCTCGCTTAGACTACGCCAATGTTCTCCTCCTAGGCGCCAACAAAGGAGAAATAGCACGACTGCAACGCGTGCAAAACGCTGCGGCAAGAGCATTAGTCGGCCTTCCCCACAGATGCTCAGTTAGAGCCACTATCCGCAAACTGCACTGGCTACCCGTCGACTCCAGAATTCATTTCAAAACCCTCATTATGACCTTCAAAATCCTCAAACTCGGAAGCCCTATACTCCTACGACCTCTCCTCACTCCTTATGTTCCACGACGCGATCTGCGATCTTCCAGCCAGCACCTACTGAGCGTTCCCCGCACAAAGCTTTGCCGCATTGGCAGCCGCTCCTTCAGGGATATGGGAGCCAAGCTTTGAAATGCTCTACCTCTAAATATACGCTCCATAGATAGCCTTCCCACCTTCCGAAAGGCCATTAAGACTCACCTGTTCCCCTCTCTCTAGCCCACCTCTTTTCCCTCTCTTCCTAGCTCAGGCTGGGGTCTGTGGCCCTCATTAGCGCCGGGACGCCTCTTCGCTGGGGCAGCTGTTTGCGCTTTACCAAAACCATAGAATAGAATAGAATAGAATATAAGAAGGAAATGGGTAAAACCAATGTGTCTGGGTCTGAGGATTAGAAATTTTTCAGAGGCACTAAGAATTTTGAAAACAGACTGTTCACTATTGATTTTATTTGGTATCAGCAGATTTTTGCTTGCCGTGAGTCATATGCGAAGGATGAAAGGATTGAAATTTTGACATCTTTAGAGTAAATTATGCCTTTATCTTTTAATGGTCCTTTTTATATATCGTACAACGATAAATTGCAAATAATTGTAAATCATTGTGAGTAATTGTATCCAGTTTTATATGCTAGTGTGCTTTTTATGGTAATTTTAACTGAAACAAAAGCTGCTTTGATTGATTTCTTTAGCATTTTTACTTTATGCACTAGGGGCCAGATGTAGGTCGCCAAATACCGGTCGGTAACGGCCGATTTTGGCCGTTACCGACCGGTATTTGGGATTTGACATGTAGGTGGCCTTTAATGTACAGAATCAGTATATTTACCGATTCGGTAAATTTACCGATTCTGTAAAATACCGAATCGGTAAATTTACTGAATCGGTAAATACAGATGTAGGTGGCACTTCAAACAGTGCCACAGGCCATTACCGATTCGTTATTTACCATGTAATACTATTGCATGGTAAATAACGAATTCCAGTGTACATGCACATCAGTGCATGTACACCTGTGCCATGTGACACACATACATGCCCTTAGGGCATGTATGTGTGCCACATGGCACAGGTGTACCATGTGACACACATACATGCCCTTAGGGCATGTATGTGTGCCACATGGCACACAAGCCAAAATCAGGGGTGCAACAGGGTGTCAAAGTGACACTCTGTCCCCCTTGCAAATTCGGTATTTTTACCGAATCGGTAATTACCGATTCGGTAATTGACATTGAATACTATGGGCCTCAAGGCCCATAGGAATCAATGACAATTACCGAATCGGTAAGTACCGATTCAGTAATTACCGAATCCTACAGTTTCGGTAAAAAATACTGAATTTTTAACTAGATCTCATTTACCGAATCTAGAATTTCGGTATTCTAGAGTCGGTAAATGAAAATTACCTACATCTAGCCCTAGATGTTTACATACTGTAGGAAGTGCATGAGTATCCCTGAACCAGTGTACACTTCTAGACATCACGGTTGGCATAGAGGACCCTCCTAGATTTCATCTTTAGATTCTTTCTGAGGTTTTTGCCTTACTGGATTCTGTTAAGCAGGGAGGTACTCTAATGTGCTTTATCATAAACAGATGTGTTTAAACAGAGAGACACCCTTTGTCAGCAACCAAGGGAGTAGAGTACTATAAGTACAAAAAACAAATTATCTCTTGATTCACTCAATCAACAAGAACCCCCTTTCAACAGTGGGATTCTTTATTCATATCAAACACATCGATAAAATTAAGAAATCTCACTCAGAGTCCATGAAACACTCAAACAATGATACTACTATAACATGCAGTGCAAAAAAGTCAATTTATTTCTTTAGTACATGTGACTGGTATTAAAACACAAATATTATAAAAACACCTATAATAAAACACAATGCATCAATTCAGCATGATTAAAAACAATACAATTCATCAAATCAGGACATAACATAACATCTTATGACACTTTTACCACAGAGAACCCTACAAAATAGGGAGGACGAACAATAATAGACAGAATGCTTAGTCTTTTACCTTGGTACAAAAGGGGATGGATTCAACCCAGATCTTTTGACTGGGTGTGAGTGTTTGATTGATTCAGATGCTCCGTCCATTACCACCCCCTTTTGTACCAGTTTTGTCTTTTACCTCAGCAGTTCCCTGGGAATAATTTTAGCAAGGTTAGCCTGGATACATTATACTCTATTTTGTATCTACAGGTCCAACTCATCCTCGGGATAATGTATAGAAATGCGTTGACGCGTTTCGATGGGTATCTGGTTATTCCATCTTTATCAAGATAGTCATTATATTCACTTTTCTTTGTGGTATATTTGATTGCTATACCCTGTATAAACAAGTATATAAAGAAATATGTATTTAAAAACCTTAAAATAATTCTACTACATGAAATATACAATGAAATTCTATTAACACAACTCATAATTATATGAATCGTTTTATACATGCTCACATGTGTTACAGCTCAATTTAATCTCCTTATATGATATGCCCATGTTATTTACTTCAAATATATTTATCCAATTATATACACTCTATATCAACATTTCATAAGGATATTTACAGCTTGTCCCTTCAGAGCATCACAATACTCCTGCTTACAACCTTCAAAAAAGGATACAAGGAAGTAAAAAACACTTCCTTTCCCATTGCTTCTATAACCCTTGCACCCCATCCCTAAAGGTGAGTGTCACAATATTAAAAAAAAAATATGTGAACTTTAATATAAATAAACAATGACCACTATAAATCAATTAATAATCAGATATTAAAATTAATTATATTTTATATAGCTTAGAAAATACTTTTACTGATAATATTTTAATTTAGCATTAAATTATAACCCAATAAATCATTACATTATTTTTTAGAATATTCCTACTACATTTTCAAACCTATAATCCTTTAATGTGGTTAAGGCAACTGCATGGAAAGGACTTTGTGGTTTAGGCTGCTATCTCCTAAAATCTTATTTTTCGTTATTTTTTTGAGTAACTCTGCTTTTACAAATACATTTTAATATTTACTTTGTATTTTATTTCATTATAGGAATATTTAAAAATGTTTTCTTTGTGTTTGATTATTTCTTTGGTTTTAAATATATTCATAAGTTTAAAAATAATTGTTCTGTTAAAAATGTATTTAAACTATATGCATCACAATTAGCATGGTGTAATATATCGAGTATCCATTGTGGCAAAAGCTGCATTTTAACTTTCATTTCCACTTGTTTGCTTTCAACATTACTGAGGGTTCTTGGCTCTGTAACACTGTATGCTGTTTTAATTACTTATATCCAAGCCCTGCAGACCAGGATTAGTGTTTCCAGTGTACTTGTTCCGTTTCCCCCACTTTGTTGACATGGTTGTGGTTCTGACCCTCAGTATCAGTTGATATATTGTGCTTCATTAAAGCAGGATTGGCACAAGCAACTAGTAGCATTACGCTTTTTATAAAAATTCATTTGACTTACGAGGGCCACCTTTTACGTGACTCAAATCAAAGAAGTTTAAGATTGTATCCTCTTTCACTTCTCCTCCTGGTGGAATTCGCTAGCAACACCTTCACAGGCACTCTAACATTAATTTCCAGCTTTTTCGTTACATGAAAGTAGCCGAATGTCAGGCTACAGGTGTGCCGACCATCGCTGACAGATGGTGAAGATAGATGGAGGGTGAGAAAAACTGGACTGAAATTGACTGTCAAAATTGTCCATTCATGGGTGGGGGGCAATACCGAAGATGTCACATGTATGAGTGCTGACATTCACTGCTTCATTCTATCATTGCATTATGTGTGCATTCACTAAAGCACTACAATGAAGTGGGAAACTACAGCTGCAGTATAGTTTGGTGGAATATAGCAGTTGTACAGCCAAGAATTAAGCTTAATAATTTTGGTGACAGGTGGGGAACCATCCACAGTGCAGGGCATGTTACCAGGAGAGGATCCTTGGATGCCACCACAAACCAGACCGGACAGCAGCAGAGGAAGCAAGTACGAGAAAGGCAATACCAGGAGCCATCACTGACAACCATAGAGGTCAACGCTGTCTCCAGCTCCTGCTTCAACACCCTCCGCATGCTCCGCAGGATCTACAAGTGGATCCCCACTGAAATGAGAAGAACGGTCACCCAGGCCCTCGTCAGCAGCAGGTTGGACTACGAAAACACCCTCTATGCAGGAGCCTCGGCCAAACTCCTGAGACAGCTCCAACCCATCCAGAACGCCTCTGCATGCCTGATCACCAACATCCCCTGCCGCAGCCACATCACACCCCACCTGAGAGACCTGCACTGATTCCCGGTCAACAAGAGGATAACCTTCAAGCTCCTCACCCATGCACACAAGGCACTCCACAACACCGGACCAACGTACTTCAACAGACGACTCAGCTTCTACACCCCCACCCACCATCTCCGCTCTGCCCACCTCACCCTCGCCACAGTCCCCCGCTTCTGAAGAGCAACCTCTGGCGGCAGATC
This sequence comes from Lissotriton helveticus, assembly GCF_964261635.1. Taxonomy (NCBI): domain Eukaryota; kingdom Metazoa; phylum Chordata; class Amphibia; order Caudata; family Salamandridae; genus Lissotriton; species Lissotriton helveticus. Next base: position 1,737,316,385 of record NC_136067.1, on the reverse strand, counting down.
TTTCTCCCACCTCACCGCCAAGATTTGAAGATTTGGAACACCCTCCCCATCCACCTACGGCAGACCCAAGACCTGCTGACCTTCAGAAAACTCCTCAAGGCCTGGCTTTTCGAGCAGTGGCAGCATTCCCCACCCCAGCGCCATGGTACCCTCACGGGTGAGTAGTGCACATTACAAATGATATGATTGATTGATTGATTGATAGACAATATTAGGAAAGTGGGAAGGAGCTAACACATGCAAGGGAATTGATAGGGGAAAAACAACAAATGTGGAGGACATAATACAAGGTGGGGCGCAGAAAGACATGGACAGTAACAACAACTAGTACAACCTTACCAGGCATCACCTTCATGTTTGATACTCTCTCAAATACTTGCTCTCCCCTTGTAAGCCTAGAAATATCTTCAAACAAGGAAGAGAGTATAATAAGAATTCCAACAGTGCCACGTTATCCTTAAAGGCTGAGCCGGTGATATACTGCCTGCAGCATTACAAGTTGTGCTGTCTGAAATGTTGACAGCGGTGGTCCGAAATGGCAGCAGTGCATCCACTGGCTCTGTCAGCTTTGAGGTACACCTGATGAGCATATTATGACTACATAATTGTACTCCCAATCTCCCAGCAGTGGTCAACAAACAGCAGTTACCCAGTGGTGGTTGACGGATACAGTGCGCGACAAAAAAACCGCAGATGGATTTAAAAACTAAACGCCCAAGGTGCTTTGGAAAGGGGACACACCTGCAAATAACACTATAAAACAGCTCCCCCTACCTATCCACAATCCTTTGCTTCTCAACTGTAGCACAGCAAGCAAGGAACCCCCATTTTCTGCATTTTCAGATAAGGCAGCCCCTCTTTCTTCCTCCAATTTAGCACTCTTCACCACCTGTAATTTCTGTTTTTGTTCTTTTTAACTCTGTCACTTGTTGTTTTTCATTCATATTCTCACTCACAGTTTATTTTTTCACCATGCCTGGGAAAAAATCAAGCTTCACCGAGCAAGAGGTGACAGTCATGGTGGATAAAATCATTGGAGTAGAGCCATACATTTCTGAAACCAAAGGCCACCAGACTCCTCTCAGAGGGAGAACTGAAATGTGGGACAGGATAGTCAACAGAGGGAATGCTGTTGGTACTACCCTGCGCACACAGAGCAACATTAGGAAGAAGTGGAATGACCTCTGGCTGATGGTGCTTACCAAGTACAAAAGTCACCACCTGGAGGTCTGAGTACTGGAGGGAGCCCTCCCACCGCACCATTACAACTGTTACCCTGGGTGGAGAAGGTCTTGGCCATCCTGCTTATTGAGGGCTTGACAGGAATATAGGGGGGTGTCGACTCTGCTAAGTTGCACTTCAATGACTGCCACAATATCACAAAGTCCTTTTTGCTTTCAACTCTGCTTTTGCTATTATGTTCTCTATCTACTTTCCTAACATGTAATACTCAAAGTATTTGAGATGTTAGTTTGTCCATGGCAATGTGTATTGCTGCATATAAGAGCCCATTTATCCAACTCCATGACATGCCACATGTTGCAATACTATCTGTATGTGCATTTCTATCAAAATATCAATCCAGGACCCATAATATGTGTTAGAATGTAAGTGTATCATCCATCCCAAATGCATGTTGCCAACAGCTATGATACACTAACCATTTGTCAAGTGCTGCCAAAGTGGGATTGAGCTGACTACAGCTGCCATGAGGCCTTGTGACTGCAACTCTAACCAAGATGCGACACTCCCTTTTCCCCTTCTCACCTGTCTGCCATGTAACTACTAATCTTCACTTAGCTTGCCTATTACTATTTGTCAAGTGTTGCTAAAGTGACATTGAACGGACTACAACTACAATGAGTTCTTGTGGCTACAGCTCTAACCAAGATTCTACACTCCTTTTGTCCCGTCTCACTTGTCTGCCATGTTACTATAGATCTGCTCTTATCATGGCCGGTGCAATGTAGAGACAATGCGCCACTTAGATATCCATCTGAATACTTTGCTTGATGGTGTCCTGGTCTCATCAACTGAAACTATTGATGGCATAGGTGGCACCAAAACAACAGTGTACCGCTAATTTATTTCAGCCATGAAGGAAACTCAGTTGATTAGCAGTGGCAGGTGAACCCTTGACTGGTAGTTATCACAGTTGAGCAGTGCTAAATATACAACCAATCTGAGTGTGATCCTGTATTAGACACACCTAGACCTTGGAATGGACAAAAGCACATGTAATGTCAGCATTGTGTTTGTAGCAGAGTTTTGGAGATGTCATGTCTATCCCTAAAGCCAAAATGCCACATATCTGCACATCTATTGAGCCGAAGAAATCTACTACATTGCAACATCACAACCAACCACTGCCTTTCCAATCTGTACACCTAGCACAGTCAGTCACATCCTGTGCCATCCAATCCTGGATTCTGAGATGGCTAATACCACCCCAGTCAAAGAGGAACCAGGACTCACTCAGAGAGTGCAGTCTGTGCCAAGGGCACAGGGCTGTGGTTGGAGGCATAGGGGGAGGTTTACTGTGGGCCTGCAGAATGAGCCCAGTGAGGCCACAGACACCAAGGCTGCTGTCACCCAAGTCCTGGGACTCTACCAGGACTCCTGAAGTGTCATGAGCCAGGTATTATCTGAAAACCAGGAAATGAAGGAGCTGCAGAGGGACACACACAGTGAAGTGGCTGGCGTTCACACCGAGATGGCCGCATCCACATCGATGTGGCCAGCACCCCACTGAGGTGACCTCTCTGGTTGGAGTGCTGTGGGACATAAGCACCACCTTCTGCAGGTGTTTGTCACCAGCATCTACCTCTTCTTGTGGTCCAAGAACATCCGCACCGTCAACATCTGCTGCAGCCACAGGAAGGGAGACCCTGTCAGAGGATCCCACGCCTGCACGTGCTCCTGTCTCAGTTGCTCCAGATTCCCCCTCTGTCAGAGGGAGGGGATGACCATGCAAAAAACAAGTAGCTAATTATGTCAAGACACCTACTACCACCAATAAGAGACCGTGACACTAATGGTCTTCTGTGTCTGCTACACATTCACTTTGTTGAACTATTCCTGCCCACTTTTCCTGATCTGATGGGAGGTGTATGCTGGCTATTGGACCCTTGACCATTTAGACTTTACTACAATGGTTTCATCCACCATGACTGAAGACTTCACTTTGTGTTTGCACTGTCAAATTTTAAGTTAATGTCTTGATCTTATCCTTGTTCACTTCAGTAAAAACACATGTCACCAACGCATTGTCTTCTGTTGTGATTCTCACATATAACAATTTGAATGTACTATCAGGTGAACTTTACAATGTCAAAACGTGGGACTTCTGGAAGCATTGATATGTTTTATGCAACAATATTCAACTCAGGATCACTACCACGTTACAACACATACATACAAGGGTTTTGGGTGAAAACATCTTTATTCCATTGTTCAAGTCAACATGAGTCAGCGATCACACAATCACTTATAGACTTTTACAACATGGAAGCAGGGGAAACATTTGAAATTATCCCATACAATAGGCAGCGACAAATTAGGTCTACATCATCAGCTCCAGCCATATTGCTGACCTCACTAAAGGAATCCTATATCAAATAAAGAAATACACAGACACATGTCAGTACAACAGTTTCTGACCAGAAGGTCATTTCAATCTAGTGTTGCTTGAATCTGGTGGAATGTTACATACAATTGTCAGTGATGTGCTACAAACACTTTGGCCATGAGTCATATCAACAGCGACATCTGGTTCATAGACAATGATGAATTAGCCAATATAAAAGCAGGACAGCATGAATTGGGTGCAACACAACATTGTGTTGGAGCACATGATGGCACACATATTGCATTAGGACCAAAGCACCTCAGGGAAAAAGTCCAACAGAAGCCATGTAACTTTCATTCTATCACTGTGCAAGCTGTCTTATTACCGGCTGTATACACCAAAACTCTGTGACACATATTCCCAGGACCAATCCATGTACAATTCCTACATCTGTACAGGATCATATACCTGCTAATGTAATAACTCGGAAAAATTGATGTCCTCATATCACCACAGCATTTGCAAATCTCAGGCCATTTGACCCTTTCACTCCACCACGTGGTCTGTTGCATTCATATTTGTGTGTATACATATATAGTGTGGAGAAGCGTGGCTCAGTGGTTAGAGGTGGCAGACCCGGAAGCTGAGATCGACCGTGGACCAGGGTTCGATTCCCCGCCTCGGCGGGTCTCGGGCTCAAAAAATTCCACGGACTAGACAATTCTCGCTCTGGTGCCTACTCAACTCACGGGGTCACACTCTGCGACTCTGGGCAATAGCTTGCTTAATCTCCACTACGGCCCCTCGCGGCGGGATGCCTGGCTTTCACCTTGTGGACACCCTGTCAGGGTTTCTCACAGGGGAATACCAGGACGGGTTCCCTAAGCAAGCGCCGGGACGCTTACGGGCAGCCGTGCGCTTTACAAATCCAGCACATTTACATTACATTTACATTTACATTTCGTCCCACCGCACTGATCCAGTCTACCGGGCCATCACCTAGAGGGGTGCCTACATACATACACACATACTCCTGACGCACATTACATTGTCAACTTCTAGAGGATACAGTCCAAGTTGACATTTACAGCTGAACAAAGTCCACTTACAATACAAATACCTTTTCCCACATATTTATATATTTTCAGATCCATATATTCATAATATGTAGCATTAATATCCTCCTCACAACATCACTACAAGCTTTGCAAGAATTATCAAAGTCATCACATCGCACTGTACACACACTCAGGAAAAGTTATTCTGGATGAGGTCCTGATGCAAGTCAGCTCCTTACTCCTTATCACCATCATCATTTGGCATTTCAGGGCACCCCACCTGGTGGGTCTTCATGGCCTGCATCCTCTGTGATGTAAGTGATGTTCTGTCGCAGGGCAATGTTGTGCAGTATGCAGCAGACAACTATGAACGTACACACCTTCTCGGGTGAGTAGAGGAGGGCTCCCCAGTTTTCTCCAGGCATTTGAATCTGTCTTTCAGGAGCCCAAAAGCTCACCCCACGGGCTGCCATGTTCTTCCATGAGCCTCATTGAAGTGGACCTCCCCTGGCATTGTAGGATTCCTCAAGGGTGCCAACAACTAAGGCCGGTTGGGTACGCTGAGTCTCCTAGATGGAAGATAGACAGATGGGCAACATTTAGTTACACAGTTTCAGATCATACTACCTGACTTTTCCAACAACAAATTAGGACAAATAACACTTACCTACATGCCAGGCCTTCTCCGGTAGTGTTGTGACATTAGTTTGGGTATGGTGCTGTTCCGCACGAAGGCATTATGTACAGATCCTGGGACCAGGGCTCAGACGTTTGAGATGTACAAATCTGGTTAGCAGACAATTTCACATTGATAGAATGGAAGTGCTTCCTGTTCCGGTACACTTGCTCCCTGTCGTTTGGTGGTACCAAGCCAATATTGATGCCATCAATAGATCAAATTGCATGCAGGATGTGACCAAATCCCTAGATATTCGCCTTTACAGTAACTAAATCTTCACGTCTGGGGAACTCGATGTAGCTGCCCACATGTCTCAAAAGTGCTCCTCTGTGAGGACCTGACTGGGCTAGCAGTTGTGGCATACCACCAGCAATAGCAACAGTGAATTTAAATGAGTCTGTGGCATGAAAATGCAAAACAGACATGAGTTTAACTATTCGTGGTATTGAAGAAGGATTATTGAGGTGAGGTAGGAGGTCAGGCTCCAAATGATGACATAGATCCAGGTTTGTTTGCCTATTCATATAGAACTTCTAGTTGATATGTTGTTCTTCCATGGTTTGTAGGTCTGGAAATGGGCAGTATCCTGAGGCTGGCATCTCCTTCCTCTCCCAGGGTACCTATGTAAGGAGTAACACAAAGAATTATTTTGGCCACAGTGTGCAGAGCAACATAAATGAAAAGTAAGACAAAAGTCATGTATCTGAACATCTATGCTTCATGAAGCAGTACACTTTTTACATCATCATTGTCAAATCTTGGACATCAACCTGTCATCTCCAAGGTGGCCTTCTCAGGTCTATAACAGAACTGTGCACATCATCAATTCAGAGAAATAAAATTGCTACTACAGTGAGAGTAGCATAACATGTCTTGCCGCCAACCGGGGTGTACAGTGCACAGCGCACAGCGCACATTTTGCCTATGTGCAGTTTTTCCAACTGCTAACATGGCGGATGCCTGACTTTTCTAATAGGACATGTCGATTGTACTCCGCCGTGGTAATAGACAGCACAGTGGGCTGTCGCATGTACGGCAGTCAGAGACATAGACTAAAGTTGGAGATAGTGGCGGCCGTGGCATAATGGTTATGTGTTCTGACAACGCTGAAGACCACGTACATGGCATACATATATATGGTGTTTGGAAAAAAACTCACTTGCCTCCTGACACTGCTGCTATCAAAATCTCTTCCACTTTAGCTGCTGTTTGCCATGTCTGGGAGCAATCATGGTGCATATTACACAGGAAAGGGCCCGTCCCTTCACTCCAGAGGTGCTAGATTCCCAGGCAGAGGAGGTCCTTCCCATGTACTCTCAACTCAATGGCACACCAGTAGAACAGGTGAGTGCATCAAATACATATTGAACTCCATTTCACTTCTTCCCATAGGGTACAATGTGCCTCTGAGTGTCAGATTGTAAGCATTATGTTGATTGCATACATTGTGTGGCCCCTACATAGGGCAACTATGTAATGGATTATGGGGCCCTGGACTTTGTGGGGAGAAGGCCACCATTATAATGTGTGAGGAGGGTGATTTCTACGTGTGGTCCTTGCATTTCTCTATGTAAGGCTTAAGTTCATAGTAGCTACAATTAGTTCTCAAATCACATCATGGTATATGTGCATTATTATGCATATGTTTCACACCATGAGCCATGTCTATATACTGTTAGAAGCATTTGAGGATGATGTTAGTTAAGTGTACCGTTCCACTGATCCCACAGCTTCCATCACACTTTGTAAAACAGTCATTTGGGAGGTAGCTATACCTCACATACCCTTTCAGAGTGCCAAATCACTATATGTTCACATACGGAATGGTTACAAGATTGACATTTCAGTATTGAATTGGTGGAAATGTGAGGTGCATGTGGGATAAGTAGCCTCAGCTTGAAAAGAGCAAGGCCTGACATTGATAAGTGGG